>NC_057396.1:25317867-25917867 GCF_019320065.1 Cervus canadensis
TATATATATATATATCATATATAATATATATTTAATAGATGTAGGTGTATATATGCTATATATACATAATGTGTATATACCTGATATATATGTATATATATTATGCTACATATATACACATATATAGGTGTATATATGCACACATATATATACATCTATATTAAATATCATCACAGTTAATGGTTGCTATTTTTCAGGAAAAGAAATATGTATATGTGGCATTGTTCTACTTCTGACAGCTCAGAAACCAAAAAGCAATTAGTAGGTTAAAACTAGTGTGCTGTGACACTTAAGATACATGGCAGTGATAAAAGTTGTTTCTTGTTTGTTTGTTTGTTTTCTGGGAGAGTATGCAAGATATAGGAAACTCGTAGTAATTCTGAGCCAGAAGAGAGCCGAGAGCCTTGCAAGTTCAGGTCCCAATCCTCTTATTCACGATGATTAAATCACAGCCCAAGCAAGGTGACTTATCCCAATTGGTGACGGATACTAGACTGTGATAAATGAGGAACAAGAGAAGGATTAATGAGTAGACTGACTATGGTAAGATCAATGTGAGTAGGGAAAGAAATATCAAGTAAGAGGTACCATTTGTACAAGGCTTTAAAAGATGGATATCAACAGGTAGGGACTGTAAGAAGGACCTTCCTTTCAGAGGGACTAGTGGGAACTGAGGTGCAAAGAAGACAGTAGCCTACAGAATATGCCCTTAAGGTTTCATTTACGTTATATACAAAGTATATGTTATGTGTATGCTGTACTTTCCAAGGAGAAGAGCAGGACTAGCTCCTTTCTGAGAACCATGAACTTGTTGAAGTATGGACCTTTCTAGCAGAAAACAGAGACATAGATCACTAACTTTTCTCTGGCGTTAGAAACTTCCATTCATTTGGGTTAAGAAAGTGATGCTTCCTATATACTACGATTGACTTGAGATTTCAAAAGTGTTGATATGTGGCTATCACCCTCAAATATTCTGATTCAATTATTATGTGGTGCATAATAATTACAAGTTACAAGCTGGAATCAAGATAGGCAGTAGAAACATCAACAACTTCAGATATGCGGATGATACCACCCTAATGGCAGAAAGTGAAGAGTTACTAAAGAACCTATTGATGAGGGTGAAGGAGGAGAGTGAAAGAGCTGGCTTAAAAAAAAACAACTAAATAGTAAAAACAATAGATCATGGCATTCATCCCCATTACTCCATGGCAAATAGAAGGGGAAAAGGTGGAAACAGTGACAGAGTTCCTCTTCTTGGGCTCTAAAATCACTGCAGATGGTGACTGCAGCCATGAAATCAGAAGATGATTGCTTCTTGGCAGGAAAGCTATGGCAAACCTAGACACTGTGTTGAAAAGCAGAGACATCAATCTGCTGACAAAGGTCCATACAGTCAAGGCTGTGGTCTTCCCAGTGGTCACGTATGGTTGTGAGAGCTGGGCCATAAAGGAGGCAAGCACCAGAGAATTGATGCCTTCCAAGTGTGGTACTGGAGAAGACTCCTGAGAGTCTTCAGCAAGGAGACTAAGCCAGTCAATCTTAGAGGAAACCAACCCTGAATACTCATTGGAAGGACTGATGCTGAAGTTCCAGTGTTTTAGTCACCTGATGATAATAGCCAACTCATCAGAAAAGTCCCTGATGCTGGGAAAGATGAAGGCAGAAGGAGAAGAGGGTGTCAGAGGATGAGATGGCTGGATGGCATCCCTGATGCATTGGACATAAACTTGGGCAAATTTCAGGAGATGAGGGACAGGGAGGCCTGGTGTGCTGCAGTCCACAAGGTCATAAAGAATCACACAACTGGGTGACTGAACAACAACAACAGAAGGTGCTTTCACTCTGTAGCAAAGAGGCAAATTAAGGTACAGCTATTTTGATATATGAGCTAGTTACTCTTAAGTAACAGTTCGGTTCAGTTCAGTCGTTCATTCACATTCGATTCTTTGCGACCCCATGGCCTGCAGCACGCCAGGCTTTCCTGTCCATCACCAACTCCCAGAGTTTGCTCAAACTCATGTCCACTGAGTTGGTGATGCATCCAACAGTCTCATCCTCTGTCATTCCCTTCTTCTCCCACCATCAACCTTTCCCAGCATCAGGGTCTTTTCCAAGGAGTCAGTTCTTTGCATCAGGTGGCCAAAGTATTGGAGTTTCAGCTTCAGCATCAGTCCTTCCAATGAATATTCAGGACTGATGTCCTTTAGGATGGACTGGTTGGATCTCCTTGCTGTCCAAGGGCCTTTCAAGAGTCTTCTTCAACACCACAGTTCAAAAGCATCAACTCTTCGGCGCTCAGCTTTCTTTATAGTCCAACACTCACATCCATGCATGACTCCTGGAAAAACCATAGCCTTGACTAGATGGACCTTTGTTGGCAAAGTAATGTCTCTGCTTTTTAATATGCTGTCTAGGTTGGTCATAACTTTTCATCTAAGGAGTAAGCATCTTTTAATTTCATGGCTGCAGTCACCATCTGCAGTGATTTTGGAGCCCCCCAAAATAAAGTCAGCCACTGTTTCCACTGTTTCGCCATCTATTTGCCATGAAGTGATGGGACAGATGCCATGATCTTAGTTTTCTGAATGTTGAGGTTTAAGCCAAATTTTTCACTTTCCTCTTTCAATTTCATCAAGAGTCCCTTTAGTTCTTCTTCACTTTCTGCCGTAAGGGTGGTGTCCTCTGCATATCCGAAGTTATTGATGTTTCTTCCAGCAATCTTGATTCCAGCTTGTGGTTCATCCAGCCCAGCGTTTCTCATGATGTACTCTGCATATAAGCTAAATAAGCAGAGTGACAATATACAGACTTGATGTACTCCTTTTCCTATTTGGAACCAGTCTGTTGTTCCATGTCCAGTTGTAACTTTTGCTTCCTGACCTGCATACAGGTTTCTAAAGAGGCAGGTCAGGTGGTCTGATATTCCCATCTCTTTAAGAATTTCCGGGAGGAGCCAAGATGGCGGAGGAGTAGGACGGGGAGACCACTTTCTCTCCTACAAATTCATCAAAAGAATAACTGAATGCAGAGCAAACCTCACAAAACAACTTCTGATCGCTAGCTGAGGTCATCAGGCGCCCAGAAAAGCAGACCATTGTCTCGAAAGGAGGTAGGACAAAATATAAAGGATAAAAAGTGAGACAAAAGAGCTAAGGACGGAGACCCGTCCCGGGAAGGGAGTCTTAGGCGGCCTTGCTTGGGCTAGGGTCCGGGCCTGAGTGCCCTGAGGACAATCGGAGGGAGCTTCTGTGAGGTGTCAACTTGAACTGTGGGAGACCAAGGGGGAGAGAGTTGACCGGCCGGAACACACTGCCGGCCGTTCGCAGAACAAAGGGACGGAGAAAGTCCCAAGAAGAGGTCGCAGGCTGCGGACCCGCCCAGCCCCGCCGGAGGCAGGAGGCAGGGGGGAGGGGAAGGTCGCCGCGAGACACAGGGCGCAGGCACCCGACCGGCGCGGGCGGGGACTGGGGCTGGGGACGCGGAGGGCGGAAGGCGCGCGCACCCGACTGGCGTCAGCGGAAACTGAGACTGGGTCCGCGGAAGGGAGTGAGTGCGCCACACCTGGGGATAGTGCGCCCATCAAGCCCCTCGCTGCCTGGACCGCTCTGATGGGGAAGGCACAGAGAGCAGGCGCAGCTTTTCCTTCCGCGCTTTTGTGTAACACCCGAGGGCTGGAACCTAGCGCAGCGCGGGGCGCGCTCCATATAGAACAGCCGGGAGCCTGAGCAGCGGCAGACGGAGAAAGCAGCGTCAGCCCCTCCCGGCAGCGCCAGCCCGCCCCCGCAGGGCCAGCCCCTCCCCTCAGCGTCAGCCCCGCCCCGCAGCGCCAGCCCCTCCCCGCAGCGTCAGCCCCTCCCAGCAGCGCAACGGAACTAGCTGACTGAATAGAAGTCCACCTCCGCCCGCCTGTGTCAGGGAGGAAATGAGGCTCTGAAGAGACCGGCAAACAGAAGCCAAATAAACAAAGGGAACCGCTTCAGAAGGGACTGGTGCAACAGATTAAAATCCCTCTAGAAAACACCGACTTCACTGGAAGGGCCCTGTAGATATCGAGAAGTGTAAGCTGGAAAGCTGGAACGAGGAGCTATCTGAAACTGAGCCGAACCCACACTGACCGCAGCAGCTCCAGAGAAACTCCTAGATAAATTTTTACTTTTTTTTTCTAAGTAAGGAAAAAAAAAAAAAAATTTTTTTTTCTTTTTATATTTTTTCTTTTTTATTTTTTCTCTTTTATTTTCCTTTAAAATTCCCTATTACTCCCCCATTACTCCTTAACTTTCATTTTCATAGATTTTTACCATTTTTTTAATTAGGGGAAAAAAAATTTTTTTTCTTTTTTTTTTTTTTTTTTTTCTTCTTTTTTTTTTTTTTCTTTTTTTTTCCTTTCCGTTTTCTCTTTTATTTTCTATTTTTTTTTTTTTTTTATTTCTTTTAAAGTCCTCTAGTACTCCTCTACTACTCTTCATTTTCATTTTCACTACACTATAACCTTACCAAAAAAAAAAAAGAAGCCCTATCTTTAAACCGAAGATTATTCTCTCCCAATCTTGACTCTCTGTTTTCTACCTCAGAACACCTCTATTTCCTCCTTTCCCCTTCTCTTCCAATCCAATTCTGTGAATCTTTGTAGGTGTCTGAGATACGGAGAACACTCTGGGAACAGACAACTGCATAGATCTGTCTCTCTCCTCTTGAGTCGCCCTTTTTCTCCTCCTGCTCATCTCTATCTCCCTCCTCCCTTTTCTCCTGTTCATGTAACTCTGTGAACCTCTCTGGGTGTCCCTAACAGGGGAGAATCTTTTCGCCATTAACCTAGAAGTTTTATTATCAGTGCTGTATAGTTGGAGAAGTCCTGAGACTACAGGAAGAATAAAACTGAAATCCAGAGGCAGGAAACTTAAGCCCCAAAACTGAGAACACCAGAAAACTCCTGACTACATGGAACTTTAAGCAATAAGTGACCGTCCAAGCCTCCATACCTACACTGAAACCAACCACCAACCCAAGAGCCAGTAAGTTTTAGAGCAAGCATACCACGCAAATTCTCCAGCAACACAGGAACATAGCCCCGATGTCAACTACAGGCTGCCCAAGGTGACACCTAACACATAGACCCATCTCAAAACTCCATTACTGGGCACTCCAATTGCTCTCCAAAAAAGAAGAAATCAAGTTCCATAGCACCAGTACACTGACGCAAGCTTCCCTAACCAGGAAACCTTGACAAGCCAATCGTCTAACCCCACCACTGGGTAAATCCTCCACAATAAAAAGGAACCACAGACCTCCAGAATACAGAAAGTCCACTCCAGACACAGCAATCTAAATAAGATGAAAAGGCAAAGAAATACCCAACAGGTAAAGGAACATGAAAAATGCCCACCAAGTCAAACAAAAGAGGAGGAGATAGGGAATTTACCTGAAAAAGAATTTAGAATAATGATAATAAAAATGATCCAAAATCTTGAAAACAAAATGGAGTTACAGATAAATAGCCTGGAGACAAAGATTGAAAAGATACAAGAAATGTTTAATAAAGACCTAGAAGAAATAAAAAAGAGTCAATAAAAAATGAATAATGCAATGAATGAGATCAAAAACACTTGGAGGGAAACAAGAGTAGAATAACGGAGGCAGAAGATAGGATAAGTGAGGTAGAAGATAAAATGGTGGAAATAAATGAAGCAGAGAGGAAAAAAGAAAAAAGGATCAAAAGAAATGAGGACAACCTCAGGGACCTCTGGGACAATGTGAAACGCCCCAACATTCGAATCATAGGAGTCCCAGAAGAAGAAGACAAAAAGAAAGGCCATGAGAAAATACTCGAGGAGATAATAGCTGAAAACTTCCCTAAAATGGGGAAGGAAATAGCCACCCAAGTCCAAGAAACCCAGAGAGTCCCAAACAGGATAAACCCAAGGCGAAACACCCCAAGACACATATTAATCAAACTAACAAAGATCAAACACAAAGAACAAATATTAAAAGCAGCAAGGGAGAAACAACAAATAACACACAAAGGGATTCCCATAAGGATAACAGCTGATCTATCAATAGAAACCCTCCAGGCCAGAAGGGAATGGCAGGACGTACTGAAAGTAATGAAAGAGAATTAACCTACAACCTAGATTACTGTATCCAGGCAAGGATCTCATTCAGATATTGAAGGAGAAACTCAAAAGCTTTACAGATAAGCAAAAGCTGAGAGAATTCAAGCACCACCAAACCAGCTCTTCAACAAATGCTAAAGGATTCTTCTCTAGACAGGAATGCAGAAAGTCGTTGATATAAAGTGAACCCAAAACAACAAAGTAAATTGGCAAACGGGACCACACCTATCAATATTACCTTAAATGTAAATGGGTTGAATGCCCCAAACCAAAAGACAAAGATTGGTCTGAACGGATACAAAAACAAGACCCCATATATGCTTGTCTACAAGAGACCCACCTCAAAAACAAGGAGGACTCACATACAGCAAAAGTGAAAGGGCTTGGAAAAAAAATATTTTTCATGCAAATGGAGACCAAAAGAAAGCAGGAGCGCAATAATACTTCATATCAGATATAAAATAGACTTTCAAATAAAAGCTGTTGAAAAAGAGACCAAAGAAGGACACTACATAATGATCAAAGGATCAATCCAAGAAGAAGATAATAACAATTATAAATATATATGCACCCAACATAGGAGCACCGCAATATGGTATGGCAAACACTACACGAGTATGAAAGAGGAATTAATAGTAACCACATAATATGGGAGACTTTAATACCCCACTTCACACTATGGATAGATCAACTAAACAAAAATTAACAAGGAAACACAAACTTTAAATGACACAATGGGACCAGCTAGACCTAATTGATATCTATAGGACATTTCCACCCTCAAAAACAAGCAACTTTCACCTTTTTCTCAAGTGCACACGGAACATTCTCCAGAATAGATCACATCCTGGGCCATAAATCTAGTCTTGGAAAATTCAAAAAAATTGAAATCATTCCAGTCATCTTTTCTGACCACAGTGCAGTAAGATTAGATCTCAATTACAGGAAAAAAAATTGTTAAAAATTCAAACACCTGGAGGCTAAATAACACGCTTCTGAATAACCAACAAATCATAGAAGAAATCAAAAAAGAAATCAAAATATGTATAGAAATGAATGAAAATGAAAAACAACAACCCAAAACCTATGGGACACTGTAAAAGCAGTGCTAAGGGGAAGGTTCATAGCATTACAGGCTTACATCAAGAAACAAGAAAAAAGCCAAATAAATAACCTAACTCTACACCTAAAGCAATTAGAGAAGGAAGAAATGAAGAACCCCAGGGTTAGCAGAAGGAAAGAAATCTTAAAAATTAGGGTAGAAATAAATGCAAAAGAAACTAAAGCGACCATAGCAAAATCAACAAAGCTAAAAGCTGGTTTTTTGAAAAAAATAAACAAAATTGACAAACCATTAGCAAGACTCATTAAGAAACAAAGAGAGAAGAACCAAATTAACAAAATTAGAAATGAAAATGGAGAAATCACAACAGACAACACTGAAATACAAACGATCAAAGAGACTACTACCAGCAGCTCTAATGCCAATAAAATGGACAACTTTGGATGAAATGGACCCAAATTCTTAGGAAAAGTATAACTTTCCAAAACTGAACCAGGAAGAAATAGAAGATCTTAACAGACCCATTCACAGGCAAGGAAATCGAAACTGTTAATCAAAAATCTTCCAGCAAACAAAAGCCCAGGACCAGATTGGCTTCACAAGCTGAATTCTACCAAAAATTTAGAGAAGAGCTAACAACCTATTTACTCAAACTCTTCCAGAAAAAAATTGCAGAAGAGGTAAACGTCCAAAACTCATTCTATGAGGCTACCATCACCCTAATTCCAAAACCTGACAAAGATGCCACAAAAAAAGAAAACTACAGGCCAATATCACTGATGAACATAGATGCAAAAATCCTTAACAAAATTCTAGCAAACAGAATACAACAACATATTAAAAAAATCATACACCATGACCAAGTGGGCTTTATCCCAGGAATGCAAGGATTCTTTAATATCCGCAAATCAATCAATGTAATACACCACATTAACAAATTGAAAGATAAAACCATATGATTATCTCAATAGATGCAGAGAAAGCCTTTGACAAAATTCAACACTCATTTATGATTAAAACTCTCCAAAAAGCAGGAATAGAAGGAACATACCTCAACATAATAAAAGCTATATATGACAAACCCACAGCAAGCATCACCCTCAATGGTGAAAAATTGAAAGCATTTTCCCTGAAATCAGGAACAAGACAAGGGTGCCCACTCTCACCACTACTATTCAACATAGTGTTGGAAGTTTTGGCCACAGCAATCAGAGCAGAAAAAGAAGTAAAAGGAATCCAGATAGGAAAAGGAGAAGTGAAACTCTCACTGTTTGAGATGACATGATCCTTATTATAGAAAACCCTAAAGACTCTACCAGAAAATTACTAGAGCCAATCAACGAATATAGTAAATTTGCAGGATATAAAATTAACACACAGAAATCCCTTGCATTCCTATATACTAACAATGAAAAAACAGAAAGAGAAAATTAAGGAAACAATACCATTCACCATTGCAACAAAAAGAATAAAATATTTAGGAGTATATCTACCTAAAGAAACAAAAGACCTATACATAGAAAACTATAAAACACTGATGAAAGAAATCAAAGAGGACACAAACAGATGGAGAAACATACCGTGTTCATGGATTGGAAGAATCAATATTGTCAAAATGGCTATTCTACCCAAAGCAATCTATAGATTCAATGCAATCCCCATCAAGCTACCAACGGTATTTTTCACAGAACTAGAACAAATAATTTCACAATTTGTATGGAAATACAAAAAAAACCTCGAATAGCCAAAGTAATCTTGAGAAAGAAGAATGGAACTGGAGGAATCAACCTGCCTGACTTCAGACTATACTACAAAGCCACAGTCATCAAAACAGTATGGTACTGGCACAAAGACAGAAATATAGATCAATGGAACAAAATAGAAAGCCCAGAGATAAATCCACACACCTGTGGACACCTTATCTTCTACAAAGGAGGCAAGAATATACAATGGAAAAAAACAACCTCTTTAACAAGTGGTGCTGGGAAAACTGGTCAACCACTTGAAAAAGAATGAAACTAGAACACTTTCTAACACCATACACAAAAAATAAACTCAAAATGGATTAAAGATCTAAATGTAAGACCAGAAACTATAAAACTCCTAGAGGAGAACATAGGCAAAACACTCTCCGACATAAATCACAGCAAGATCCTCTATGACCCACCTCCCAGAATATTGGAAAAAAAAGCAAAACTAAACAAATGGGATCTAATGAAACTTAAAAGCTTTTGCACTACAAAAGAAACTATAAGTAAGGTGAAAAGACAGCCGTCAGATTGGGAGAAAATAATAGCAAATGAAGAAACAGACAAAGGATAAATCTCAAAAATATACAAGCAACTCCTGCAGCTCAATTCCAGAAAAATAAATGACCCAATCAAAAAATGGGCCAAAGAACTAAACAGACATTTCTCCAAAGAAGACATACAGATGGCTAACAAACACATGAAAAGATGCTCAACATCACTCATTATTAGAGAAATGCAAATCAAAACCACAATGAGTACCATTACCACACCAGTCAGGATGGCTGCATCCAAAAGTCTACAAGCAATAAATGCTGGGAAAAAAGGGAGGCTGTGGAGAAAAGGAAAACCCTCTTACACTGATGGTGGAATGCAAACTAGTACAGCCCACTATGGAAACAGTGTGGAGATTCCTTAAAAAAAACTGGAAATAGAACTGCCAATGACCCAGCAATACCACTTCTGGGCATACATACCGAGGAAACCAGACCTGAAAGAGACACGTGCACCCCAATGTTCATCGCAGCACTGTTTAATAGCCAGGACATGGAAACAACCTAGATGCCCATCAGCAGACGAATGGATAAGGAAGCTGTGGTACATATACACCATGGAATATTACTCAGCCATTAAAAAGAATTCATTTGAACCAGTCCTAATGAGATGGATGAAGCTGGAGCCCATTATACAGAGTGAAGTAAGCCAGAAAGATAAAGAACATTACAGCATACTAACACATATATATGGAATTTAGAAAGGTGATAACGATAACCCTATATGCAAAACAGAAAAAGAGACACAGAAATACAGAACAGACTTTTGAACTCTGTGGGAGAAGGTGAGGGTGGGATATTTCAAAAGAACAGCATGTATACTATCTATGGTGAAACAGATCACCAGCCCAGGTGGGATGCATGAGACAAGTGCTCCGGCCTGGTGCACTGGGAAGACCCAGAGGAATCGGGTGGAGAGGGAGGTGGAAGTGGGGATCGGGATTGGGAATACATGTAAATCCATGGCTGATTCAAAGAATAAAAAAAAAAATAAAAATTAAAAAAAAAAAAAAGAGCTGAGTGACTTGCTTAAGTTTGCACAGTAGATGGACGATGGTGCTGGGATGGAGGCCCGGGGCCTGGCGGTGCCCAGCCCAGGCTGCTCTTCCAGTGGACATTGTAAGAGGGTCGGGACACTCAGGGAGTTGACCTGCAACAGAGTGCAGCTCATTTCTTGGAGTCAGGGAAAGAGACACTTAGGTGGCCAAGGAGAAGCCACCTAAGACTCAGCATCTGTCCTTTCACAGCATGGCGGGCACTGGCTCGGCAGGAAGCCTGGCCTGGGGCAGCATCAGGCTGGAGGCTAGCCTGGGGCAAGAGGGTGGGTCCGGGGCCAACAGACAGAGGGAGCAGTTTGTGGTCACATAACCGTGCCCAGGAGAAAGTTAGCAAAGAACCAACAGTGGAACAGTCCATCCCAGGCTGCCTCCAGTGGCAGGAAGACCTGTCCATTGAGGGGAAGTAACAGGTCCCCAGCAGCACTGTTTTCCTGCTCTGGGGAATGTGGACAAAAATGCCCTCTGGATGGGCCACTGCAATGGTGAAAACAGTGACAAAGATGCTGAAATGGAAAGAAGATGCTTCTCTGTGCCCTTCATCCTGGGGAAGAGCTGTTGGCCTCTGCCTCCTTTTCCTGACCCCCATCACACCCTGAAGTCTGGGACACCAGGCCTGCCAGAGGAGCCAGCTCATCCTATTTGTAACCTATTCACACCATGTGTGAACTTCGGACCAGCATGAGTTTGCTTTCTCAAATCTGGGGAAGATTTCACGGAAACAGGCATGTATATAGGGGACTGGGTGGGGTGAAGTCCAATGACCTGAACCTGCTGGTCTCCAAGGGCAGTCTTGGGGAGAAGTGCAGGCAGGTCTCTCACTGTCAGGGTGGCAGCTCCCCAGATGTTCTCCATCCTCACTGAGGCCATGTGGCTGGCCGGGAGACAGAGAAGGAAGTACACCTGGGCAGTGGACCTCATTAAGTCCCAAGCAGGTGCTGTAGGTGGGTGGGAAGGCAGCTCTTCTTCCTGGGAAAGAAATCCTCACAAATGCAACTTCCCGCACGTGACTGGGCCAGCTGACCAAGTGGCTACTGGAAAAAGCGTCCTCATCCATGACCCTCAGGTCATTCATTACTGAGTGTTCGTTCACTGAGCGTTGCTCCCACGACCAGGGGTGGGAGCAGCATGGACAGTCCCAGCAAAGGAGGGACATGCAGATTCTTGCTAGAAAGCTATGGTCACTTGGATGCAGCTGGGACTGGCAGCCAGCTAGCAAATATCATTTTTATCTAATCCAAGTAGCCCTGAGATTGTCTCACTGCTAGGCTTTGTGCCCTTTTTAGCCCCATTATGGGGCTTGAATGTCTCTTTGCAAGCAGGTTTCTAGCATCTACTTACATGCCTCTAGTGATGGGGTGCTCATCACCTACCAAGTTTGCTACTCCAGTTCACTACTGATTGTCTTATTGGATTGGAGCATGGTGTGGCACTCTCAGCAGTTTGAAAAGTCACCAGAAGAGATGAAACTTGAGAAACTGACCCTGCTGCTGGAGCTGCCACTGGGGCTCAGGAAGGTGGTCCAAAAATTTCAGTGATCTCTGGTCAGCCTCAGTGTTGACAAATAGTCCTCAAGTCCTCAGCGGGAAGGCTGCACTGCCGCTGGTGTACATAAGTTTATTGCTTTCCACTGTTGTGCAGTATTTCATTGTATCAATATAGAACAGGTTATTCTATTGCTGATGGATCTTGGAGTTTGTTCCAGTCTGAATGAATGAATCTCATATGAATGTAAATCACAAATATAAGTTTGAGCAAAGGAAGTCAGACCCCTCAAAAGAATATACTTTGCATAATGTGTGTGCCTTTTTTCAGGAAGGGGGAAGCTAGTGACTAGAAGGCGAACACAAAGGGTATCTGGGGTGCTGGTGATGTTCTATTTCTTGAGTAACAGTGATTATACAGATATGTTGACTTTGTGAAAAACCATCAAGCCATACTCTACAACCTATGTCCTTTGACACATGTATGTTACAGCAGTACATCAGACTAAAAAGCTTCTGCAGAGCAAGAGCAATAGTCAACAAAATGAAAAGGAAACCTACAAATGGAAGAAAATATTTGCAAACTACATACTGATAGGGGATTAATATTCCAAAATATAAGAAACTCAGAGAACTCAACAGCAAAACCAGAGATAATCTAATCACAAAATGAGCAAAGGAACTGAATAGACATTTTTTCAAAGAAGAAGTTGTCAACAGGTACATGAAAAGATCCTCAACATTACTAATCGGGGAATCACAAATCAAAACCACATTCAGGGGGAACTTCCCTGGGTCCAGTGATTAAGACCATGTGCTTCCAGTGCTGGGGATGCAGTTTCGATCCCTGATGGGAGAACTAAGATCCCACATGTCTCGGGGCCAAAATAAACAAGATAAAACTACATTGAGCAAGCACCTCCACTTCACACCCACTAGAATGGCTACCCTGAAAAAGACAAAAGATAACAACTGCTCTGGAGGATGTGGAGAAAGGGGAACCCTGTGCACTGTTGGTGGGAATGTAAATTGGTACAGATGCTTTGGAAAACACTATGGAAGTTCCTCAAACTATTCATAATAGAATAAAAGTATGATCCAGCAATATCACTGGTGGGTATTTATCTGAAGGAATTGAAATCACCATCTCACATTGATAATCTGCATCTCTGTGTTCACTGCAGCATTAGTAACAATAGCCAAAATATGGAAACAATCTAAATGTTCATCCAAGGATAAAAGATGAGTGGAATACTATTCAGCCATCAGAGAGAATAAAATGCTGCTGTTTGTGACAAAGATGACCTTGACAAAATTATGCTACTTAAAATAAGAGAGAGAAAAATATCATATGATCTGACTTATATGTGGAATCTAAAAAATGTCACAAACATAGAAATAGATTTGTCGTTGCTAGGGCTTGGACTGTGAGGAAAATGAGGAGGTACTGGACAAAGGTTACAAACTTTCAGTTAAAAGATTATAAAATTTGGGAATCTAACACATAAACTGAAGACTATAGTTAAAAATACTGTGTTGTATATGGTAGATCTTAAATGTTCTCACCATAACAACAACAAAAAATGGTATTTATGTGAGGTGAAGGATGTGTTAACTACCTTGATTGTGGTAATCATTTTGCATGCCTAAAATCATCACATTGTACATCTTAAACTCATTCAATCTTATGTGTTAAATACATCTCAATAAACCTGGAAAAAAGATTAAAAAAAATTCAGCTCAACCATGATTGATCTTACAATAATACTACTATAATGACCAGTATAATGGAACTTAATAATTTCTTATTGTGGTACAACAGATGAGAAGAACTTTATGGGAAACAATGACCCTTTCACAGAAAGGGTCCAGCAATTATAAAGATACCCTTATTCACTGAAATTTGTTGACTATTACATGTCATAGCTCAGGTGGTAAAGAATCGACCTGCAATGCAGGAGACCCGGGTTTGATTCCTGGGTCGGGAAGACCCTCTGGAGAAGGGAATGACAACCCACTCCAGTACTCTTGCCTGGAGAATTCCATGGACAGAGGACGCTGGCAGGCGACAGTCTGCAGGGTCACAAAGAGTCGGATACGACTGAGTGACTAACACTACCACTACTACCACATGTCAGGTATTACTCCAAATGTTTTCTGCGTATTAATTCACTGGGTCCTCCAGATAACGGTAGGATGTCAGTATTCCCATCTTGCAGAGAAAGAAATGGAGGCTCAGAGAGGTTATCGAGGCACCAAAGGTCACACAGCTGCTAAGTGGTGGAGCTGATAAGTCTGCTGGGAACACTGTCCGAGCTCCTGGATACCTCAAGTAAAAATACCCTCAGGTAAGTTCTGGGGAAGCTGGGTCATGTTGGGAAGCCCTTCCAGGCTCAGCCACTGGCCCAAGTGTTTCTGGTCAGCTGAGAGGAAACACCCCCACAGTGTGGATGTTGCTGTATTTTTAAATAGAAGTAAATAAGCCTCCTCATTTGCATGATATTTCACGCTGACTCTGCCTCTCAAACTGTTATTCCATCTACACATGGCACTGTGGGATGCCTGTGATATTTTATAAAGTTAATAACTTTCTCTTAATTGGATGAGTTTATAGAATAGTCTAAGCAATTAACAATAATTACGCCAAAGACACTTTGATTCCAAGGATGCTCCACAAACATTGGCGTATTAAGCCATTTGGGAAAAAAAAAAAACCAACCTACCACACACTGTCACAAGACAACATACAGACACACACACACTCACATGCTCCCTGCAGTCCTGTGACCCAGAAGTAGTACCCATTTCCAGGATACACAATGGTGGGGATTCTCTGAGATACTAGAAAAGAAATGGCCCCTGCCACATTTCAGCATACTCCTTGCACCTCCCTTCCCCGACCCCACCTAGCTAGGAAGAGGGGTTGCAAGGCCAGGTCGTGCTGACACTTGTTGAAGGACACACTGTCTATCCGTGCCCAGGGGACTGTGAGGGACAGTGCTCCCGGGGTGATTGGCAGGACTCTTAATAAACTAGGTTTATCATAGTATAATAGCCTCTGCCTCTCCCTCTTTCCCCCTCTTCTTTCATTCTCTCTCATGTTAGCTTTGATCTCAACAATACCTTTTTCAGGATGATGTCTCATTCAAAAAGGACAATTGCCAACATATGTAGAATTCAACACTTCTTGAATCATATTTTTGAGCTATTCAATATAGCTCCTTTCATACCATTAAAAACGTGCAGGGTTGGAAGGGTCTTAATCTCATTCAATGGTTGGATGGCTTCTCCAACATTCTAGAAGGTAGTTGCTCAGTCTTTGCTAGAGTACCTCCATCAATGGGGAGTTTGCTACCTTCTAAAGGCATCATTCCATCTCAAGGTAGCTTTAATTATGAGAACAAAATTCCATATAATGGAACTTAAACTTATCTCCCTGGAACTTCCACCTGGTGGTTCTAGTCCTTGAAGAATAAGTGAATTCATTTTTTTCTTACGAAAGCTCTTCAGTTTTTCATTACCAATGAGTCCTACTTCCCCCCAAACACCCCAAGTCTTTCCTTCTGCAGTCTGGTGATCCCCTATTCTTATAACTTTTCCTCCCATTCCAAGCCAACTTCAGAAACTCATTCATCTAAATATAAACAAAGTCTAGCCCGAAAGCAAAATAGGTCCCTAGTTTTAAAATGTTCATGTGACTGTCAACCTCTCTTTTATAGGTTTTGTTTGCTTAAAAAATAAACTTCCCTGGTGGTCCAGTGGCTAAGACTCTGCACTTCCAGCACAGGGGGGTTTGGGTTCGATCCCTGGTCAGGGAACTAAGATCCCACATGCTGTGTGGTGTAACCAAAAAAAAAAAAAAAAAAACCCAGTCTTTGCAGGCAGAGATGCTTGCATTTGGGCTGGAGAAAATGAGCAGCAGGGAGCAGAGAGGCATATCAATGGGGCAAAGGAGAGCGTGGGATTGAGAAATGGGACCTCTTGCTACTAAGGCTGCTGTAGGCAGCCCAAGACTGCCTGGTACCTGCAGGCATGTCCCTCACTTGTGATGGCCTGGAGTGCCGCGACCACTCTCTGGGGAGGGTGTCCCTGGGAAAGCAGGACTGTCCCATACAGGACTGTTGAATAATGCAGAGGCTGTGTCTTCTGCATGCACCATCCTCGCATCAAGCCTGCCCCAAAGTGGCTCGCCCAGGCTGGCTCAGGGGGCCAACTCCTGACCCGTCCTCTCTGCCTTTCTCTCTGTCCCCTCCCCAGTTCCACTCCTGCCTTTATGTTTCTAGCTTGGGGGTGCCCGTGCCAGCCCATCTGTTCAGCCCCATATGCTGCCCGCAAGGGTTGCCAAGTCAGGCCCAGTGCTCCGTGACTCTACTCCAGCCCGGGCAGCGGGTCTGAGGCCTTCCTGCTCAACCTGGTCGCTAGGAAACAGCCTGGCTGCCGCGTTGGGGCCGGGCCTCGATGTGGCGGTGGTGTGGCAGGGCCATGGCCATTGGCTGAGGACACCGGCTGGGCATCTAGGCCAGACTTCTTCAGGAACTGCCCCTGGTCAGGACCCAGGTCCTTGGAGAAGCACAAAAGATTAAGACCTTCCCGGGCTGGAGAGTCTTACTCTTTGTGAATTTATAGACCACGGGGTAGAGATCCTTTCCAGAAAAATTTAGATTTGGAGGATAAGGGAAAAGATGTTTAATCTTTTTTTGTGCCCTTTGCAAATCTGTAGTTCCTTTTTAGCTAAAGAACTTAAAAGTGGATTATGGATAACATATTTTGATTCCAAAATGTTCATGTTGGTATACTTACAGGGTATAAATGAAGATTTGAAAAACATGGCTACATTTTGGGAAATGCAAAGTTTCCCTTATTTTATCTTACTTTTTTTTTTTGCTAGTGAAGTAGTTTATAGACACATCTTCATATGTTTTCATACACCCACCGCAGGTCACAGGGCATCTAATTTTCTTGCCCCTCCCTTAGCAAATTCTTTTGGCAGGGTACTAAATAGCATGATGCAGGGGAAATAACTTTCAGAACCTGAGTATTTATTATCTTTGTGATCCTGGGCAACTTCTCAGAGCCTCAGTTTCCCAGTTGTAAAATAGGGATAATAATTTCAATCCCGTATACATTCGGCGACAGAATTAGTTAAAACCAATTTGGTCACACACTCAGCACAGTGCTTAACTCACTGGAAACAATAAATCACTGCTTGAATGAAGACTAGCCTGGTCAATTACAGCCACGTGACTCTGAGGTCCCAAATGTCAATGGTCCCAAAACAGTGTCCTAGCTTCCCCTGAACAGCAGGTAAAGCCTGGCAACAGCTCTGAAAGTAGATGAGGAAGTAGCTCATACCAGCAGATGTGGGGACATGATCCAGCTTCCCTGCACACACCAGAACTAGGTCTGAATTTCATCAGCCACCAACAGCGGAGAACTAACAAACTGCTCTCTTTACCCCACCAGTACATGCACACCCTGCCAGCTCCCTCCCCTTTCTCTTTCCCTCCCCTCTCCTTCCCACCTCTTCTCTCTCTCACACACACATGCTCCCCTCCCCCTAAGATTAGATTGGATTCCAGTTTTATAAGTCCATTCTGACACCTACAGCCAACCAACTGCTCCATTTAATAGCAAAGACACTGTGACTGAAATTAACTCCAGAGGGGAAGATTTCCAAGCCATTGCGCAGACAGGCTTGTCTGCTTGCCAGCAGTTTGGATTAGGCCACCCCACCTCCCACTTTGCCACACCTCCTCCTTTCCCTCCCCCATGTCACAGAGGAAACACCCTTGCCTTTTTAAACCCATCTTAGGTCCAGACGGGCAAGATTGGGTACCCACCCCCACAGGATAAGTGGAGACCAAATACACAGAATTAAGAGGCAGTGTGGCAGCTAGAAGGAGTGGGCTTGGAGCTGGATAGACTGAGTCACAGTTCCATCTCCACTGCTTATTAGCTGTGTGATTTTGAGGGATCTTCCATTGCAGTGTGCACTGTGGTGACTTTGGAGGATCTTTCTAGTTGTGGCGGCGGGCTCAGAGGTTGCAGCACACCAGCCTACCTGTCCCACAGCCTGTGGGATCCCAGCTCCCTGACCAGGGACTGAACCCATGTCCCTTGCATTGGAAGGCAGATTCTCGACCACCAGATCACCAGGGAAGTCCTGACCCTCATTCCATTTCTGCTGGATGAATGAAGAGCAGATTGAGAACTCATTTGCCTAGTTTAGGCTCTCATGTTAGCCAAAATAAGGACTTCCTTAGAAAGAGAAGAGGCTTGACCAGACTACTACCAGACTGTTTTTTCCCATTAGATCCATGTTCAGTTTTGCCCAAGTCAAAGGCCCAGCAACCTGGAAGTTCTGTAGACAAGATGAACTTGATTTTGCTAAAAGCCCTGGGTCCTGGCATCCCCTCATCCCTTGTGGGTTAGGACTCTGGTCATTCAGAACTGAATATAGTAGGACAAACCAGACATGAAATAGGAAGCTTCCTCTAGGACTGGGCAGTGGAGTGAAATTCCAGAACCCACACATGAAAATATTCCAGGTGAGGATGGAGGGAATAGTGGCTGGGTTGGTTAGGACAGTGTTCCCCAAAACCTGAGCTGAATGCATGTCTGATCTACATATGACCTATTAGTTTGTCAGGCTCACCACCACTGCCAGCCAGCTCCCTCCTACCAGCGCCCCAGCCATCACAGGAGAAAATAAGAGATAAGGGAGAGCAACTTTGTGTAACCTGTCCCTGCTCCTGGAAGACAAATCAAAACCCAAATCTTACAGATGGTGGCTTCTCAGCTTCATCGTCTCATGCCAAAGAGGGTGTGTATGTCCATGGTGATGCTACGGCCCAGGGCTTTTAACGAAATCAAGTTCAACTTAACGACATATACTTTGGTGCTCCTCATACTCCTAAGCACTCAGCATGCATGATGCTTCCTAGGCTGCATTCTATAGGATCCTATGGGTAACAGAGTCAGTAAATAATATATAATTATAGAGAATGATAATATTCAGAGTCCATTCTGTGTATCAGACCCTGAAAGCTGGGCACACACACACACACACACACACACACAAGCTCTACTGCTGGGAAAAACAGTGTAATCATGAGCACTGACTTGACAGTAGGCTAGTATGAGCTTACATCCTGGTTCTACCCTTACTAGCCATGTGGCCTCAGGCGTGTCATTTAATAGCCTGAAGCTCCAGTTCCACCCCTCCTTACTCTTAAAGGACATGAGAACCCTGCTTTTCATCAGCTAACAACAGTTGGAAACCCTCATGATGTTAAAGTGTATTTGCTCATCTAAAATGCTAAACTCTTTCAGTGAAAGATGCCTTAGCATGGGACCTGAGTCAGTTCCTCTCAGCTCCATCACTCACCAGTTTTGGGGCCTTGAGGAAGTTAAATAATCTGAGAGTCAGTTTCTTCGCCTCTAAAATGGGGATACTCTTAATACCAATCTCATTGTATTGCTGTGAAGATTAAATAAAACAAATGCCTCTAAAGCACTTAACTCAGTGCCTGGAACACGATAAATGTTCGACAGATCGTAGCTGTTGTTAATGAAACTCCTAACAGATGAGGAAGCATAGGCTCAAGAAGTTAAGTAACTTAAGGAGGGACAAATTAGAAGTTTGAGGTTAACTTACACACAACACTATATACAAAAGAGATAATAGCAAAGGGGAAAGAGGGGTGTAGACTGAATTGGGATATTGGGATTGACATATATACACTACTGTGTATAAAACAGACAGCTAATGAGGGCCCCCCGTATAACTCAGAGACGCTACCCAATGCTCTGTGGTGACTTAAATGGGAAGGAGATCCAAAAAGGGGGATGTGTGTATACATATAGCTGATTTACTTTGCTGTGCAGTAGAACTAACACAACACTGTAAACAAGTATATTCCAATAAAAATGAAAGAAGAAGATAACCAATAAGGACCTACGGTACAGCACAGGGAACTACACTCCATATTTTGCAATAAACTACAAGGAAAAATACTCTGATAAATATGTATGCACATGTATATATATTGTACACCAGAAACTAACAGCACTGTAAATCAACTATACTTCAATTAAAAAAAAAAAAAGGAGCTAGGTATCTTGCCAAGATACACGCCTGGGATCCGAATCCCTGTCTCTGACATGGAGACCAGTGTGGGCACACCAGTGACAATGCCCACCATTCCTGTGCATGAAGCCGTAGCTCCAGGGTCCACCACAGAGCAGGACGGTGGGCATTCAGGAACCACCAAGGGCGGGGAGAGAGCTCTCTGGACAGAAGGCAGAGTGAAGGGACAGAGCAGCTTATTAAATGATGAACTGTTCACCGTTTGTTGATTCTAAATTAAAGCAAGTCTAGCCAACTTGCAGAGCCACCCACCAGCTTCGGCTTGATTGAAGTGAGCTGGCTTGGAGTGACAGCCTCATGGGTGCTCACAGAGAAGGCTGAGAAAGGTCAGGAGCAGAGGCTTAGTGAGCGACAAAGAGCCAGAGGGGGGCCCTTCAGTGAGGCCTGGGAAGAGGAGGTGTCTCTGCCTGAACCCCCTGAGAATGATCGCAGCCATTCTTGACCTTGTGGCCCTTGACAGGAGGATGAATAGTAAGGTGATCTTAACCTGCAAATCAAAGGGGATCTGGAGGTTCCGAGCTGATCTGTAAATGGGCTTCAAGAGAGACAGCAGAAAGTAAGTCCATTATGAGATCAAAAGAATGCATCAGGGGCACCTGGGCTTTGCCCTTTTTGTTCTATATTCTGGCCTTTTTATTCATGGTTTGTTCATATCTGGATGAGATAATCCTTTATCGTGATAGACATCTGCAGGTACTCTGGTGGCCCAGAATACAGCCTGTAGCCCTTCCTCGGCCCTTTAACTCCTTCACTCCCCAGGCGGGTCCAGGGGGCACCCACATCCACTTCTCATGGAGAAGCATCATAACCCTCAGGTTCAATGCAAACCTTGGCTGGAATCACAGCTTTGGGAGCTGGCTCGCGAGGTAGAGAAACCTTCTAGGAAGGCTTTCTCTGGCAGGGGCATGGATGAATGAGTGGCCTGGCAGATGACAGATACAAAGTTTGGGAGGCAGGCTTGGCTTTTGGGTCAAGGTCAGTGGTTTCCAAACTTGTCTGCAATTGGAATCACCCCCCTGGCACCCAGACTCATCCCACACACTGTATTGTCACTAGTCTCCTTGCAGCTCGGGCTTTGGATGTTTTAACCCACTCCCCTGGGGGATTCCAACATGCAGCTGATCCAGGAATCCCTGGGAGAAGGAGCTCTATGCACACCCAGACTCCACCTCTCCCACCACAAGCACACGGTTCATCTCTGCGGGAGTCTCGCAGGTTGCTAGGCTGGGAGCGTCCAGCTCAGCACGACCGCTTTCTGAGAAGGCAGTGTCTAAGAAAGGGATTTCAGGGCCCTGGCAAAGTGCCCTCTGGCTTTTAAAATACCTCTTCCACCTACTCCCTGACACCTGCAGCTCCCTTCGCTGTGACAAAGCTCTTTATTCCACAGTGAGAGTGAAGGCTTAGAACAGCAACGCCCCTGGGAGAAGAAAGAGGGACTCCAATTCATGCTAAGCTCTACAGGCCTGATGAAGAGGGAGAGGGGAGGCTCAGCCATGCCGCCTGCCTGTGAAAACAGGAAAGCTGGAGGGGGGTCCCTTATTTTAGAAATGAGGAGGCAGGGTCCCAGGGGTGTGCTGTGATCCCGCCAAAGCCATCTGTCCAGCAGGTTGGCCATAGAGCCTGGGGGCAGAGGAGACCCTTTTCACTTTCGACACAACTTGGTGAGGGGCTGGCGTTGACTGTGAAGAATGAAGACGCATCCCATAGTGTCCACAGTGGATCTTTGTATGAGACACCATGCTGCCCCCGAAACTGTTCGGAAGTATATAGGGGCATTTTTGGACTGTCAACAATGTGCTTCCCAGATGGTGCTAGTGGTAAAGAACACTCCTACCAATGCGGGGGACATGAGAGGAGATGTAAGAGACATGGGTTTGATCCCTGGGTTAGGAAGATACCCTGGATACACTCCAGTATTCTTGCCTGGAGAATCCCATGGACAGAGGAGCCCGGCAGGCTATGGTCCACAGGGTCGCAAAGAGTTGGATACGACTGAGTGACTTAGCACGGCACACAGCACAACAACGTCTGTGGGTGGTGCTGGCGTTGATGAGCGGGGCCCAGAGACACTAAATACCCCGTGATGCATGGGCCAGTGCTGCCCAAGGAAGAACAGTCCAGCCCCAAGGGCCATCAGTGTCCCCTTGGAAACACTATTTTTCCTTTTTTCTATTTTTTGCCATGCCACGTGGCATACAGGATCTTAGTTCCCCAACCAGGGATTGAACCCATGCCCCCTGCAGTGAAAGCACAGTATCTTAACCACCAGACCACCAGGGAAATCCCGAGAAACATTATTAATCCCTGGGCTGCAGCGGCTTCTGAGGCCCTTCTTCCCCCAAACCCATTATAGCAACACTGGTCCCACATTGCGAGTTCGGCCATGACGTTGGCACAGGAAGCAACAACCCCCAGGGAGGCTCCACAGGCACTGTGTGCCCCATGCCCAAGCAGTGGGGTTCCCCACAGCTGCCACTCTGCCCCGTTACCTGGAGTTAAGCCCTGGGTACAAGGGAGGCTGGAGATGCCCCCACAGCAGCTTCAGGTCAGAGGGTAAAAATGCCCCCTGGATGGCGTTCAACATAGCCTGCTCCTGCTGGGACCCTCTGCTCTTCTGGCCTTGCTTGCTAAGTTGCTTCAGTTGTGTCCAACTCTTTGCAACCCTATGGACTGTAACCTGCCAGGTTTCTCTGTCCATAGACCTAGACAAAGAGTCAGACCAAATAACCATCTGCCCCCTGCTCAGCCCAAGCAGCCCTGGTCCCCTGTGGATGCCACATAGAGCCAAGGGCTTGCTGGGAGGGCTGCCCTTTCTTGATCAGAGAGGACACTGAGTGGTGAATTTGGGCACTCATGCTGCTGCCTGGTGGCCTCCTGTGGGTACCACTCGCCCCTTAATCCAGGGAGCTTATCCCTCTCCTTCAAATCAAGGTTTCCTGATTTGACAGTGAGGTGAGGTTAGATTGACAGGTCATTACCAGGTAAAGCGTCCAGGGCTATTTTTTCCACTGGGTTTCCTGTATCCTTTTGAGCCTCAGTTTCCTCATCCATAAAGAGGGTGTGGAGAAGGAAATGGCAACCCACTCCACTACTCTTGCCTGGAAAATCCCATGGACAGAGGAGCCTAGTAGGCTACAGTCCATGGGGTCACAAAGAGTCAGACACAACTGAACGACTTCACTTTCACTTTAAGTAGCAGTATCTTTTCTTTCCCTTCTTGTTTCTCTATTTTTCCTAAGACTTCTAAAATAAATATGCTTTGTTTTTAACATCAAATGTTTAATAAACAATTATAAATTAAAAAAAAAAAACAAACAAAAAAGAAAGAGGGTGGTCCAGCTCCCTCCCTGATGGCTCAGTGGTAAAGAACCCACCTGCCAAGCAGGAGACACAGGGTTCAATCCCTGGGTCAGGAAGATCCCCTGGAGGAAAAAATAGCAACCCACTCCAGTAGTAGTATTCTTGCCTGGGAAATCCCATGGACAGAGGAGCCTGGCGGGCTACAGTCTATGGGGTCTCAAAGAGTTGGACGTAACATAGCGACTAAACAATAACAACCACCAGTTGCTTACCCCATCACAGTGAGCATCAAATGAGGCAGAGCATGTGAAATTATGCGGCGGACTCTAAAGCTCTATGCAAAAAAGTCCCTCTGTGCAGGGGGTACCTGGAGGACAGCATGGCAACCCACTCCAGTATTCTTGCCTGGAGAATCCTATGGACAGAGGGGCCTGGTGGACTACAGTCCATGGGGTCGCAAACAGTCGGACACAACTGAGTGCCTTAGCATGCATGCCTGCTTGCTAAGGGTACTCATCTTCTTGTCACCTTTCTAGGCAGTCAGAGCCCCTCTGTTTCCAGGGCCCATGCCTGCACACCTTGGGCCTGGCAGGTCCTAGCTCCCCTGGCCTGCCGTCCCAAGGACTGTCTCCCACACCTTGCCCATCTGAGGCAGCGTCCAGAGGGCCTGGCAATAAGCAGCAGACACACAGTAGGGCAACTCTCATATGTACTCTATGGTGCCTGCTGCCTGCCCACGAGGATACCTTCATTTCCTAGGAAGAAAGACAGAGGGGAAAAAAAAATCTGCAAATGATATCAGCCAGGCCTGTCAGCAATGGTTCCTGTGAGACTTTATATGTAGGAAGATGAGCTGACATTTACGGTGGGAAGTTTTATTTCTGTGGTAAATAACCTCTAATGGTGTAGGTCATTACACTAATTACAGCAGATAATTAATTTTCTAATTCTCTTTTTTTTTTTTTTAGGTGGCCACATATTACAAGAGAAACATAATTTATCCCTTTTCTTCCTGGGCAGATATGACAGGGCTTGTCTCGAGATAGGAGATAGGAAGACAAGCTTTCCTCCAGCCCCTGTTCCATCAAGAGGCTCCCTGGGGGCCCAGGGGCTCCTAGCGCTCCTCTCCCAATGAAACTTTGTTCTCATGCAAAAGCTCTTTCCTTGCCACCATCTGGGGATGATTTTCCTTAGATCTGCCCAGTTTCCCTGAGGCCTCAGGCACATGGGCTGGTGTTGATCTTCAAAGCTCTGACTGAAGGCCTGTCTCACGCCCTTCATGGGGGAGAATCGGCTACAGCCAGCCAGGCCCCCATCACCACACACACTCCCACCTCTGAGCCACGGCACTCATGTTCCCTACCATCTGGATGCTCAGGCGCCCCTTTCTATTAAACCCTGTCTGGGACCATGGCTCCTCTCGGCTTTCAGCTCAATAACCATAGCTCTGTGCATGAGTGTACCCGTGCAGCACCCAACAGGGAATGTGGGCAACTCCCACCCCAGGCATATTGCACGTGTTACTTCATTAAATTTTTGAAGGCGGTTTCCATATCCTTATTTTGGAGCTGAGAAAACTAAGGCTCAAGAAAGTTAAGTGCCTTGTTCAGAATCAAGCACCTGGGGATGCGGCCAAGTTAGACAGGCATCTGGCTTAGAGCTCATGTACTTTCTCTCGCTCCCTTGACCCCATGGTTGACATTCCTCTCTTTTCATCAGGAATTAGGCTCCTTGTGTTCCTCTGGGTGGTGCAGTGGTAAAGAATCCGCCTGCCACGGATGCAGCAGACGCAGAAGACACGGGTTTGATCCCTGAGTCAGAAAGATCCCCTGCAGGAGAAAATGGCAACCCACTCCAGTATTCTTGCCTGGAGAACTGTATGGGCAGAGGAGCCTGGTGGGCTACAGCCCATAGGGTCGCAGAGTCGGATACAACTGAGCACGCAGGCACGTCCCTCTCACGCCTGAGTATTTCATTTCCCAAGCTCCCTTAGCTCCGGTCAGGACCACTCTTTTTCTCCAAGGGAACCGTAAGTGCCGCCTCTGTATACTCCATTGTACCAGATTTCCATAGAGACCATCATGGGCTGGACACCTGGGATTTCTCAGTTGTTATCCTGATATATTTTTAAAATTAATTTTTATTGTAGTATACTTGTTATCCTGACATTTTAAAGGGATTTATGTTTTATAAGGGCTTCCCAGGTAGCGCAGTGATAAAGAATCTGCCTGCCAATGCAAGAGACGCAAGAGTTCAATTCCTGGGTCAGGAAGATACCGTGGAGGAGGAAACGGCAAGGCATTCCAGTATTCTTGCTTGGAAAATTCCATGGACAGAGGAACCTGGTGGGCTACAGTCCACAAGTTCACAAAGAATCAGACATGACCAAGTACACAAGCACATGTTTTATAATATAAAGCCTGTCCACCCCATATGGGAGCTTCCCTCGTAGCTCAATCAGTAAAGAATCTGCCTGCAATGCAGGAGACCCAGGTTCGATTCCTGGGTTGGGAAGATTCCCTGGAGAACGAAATGGCAAGCCACTCCAGTATTCTTGCCTGGAGAATCCCATGGACAGAGGAGTCTGGCAGGCTACAGTCCCTGTGGTTGCAAGAGTCAGATATGACTCAGCGACTAAACCACGACCGCCCCATATTGCATTAGAACCTTACAACATACCTGTGAGGGAGACATCCTTATACCGTTATTCCAATTCTAAGGATAGAGACAGAGGCACCCAGGAGGACATAGCTGGGTGGACATACAGACAGAACTAGAGTCAGATCTGCACCCTGTCCCAAGATAGCCCTGCCACAATGCCAGCTTATGGAACTGAGGACAGGATGGCACTAGTGAACCCACAGGGGCAGCCTCTGCTCAGGGCCTTTCCTGGGGCACGAGAGCATATGTTCCCTGTATCCTCTGAGTTCAGGAGGGAGCAGCAGGAGCCTGAGTCCCTGGGGGCCTTGCGTGCCCTGTCCACCTTCCTGGTACAGTTAGAACCACTCGTTTCAGAGCAGGACAAGCCTCCCCATCTCAGCACACACTCACCCACCTCAGTTATCACCACTGCACAGTTGGGCCCTCAACCTGAATCTAGCCCCAGCCTTTCCCCTCAGCTTCAGCCTGTCCCTTAAATATATCTCTCCCTACTCCTCACAGCTCCTCCTTGAGGTTTCATTCATTCATTTGTTCATTCATTCAAAAAAGTCCACATTGACTCAAACAGGTACTTGTACACTCATGTTCACAGCAGCATTATTTGCAATGGCCAAAAGGTGGAAGCAACTTGTGTCCACTGACACTTAGATAAGCCGAATATGGCATATAAACACAAAGGAATATTATTCAGCCTTAAAAAGGAAAAAATTCTGACTGCATGCTACAACATGGATGCACCTCAAAGCACTATGTTAAGTGAAATAAGCTGAACACGAAAGAAAGTCTATTATATGAGGCCACCTACATAAGACGCTGAGAGTAGTCAAATTCATAGACATGGGAAGTAGAATGGTGGTTGCCAGGGGCTAGCGGAGCAGGGAAAGGGGAGTTACTGAAGAAAGAGTTCAGAGTTTCACTTTGGGATGATGAAAAAGTTCTGAGATGGTGGTGGTGATGATTGTGCAACAAGGCAAATGTACTTAATGCCACGGAACTGTACACTTAGGATGGTTAAAAGGGTAAATTCTATGTTGTGTATATTTTACCACTATTTTTAAAAACCTTTATTGTGTGCCTATTATGTGCCAGGGACTCTTCCGGGTTGTGGAGACATGACAGTGAATAAAGTAGAGGAAACAATCTTGCCCTCATGAAGCTTGCATTCTAGTTGGAGAAGAGAGACAATCGACACATAAGGAAATTGACACTGTAGGTCAAGCAGTTGATAAGTGCTATGAAAGGAAATAAAGGGAGCAAAGAGGGAAGGAGAATGATGGGGGGGGCTGCTATTTCATGCAGGGGGTCAGGGACAGCCTCTGTTCTAAGGTGATGCTGGAGCACACACTGGAAGGCAGTTTGGAGTGAGCCACGTGGATGGCTGGGAGGAAGGTGTTCCCGATGGAAAACCAGCAAGTTCAAGGGCCCTGAGGCTGCAGCCAGTGAGATTGGAGCAGTGTGAACCAGGATTGGGGTGGGGGGGGGTGCGGTGGCTAGATCATACAATGCTTGAAGGCCAGACTTTGCATTTCATCAGTATAAACTTCTTATTGTGTTTCTTGGATTTCAGACCTCAGACTAACTTAGATGTCATGACTATGAACCTGGACTCTGACGTGAGTCTTCCTGTTCACATTCCAGCCCCTGCTTCCCAGATGCAAATCCTTGAGCAACACACTGACCATCTCAGGGTTATTTTCCTCATCTGTAAAATGGGAATGATGATACCAACATCGTGTTGGTGTCCTTCATGTAGTAAGCACTCAATTGATGTCAGCTTTTATTATTCTGGCTTGCTTTGATTTTTCCTCTCTTGCCCTCAACAACTGATCAGTTGCCAACTTCTAAGCATACCTCAGCTGGCCTGGAGGGGCTCCTCACATGGCCAGGTATCTCCAGCACCGGGGCCAGATTCCTTGAAGAACAGCTAGGCTCCTGACACGAGACCCCCACCTGTGCCCTGCACAGACCTTCTTCCACCCACTTCTTCCTTTCTTTGACCATTTACTCCTCTCTCCTTGGTTCCAGGCTTGCTTCTTCCAGGTCTCCTGCTCCCAGACAGGACCTGATGGCCTACCCAGCCTGGCATACCTCCCCGGCCACCTCCTTGCAGAGGTTCTCCCAGCCTGCTCACCTGGCCTTCCCAGGATGCACATACCTCCACAAAGCCTCGCCCATCCATCCATTTACCTTTCTTTTCTTCCACTTTCTGAGTTCAGGTCTGATCTGTCTACCTAGGTCACTACTTGGTTTCCCAGGCAGTGCTTCTGCCTCTTCCCTTTAGTCACATATACCTGTGTGGCTATCACATCAGTCCTGCTCCTGCTCCATCTGCTAAAGTCCCTCCAAGTCCCTCCAGAGTGGCCCCAGCCTGGCCCCGAGCATGGCAAACCCACATGGAACATGCACTTCCCAGGCTCAGATGGAAATTAGAAATGGCAGATTGATCAGTGCTAATGAGGCTTAAAAAAACAACAAAAAAAATAGACCTAGAGATTTTAAAAAAAGATGAAGAAGAATCAGCTCTACTTCAAGTGTAAATCTGCTCCACAGAGAGGAGGTCTAGGGGTTTTCACTGATATAGGTCATACTCTGGAAGTGGGGAGGGGGATGTGTCTGTGCTGGGTACCCTGGGGGTGTGAGGTCTGGTTTGGAGGCTCAGCAATGCTGATAGCCAAGTGCCTCTGGCCAGGCAGGTTCCCTGGTGCCGAGACCCCAGCGCCCCCAGTTATCCCTCTGGGTCTTTTCTAAGAGGTCTGCATGACTGCCGGGCAGACTGGGCCAGGAAGCTCCAAGGTTACTCCTCCCGGAGCCAGGGGACTGCAGAGCTGATGGCTGCTAGGCTGAGCCCCGGGCTGGGCGTGTGGGTGGCCAGGTGCCAGTGGAGGCCTGCTCTGGGATCTGGGACAGCCCCCAGGGAGCCCTGGGGACAGAAGACAGTGCTCTCTCCATCCAGGAGGCAGCAGCCAGAGGAGCCTAGACAGGCAGAGGGAGCCGCGGAAAACGGCAAGTGACAGACACAGACAATGGAAGAGACAGAGAGAGAGCAGAGACTCTGAAATGTGGGGGAGGGGAGGGAAGCGAGAAAGAGGGGAGAGCCTCGCTGGACCCGGGGGACAGCTGATGGCAGAGAGTCACTCAGAGTCGGGTGGAACAGTGGCCAGACTGCACCCCCACCCCCTCGGCACTGCGGCAGGGCAAGGAGGTGATGTCTCCCACCACGGGGCCCCTCCGTCCTCCTTCTCACAGTCCCCAAGCTTGCTGGAAAAAGAGAAAGAGACAGCAAGACAGGCCAAAGGGGGCCCGGCCACATGGCCTGTGGATGGGTCATTGAATGCACTTAATAGGCCTGCTGCTAATTGGCCTAACAAACAAAACACACATCTGCTCAGCTCAGAGGCCATGGAGCCACGCAGATCTCCACTCTTAAGACCCCGCGGCGAGTCCTGCCATTCCAGGTGAAGGCTTGGCAGAACACACTGGGGTGGGTGGTGGTGACGGGGTCTGGGGGGCGGGAGGCACACAGCTCACCCTGCCAAGCGGCCTCCCCCAGGGGCTAAGGGAGGCCTGGGCTACGTCTCTGCCACTACTAACCCATGTGACCACATGCTCAGTGGGTCTGGCAGAAGCTGATGGCCCCGCTGCACCAAGGCTTACAGCAGCCCTGAGAAATAAGAACGGTGATGCCTCCAATTTACAGGTTTGAAGACTGAGGCAGAGAGGGGCAACTACACTGCCCAAGCTTAGACAGCGTGCAGAGGGTGGGGCCAGCGTCTGAAAACAGGCATCTGGACTCCAGATTCTATGCCCTGGGAGAAAGAATG
Organism: Cervus canadensis; assembly: GCF_019320065.1. Classification (NCBI taxonomy): domain Eukaryota; kingdom Metazoa; phylum Chordata; class Mammalia; order Artiodactyla; family Cervidae; genus Cervus; species Cervus canadensis. The sequence goes on from NC_057396.1 coordinate 25,347,819, forward strand.
AGTTTGTCCTACACATCGTCCATATTTGACTGCTTTAGGGTGTGACTAGAGCACACTCAGACGAAGAGTGTCTGGTTCAAATTCCGGCTCTGATCCGGCTCAAGTACAAACTTGAGCAGGTCATATGACTACTGTGGGCCTTAGTTTCCTCATCTATAAAACTGGGAAGCCAGCACTGAAGTCCCAGGGCTGAGATGACTAAATGAAATAGGGCACACAACGTGCTGAGAAGGGTGGCAGGCACATCACAGGCACTCAGGAAATGAGAGCCATTTATATCTTACAGGCAGGAGAGCACCGGTGTCTGAGGTGGGGCAGGGTGGGCGACGGGCAAGAAAGGAGCCTTTGGAAAGACACCCTGCCCACCCCAGAGCCCTCTGGCTGGAGGTCCATCCAGGAGGAGCCCCCCGCCCCGGGTTCCCGGGCCTCCTGCTGCTGCCCCGTTTATCCTCGCTCAGCAGAGAGGATGGGCCCATCTGAGAACGCTCCTGCAGACACCTGCCCTGTGGGACCAGGCCAGGGGCTCCAGCAGGGCTTCTGGAAGCAGGACCTCACCTGCTACTACACCCTGTGCTCCCTAGGAAGCCCGGGAGGAGACCCCCAGAGCTGCAGCCCAGCCAGTGTCCACTAGCAACAATCATCATGCCCAGGCTATTATTTCATGGCCCAGTACTGGACCCCAGGATGCTCAGAGACCAGAAAAAGGCTGTCAGTTCAGCCTAAAGGGCAGTCTCTGGGGACATTTGTATGTTGAAAGAAGCCCGAAGGAGGAGAACATTGTTTATCAGGAAAGAATATATTAGAATATCAGACATCAGGGGTAGGCAACTATTTCAGTGAGCTTCTGTGCGTGCATGCGTGTGTCTGTGTGTGCATGTGTGAACATGTATGCACGTATGTGTGCACGTATGTGTGTGTACAGATATATGTGTGTGACTGTGTGTTTGATGTCCTTAAGACAAACATCTGCCCATCTAACCTCCAACAACCTCCACTTTAAAAACATTTTTTAAAATTTATTTTAATTGGAGGCTAATTACTTTACAATATTGTGATGGGTTTTGCCATACATTCACATGAATCAGCCATGGGTGTACATGTGTCCCCATCCTGAACCCCCCTCCCTCCTCCCTCCCCATCCCATCCCTCGGGGTCATCCCAGTGCACCAGCCCTGAGCACCCTGCTTCATGCATCGAATCTGGACTAACAACCTCCACTTTTGAGCCTTTTCCTCAGCCTTTTCCTGTGGCCAGTCCCTGAGCTAAGCTCTGGGGTGACAGAGGACAGCGACCTGGTCCCTGACCCTGGAGAGAAGCCCGCTAAGCAGAGGGGAGGGTCTATAGACAGAGGAGCTGGCTGAGTCACAGGCTTATCCCAGCTGGAGCAGGAGGGAACTGTGCTGGGGCACCAAAGTGTCTCATTTGTAGCCTAGAGAGGTCACAGCCCCGGGGCATAAAGGACTGTTGGAGGGACACTAGAAGTAAGCTTGCTGCAGCCTCTACTCCAGAGAGTGATGTCTTCTACAGCCTGGTTATCAGAGGCTAGCCACGTGTGGTCTGAGATGCTCCCAAGGATGGGAAGCTCACCACCTCTCCAGAGAGGTCACTGTGTTCTCAGGCCACTTGAGTTGTCAGGTTATAGTAAACGATCGGGTGTCTCCAACTCCCACCCCTCGGCACTGGTCCTGCTTCCTCCTGGGCCTTTAGGCAGCTGAAGATAGGCACTGCGTTTCCTCAAAGCCTTCTCTTCTAAACCTTTCCATCTCCTTAGCAGCCTGAACCCCCTTATCCTAGCAGGGAGCAGGTCATCAAAGGGATTAGTTCTGAGAGCTGACATGCCACCAGGCAATTTGGTCAAAAGACAAGGGCTCACAAAGTCACCCTGGAGGTGGCCAACACTTACATTGAGTTTCATGACACAGGTCCAGCATGTGGCCTATAGTTTGATTTTGTTGAAGGGAATGAGCCCAAGAATTTTCAAAAAATTCAGGCTAACATGAATCTCTCTCCCTTCAATTTCTCCATATGTAAGAGCAGTCACTAATTCAGAGTAACCATCACTACCTATTTAGTAAGCATTTAGTAAGCATTATGTGCCAGGCACCATGAAAAGGGCTCTACGTGTATCATCTCATTTAATTTGCCCAACAAAGCCAGAGGCAGACACTATCTATGAAAGAAAAGGAAGCTAAATATTTAAAATGGAAAACCAACAAGGAGCTACTCTAGAGCACGGGGAATTCTGCTCAATGTTCTGTGGCAGCCTGGATGGTGGGGTGGGGGGGGGGTGGCTTGGGGGAGAATGGAGGCATGTATACGTATGGTTGAATCCCTTTGCTGTCCGCCTGAAACGATCACAACAGTGTTAATGGACTATACTCCAATATAAAATAAAAAGTTAAAAAGGAAGCTGAAGCTTATGCAGATTAACTTGCCTATGTTTACTCTAATAGTGAGTGTCTACTTCAAAGCCAGATTTCCTACCACGCTCAGGAGCAGGCTGGTCCAGGTGGGCACTAAGTATCTTAACCTCACCGGGTCCTTCAGCCTCCTGATCACAACACAAAGCAAGGTCTCCTTAACATCTGGAATTTGGGGTGACAACTGTACCAAGAAGGGTAGGCTTCTGGGAACAGTCAGTATCACCTGGTGGCCTGTGGGAAGCCAGGTATCAATTGGCTAAGAGGTCCGGCAGGAGACATCTCAGCCAGCCCGAGATCCAGCCACTCTTCAGAGAAGGAGACTCTTGTCTTCCCAATAAAAACAGGTCTCCAAGCTGAGAGGGCCAGAGGGGCAGGGAAGAGACAGACGCGACTAAATCCAGCCTTTGCTCCCTGTCAGCGCAGAAGGAGGGCGCTGAGTGCTCTAAAAACTGGGTTAAAAATGGCTTGGCTGTACCTATCTTATCTGCTTTGCACTGAAAGCCTTCAGCACGTGGCAGGTTTTCACGTAGAATTTTCCTTGCTAATCCCCCTTTGTTAGCTCTGATGCCGACATTGCAATACCAACCTCGTCTGGGTGATTTGAGAGGGATTACAGACCCTCAATCCTTCAGCGTGTGGGAGAATGTTTTCTCAAATCAAATTTTACACAAACCTGTTTTCAAAAATAATCAAAGTGCAAATCCCTCCTTGGGATTGAAGGGTTGGGGAAGACACTTGTCTCTTCAAAATTCAACACGGCAAACGGAAGCTCATCCTGCTAGAGGGCGAAGGGAAGGTATAGAGCCACCTGGCTGATTAATGGCATTGACCCTTCTTGTCCTCCAGACTCTCACACTCGCTAAGTGGGGCTCTGTGGATAGGAGGGAGGGTCAGACACTTTGGCATAGGTTGACATTGACCTGTGCTCGGAGGGGTACCATGAGCAAGGCAGGGAAGCAATGGGACAGGTTCAAATTCAAGTTCAGTGAACATCTACCAGTAGCCTATGGTGTGCCGTGCACTGTGCTGGGCATTGTGAGTGATGCAATGATGAATAAAGTCTGAACCTTGCCTTGGGGAAATTACAGTCGAGCAGGGAAGGCAGTTATGTATCTAGAGAATCCTGAAATGGGACGGATCGGGACAAGGGCTCTAACAGCAGCAAGGGACAGAGAAAGAAGATAGTTCTGCTCTCGTACAAGGCTTCCTGGAGGCGTGGGAGACATGGATGGGTGTGCTTCTTGTGGGCTGGCGCCCTGGAGGTCTCAAAGGCTGTCCCATACTAAACAGGAAGCGGGCCAGCGGGACTCAGGCAGACCCATTCCGGGCCTGACTGTCACTAACTGTGTGACACTCAGGTGACACTACACCCTTCTCAGCCTCCGCTTCCATGCTGTGGCGTCACACTGGCCTGGCACTCCTTTCTGCCTGGCTTGGTAGAACAGGCTGTCTTGAAGGCTCCTTCCAGCTCCTATATGAGGCTTTATATAGAAGGTCAGGAAAAGGTAACAAACTATATAAGATGCTGCGGGCCTGCGGGCTTCATCCAAGTTGCTCAGGGCCCGGGAGACAGCCCAGAGTCTGCGCTGCCTGGAATTTGCATTAGTGATTTCTCCTTAATGCTCTCGTGGCCGTGGCTGATCAGCTGGGCCCCAAAGCCACCTCCACTTGTAAATACTCTTCCCTCTTGCCAGCCCTTCCCAACACCTCCACTCCCACCAACATCTGGGCTCCTCTGCAAGGTGGCCGCCTGCCCCTCAAGGCTGATCTTTGTCACAGATCAGAGTTGGGTGGTTCCTGAGCCTGGCTAGTCACAGGAGCTGGGCCTTCCTCTCCTGGTCCCCGAGGGAGCTGCAGTGGGGTACCTCTGGAGAGCCAAGCAAGGCCTCTGTCTATAAAGCAACCTTGAAGTCGGATTTCATCTGGGCTGTAACTAGGGACAGGCAGCAATGTGGCCAAGCCATAAACCCTCTCCTCCCGTGGCTGGCAAGGCCATGCCTGCCACCCACCGAGCCCCCAAAAGGCTGTTCAACGGTGAGCAAATCACCCTTATGGGGGCTGATTAAAGATGGATATGCGGTCCCTAAGGTTACTGGAAGCTCTGGCTGCTCTTGAATGCATAACCCCGATATTTTCTTCTTAAGCAATTCTTCTGCTCTTTGATGTTCTGCAGCAGCAAACAATCACATTCGGTTTGGTGCACAGGAAGGGGAGGGGAGGGCGGGGAGAGGGCTGGGGGAGGGGGAGAGCCAGCCCGGCTCCGTCTGCCTGTGCTTTCCGGGCAAATTCGGCTTTACCATTTCATCCCTGGCTGGTCAGGAATGCAGCAAGCTGTGGGTTGTTTTCCACAGCGCCCGAATCACGGGTATACGAGGGAAGTAGTGCCGGTGGTTGGGTTTTATGGCTTTAAATGCAGAACTTCCCAACAGCTTTTTAAAAAAAAATCCTGTGACTCACTTGTCAATTTCCCTTTGTCAGAATGCCCTGGGGGCTCAGGGGAAGGAACAAGGATCACTGTGTCTGGGAGAGGGAAGGGAAGGAAAAGAGGGAAAGGGAGGACAGAGGGGCCCAGAAGAAGACGGGGAGGAAAAGAGAAGGCACGAAGGAGATGGATGGAGGTGGGAGAGGAGAAAAGCAGAGAATCTAACAGAAGAAATGGGAAAAAGAAGAATCCATCCTTTTCGACACACAAGAGAGGAGGTGATGATATAGCAAAGTCGTGATGTTGACTGGGAAAGGTCACTTTAGCCGACACTGGGTTAAAATCATGGAAACCTACCCCGGGGAGCAGGGGAGACAGTGGAAGCTCAGATCATTTAAACCAGTGCTCCCCAGCCCTTTTGGCACCAGGGACTGGTTTCGTAGAAGGCAGTTTTTCCACGGACCGGGATTGAGGGGGTTGGTTTTGGGTTGATTCAAGGGCATCACATTTATTGTGTATTTATTTCTATTACTATCACATCAGCTCTACCTCAGATCATCAGGCATTAGATCCTGGGGGTTGGGGACCTCTGATTCAAACAACTTGTTCAAGGGTTGACCCCCTTCTCTGGGCTCCCCATCCTTCCTTCCTTTCATCCCTACCCCCTCCAAAGAGTAGCCGACCAAACTGTATTCCGATGCAGGGGCTTTTGTAATTTCTCTTCTGTGCACACCCAAAGCATAGCCAGTGCCCTGCTCCCCGAAGCCAGGGGCCTCGTCCTGGCAGGTGGGGGGGGGAATCAGAACTGGTTCCTGTGACGCTGATGGGGGCAGCCTGTCTGAGGAGGAGCTGAGCCCTTTGGCGGCATTATGGCTACAGTGAATAAAATTACACCCATGTTTCTCCTGGCCAGACATCTGGGGAATAGGTGAGTATTTTCAAGTATTCCTTTTTAAGAGTGAAGCAGTAGGTTTCATTATCATATTTTAATTAAAAGGAAAAATCCTATTAAACAATTCCCAATGTATTGGGATTAGCAAAAACCAGCACCTGAGACCCAGTAACTCAGCATGTAGGAACACACAAACCAGACATATTTTCCTCAGAAATTGTCTCTACACCTGCCCCTCCCCTCCCAGCCAAGGAAACGGCTTCCAGCAGGCTCCGTCAGTCCATCCCAGGAGGGTCAGGATTGGCGTTCCATGCTTCCCTCTCTCTCTAAGGGACATGGTAGGAAGCCGTGTGTGCGTGTGCTAAGTAGCTTCAGTCCTGTCCAACTCTTTGCGACCCTATAGACTGTAGCCCACCAGGCTCCTCTGTCCATGGGATTGTCCAGGCAAGAATACTGGAGTGGGTTGCCGTTCCCTTGTCCAGGGGACCTGCCCAACCCAGGGATCGAACCCAAGTCTCTTAGGCCTCTTGCATCGGCAGGCACATTCTTTACCAGGAGCACCACCTGGGAAGTCCCTGGTAGAAGCCATGTCTCTCCAAAATGTGTTGATACCCCCAAAGCTTCCTACTCAAGCACTGCTGGCAAGACACTGGCGTTAGAATGGGGATAGTTGTGGGCTTAAAATCCACTGTCTGCACTTCTTAGATGTGTGACTCTGGGTGATTCCTTGATTTTTCCTGGGCTCTAATTTCCTAACTTTAAATGTAAATTTTATATCCTCTTTGTAGGGCTGCTGAAAGGATTAGAACTTACAAATGAAAAGAAATTGTGGCTCAGCTGGTAAAGAATCCACCTGCAATGCGGCAGACCTGGGTTGGATCCCTAAGTTGGAAAGATGCCCTGGAGAAGGGAAAGGCAACCCACTCCAGTATTCTGGCTTGGAGAATTCCATGGACTGTATAGTCGGTGGGATTGCAAAGAGTTGGACACAACTGAGCGACTTTCACTTTCACTTTATGAAAAGAAATTAGTACAGTGCCTCAGTGGCAGTTAGGAAGTGGATCAGAGCTGGGACTTCCCTGGTGGTCGAGTGGCTAGGACCCTGCTCTTCCAGCTCAGGGGGCCTGGGTTCAATCCCTGTTCAGGGAACTAGATCCCTGCCCCCACATGTCACAACTAGGAGCCTGCATGGTACAACTGAAAAAGATCCTGCATGCCACAGCTCAGACCCGGTGAGGCCAAATAAATAACTCTACAAAATATTGAAAAGTAAATCAGAGCTGTTATCTATTACTATTATTACTATTACCTATTCTTATTTTATTCAGAGATGAGATAGAGGAACCACGTCCAGGAGCTCCTGATAAAACACATCCTGTGTCTTGAACACAGGAATCTCTGCAAGTAACCATCTCAGCGGGCGGGTCACACTTCCTCTTGCTTCCTGGCCTTTGCACGAGACGCTTCCCGACTGGGAACCCACTTTCTACCGCTGTATCCCTACCGCTTTGCCTGGTTAACTCCTGCTCATCCGTCAACTCTGGATTTGAAAGTCACTTCCTCGGAGAAGCCTTCCCTGTCGGGCATGGAGGCCTGCTGCGGTTACACCCAGGTTTCTGGGTCACTGCAGTTCCAGAGCTTCTCCCAGAGCATCCATAATGTCTGTGTGAGGGTCTGGAAACCTCCTCTGAGACCGCGCCCTCCCTAAAAGCAGGGTCCAAGTCTTAGAGCATCCAGACCTCGAGCGTGAATACAGGCCCATGTCACTGTACACAGTAGATGCTCAAAAACAGATACATGACAGAAAAGGGAGAAAATGACGTACAACCAGCGAAAAACGAGGAGGGAAAAGTGGCAATGGAAATGACCATTTCACACGTAAGCAACTTCGAGATCTCACCAGGACCACACGCTAAGATACGGCTTTCCCACCCAAAGGCAATGCAAGGCGGCTGCTCTTACTTTACAGACAGGCTTACGTTTATTTGAATGATTCCCTCTCAATCCTTCAGGGCAAGTGCCATGGTTAGGACTCAAAGCCAGCCTCTGGGTTCTGGTCCATTCATACACTTTCCAAAGACTTGAGCATAAATCCTTGGCCCATCTCACCGATCAGAAAACCTTCCTCATCCTGCCTTCAAAATAACTCTTGAATCTGATCATGTCTCATCCCCCAAACCAACGTTCATTTTCTCTTACACAGACCTCTCCCCCACGTCTACCCGCACCCCTTCCTGGCCTCCTCCTCTGTGTCTGTTTCGGTTTCCTCTCCACCCTCCATCTCTCCTGCAGAGTGCAGGCCCAGAGCTGCAACTCGCTGAGATGTGTCACATAACAGAACTTAGATGAGATCCGTGTCCTGCTGTGTGTGTGTGTGTGTGCGTGTGTGTGTGCGCGTGCACACATGTGTCCATGAACACAGATGTGTTCTGGCTTCAACCAAAAGAATACAAAACCCAGGCACATAGCCATACTTTTATCAAAAGCTTATTTATTCCACCCCTACTTTATTTTTTATAATAGAGAGAGGGGAATACACACATCGCGTTCTGTAGCTAATCAGTTTAGAACCACTCCAACTGGCAAGATGAGATTGTGCGTTTCCAGTCGGGGTGAGGCCGCATCTCAGTCCCTCCTGCCATCCTGCCAAGTAATTCTGGTCTGATCGGATGCCAGGACTGGGAGCTAGTTGACCCAAGGGTCCAGAATAGAGATCACTTGTGACATAGATGGCTAAGTGCCACCTTCTTTCCCAACCCTAACAATGGAAGCTGATCACTCTGAAGGCTGCAGGGCTGCTGGGGAGGGGGCAACCCTAGTCTCAGCTCTTTATCTTTCAAGTCTAATTTCAGCATCCTCTGTGAGCACATTAGTGCGAGAATGCCTCTTACAGTTAGTTGTCTGCATCCAAGACAAGCCTATAATGACCTCCCTGGTGTCTCACACATGCATACACCCAGCCCCCCGAGCAGACACCCACTCTGCCTCTGCACACAGCTGTCTGTGACTGCAGCAGCCTTCCCATGTGACCCCGCCAGTGGGGACCAATGTGGAGGCTTTTTAATTGTCTATGGAGGAAAGGAGGAGGTCGGGTCAGCATCAGCTCCAGAGTGACAGCCCAGAACCTCCTCCAGCTCCCAGATGGGAGGGTCCTGACTCAGAAGAGAGACGCGGACTTGGAAGGGAGAGCAGAGACGGAGACTGGAGGCAATGCCTGCAGCATCACTGATTGCTGATTCCTGCCCCAGGGCGCAGAGGGAATTGAGGCCGAGGGTGTGAACTTGCACTGCCATCAGCGCTCTGTCTCATTCCAGGGCTTGCGACCCCCACCCCCACTGGAGAAGGAAACAAGCATTTATGCTTGTCATTCACAGCTCAGCCCTTCATGTGCCCTGAAGAGGTATAACTGCGTCCATTTTACCAGTGAGGTAAACTGAGGCTTGAGAGCCTGATGTTTCATAGCTGGAAAGCAGAAGAACTAGGATTCCAGCTCATGTCTTTGGCCACCAAGCCTGTGCTCTCCTGCCACACCAGACTGCCTCTCTCTCCCCAGCAGCTTTCCCCACTCCCCCGGTCCCTCCTCTGCACCTCCCACTGTGTTCATCTCCACCTCTCTCTCACTTAGAGCCCTTGCCATCACCCTTGAGCTGTTTCTGGTTTGTAAACCCCACTCTCAACCCCACTGGATCATAAGCTCCTGAAAGGCAGACACCGTGGACTCGGGATCCTGTCGTATCTGAGTCTTAGGATGCTCTGGACACCATACTGCTGTTGACTACGTGGATTCTGGGCTTTATAAACAGCGATCAGGTAAGGCTCATGGTGACCACCAGAGCGAACCAGGGCCAGCACACGCACGTGTCAGGGCGGGACGTCAACCAGATTCTGCCCTTATTTCCCAGGTCATCCCACCCCCAGCCTGGCATCGGGGGATCACGTGGGCAAGGCACACACTAGCAGGGCTTGGCTGATTCTGGGTGGGTGGGGACCTGCATACTACATAACCTTTCTGACTCACAGTTCACTGGGAGCAAGCATCCTGACTTAACAGGGAGGTGATAAGGATAAAGAGCAATGTGTTTAAAGTTGGGGGGATGGGGACTTCCCTGATGATCCAGTGGCTAAGACTCTGCGTTCCCAATGCAGGGGGCCCAGAGTTCGATCCCTGATCAAGGAATTTACCAGGAACTGACCTAAGACTCAGATACGACAGGATCTCAGGTCCATGGTTTCTGCCTTTTAGGAGCTTATGATCCAGTGGGGTTGAGAGTGTGGCTAACAAACCAGAAACAGCTCAAGGGTGATGGCAAGGGCTAAGTGAGAGGTGGAAATGAACCCAGATGGTAAAATTTCAGTAATTGTTAAAACTGGGTGATGGGCATAAGGGCATTCATTGGCTAACCTCTATACTTCTGTGTATATTTGAAAATTTTTTCATAATTACAATACCCAAAAAAGGCAAAAATAATACATCCAAGAAAAAAGGTGATGCTAAAAGCATCGAGGACTTTGTCCTGGCACATGCGCGATGCTCACGTGCTCGTGATAGACTCTTTGAGACACAATGAACTGTATAGCCTGCCAGGCTCCTCTGTCCCTGGGATTTTCCAGGTGAGTTGCCATTTTCTCCTCCAGGGGATCTTCCCCACTCAGGGATTGAACCCACGTCTCCTGCATCTCCTGCATCGGCAGGCAGATTCTTTACAACTGAACCACCTGGGAAGCCCGGCACGTGTAAAGTGCTCACTAAATCATTTTCCATTTTGTATTTCTCCTTTTCCATGCTCCCCAGAGACTGAGCTTCCTTCCCTTAGGAGAAAGCCCACCTTTGACAGCCCCCAGTAGCAGAAATCAAACAAGAAGTAGCTGAGCTCTGTTAAGTACAGAAATCCCGCCTCAGTTGGTCACATGACTGAAGCCAGGTGACTCCTCCAGGGCTCCAAGCTACTGGCTGCCATTCACTAGGCACTTATTACAGGCTAGCCCCTGTGCTAAGCTCTGAAAGTGCATCCTCTCTTTAATCCCCCAAGTCCCCAGTGGGTGGACAGTATGACTATCTCCATCTGTCCAGCTCTGAGCTCTCTTTCTCCTTTGGTCTTTTCTGAGCTCTGGAACTGTCTGTGAGAATCTGCATTTTTATATGGGTCTGTGCACAAGCCTTGCCCCCACTGGCCGCAGTCCCTGGGTGCAGTCTGGGGGGCAAACACGAGAACAATCTGGCCCCCAGGCCAAGGTGTTTGGTGGGACCTCAGGTTCACAAGGTCACACAGGCGGCTGCTGGGAGAGTAGGAGCACCACGGCTCCAGGTGGTGGTTTGGAAAGGAGTGAATCTGAGACAAGGAGGGTTGTGTCCCTGTGGATGGGAGGGAGCACCTGGGGGCCACGGCGCTGGTGGTCCAGAACTGGTTCTGCAGGTCCTGACCCCTTTGTGGGCCACGGGGTCATGATCCCAGGTCTTGCTGCTGCTAGGATGAGGCCATCAGAGTGGAGGGGCCGAGAAATACCTATCCTGCCCATGGCAATGCCCATCCTGTTCTCGGATTCCATCTTCCTCCTTCTACCTCCAACTCTCTATCTAGAACACTCTTCCCAGCCCAGGCTGCCAGAGCCACTCCGTGTTCTCGCAGCTTAGGAAATGTTGCCTCCTCCAGGGTGCTCTTGAGGACCAACGGGAGGACAAGGCAGGACAGTTCTCCCAGCCTTGCTCTCCAGAAACACAAAACTCCTCTGATTTGCCCATGCCAAACTCTCCACTCAACCCTCAACCGGCAGGGATTTCAGACTTCACTTATGCCTGCTTCTGAGTCCAAATGTACCAACCCTGTGTTCTCTTTATATCTGCTTGTTTCCACAGAGTTCCCTTTGAAGATTTTATGGGGGCTAGTTTAAGATTGAGAGAAAGGGTGACTTCATACAGAAGCTTGTAAACTTAGGGATCATCTAGCCCCTAGAGGTGGGACAAGCTGAAAATACAGTTTCTGAAAGGGTTGAGCTTATTTCATGGATGTCAGATGATGATGGATAATTGAAGAAGACCAAAGTGATGGCCTGTGTATCTGATTGTGAGCTTGTGCATGTCTGTGGTGGGGGAGTACATCCCATCACCTCCAATAAATATTCCCACGTCTTTAGTTTGGTCCACGTTCCTACTCTTTGAGGCTGGTTGGGGAGGAAAATTCAAGGCTGATCTCTTAAAGATTTCTGCAAGTTTTCCTTTTAATCTTCCAGAGGGTGAGGATTCTTCTCTGTAGCTTTTCACTCATCCAAGAAAAGTTGCTGAATCACCTGCCTAGGTCTGTCCAGTTTATAGTGAGTTGGGTGGCCCAGCCTAAGCCTCTGGACTGACTCAGATGCTCCCCGTCTGCAGGGAAGGACACTGATGGCGTCCCCACTCCATAGAAACAAATGCTTGGGTGGCCATTCATATACCTGCCAACATCTACATTCATCACCCTGCAGTAGGCTCAGTCCCTCCGAAGACCTCGGTTCCTGTGATCCTCCCTCTTGTCCCATGGGGTAATATGGACAATTGTTATTTGCATTCCACAGGTGAGGAAAGTGGTTTGAAAAGTAGCAAGGCCAGTCCACAGGCAGAAGGTGGGCAGATGACAGAGTGAAATGTTATATACAAACCTGTGTAGGTGGGGGGTGTGGAGAGTTGGGCTATGACACTAATGTTGGGGTAGAGCTTTTGAACTGTGATGCTAGAGAAGACTCTTGAGAGTCCCTTGCAAGGAGATCAGACCAGTCAATCCTAAAGGAAAGCAATGCTGAATATTCACTGGAAGGCCTAATGCTGAGGCTGAAGCTCTAATACTTTGGGTACCTGATGTGAAGGACCAGCTCATTGGAAAAGACCTTGATGCTGGGAAAGATTGAAGGGAGGAGAAGAAGAGGGCGACAGAGAATGAGATGGTTGGGTAGTATCACCGACTCAGTGGACATGAACTTGAGGAAACTCCAGGAGATAGTGGAGGACAGGGAAGCCTGGCATGCTGCAGTCCATGGGATTGCAAAGAGTTGGACATGACTTACCAACTGAACAACAAAGAGGCTGATTGGATATCTGCCTGGTTCTCCCAGTTCCTACCCAAAGAACTTTCCTTTCCTCTGGGTCACAGCTCTTGAAGGAGGTCTGCAAAGACAGGCCCAGCTGAGGGCCCATGGGCATATCCTAGGCTCACGGTCACACAGCCCTTCTGACCCCTCTTGCATGCTTCTTCTCTTCTAAGAGAAACATACTTGGCAGTCACACCTCCTACATCCTGCAAGGTTCCAGTACAAGATGCAAAGCCTCCTCTTGGGAAAAATGGAGGTGATTTTAGAATCCCCAAGTACCAGGCATCATCCTTTATTTTTTTTAATAAATTAATTTATTTTTGGCTGCACTCTAGGTCTTAGTTGCTGTGTGAGGGCTTTCACTGGTTGTGGTGAGCGGGGGCTACTCTAATAGCCGCGTGTGGGCTTCTCACTGTGGTGCCTTCTCTTGTTGCGTCTTGAGGGCTCCAGTAGCTGCCCCGTGGCATGTGGATACAGGATCGAACCTGTGTCCCCTGCATTGGCAGATGGATTCTTAATTACTGGACCACCAGGGAGCCCCTGACCCTCACTTTAAAGTCCTGTGTGGAGAAGAATTTTCCAGGGCCTGCCTGGTTCCCTAGGTACTGCTCACTTATCCTGGGCGCGGAGGTGAGCACAGATAAGCGTAGACTATGGCTCCCAGGAGTTTCTAGCTCCGGCCAGGGCTCCAAAGATGCTTATCCTTCACTGCACATTCACGCGTACGTGCTCGCACCCAAAAAAACTCCCTCCAGACCGCTTTCCTTCCTTAAATTGAGCCCATTTAGAAAGTTTTCTTTCCTCTCCCCACTGAAGACATCCATCACTTTCCCCAGCAGAGGCGAGACGGCCACGACTCCTTCCCCGGGTTTATTAAATCCATTCAAGAGCCTATTTGTAGCTGTCACAGGGAAGCCGAGGGGGAGGCTGGGAGCTCTCTCAGCCGTGCAGCCGGCATCACAACCTCTGGGTCGGGGATCACCCTACATATGTTTCTCTGTATCAGGCAGAGCTAAAGGGGCACCTCAAGGTCTAATGCGCTTGACACTGGGGATTATGGTGGGGAGGAGGGTGTTAAGGAAACTCAGCCAGGGCTGGCCGGTCAGGGATGGAGCCCACCCAGCAGGTCACCCACCTCCTACGCACCGGACCCCACCTCGAACGGCACAGTGAAGAGCAAATACACTGCCACCCTGTCCCAGACCCCAAGGAGCCACCTTGGTGTCACAGACGGGGAGCTGGGAGCCCTGGGTGAGGGGACCATCATGCCCCCATGCGGGCTGTCCTGGCTTAGCCAGACAGGAACATGGTTTGAGAGATCCCTCCCCTCGGTGGTTCACCATGGAGCATGGAAGCACTTTTCACAGAAGTCTGCAGGGCTCATCTGGCCCAAGGAAGGAGTTGAGGAGACAGCAGCCACAGCCCCAAAGGACCTCAAAGGACCCAGATGCCCTAGAAACTCCCTTCCTGACTTGATGACTGAGGACAATGAGTGCCAGAGAGAGGAGGGGTTTGCTTGGGGTCCCCCACCTACCCACCCATTAGGACCCACCCTTCCACATACTGGGACCCAGGGTCCCTTCCGTGCCCCTTTATTGGAGGACCAGGACAACTGAGGCTAATCTCCCCCTCCCTACTATGTGATTTAAAGGGGGTGGGAAGGGAAATTCCTGGGAGGATTGGGACTGAAATTAGGAAAGTCAAGCTTCTTGAGTAACTTATTTTTGCTTATGAACTATCTCTAATGTACAGAAGAGCATCAAGAATTATATAACCCATATCTGTGTACCCGCTACCCAGTATTAACAAATCCTAATAACTTGAGCGATTTCTATTTTCAAATATGGTATTAGCTGCTATATGGTTAGCTGAATTTTTATAGCTCTATTCAAATGTAAAATAATTGTATTCTTTTTAATAAAGGCATTTCATTAAATGCATAACCAGGATTTAATTTTTGACCCTGGAAGACATCACTTAAAAAGTCAAAATCAGGGGTGGAGAAAGCTCCCTGTCAGACTAGCGTCCTGATTTTTTCTTTTTTTTGCTGTTGTTGTTGGAAAGACTGTCTCTGAGGCTGTGGTCCGGCATGACTGAATGGGAGGGAAGTTGCAACAGATTCCCCAGACTCTGGAGAGGTGGAACCCGAGAGAAATGCTGTCTTTCGAGCTTTCAAGATGGACCCCCACCCAGCATGACTGATGACCAGCGAGGAGTTTGAGAGAAAGGGAGACGGGGTAGAAAGTCCAATCTCGGGGGAGCTCCACCAGGTTCCCTGTCCTGCAGACTCCCTCCTCTCCCCTTACTGCCCCCGCATTACCCTCCCCTGCACCGCCTCTTGCAGGCTATTCTCCTGGCTGTGTGCATGCATGCAAAGTCGCTTCAGTCTTGTCCGACTCTGTGCGACCCTACGGGCCGTAGCCCACCAGGCTCCTCTGTCCATGGGATTCTCCGAGCAAGAACACGAGAGCAGGTCGCTGTGCCCTCCTCCAGGGGATCTTCCCAACCCAGGGATCGAACCTGTGTCTCTCATATCTCCTGCATTGGCAGGCGGGTTCTAATTTCACCACTAGCACCACCTGGGAAGCCTGTGCTCCTGGCTACTGTCAGCTGTTTCTTACCTTACAGCCCTTATTTAGCATCTTCTCTGCGCACCTGTCAAGGTGCCCACACATCATTAACTGCAGGTGCTGGGGACGCTCACACTGGCTCAGAGAGTCTATTTTGTCTCTCTTCCCAATTCCTCATTCAGTTATATCATATTGGTAGCTTATAACTGGCCACCATAGGGGTATCTAACTTGTGAAAACCAATCTGGAAACACTACATATTGAGGCTTCTCCTCTCCCTAAGAGCTGGTTGTTCACCATTTGCCAGTACACCAGTGGCATTAACTGATCCAATAATACTTGCATTCAAAGGTTTCTCCTAGAGAAGAAAAACATTGCATACCCAAAGGAATGAATCACAAACGGTTGAATTCCAGATATGAGGCAGAGGCATTTTACCTCAGCAAAGCATCCATGGCTTAGTATTTTGTGGCTAGACAGGTCCCTAGAAGTTATCTTGTCCAAGGCTCTCATGCTAGGAAACAAAATTAAATCCAGAGAGGCAATGTGACTTGCCCAAGGTCACAAAGCTCACTAATGTCACAGAGGGTCTCACAATGCACAGCATCCTTTCCAAATACATTTTACACCACATCGGATGCCTCTTCCCTAACCTGCTCTGCTGCTGGAGATAAGGATGAAGTTCCCTGAGGGAGAGCCCAAGAGGCATCAGCAAAGGCATCAAGATGGGAATGATGGGGCACTGAGCACTTCCTGTTAATTTGCTCTCTCTGCTTTCCCAGGAAAGGGCCAGAAGGTGCTCAGCAAACTCCTGAATGGACTGAGGCTAACAAAGCAGGTGGGCAGTGTCAGGCAGAGGTCTGCTCCCCACACTGAGGTGTGAGCCAAGAGGTAGAGGGACATGAGGAAGATGGGAGCAAGCAAATCAGTGCCACCCCAGGTTTTCACGTCATTAGGGTATGGGCATGGCACCCAGGACTAAGAGGCAGATGCTTAGATGAAAGCAAAGAGAGAAGGGGAGAAAGAAAGGGAGTGGGGAGAGGAGGCGGGAGAGGGAGGACAACTGAAAAAGGGGGAAGGGAGATGGGGAGAGAAGAGCCCTCTGGTTGGTACCGGGTTGGCCACAAAGTTCATTCAGGTTTTTCTGTAAGATGATGATGATGTTACGGGAAAAACCTGAATGGACTTTGTGGCCAACCCCATAGAAAGCAAAGATAAAGCAAAGATGAGAAAGCAAAGCAGAGCAGAGAAGGTGGAGGAGGATGCAGCGGGAGAGACTGAGGGAGTCCCAGAGAGAAAGAGGGGAGGGAGTATGGGGGGCTTGTACCCAAAGAGCCTTTCTTGACCTGGCCTCTTCTCGGACAACCTCCCCTCCCCCACGGCAGCGTGGGTGGCCCTGTGCCCTAGTGGCTTGCCTCTTGGGGCTTCCATTCCAGCGGTCCACGCACTAGCTCAGAGAGGTGCCCCGACAGATGCCAGGGCCCAGAAGCATCCCGGAAGGCCAGGCCACCCAGCCCTGCACGGGGGTGTTGCCCAGCCCTCCCCCATCCCCAGCCCTCTGCACCCCTCTCCCGCCAGCACCATCTGTGCCCAGCTTCATACCCTCACCCTCTGCAGCAGGAGCCGCCGTGACCTGGAAAACAGGAGGGCTGGTTTTTCTGCCCAGCTGTGTGTCCCTGGGGTGAATTAGTTCCACACTGGAAACTGAGGGGAAGGATGGGGCAGGGGTGTGAGGGGGTGCTCCTGGGCTCCCCCGAGGGGCAGGCTCAAGGCTGAGTTGGCAGCCATGGCCCAAGTCCCAGAGCCCTTCCTGAAGAGGGCAGAGCACAGAGCAAGACAGGCCTCCCTGTGGCTCACCTCGGCTGGCCACCTGTCACTCAGAAGCTGAGTTCAATTCCTTGTGTGTCAGAAGAAATCAGATGTGAGCAAGGAAGAGAAGCAAGGACAATGGGGGGAGCCCGGGCCCCAGTGAGGGAGGCGGAATGGGCTCTGGAGTCAGCAGACACTGGGTGTGCGTCCTTATCTCCGGTCACAGCGTGACCCAGGTGTGACTCACTTCTCGGCAGGATGGGGACAATGGCGACCCCTGGCTGGGGGACGCGTGGAGTGAGAGAGAGATGACACCCAGCACAGGCCTGGGGCAGACACACTCCCCGGAGCTGCTCAATAAACAGGCCTCCTCCCTGCTCTCTGGCTCCTTCCAGGCTTGGACAATCCCAGGTGTCCCCGACTCCAGGCGGCCTCCTCCAGAGATGGGGTAAGACGTCCGCAAAGTCAAAGGCCTGGTGATTCCCGGGAAGGTGAGTCTGCCAGCGAGAGCGAACCAACCAAGGTGGGGAATGTGAGAGTCCCACAGGCTCAGACTTGAGCTGGCGGTAGAACAACGAACAGCAGCAGATTCTTGAGCATTTGCTCGGGCCGGGAATCGTGCCTCGGGCTTTACTTATATCACCTCAGCTGGACACCCAAAGGAGAAGTCTTTCCCTTAAAATCCATCTCTCACCCCAGATAGGCCCCCCAGCTCCACCTGTCATATTTCCAGACACAAAAGGTTCACATCATCACATCTTTGACCCACCGTCACCTTTGGTCTCTGGGCCTGGCTCCCTGGCCCACTGCAGCCCCCAGCCCCCCACCCAGAGGTCGGACTTGGGTTCCCTCCTCACTGATCTCCCTGCTCAACTGGCTCCCCTTGAGCTAAGTGCTCACTTTGTTCTGAGCATAATTGTTTCAAAAATACCACTGGCTAAAATAACCTTCCCAATATCTCCTGAATAATGGATGAGTTCCCTGGTCCCAAGTTCGCCCCAATCTACTTTTCTGGACCTATCTCCTAGTTCTTACACTCTCACCCTGCCCCAAAGTCCCAGGGAATTCTTGCCTTGAGACTTTTGCCCCCTACATGTCCCCTGAGCCTGCAAAGTCCTTCCTCCTTCCTCTCTCTGAAATACAGCCCTTCCAAGCGCTGTCCCTTGGGAAACCTTTTAGATTGGCAGCCCCCAACCTTTTTGGCACCAGGGACCAGTTTCATGGAAGGCAATTTTTCTGCGGATGGGGGGATGGTTTCAGTTTTGCCTGTCACTGCTCACCTCCTGCTGTGTGGCCTGGTTCTTAACAGGCCATGGACCGGTACTGGTTTGTGGCGCTGGGGGGTGGGGTGGGGACCCCTGTTTTAGATGGTCTCTTGCCAGAGTCACTTGCTTGGTTCATCCTGTCCTTCCTTTGGTTGGCAGGACATCCTGGAAATGGCACTGATGGGTTTGTGCCTCTAACCGGGCAAGACAATAAATCCTCTCTGTGTCTCAGTTTCCTGATTTGAGAAATCAGGAGATGGACGCCATCAGGGGTACATGGAGATGGTTCCCTCTGCCATCATCTGGAAAATTCCAGAAAGCCCAGATTTCCAGGCCCCACCCTAGGCCTTCAGAGTCTGGGTCTGCAGGGTGGGACCCAGGAATCTGAGAACACTTCCCAAATGAGATTGAGTCATAGCCAGTTTGGGGAGTCCCTGAACTAGAGAACCTGTTAATATGGATTGGTTTAGTATAGATAGCTTTTGCAGATTACACGTTCAAGAGGATGGGACCTGTGTCTTTACTGCAAGCTCACAAGGCCTAGTTGTGGAATTCACATGTTCAATAAATGTTAGTTGAATGAATGAATGAATGAATAATGCCCTGAAGAGAGCATGTAACTCTTTAGAAACCCTCCCCTCCAGTTTTTTCAGGATAATCAAGTAGAAAGCCAGAAAGGATGACACGCAACCTCACGCAAAAGGGGCTGCTGGGGCCCCTGAGAGCCTGAACACACACCTAAAGGAAGGTCACGGCACTGAACTGTGCGTCAGAGGCTGTCCTCAGAGCTGGTCTCAATCACCCTGTGTAAAGTGTGTGTGTGTGGGAGGGGGGTGGGTGGGTGGGTGGTGGGGGTGAGGCTTGGGGCTCCAGGTGGATGGGCTGCTAGGATTACCAGGATTAGGGGACTGGCGGAGGGCTGCTCAGGCGAGGCAGCTAATCGCTCAGCTTCCCCCCATGGCTGTAGTCAGGGGCTGGAACCCCAAGGGAACCTGCAGTGTGGGCTCACAGTGGCTTCTCTACATCAGCCAGGACCGGCTCCAAGAAAGTCCAGGCAGCGAGGAGTCCCCAGGGGCCTCCAGGGCTCGAGCAGGAATGTCTCCAGGGGGTGGGTGAGGGTGAGGGACCCTGGAGGTCAACCCCATGACTGTGGGCAAAGAGAAACAGCCTGGTTTGTGGGTCATGTCCCAGAACTCCAGGGTGTGGATGAAGACCACATTTTGACTAAAGCCTCAGTCCAAAGTGCTTTGCCCTTATAGCCTGTCACAGCTGCCGCTGTCCGCGGCTGCTGGACCGGTGTCCCATGGCTCTGGTCTCAGCCCGGGGAGGGGACCAGGAAGAGAAATGGATGATGCGACTCTGGCAGAGGCTGCAGCAGCAGCACGTCTGTCCCGGGGCCCCCTTTGCCCAGCTCCAAAGCTCATGGATTCTTTGCTCAGCCGCCTGAGCCCTGCATTGCACTTGAGCAAAGTAAGAAGAATTGGACCCTTAAAATGTTGTTGTCCCTCAGAGTTTCAAGTGCTTTCTTGACATGATCTGGTTTTAGAGTCGCAGCATCCCTTTAAGACAGATGTTCTCATTCCCTTATGTGGCCCAGAGAGTCATCAGGGACGCCAGCGTCTACACCGTGTGCTAGTCACGGTCATCACCACCTCTTATCGCCCAGGGCAGCCCAGGCTTGCCCCTATCTGTCTTCAGAATAGTTCCTCTAGACCAGCAAGACCTGGGCTTCTGGCTCTGGTGCCTCCTTGAATCTTCTTCCTAATCAGAACCCTCATATCATTAAGGCTGAATGTGAACACTTGGACCAGGGTGGACTCCATCAGGGAAGCCCATGACTATGAAACAGATACTCAGTAGGGTGCTATTTTCGGGGAGACAGCATCGGTGGGATGAGTCTCAGGTGTGCTGCCTATTGAGGGCTTCCTCTCAGTTCTCAGAGGTCACCTGGGCTGCGGAAATGTAACTAGAGACTGCCAGGAGGTTACTCCTGGGCCACGAAAGGCGGCCGTGCTGATCCCCTTACACGGGAAAGGACCAGGAGATGGAGCGGGGACACTTGCCCACTCCTCCTTCCTGTCCCACCACTGCTATCCCCTCCCAGCTCCTCCCTCCCCATCGGTGACTGAGGGTGTGGGCGAGGAGGCCCCTGAGGCTGCTCTCGCTCCACTGAGCTCCCATTTTTATAGAAGAGATGCTCACACTCACGGCAGCCATGGCTCTGGTCTCACTCAGGGTGGCTAGAAGGGGTGGTGGAGAGATGGGGACCCATGCAAGTCTGAACCTACATGCTCAATTTCAGAATACCATGATACCCTTGCTTTTCCCCCCCAGAAGCATCTGGATTAGCAGACGAAGGACTAGAACAGGCATAAAATACCATCACGTTTATAACCCGTGTGCTAGGGAGGTGGTAGGAAGCAGGGTGTTCTCTTGTTACCATTCCCCCAACCCCACTGAAGGCACGAGCAGATTCAGCACATCTTTTCACAGCCACAGGAAACTTGGGGCCATTTTTTCTACCATGATGCTTCTCCCTCTCGCTCCATTTTTTTGATTCAGTATGATTTTTCTTTTTCTCTCTCCAACACTAGCCTACATCCCGGTTCTTTAGAGTTCAGTGTCTAGCTTTGCTTAACTCTGAGGTAATGACGTATGACCCTGGCATTTAAATGGTGATGGGAGAAGAAGTGCATAAAGGTGGAGCTGTTGCTTCCCTATGGCACCCCACACCCACCACTGCTTGGGGCAACTGGCCAGCTCCCTGGTCTTGCTGTAAAGTTTTGAATTACCCGAACTAGAAGCAGGGTTTTTCCAACTCACTCAGGTCCCCTGCTAGGCCTGTCTGGGGACCAAGTGGCCAGTTTGCACACAAAATCTATAATCCTGAAGCCATCAGCTATACAGGAAACTACAGTCACCTTTCTTTTGATTTTTTCCCAGCTGCTAAGTGAATCCAATATTCTGGCTTCAGTACTTGAGATGATCTCCATGGAGACCATCACTAATCCTTGGTCAAGCCTGATAAGAGGATGCCTTCTGGAAGGCTGGACACAGAGCTCTCTAGAAGAGATTCCTACTCCCTCTCCCCCAGCTCACTCATCTATCACTTGGCCTAAATCAGCCTTGTCTCATTTCATCCTCACCTCCCCAAAGATTCCCTAGCTTGCTTGTAAGCCAGATAAAGATTTAAGAGAACATTGATATTGGCAAGATTTAGAGAAATTGCAGATGTGGAGAAATTGTAACCTTCATACACTGCTTGTGGGATGTAAATACCAGCCACTTTGGGAAACAGCCTGGCAGTTCCTCAAATGGCTAAACATCAAGTTGCCATTGATCTAGCAATTCTGATCCTGGGTAGATACCCAAAAGAAATGAAAACATATGTCTACACAAAAACCTATACAGGAATGTTTATAGCTACATTATTCATAGTAGCCAAAAGATGGAAACAGCCCAAATGTCCATTAACTGATAAATGAATAATATGTAGTGTATCCACACAAGGGAATATTATTCAGCAATAAAAAGGAATGAAGTATTGACACATATTACTATGTGGATGAATCTTGAAAGCATTATACTAAGTGAATGAAGTCAGTCACAAAAGTCCACATATTACAGGATTCCATTTACATGAAATGTCCAAAATAGGCAAACCCACAGAGATAGAAAATAGATTGCTTGCTGCTTAGGGCTTGGGCAGATTGGGGGGCCAGGGGTTGGGGTGCTGTCTAAAGTGGCAGGGCTTTCTTTTCGAGGTGATGAAGATGTTCTCAAATTGTAGTCACAGCTGTACATATCTGTGAACATACTAAAAGCCGTGTATTAAATTCACTCATTGAATCATGTATTTTCAATGGGTGAATTGTGAAGTATGTGTATCATATCTCAATAAAGCTGGTATAAAAAAATGAAAAAAAAAATTAGAACATCCAACTGGAACCAGGAGGCATAGGCTGACATTCTGGACACTCCACCAGTTTGCTCTGTGACCCCGGGAAAGCCTTTGACTTCTCTGAGCCCCACTGGCCCATCCACGAGACAGGAGAGACTAATGCCTGCCTCTGAGGCGCACTGGCAGGAATCAGGGGATGGCAGGGACACTGGCAAGTGGAACAGGAACAGAGGCATTATTTAAAGGGGCAAGATTTACTGCCGAGCTGTCACTGCTCGAGGAAGCTGCTGTGTCCTTGAGTTACGAGCTCTGAGTCCTAGAGAACGTTAAGTTGCAGGACCTTAGAGAGCCATCAGGAACACAGCTGGGTCGGTCCTGTTCTTGTCCAGGTACATGCGCCACCCCCCCCACCCATCACCATCCACAAATGTTTATCCAAAGCATGGGTCAGGGGGGAACTGAGCCGATGGAGAAGTGGGAGGAAGGGATGGCAATGCTTTTCTTAGGGTACTCTGGGGGGGGCCACCTGGAAGATGATTTCTTCCCATTTCAACCCCAGGATGTAAAATATAGAATTAGGAGCAACAAGCTCCCTGAAAGAGAAAACCCTCCTCCCACGCTTGCCTCCCAGCCCCAGGGCCAGGTGTCCAGATGTTGCGACAGCTGCCAGCACGCCCTTCTTCCAAACCCTAAGTGCACAGCCCAGGGCTGAGCTGTGACGTGAGCCTTCCTACCACCCCTGGACCCAGCTCCAGGCCTGAAGTCCCAGCTGCCATCTTGATATCCTGATACTGGGGTCCGCTTGCAGGGGGGACCCACTCCTGCTGGGGCCTATGTATCAAAGGGATCTGAGTGTACCCTAGTTTAGAACAGTGGTAGGTTCATTGTAGAGGCAGAAGACAGTTGGCTACTTCAGGGTTTGAATTCTGGGGCAGCAGCATATAATAATGATAATGATCATACTAATGAAAAAATAATAAATAGTTTCTATTTTATTATAGGCTTAGACTTTCATGTATTACTATTCAGTACTTACAAAGAAACCTATGAGGGACATATTATCATCTTCATTTTATAGATGAGGAAAGTGAGGCTCAGAGAGGTTAAGAATCTTGCCCAAACTCACATAGCTAACAAACAATAAACACAGGATTTAAAACTAGGTCTGTCTGATGCAAAATTGGTAGAAAAGTCTAATCTATACCCTAGGCCCCTCAGGTCTTCTACCAGGAGCCCTAGCGACAGAAAGCTCAGTGGGGGGGCCATCTCACCTCTGTCTCAGCCCCTGCATGAGTTGGGTCCAGTTTCAAACCACATTTGTCAAGTGCCAAGAGGGGCTTTTCGTTTAATGGATGCAGACACAGGGGAGTGGAGGTGTACTTTGCAGGGCTGAGCCTGGAAAGCAAACCTGGATTCAGCCAGAGCCTGGTCCGCCCCCAGCCCTGTCCCTCTGTTCCTGTCACACCTGCTGAGACTGCCTTGGCCTTGCCATCCTGTGTTCTGTGTTAACCCTTCTGAGCCTCAATTTTTCATCTACAAAAGGGGAATAAAAATAATACCTTACTGAGTGGACCTGCGCTCTGGTCCAGGCGCTGGGTCAGAGCAGGCAGTGTGCTGTGGGGCCACAGGCTCGGGGTCTGGAGTAAGGCAGGGCCAGATCTCCATCCTGGCTCCACACTTAGTGGTGTTGCCTTCAACAAGGAACTTAGCTCTTCTTAGCCTCAGTTTGCTCAGCTGTAAAATGGGGCTAATAATGCTGACACCTCTGAGATGTTCTGAGGAAGAGGAAGAGGATGATTGTAGGTTTATGTAACATTTACTGTGTGTCAGCAACAACTGTTCTAAATAACTGCCGAAGTATCTACCTATCTGCCTGTGTACCTATCAATTTAACTTCTCAACCACCCAGTAAGGTATTCTTATTCTTCCCCTTTTATAGATGAAAAATTGAGGCTCAGAAGGGTTAACCCAGGACACAGAACCTAGTCAGTGGGGGTACTTGGATGTGAGCCCTATGTAGACTGACTAGTCTGTGGTCTTCGTCACCACATTGTGTGACCTCTGAAGATGACACATAGAGGGTCTAGCCGTGGTGCCCAGAGCATGCCCAGTACACCCCCACACTATAGTAGGGACAGTACGCGGTCCTCAAACATCCCAGGTCACCCCAAGGAACTGGAGGCTTAGCAGGAGGTGCCAGTGTCACGTCACCTGGATGCAGCCACTGACTAAGGAAGAACTAGAAATGTATTTATTACTCTAAGAGAAAACAAATTAAACAGCTTAACTGTTGGCTCATACAAGGGGTCTTTACACCAGCCACTGGAGGCTGGCAGAACCTCCAGGCTGGGTAGGTCTGTGGGCTGCACTGCCAGGAACGCTGCATATCACCCAGGGTTCCCAGGCTTCAGGGCAGCTGGTCCTTGCAGGTGATGCGCCCACCCCACCCTGTCTATCAGTATCAACATCCCCAGTCAAGCGGTTCCTCCTAGAGCTTCAAAAACCCTTGGAATTTCCAAAGGGGACCTGACTCCCCAGGACTTCAGGTTGGCACATAACTCAATGGGCTCTTGAAAGAAGAAATGGAGAAAAACGAACTGATCAGAGCAAGCCTTGGGAAGTTGTATAGAATCTCGGAACATACAGCAATGGAGTAGGAAAAGGGAAACAGAAACTAAATCCCAACCTCCAGGGTCACCTTCCCTGGCCAGTAAATGACTGTGGCTTGCTTTAAAATTTAGTACCAGGGAAAAGAATGTCTCTCCTGGCACGGGTCCTTTTGTCAGACACCCATATAACAATCATATTTCCATTTTCGCCCCTGCTGCCAGAAGAGCTTAGATTTGAATTTAATGCTCACTGTCAGTAACCATCTAATCGCAGGTCCCTGGCAGTGTGAGCGCCTACTCACCCCAACCTTTCATCGAAGCGGGATCTCCTTTTCTGACTTTCTTTGTAACTGTCAGTGGTCTCACTTGTCCTTTCTGGAAGCTGGTAGGACGCACATCATAGATGGCTGCTGGACCAGAGAGGGAGATTTTCGCATCAAAAGGGAACTGGATGAGTGGCCTTTTAAGACCCCGTTTTCACTCTGAGATTCTGGGACTGGGCTCAACAGTCTGCCACACTCATCTTCCACATACACAAAAAGCCAAACTTCTAGTTTTGCCTCCTGGAAAAGGATGCATGCTTCTGGAATGTCAAGGAGTGATTGACTCTGGTGTGTGGCTGGTGCAGCACAATGAATGCACACCTGCTCTTGCCGGCATCACCTTATGGCCCTGGAGCTGGGCTTGGTCACCAGACGCCAGCTGGCATGAGGAGAAGCGAGCTGACTACTTTAGAACAATGGTCCTTCCACAATGCAACTGCCTGCTAACGGGCAACAAAGGCTTGGCGGGGACTGTGGAGTCACTGGGCTGTCTTTCCAATGAGCACAGAACAGGAAGCCAGGCTCTGTGAGGATCCTTGTTTAACCATAAATGGAAACCACCATGGTGTCCCTTCAGTAGCCTTAGTCTTTGGAGCTAATGCCACATGTTCACCTGAGGCTCAGTATCAGATGATGGTCTCAGCTTGAGAGGTTTGCCGACCAGGCCCACGTGATCAGCTGCCCCCTCTCTGTCACCTTCTGGTGTCAAAGGGGCTTTCCTAATCCACTGAGAAGTGGATTAAGGGTGATGAAGTTCAATCCCTTCACTTTACAGGTTACCAAGCTGATGTCCAGAAAAGTTATAACTTGCCCAAGATCACATGGTCAACTCACTGCCACAGAAAGAACTAAAGTTCATGTCTGCAGAGTGAGGTCTGAGATTGCCTGGAGTCTTACACTGGGCATCATCAGGGTAGTAACTGCAGGTAGAAGGTATAGTTCACAGCCGTGCTTGTGAAAGCCAAAGTCAACAACTATGACCTGGACTGAACAAAGGGTTAACATCTCAGAAGAGAGCGACAGAAGCTCAGACAAACCATTCCAGCCAGAGGGAGAGACAATTAACAGTTCAGGTTTAGGACAGACACATTTTCAAGTGGCATAGATTCTCCTTTACGTCAACTGGGTTGCTTGGCCATGAACTAATAAGCCCATAAACGAAAGTGTCAATGAAACAAACTGCACATTTTCCCCAGCATCCCAATGTCCAGATACTTCTTACTGGTGTTCAAGCAAAAACGAGTTAACTTGGCCATTAGGCAAAGATGGGAACTCTAGCTTCTCCAGCCAACCTGTCTGTCCCCAGGACCAGGCTGGGTGTAGCTCTGGCTTCTAGATACAGCAGCCCACAGACCCACACTTCCTTTCTGCTCCCAGGCAGCCTGCTCAGGTGACGGGCACCATGCTCTCCTCCTAGTCTGGGGTAAGCACTGATGCTATTTCAGAGTCCTGGAGGGGTCAGTGGTTGGGAGTTAGGTGAGCTTAGTTCAGTGTAGTCCTGCGGTAACGAGAGACCAGTATTTGAAAGACTATTCCTTCTTTGTGCCTAGTTTATGCTCCTTGGCATCTGGAGGTAAAGGTCACAGGGGAGGCTCACTGGTGGAGATAATTATATCCAGCCCTTGGATTTCTTATGTTGCTTTTTAGTTTATGAAGTATTCTCACATGTATCTAATATAAATCTGACCACAGAATATGAAGTCAATAATACTATTCTCATTTAGTCATAGGAAACCAGGGCCACAAAAGGTTAAAGACCTTGATAGAGGCCACCTGGTAAGGGTTGAAGTCGGGACCAAAAATCTGATTTCCTGTCTCTTGGGCAAAATCAGATTGTCTTCCAGAACAGCTTGGCCAATCTAGCCTCTTGCCAAGACCTTTTTATTGTTTAAGCACTGGCCCTTCTGAGGTCCAAAGGCCGCAGTTGGTGGAACAAGTCAGCTTCCCTAAGCACACCCCCAGGGAGCCAGAGGCCGAGGAGGCCACTGAGCTTGGCTCTGCCCTGGGCCAGAGCATCTCAGTTCCTGAGCCTCCCCACTCCCCTGGCACTCCATCTTCTGCCCCACACCTTTGTCCTTACTCACCATCCAGAAGCATTTCTCTCTGCTCCCTTCATTTCCTGCTTCGCTCTGTATCTCCTCCCTGACACAGGCTGGAGGAAACAGCCTCACTACAAAAGCAGAGTCTCCTGATTCAGAGCCCAAGTCCCCTCCCAGGGCTCCAGCCCCACAGAAGCTCTGAATTCAAAGCTCCAAGAACCGTAGACTAAAGCCCCCAAGGGCCTGCCCCTTCCCAGTTCCTCCACTTTGGCAAGGAGCCAGTGTTACAGTCAAATGTTTAAGCACCAGCGAGGAGCCAGGTCTGAACTGAAAGCCCAGGTCAGCCACAGTCCATGTGTCTTCAGGCAAATGGCTTTCCCTATTCAGAACTGATGCTGAAGCTGAAGCTCCATTACACTGGCCACCTGATGTGAAGAGCTGACTCACTGGAAAAGACCCTGATGCTGGGAAAGACTGAAGGCAGGAGGAGAAGGGGACGACAGAGGATGAGATAGTTGGATGGCATCACCAACTCGATGAACACGATTTTCAGCAAACTTCGGGAGACAGTGAAGGACAGGGAAACCTGGTGTGTTGCAGTCCATGGAGCTGCAAAGAGTCGGACAGGAAGGAAGTGACTTAGACACCTGCATCCAGGCTGCAGTCTTAAAACTGACAGATTGGATCCTATAATCTCTGAATTTCTTCCTGTTCCCTGAGTCTCTATGAGGACTCATTTGATAAGCAGTGAGAGGAAAGCCTTAGTATAAATTCCATCCTCTGAAATGACTTTGCTATAAAGGGGAGGCTGTAGCAGGGACGAATAGATTCATGGAAACTCTGGAGAGTCCAGAAGGGTTTTAATTAAAATGTAAATGTTGTAAACATTCAAACTCACTCCACCCTGGGAGCTGGGGCCCAGCTGCTGAGAGGGGTCAGGGCATTATTTGCCACTATAAGCATAGCATATAGTTTTTGCCTGTATAGTTGATGATGCAAAATTCTATTAGGGATCTCGAGTGCATGGAATACCCACGCAAGCAGACAGGGTGTCCTCTAGTAAGCTGAATCTAGAGGTGATTTTGAGGCCTGATTTCAGAAAGAGCCCTGGTTCCCAAATATCTTTCCATCCCATCATGTACACATCTATACATTTTTATATATACATTTTATATAAAATCACTAGGGGTTCCTTTGAGTTAGGGATGGTGATCCTATTAGATAAATAGTGCAGAAGAGGTAACATGTTTTGTTACTGGTCACTTTCTAGCTGTGCAGTCTTCGGCACAGGACCTATTTTTTCCTTGAAAAAGTGATGAAGATGCTTAGGCCTCTTCTCTAAGTGGCTCAGTCGGTAAAGAATCTGCCTGCAATGCAGGAGACCCAGGTTTGATCCCTGGGTCGGGAAGATTCCCTGGAGAAGGGGATGGCAAACCACTCCAGTATTCTTGCCTGAGAATCCCATGGACAGGGGAGTCTGGTACCAAGCTACAGTCCATGGGGTTGCAAAGAGTCAGACACGACTGAGCGACTAACACTTTCTCTAGGGATGAGGGGTGCTATAATGGCCTGGTCCCTGGACTCTCCCTCTTGGGACCAAGAATCCTAGGCTTGTGCTCAGCCTTCTCCGGGCTGATGATCTTTGGGACTTAACCCAAGTGGCAGGAGGAAATCCAAGGGCTGGAAACCCAAGGGAGGTGTCTCACAGGGCCGCAGGCCCTGGCCAAGTGAAAAACGGACAGCGGAGGAGGTAACCATGGCCATGGAAGGCCTCCCCGTGGGGCTTCTACCACAGGGAGGAGGAAAATAAAAACACAACAGGTGCTTGAGAACAGTGAATTCCACTGTTCAAAAAAGCTGGTTGGCTTTTCCATTCATTCTACTCACTGCAACTTTTGGTGATTGTCTAATTATGGCTCATTACAAACATCAAGTTACATTTTGCAAGGTCGTAACTACAGGGGAAGGATACAATTATTATAATGAACCTTCCCCAGCCCCAGACTTTCTCCCCTCCAATCAGTCCCAAATGCCACTGCTCAAATCACTTTCCTCGCCCGCCACCTGGTCCTCCTAGGTCTCCTCTCCCGCACCCCTCTCCAAGGCCAAGGTGACAGCGCAATCCAGGGCACAGTCCTTTCTGAGGCTTGTCTCTGTCAAAAGGTACTTTTCTCCCTTTTTCTTTCCTGGCTAACGAGCAGCTTTCTCCTGGTGTAGCCTCGGTGGAGGAGAAGAACTGGATGTCAAATGGTGATGAACAGAGCCGTGGAGACTGAGTCTATGAAGAAGAGGGCCTGGAGACAGACCAGGGAGTCAGCGCCTGCCAGCCCAGCCTCGGGGTGCAGCCCACCTGCTGGCAGGAGCTGGGAAATGTGCACGTGCGTGTGTTAGTTGCTCAGTCGTGTCCAACTCTTGGTGACCCCGTGGACTGCAGCCCTCCAGACTCCCCTGTCCATGGGATTCTCCAGGCAAGAATACTGGAGTGGGTTGCCATGCCCTTCTCCAGGGGATCTTCCTGACCCAGGGATTGAACCTGGGTCTCCTCCACTGCAGGCAGATTCTTTCCTGTCTGAGCCACCAGCGAAGCCATCTCCTTTGGGGAAGCCCTTTGAGGAGGCAAATGGCTCCTCAAAGGCTGGATGCTGTTACAGAAACTCTAGGCCAGTGAGTTTCTGGGAGAGAGAAAGGCTTGGAGTGGTCTGGTTCCACTTTCTCCTAAGTCCTTCTACCCCCTAAAAGTCATCCTAGGAGGAAACAGCCTCCCTCTTCTAAGGGCGACTTTCTGGGGAAAGGCTGGTCTGTACCCCAGAAAAGGGGGAGAGGGCTGGTCTCAGTCCTTCCCTTCTGTTGGTGAGCCTACCTCCAGGAGCAAGGTGCCTCTGTTGGAGAAGATCAGCCACAACCCCAAGGACCCAAAGAAGGGCAGCCAGAAGGTCAGAGGTCTGGACAAATTCCTCCTTTAAGGGAACTGGTAGTTTCTAGCCTGGAAAAGAGATTCCAGGGGAACATGACAGCTGGCTGTTGTGTATGAGGGAGCAGATTTGGCCTCTGTGCCTGGAGGCAGACTCGAGACCTGCAAGTCAACCAACCGTGGACTTGGCCGCCTCATCAAGTAGTGAGTTCATGGATGGCCAGTCTTCAGAAAGGCCATAGAAGATGCTCTCTCTGGGTGGCAGATGGTTTTTGAGGTCCCTTCTACCCTAAGGGACCCTGATGCTGGGAAAGATTGAGGGCAGGAGGAGAAGGGGGCAACAGAGGATGAGATGGTAGGATGGCATCACTGACTCAATGGACAAGAGTTGAGCAGACTCTGGGATAGTGAAGGACAGGGAAGCCTGGTGTGCTATAGTCCATGGGGGTCGCAAAGACTCAGACTGGACTTAGCAACTGAACAACAATAACCACCCCAAGACTCTATATTTGACCCCAGGCAAAATCCCCTGACATAGCACCTTGTACACAAGTTAAGTATTCAATATTTCCAGACTGTCAGATAGATAATATTATATTTCACAGGAAATCAGCTTTCAAGTAGAGGGTAAAGACCTTCTCCAGCAAACCACTTTCTGATCAAAGGAAATGAATGTAGCTCCTAAGAAGGGTTATCGAAATCCATATAAATAGGAGTTATGTATATATTTATTTAAAGTGCAGATTCTTGGGCCCCATCCCAAATTTGGATTCAGTAGATCTCAAATGGGAAAAAGAAATCTGTATTTTAAAATAAGCTCCAGATGATTTCTATGCCTGGGATTGCCAGCCTGCACTTAAAGAAATGCAGCCCTACACGAAAAAGCCCTGGGTCCTTCTGGTTCCCTGATATCAGCATGATCAGAGCCACTATTGCCTTTGAATTTCCACATCCAATTGTCCCTGCAGCTGGAAGAGATCCCCATCTCATCTGATTGAACTCCAGGAAACTCCGAGGCCAAGTAGCCAGAACATAAAGGCATCTTTCGGCACGAGACCTGCCCCAAACAACACATCTGCTGTCAGAGAAAAGCTGGCCTCCCATACCCTGCAACATCAGAGACTTGGTCCTGAGAGCTCGCCAATCTCCTGGATGCTTCTGGCCTTGCATACCGTCCCATCCAAGGCTCCACCTGGCTCTCCTACCGGGGTTCTGTCTTTGGCTCCCATCTTTTCCGTGATCTGGGCTCTATTTCTGGCTCCGTCACCTTGGCTACCCAGCCCCCTACACCTTTGGGGCTGCAACGCCCCCCCCCCCCCCCCCCCGCCATCACTTCCTTTTCCATTTTTTGCTCCAGTCCTGCAAGCAGAACCCAGCCAGCCTCCCCCTGAGAGCTCTCCCACTTGCTGGGCTGAGAAAGAAAGATGAAAGGTCTAGAATCTCATCCCCACCCTCCTTTCTCAGGCAGCTTTCTCTGCCAGTGGTACTTCCTCTCTACTCCCACCCCCTGCCAGCATGAACGACACTGGGCCTTGACCGGGAGGTTCTCTCTCTCAGTACCCAAATCACTGCCAAGGGTCTGGCTGGGCCAGACCTCCCCTCCCCTCTGCCTTTTCTCTACAGGGATTGATTTGTTTAGTTTCAACAGTTTAATCTTCTCCTTCCCTTGGAGTAGGGCTGTTTTCCTCTGATCCCTGGTGGGAGGCATTCTGTATCAGACTGACTAAAGGCGGGGTGGGGGTTGGTGGGGGGGTGCTGGGGGAGGAAGGTAAAAGGGAAAAAAAAAAAAGAAAGAAAGAAAGAAGGAAAACATACCTCCTGGCAAAACCCAGAGCACCACTTTCACAACATCTTTCCTTGCTACATTATTTATAGCGCGACTGAAACATTTATTCCTCCCCTGCTCTCCCAAAGAGCACAGTGTTTCCACTGAGCTGTAACAAGTACAGCGAGCATTTGATACACAACGGTGCACCCTGGAAAGTGCTGTGGCTCACAGCATCCAGGAGACCAGGGGCAGAGGGGCAGGGCCTGGGAAGAGAGAGGCTGAGAGGGTGGGTTCTCCAGGAAGCCAGGATTGCAGAGAACCAGAGACCTGGGCTCACGAGGGGCCTGTGGCACGCTGGTAGCCAAATCAACAATGACACTCAGGGAAGCACACTGGCTTCATGAGCAGGTATTTTAGTTATCTCACAATTTATATAAATCCATACGTTTATACACTGCGGTGGGGTGGA
Organism: Cervus canadensis; assembly: GCF_019320065.1. Lineage (NCBI taxonomy): Eukaryota > Metazoa > Chordata > Mammalia > Artiodactyla > Cervidae > Cervus > Cervus canadensis. Next base: position 25,380,279 of record NC_057396.1, read on the forward strand.
AAGGGTATGGATTTTGGACTTGGACAAATCTATGCTCCCATGCCTCTTTGGAAACTTCCCTGCTGTGTGACGTGGGGCAAGTCACACCATGGCTCTGAGGTTCAGTTTCCCTTTCTGCAGAAATAAGGATACCCATACCCACTTGGTGTTGCTGTTTTGGAATTTTGAGTTCATGTCTAAAAAGTACCTAGCACTTTAGGTGAATGTCACCTCAATTAACAAAACCAAGTATCGGGCACAATGCCTGGCACCTAGTGGACATGCCAGAAAGACAGTCCAGTGGCCTTCTGGCTGGCAGACATTGTGAATACTCACAGGTTCGGCAGAACCATTTCCCAACGGCTTGGTATACTGGCTAATGAGAATTCACCGAGCCCTGCGGGACAGCTGACATTCTCGAAGGTTTCCACTCTCTTTGAAAGAAAAAGGGGGAGTTTGGGGAAGAATGGATACGTGTATATGTACAGCTGAGTCCCTTTGCTGTTCATCTGAAACTATCACTACATTGTTAACTGTCTATACTCCAATAATAATAAAAAACAGCGTAAGCCCACAGATCCATGAGAGTGGAGTTCTGCATCCCCAAGCATCCTGGCCTCACTTTAGCTGAGCCAGAAGCTTAACACGTCCCCTCCTGGCTGCGCACCTTCAGAGCCACAGCTTCTATGGGTCACTCAGTGCCCTAGGGCCTCCCCTCCCAGGCCCAGTGCCCTTTTATGCCTTGACTGATCCCTCACGCCTGAAGGAGGAGGTACTGATTCCCAACCATTTCCTCCCCCAAAGCTTTTCCCAGTGCTTGTTCTTGTCTAGGAGCCACCTGTATTCAAACACAGTTAAAGCCACATTTATTTTTATGACTGCCTTCCTGGATAAGAAGGGATACAGGACCCAGCATCAGAAGATCCACTATTCACTAGGCGTATGACATTGGCACAAGTAACTTAATCCTCTGGGAACAAGCTAACCACCAAACACCATTAGCATTTATTCTGTGTGAAGAGCTTTAGACACATTATCTCATTTATTCCTACACCAATCCTGGGAGGTGGATATTATTATCCCTACAGCAATCCTGGGAGGTAGATATTATTATCCCTATTTTCTTTGCTTCATTTTTCATGTATTCATCCCTTTACAAAGTCGATGACAGGCCGGAAATGGAAGCAGGAGTACAGTGATGATAAGACAGCTGTCCTCCTGAGAGCTCACAGGCCACAGGAGGAAAGGCTGGCACCTCTCTGCAGGGTGCTTTACAGCCTACAAATCCCATGGGGCCAGTTCATGCCAGAGCGCATCCCCCCAGCCCCCCACCCCAGCGCCCAGCAGCTGGACATCCCAGGAGTCTGGGCAAGCTCTCAGCAGGAACTGGCTCACACACACGGATGTGTAAAGGCGTCTTGTAAGCCGTAGAGCGCAGTGTGCCGTTGTTTTCCACCCATGATGCTGGAGCCCAGGGGGTCCTTACAAGGCTGGCCAAGTCCCCTTCCAAATGTGGGGCCCGAGCAGGTGCACCCAGGAAGGCACCCGGGCCGGATCCTGAGCAATACTGGGCTCTAGGCAGAAAGAGCTGGCCCTCCATGGCCTCCCCTCCATGGCTCCGCTACTGGTTTCCATCTGACTGCAGGGCGACCTGGGCTCACAGCAGCCACTTCTACAGCTTAATGCCATCTCCTCTGGCTGTTCCTGCTGCTTCAAAGTATGGGGAGTAGAGAGGAGAGGAGTGCGGCTCGAACAATAGCCAAGTTGCCTAAAACCCCAATGTTGGAGTTAATAAAAGGAAACGAACCCATTCAGGTTAGCACTGAAATTACAGTCTCAGTTTCACTGTGGGGATAGAAGGCGGGTATTTGAGCAAGGAGCTCCGCGTTGGGTCTGGTGGGGGCGGTGGGGATGGGGGGTGGGGACTTTGATTTGTTTCCTCTCCTCCTTTCCAGCCACCCCTCCTCTCCAGGTCCCAGTCTATGAATATGCTTGTTTGTTTATTCCTATTGATTTCCAAAGGCCTAGGTGCCCCCAGGGCCTTTCGCTGCAGGTGTGCCAAATGCAAATCCGACAATTACAGCCAATCCAGCGGCAAAGATTCCCCATAAAAGGAGAGCGCCAGAGGGCTCCCCACTAGGGAGAGCAGCCCTCAAAGCAAGCCTCTTCACTGAAGTGTAGCTGCAATGGCCCTGGCAGTACTGGCCTGGGTGGGCATATGACTGGGTAGGACCCCTGGGCAGGCTCTGAGAAAACCCTGCTGCACCTGGCTGGCTGTGGCATCTGGTCCTGGGAGAACTTTAGGGTCCCCATCTGCCTGAGCTGGGTGAGGATGAGAGATGGAGGCAGGCCGGAGGGCCGACGTGGCTTCTCCTGGTCCAAGCTGTCTATGTTGGCTTGTTTGTTCATTCAACAACTTTTAAAAGGACATTCTTGGTGCCAAGCACTGTTCTAGGCCATGGGGAAATACCAGTGCCCAAGACAGACAGAGGTGAGATGGAGCCAATGGGGAAGTGTGTAGGGGAAGGGCTTTCCAGACAGAAGTCTATGCAAAGGCCCTGGGGTTGATGAAACACCCTAGTTTGACTGAGAAACTAAGAGATAGGTGTGGCTATCGCCCAATGAACCAGGAGAACTGTGGCACAAGATGGGGTCAGAGCAAGGGCCAGACCATGGGGGCCCTGGGCCCCAGAGAGACATCTGGATTTAACAATGGAAGTGTCAAACTTGGGCTGATGGCCCGACCAAGCCTGTGATGCTAGACCTGCTTTAGTGGAGGGAACCTTTCTGGCCCCTAGGTCTTCAGGGACCTTTGCTTACCTTTCAGAAAGGAAATTAAGACAGCAGTTGTGATGCATGTCACCATAATCTTAGGTATACTCTATGTGCCTTAACCTTCTTGTTATCATTTAAGATCAAACCCTCTCATTCACAGTTTTATTCCCTCCAGTAAATACTGAATACCTACTAAGTGCAGGGTAGAAAGATAGGTGGACACGAGGCAAGCGGCAAGTTCAGCTGGATAGGCCTTGGGTGTCATGTCAGGAAGCCTGGACTTGATTCTGAACCCTGGCGATCCTTTGAACAAAGGTTTTAAAATGAGGGAAGTGATGTCTTCAAGTTTGAACTACGCAAGGAGGTTCTGGCTGCAGTGTGGAAGTGACACAGGAGGGAAGGGGGCAGGGTATAGCCTTCAAAAGAATGACATTAGCTATAGAGGATATGACAAAAACTGGTTAGAACTGATTAGGTCCAAGATGGTGGAAAATTTGACTTCCAGTAGACTTTGAGCCTCATTATTTGCTCACTGTAATACATTAGCATATGCCAAATGATACACCCACAGGTGCCATGACAATTCCAAGGCTGACCATAAAAGGCCAAAAAGCGGGTGGTGGTTCAATTCCTAGAAATCCCCATATCTTCCTTGAAATAATTGGAATAATCCTTCTACCTATCAGCGTATGAAATTACCCAGCCCATAAAAACGAATCATCCTGTTTTTCAGAGCCTCTTGCCTCTGAGATGGCCAACACTCTGTCTCTGAAGTGTGTACCTCCCTAAATAAACCTGTTTTCCCACCTAATTCTCAGGGCAGACCCCACTTGCCTGCCTGCCTGTATACTTTACAAGACTCCTGTATTAATAAATCTACTTCTTACCTATCATTTTGCCTCTTGTTGAATTCCTGTGACCAGGTGTGCAGTTTCAGCTGGGGGGTTGTGAATTAACAGCCCCTCCCAAGCCAGAGATTATGGGCTCAAGTCCCATCTGAAGTGTACCTGGGTTTGAGCCCCAACCAAAGGAGTGTGGTTAGAAGATTGTGGGATCGAGTCCCAGTCTGAGGTGTGTGGCTTTAGTGGGAACTACATGGGTTCACCAAGGCTACAGTCAAAGGCCACGACGATTGGCAGCAATTCCTCCTTGAGGTGTTTGCCGACTCCCAGGACAGAATGAAAGCTTCGCAACTCTGTGCTAGGGTGATGTTCTGTTCCTAACTTCTAGTGTATTCCTGTTTCTCATATGCACTAATCTGATATTGCAATCCAACAGATAATCCGAGGGCCTCTCTTCTTGACTTCAGAATCCACTCAGGGTTTAGGGAGAGGCACAGAGGAAGAAGGGACAGACTTGGCCTGTAGTGTCGTTTTGCCAATGTTGACGATGAAATGGATTTGTCCTCCTGGGCACACAAGGACTAGACAGAGGGGGAGGAGCCCAGAGGACGTGGGCAGAGGAAGTCTGCCTGCAATTCCTTCCTCCATGCTTGTGTCTACGTGAATAACCAAGAGCTAGCTGTACCTAGAAAGTGGTACACATTTGAAAACTGTGGGGCCAATTCCCTGTGGCCTGTGCCTGGCATAAGGAATGCACTTAATGCTCACACTTCAGAGCACCGACTGGGTCCACATCTTCCCCAAGAGGGATAAAGACTGGGCAACCTACCCCAGCAGCAGCGTTTGATATGCAAATCCCCATCTCTTTAAGTTAGGTTGTTTGTGAAACAAAGAGTTAGAATCAGAGATAAGGAATCTGAGCCTTCAGACATCATGGAGCCCCACACACCCACATACTCATTTTATAAACTTGCTATAGACCTGTTGTCAGAGGCAAGGGCTTCCCTGGTGGCTCAGCACTAAGGAATCCACCTGCCGATACAGGAGACATGAGTTCAATCCCTGCATCAGGAAGATCCCCTGGAGAAGGAAAGGGCAACCTATTTCAGTATTCTTGCCTGGGAAATCCCATGGACAGAGGAGCCTGCCTGGCTCCAGTCCATAGGGTCACAAAAGAGTCAGACACAGCTTAGCAACTAAACAACAACAACCACCACCACCAGAGGCACACTGAACCGAAATGACTTATCCTGAGACCCTCAGTTGAAAAGGGTCTGAATCTCTTGCACTGAATGTCAGGCAGTCGTGTGGAGTCTATGTTTATATTTCAGGGCTTACCTGCTAAACCCAGCGCACACATAAAACGTCTCCCAACAGCAGTCCTGGGATCTGAGAAATAAATACTTAAATAAAAAGCCATTTACCAAGACCCAAATGCCTTTTAACAGAGGCCGTGCACCGGGCAGGATAAGCCAATTACCAAAGGATTGTACTCCAAATGCAGCCTGCCTGTCTCAGAGTCACGTCGGCGAGGGTGGGGGGGAGGGGGGGATCAATAAGTAGTTAATCAATGGATTGATTGATCGTTTACTGCTAGTAATTAAATTTTGAGAATGTACAAATCTATTACACCTACAGTCAGTCAAAAGTGATACTCAGATCCTGGAACATGAAAGGAAATAAAAATAGAAGGCTCGTGGCCAGAGTATCAGAAAGTCAGAGAGAGGAGGGGTGGAGGTGGGGGGACTTTATTTCACAGCATCGCAGGTCTTCAGAGACAAAAGAAACTTTGAGGATCATCCAATCTGATTCCTTCATTTTGGAGATGAGGAACCAGGGCTCTCAGAGGTCAAGGTTGTGCCCAAGGGAACCAGCCCCTTTGTGTCAAAGCAAGGACCAGATCCAGACCACCTGCCTCCCAGCCAAGTGCCGCTTAAGAGAAGGGCAGGCAGACCTGGTTGTACAGTTCAGAGTGTGGAGGCAACATCAATGCCTTGCCAGCAGCTCTTCCCTTGGGGGCATTCAAGAGATTTCCAAGTGGCCATTTGCCCCTCACCCCAAACACATGACTTGTCCATTAACACAGAGATTCATGGGGGCACCTTGTATACCAATGCCCTTCTTTTGGCAAAGTTGGAAGGAAAAATGCTCCCTGAACGAGGGTTTGCCACCACTCAGGAAATTCAACAGTTAAGCACATGTGCATGACACAGTTTCTGCGGAAGCAATTGCAGCAACTTCAGAGCAAGCCCACGGGCATCCAGGGCAATCCTACGAGTGGACAACGCATATGGATGGACGCACTCTGCTGTTTGTCAAAGGTGTCTCATTTCCTCCTACAGCCCATGTCTTTACCCATCAGGGTTCTGTGTGATGCTTCCCCTGTAGCCCTTAGAGTGAGTACCGTCATGGGCCTGGCATACTTGTTGAACCGATTCAAAGGCTTGAAGGTGTGATGTGACACGCTTAAAGGTGATCACCCATGCCGGATGGGCAGTCTGCATGCCAGGCAAGGCGTCAAATGCCATTTGGTTTACCTACATCTAGAGATAGGAAGTGGAAGTAGAGGAGGGAGACATCTGGGTGAACAGTGAGTTTCTGTGTTTGTTCCCACAGGTAGGTAGAAACTCCTCCAGGAAGCCGCCCTGGACTGCCCACCAGGGTCCCATCTCTCCCGACGACTTGTGCTCTACTGTGCTCGTCTATCTCCCCAGGCAGTTTTCATTGCCCGTTTTCATGGCTCTTGATGGACAAGCTGTAAACCCGAAGTACCTTTCTCCAGCCGGCCGGCAGGATTTGGACCCCCCTTGCTCCTTGCTGCCAGTCTAAATGTGATCAAGAAAGGCAAACACATTTTTATTACTTGCTTAAGCCGAGCGGAATTAGGTAGGTAAATCTTCTGGGAGGAAAATCAATACGTTCCAAAGCCAACTATCAATGATTTGTGAATCACCCTCTGCTTTTGTAAGATCTGTGCTGGTGTTTCTGTTTATGTTAAGCGCCTTCCTGAGACATCCTCTGTGTAGGATTCTCCGACCAGAAGGTGGGCGGCTCCCCCTGGGCAGGAATCCTGCCTCTTCCTCTGCCTTCCTCCCCGTAGCGCTTGAGAGCGTTTGCACCAGGGCTTACCCCAAGTGTGGATGGCCGGATGCCCTATTTTCCTCTGGAGTCTGTCCCTACCTTCATCCTTTCTGCCCCACCCTCCCCTCCACCAAATCCACCCCCGGCCCCCATGCCCAGGGTAGCAAATCAGAGAGATGAAGGATTACTGGACGGGGTCTGTGCAGTCATTGGTAACATCCAAGCTCCCGCTCCCCACTAATTGGATCCGCTGCCGAGAAGTCTGATTTAATCAGCCTGTGATCACCACTGGGGGGAGGGGGTGGTTGGAGAAAAGGATGAGCCTTCCGGGCCTCGGCTTGCTCTGTTTGCTGGCCCAGCTGTATGTGTACAATCAGCCTTTATTAACTATTACACTTCATTCGGACAGCTGCCTGGGGAGAGCATCGATTCATTCCCCAACCTTTTAGGCTGCCCTGGAACTCGGTGTTTCCATTTATTTATCTCCTATTTCCGTGCACTTTTACAAAGTTAGACCAGGACTGGGAAGGCGGTGCCAAGAAATGGATTCAACTGGAAGCGTATACTCCGCTTTCTTCCCTTAAACTCCTTCCTCTCCTTGAGTCTCACCCATGGGGTGGGTTTCCCTCAACCCCCTCACCTTGCCAGCCTGAAATAGGAGGTTCTCCATGGAAAGAAGCAAGGATGGCACTTCCATCCAGGGCAATTTACTTTGTCAATTTTCTGTGTGGACGCCAGTCTGCCCCATCCACACCCCACGTGTGTGCAAGGCTGTGGACGGTGCCTGGCACAAAGCTGGGGCTCCCTCCTGAGGCTTCCCAGCCAAGCCTGTCTCTACGGATGGGGGCTCCTAGGTTGGCAGTGAGGTGCAGTTATTCCCGACTACAGGATATTTCAGGTTCTCAGGGGAGGGGGAGGCGGAAGTCATACCCCCACTAGGTGACAAGGTAAGAGGATTACAGGTACAGGCATCTCTGATGGACCAGAGAGAGCTGATATGGTTGTCTCAGTGAACTGGGCCCCCAAATGGCAAGGATACCTTGTCTTCATGCTCTGTGCCGCTTGGTCCGTGTGCTAAGCCTCTCTTGGATACATACTTTTTTGTTTAGTGGTGGCATGCAGAATCTTTAATTATGGCATGTGAATTCTTAGTTGTGGCATGCAGGATCTAGCTCCCCAACCAGGGATCAAACCCCAGACCCCCTCCATTGGGAGCTCAGAGTCTTAGCCACTGAACCACCAGGGAAGTCTCCCTCTCTTGGATATTAATGGGATATCCATCAAAGTAGTGCTTCTGCGTGTTACTGCAACCCAGATACCCCCATCCAGATCCAGGAGCCCCACCCTCCGCAGGGCCCCCCTGCCAAGCCCCACTCTCTTCTGAGTGCATTGAAGAGGGGTGATTATGCCTACAGAGGGCTGAGTGGCTAGCACCAGAGAAACAATATTCTCAAAGCCCACAAAGAAACGGCACTTTAAATCTCTCCTGTCTATGTCCTCTGAGCTCCTCAGCTGCTCCCTGCCATGTGACTTTTGGGCAAATTAGATGATCTCGCTGAACCTGTATTTCTACACTTGGAAAATGGAGTAAATCGGCCCTGGCTGCTTGCCCTAGGCGGATATTTAGGACCAGAGGAGATGATGTGCGTATAGATTTGTGGAATGTCGAGTATCTCATCGGGTGGACAGCGGAATGGTTAAGAGAACAGATGCCAGAGCCAGATGCCTGGGCTCCGGTCCTGGCAGTGTTATTGCCCAGCTGTGTGGTCTTAGGTAAGTTTTTGCCCATTCTGTGCCTCACACTTCACTTTTGTACAATGAAGATAATAAGAGCCACATTCCTCCCAAGGCTGCAGATTTGATGGGTTGTTAGACATGAAGGACACAGAGTAGGGTCTGTATCAGTGTTAGCTTTTGTAATTACCCACGTGGACAGCCCATCTCCTCACCGTGCTGCTTTCCAAACACACGCACATAGAATGGCAGGGCTCTGGACACGGCTAAACATATCACAGAATATCAGAGTTGAACTCCGTACCCCCAGCCAGGCAGGGGCCGCCTTTTTTGTTCAGCCTGGCTTCCAGTCTGCATTCAGACTTGTGGGAAGAAACCTTTCCTGGATGTGATCACTAAACGGATGAGCCTGGCCATGGGGCTGGTTTTCTAAGTACCAGTCCCCCCTCACTCCCCAGCAGAGAGCTGGAGGACCCGGGCATCACTCCTCAATTGGTGTCAAGGCCAGCTATCGACATCTGCTCTCATCCCTCCCCAACCAGCAGCCCCAAAGTAACCCACAGACTCTCAGTTGCCCAGTTCAGCCTCTGTCTTATCAATACTTCCTCCCAGTAAAATGCAAACTGTATCGAACGGTTGACTCTCCTGATTATGATTCTGTCTCCATGCTGAGTGATCCCCGCTCCAGGGACATTACTTTATGAGTGGAGGGCTAGGGGTCTGAGGGGCAGAGCAGGAAGTAGAAGAGGAAATAGGGTTTTTGAGTTGCAATTCTGCTAATGGGTTCCAAACTCACCAGATTTTCTCATAAAAAAGTTCATGATGATTGAAACGATAAAATAGAGCAGAGAGCCAAGGGAAGGACTGGCAATAGTATTGCAAGTTGGCAAAAAAAAAAAAAAAATCACTGCTATTAATAGTTTTGATTACGAGAAAAAAAAAAAACTATCATAGGGAAGAACGGAGAGAAAAGTGACACCATTACACCTCTAGATAGTAGAGTTTTATGAATCAAACCTTACAAAAGGGTCTAGGGAGGAGGTTGGACCAGGGTTAGGAAAACTCTTCTGCTGGTCAATATCTTAACCCTGCATTTCAAATGCAAGTACCTCCAACAACTGTAGGGCACCAAATGGGTCTTTTTTCCTGGTCCCATGGCCCCAGGCACAACATGCCCCCAAACCTGCTTTTCACAGTCTGGGCCCCTCTCCCTCAAAGGGCCCAAGGGTTGCATTTCCACAGTTGTTCAGATGGGGGCTGTTCCCAAGATCTGCCTTTCTGTGCTGGCCTCAGTTGCTGCTCCTCCCCCCAGGCAGCCTCCATCATGGGTGCCCGGGAGGGCCTGGAGCTGTCTGGAGGGACCAAAATCTGCTCAGCAGACATCCTCTCAAATGAGCAGCCCAAGTCGGGGATTCGCTTGGGCAGAACTAGGTTCCCCACAGGGTAGCACCCAGGGCCACAGGCTTTCCAGGAGGCCCAAGGCCAGTCACTGGGAAGCAGAGGCATGTGGGTGGGCTGTGAGCTCTGCCCAGTCCGGTAAGTGCCCTGCCGAAGTTCCATCTCGAGGGGTGGGACAAGCCCCAGGGACTCTCCTATCCAAAGGAGGGCCATTTGTGAAGACAGGGTTGGCCCATTCTGCTTGAGAGGCAGTTTGCAAAGCACTGACCGGTGGAGTACTCTTGGCTCCATCATTTCATCTTCCCAGGTCTTGGTTTCTTCACATCTACCAGGAAGGTCTGAACTTGAACATCAAGTCTCCTTTCTGCTCTAACAACCCAAATGCATTACCATACTCCAGTGGGTCAGTAGTAAAGAATCCACCTGCAAGGCAGGAGACATGGGAGATACAGGTTCGATCCCTGGGTGCGGAAGATCCCCTGGAGGAGGAAATGGCAACCCACTCCAGAATTCTTGCCTGGAAAAACCCATGGATAGAGGAGCCTGGAGGGCTACAGTCCATAGGATCTCAAAGAGTCAGACACAATTGAGCAACTGAGCAGGAGCAGGATAACAAAAACAGATGCTTCCCATGGTCTCATAATTGCCTGCGAAGCCCAGAGCTGAGCATCACAGGACAAGGGCATTCTAAGGAGAGGTCCTAGGCTCTCCATGAGGGGCTTGCTTAGGGGTGGGGGGAGCTGGCCCCGAGGCTTTGGGATCCTCATTGCTCCTGCCTGGGAAAGTAGCACAAACTTCCGATGAGATGACAGAATGGGGTTCTCTGTGAAGAAAGTGGAGCACTCTGTGGGTCTCTGCATGTGTCTGAAGAATACATCTCACCCATGGTCTGAGTGAGGGGTTTGTGAATCCATGCAGCCCTGGGAATCTGGGGGTAGATGGGGAGGGCGGGAATTCAAGGTGACCTAGACATGAATTCTAGGGCTGCAGGCAGGGGCTGGTGATGACCCTGGCCCAGGGCAGAGGCAGCAGAAAAGGTTCTAGAGGGCTGCAGTGGGGGCACGGGGCTTCTGCTTATTGAGGGGTCCTACTTCACTGGTGGCTCAGAGGTTAAAGCACCTGCCCGCAATGCGGGAGACCTGGGTTCAATTTCTGGGTTGAGAAGATTCCCTGGAGAAGAAAATGGCAACCCACTCCAGTATTCTTGCCTGGAGAATCCCATGGACAGAGGAGCCTGGTGGGCTACAGTCCATGGGGTCGCAAAGAGTTGGACACAACTCAGCGACTTCACTTTCACTTTAGAGACTATGGAGGGCACAAGGGACCATTTTTATCAAGCACCTCCTATGGGTCAGGCTCTGTTTCAAGAACCTTACACACAGAATCTCACTTAAACACACTAAGAAGATACTGCTATTAAGTCCATTTTACAGATAAGGTAACTGAGGCTCAGATAGGTGCTGAGACTTGCCTAAGGTCACTGAAGGACTAAGCATCTGGCTGGGGTGAGAACCCAGGCATCCTTGCTAAGGAGTCCTGTTGGTACCCTCCCTGCTGCTCCGCTCCTCTGAGGAACTGGCTTAAGGCAAACTGCTCCCCAGAACTGCCAGCTGGGGCCAAAGAAAAAGGCTGCGTGGCACGTCTAGAACAAGCGCTAAAGAGGAGGCAAGAGACATCAACCTTAAAGGTCACCACCTGCATGGGGGAAGGACGAGGCGTTAGTGGCTCCAGAGAACTGTCCCCAGAGAATTAACTGAGTCATCTGCGAGGGAGGGGGCAACGCAGGGGCTACAGCAGCAGCCCAGTAAGTGACGTGACCCATCAGCCCATTCCTTGCCTCCCTCCCTCACTGAAGCCAGGAGTGTGCAAAAACAATTCATCCCACCTTTTCCTTGTGGGTTGCCTGGTCCAGGTGAGACCCAGGCTTCAGGGCAGAAGGAGAGGAGAGGCAACGCTTTGATGAATGACACAGTGAAGTTTTGATTGAGACTCATGAACAAATATTCATTGAGCATCTACTATGTGTAGAAACTCTCTCAGGCCCTACAGCAGTAAGGCAAGTGGACAACATCTCTGTCCTCTTGGGGCTTACCATCTGGGGGAGGGAGTGCAAAAAGTAAATGAATGAGTAAACATTGTGTGTGTCGGATGGAGTTTAGTACAAGGGTGGGGCAAGGGTTGGGCATGGAAAGTGTGGGTGGGGAGGGGTTGTTTTATAGAGGGGTGAGAGAAGGCATTTCTAACAACTCCTGATATTTTAGAGAGTCCCGAAGGCAGTGAGGGAGTGAGGCTTGGGGATATCTGGCGGAAGGAGGGCAAGAGGCCAGCGTGAACCCCATGTCAGACACAGTGAGGGGCTACAGTGCTGGGTGAGGGGGTGGGGAGGGTGGGAGCGGATAAGGGAGGTCAGACAGAGCAAGGCTGGGGTCCACAGGCAAGGACTTCGACTTTGACTCCAAATGAGACGGGAGCGTTAGAGGGTTTTAAGTGCGGGAGCAACCGGAGATTTTAATACTAGAAAGCTAGAGAGCAGAAATGCTGCAGGATCGGCTAAGATGTCGTGCAGAGAAGGAAAATGTAACAGAGCAGGTTGGAAGGGCAGAGGCGGGGAAAGAAAATCAAGCGATTTCCTGACTACACTCTGAGTCCAGCCTGTTCAATAAAGTAGAGATGTTAGCACTGATTGATGTGGTTCTGAGAAGGCTTTTCAGCAAATCTTTACTGAACACTTCATCGTACCAGGCAGTATATTGAGTATTTACATTTACTGTCTCACTGAATTATAACACTGAGAAGTGGGGGATAGCTACCCCCCTCCCATTTTACAGATGAGCAGAGTGAGACTCAGAGACACGAAGCGCGGGATTCAAGCCAAGGTCACCTGCGGCCAAAGCTAACATGCATGGGAGAGCTTTGGGTCTTGGAGGCTGCAAGACCTTCAGATGGATGGAAGGACTGCTCCTGGGTCTGCACCAGGGTAGAGACTCGGTCACTGCCACCCCACCGCTGTTGTGGGGTCTGGCTGCTGTTTGGTGCTCGAGGCTAGGCAGGAGCAGAGGGAGAGCTCCAGGCGTTGTTAGACCTGAGGCGGCAGGGACAGGGCCCTGGCAGACACCAGGATTCATGAACCAGGTCCCAGCCTCTAGCAAATGTATCAGGGGTCAGAGCTACAGGAGAGGCCTCAGCTGTGGGCAGCAGGAAGGAGCAGTCACCTTCCTCCCCGAGAGGATCAGGGAAAACCTCCAAGAGGAGGAACACTTGAGAATGCCTTGAGATTGGGCCACATTAAAAAAAGGAAGTATGGATATGTACATGCAACTAAATCATTTTGCTGTACATTAGAAATTAATACAACATTGTAAGTCAACTGTACTTCAGTTAAAAAATATATATACTGATAAGAAAAAGACTGGTAACTACCCAACAGCTGTTCTGAAATCTTGTTGCTGGTGGGTGATGGGTACTTTTTCTGGACCTTGATGAGCAGCCATGCCCCCATGACCTTGGCCATGCCCCTCACCCCCAAAGTCCCGTCTACCCCAGGGACTCCTCCCTCTCTGGTTGTCCTTGTGGGGGTCCTGGGTCTCTGTGCTCGACACCTTCACCTTCTCTATTGTCTGGGCCCAAAGCGCATTCTACCGTAATCTACCGAACGCAATCTACCAAAAACCTGCCTGAGTTCTCCTGGATCCAAGGAGAACGGCGGAGGCCTATGGACTCACCAGCTCATTCTGCAGAGGGAAGCTAAGCTTCACCAACTTCTCCAGGGAGAATGGTTACCAGGTGCTCACAGTGAAGACTGTCCCCACCAATGCTTGCAAAGGATTTGAAGTTGGATCAGAGTCCGTCCTCTCCATGACACAGACGTGCAGGTGATGGTGAGGCTTGCAAGTCTTATCTCATAACCCCCTGGATATGGACAGTCCTCACTCAGCAAGAGCTCTCAGTGCTGGACGCCATCTCTTCACTCTCAGCATCTCAGGTAACCCGTCTGGGCCTCCTTCATCCCTCGCTCATCCTGCTGGTGAACATGCCACCATCTTAAGGCTGAAGGCGGGACTCTGACCACGTGAGCACTCGGGCACTGGCCCAGCTCTACCACCTGCCGTTCTTTCTCCCACCATCTTCCTGAACTAAAAGGGCATATTGTGCAAATGAGATCCGAACCAGAAAACCCAAATGATTCATCCCAGACCACATCGCCAGCAAGAACCAGAACCAGCGTCTAACCCCCGAGCCTGGTTGGCCCCCACCTGGGGGGCCCCCACCTGCCACTTCCCACACAAGGTCCCCTCAGACCCCCTCAGTGAGCACAAAGTGCAGAAGTCTTCCTGGAGGGGGTGCTCAGAGAGCTGCAGAGGCCTTCCAGGGATCTAGAAAGTTCTTCCCACCAAGTCACGGAAGCAGGGCCCCAGGGCTGAAGGGGCTCTCTGGTTTACTGTTGGGAGTTGTCTGGGATGTGTGAGTGGTGACTCAGGCCAGCGTCTATAACAAGGCAGCTGACTGCCTTGTGCTCAACCCTGCCAGCCTCACCGTGCGGCCAGACTGCTGTCCGTGGTTACACGCCTCCATCTCCCTGTGGGATCACCAGAGATGTCCTCCATCCCTCCCTCGTGCTTTGCAAATCCACCCGAAAAGGGGGAAGATCAAACAGGGCACCTTGAGAGGGTCTCACAGCTCAGACAGCCCAGCTGGGGGTCCTTTGTGGCCCCTCCCCTCCAAAGGAGCATGGGCAGGGCTTGCATCAGCTTGAGAATGGTCAGGAGACCTTATTCCTTCTCAGGAACTGACCAGCTCCGGGAGCACAGAGGCGAGGAAGATGAAGTCCTCAGGGTGGCATGGGGAGGGGGCACTGTCCCAGAGCTGAGCCTCTAGAGGGGGCTCTGCTCTCTGCTTTCTCTTCCATCCTCCTTCTGAGCCCAGTTTCTCATTCGACATTTTCTAGACCGGAGGCGAAAAACCCACACAGATTCAGACCTGCCCTTCTCTTTCCCTCCTAGGACCTTCAATCTTTGCTAACACCCAGCAACCCCTCTGCAAATGGATGGGCCTGATGGAATCATCGAGGCTTTTGGGTCTTGTCACACAAAAGTGTGGTCCCTGGACCTGCCGCACCTGGGAAGCTCGTTAGAAACACAGAACCTCAGACCTCTTCCGGGAAAGCAAACGACCAGCATCTGCATGATCCTCCCCAGGTGCACTGAAGTTCCGGGAGCCTTGCTGGACTGTGGGCACATAGGCTTCCCCAGTTTGAAGACCCCCCGGTTGGACCACAGGACAATGAGGTCCTGCAGAGCCTAGGAAAGCAAGCACCCCCTTCCCTTTCACAGACTACCAAGCTAGGCCCCCTGGATGCGTGAGAGGATTTCAAGTTGAGGGGGGAAAAAAAATCTCTTGACTTGCTGGGCTGTTATTGATTTTTTTTTTTTTTTTAATTTGCAGAGTTGTGATGGCTGATTGGAGACTGCCTTCTCCTTCAGTTTCTCCCCCACCCCACCCTCAGCATCCTCCCCTCTTTCCCTCTAAAAAGAAAACAGAAAACCCACATGAGGACTTTATGAATGGATACTGTTTCTTTAATTAATTTAATAAACAAATCCTTGGGCTTTTTCTTTACCGCCTCCTTGGGAATCCTCCTAAGGCACGAGCCAGAACCACAAACACCCACATAAAACCCTTTGGCTCACAGGAGCCTCTTCTATTAATATCACCACAAATTCATAGAATTATTTAAGCTCCTAACTGGCCACCTGGCTTCCACCATCCCCACTCGGGCACCACTGTGAGCTTTTGAAGGCCAACGCTTCATCCTCCAGGGGCCCCTCATCACCTACAGAGTGGGTCTCAGTGAGTGTGAGCCCTTTCCCCTTGGGCAGGGTTTGCAAACTGGGGTGTTTTGGTTGTCTGGGTGTTAAGGATCACCCCTCAAATGCTAGCAGTGCCCCATGGAGAAAGGTGTGAGAGGAGGTTGCTGACCAGCCTGCCCTCTGTCTTTCCAGTCTAGTCCCCCACGACTTTTGTCTGCCCCCCACCTCTGCTGCCTTCCTGCTTTCCCACCTGCTCCAGCCGTGAGCCTGAACCTGAAGATTCCCTCACAGGAACCACTCCCTCCCGCTCCCCTGAAAGCCCCTCCACACTCCCTCCCGGCCTGACTTTGATGGGTTCCTTTTTCTTCCTCCTTCAAGATCCCACACAAACGTGGCCTCTCATGCCCCTGGTTAAGCAGGACTTTTCGGTGTGTGTGTGAATTTCAGCTTTTCACCAACAGGTGAAAAGAACTCCCACATCCTAATGAGATTGCTCTGCAGACCTCCTTGCAACGAGGCAGACAGGATGTACGCAGTAACCCTGACCCAAAGCCCACCTCCAGTTCACAAGTCAAGGCTGGAAATGGTTTCTTTCAAGAGAGTGATGGCTGGTATGAGTTCTTCAGTGTCCTCTTTCCCTATGGGGGCAACAAGGAGAATGCACCCCTTACCGCAGCCACTAACCCCAGCCAATACCAGAAAGCCCCCAAGCGCTGCAGAGTTCTGGAGCGAGTCTGATCCATGTCCCAGAGACTGGGGGTGACAGATGGGTTTGCAACAGGCATGTGCCTCTCCCAGGAAGAGTCTGAAGGCTCAAGGCTACCTGGAGTAGCCATGGAGGGAAGCGGGAGGGGAGACAGCTCCCTGAGCAGGCTTCTCTATCCTTCCCGACTGTCTCCTCTGTTCCTCAGATGAGGATACTGAGGCTCAAAGCAGAAGGAACTTGTCCAAGATCCCATTGTTATTAAATGGCTGAAACGGAAATCAGACCCATACTCACTCACTCCCCATCATGCCCCAACGACTCTGTCCTCTGGAGGGGACGTGCCCCCTTTGCTGGATGATTCACTCACCAACTCATTCATTCAGTCTCCCTCCATTATTCATTCCTTCATTCTATCAGTTAAGACGTATTTATTGACCACCAGCTATGTTATTTGTTTGACCAATTTGTAGCTTATCCTGCTCCAATAAGAATTAGAAGCAGCTTACAAAGACACCTATACTATCACGACCTCTGATGACACGATGGATGAGGTATGAAATGAGGGAATGCTGACCTTTTGAATGGCCAGGACAGTTGCACAGAGGCCAGAGCATGGCTGGTCCCCAGGACATCCAGGCCTAGATTGCTCCTAAAGATCAATGGAAGCTGGACTGTGTTGCTTCTAAATGAAAAAGTGACAGGCCTACTGTATAAAGCCTACATCAAGTATGTGGATCCCTTTGGAACATAGTGATGAAAGCCTGGGCTCAGTTATTCAGAAGTCATCAAACATCCCTTCAAAATCGGCAAAGCACATTGACGTGTACTTCTGTCTTTGAGTCTTCTAATAACCCAGTAAGGAATGGAAGGTCAGAGAGATAAGTGACCAGCCTAAGGCCACACAGCTGACAGGCTACAGAGGCATCTGGCTTCAGGCCCTTTCCTGTAGAGCACAAGAGTTAAGCATGTGGACACCAGGGCCAAACTACCCAAGTTCATGTCCTGGATCCGCTACTTAAAAGCTGTGTGACTTTAGGGAAGTTACTCAACCTCTCTATTTCCCCATACAGAAAATGGGGGCAAATAAGGTACCTCTCAGAAGTGAGCACTGCACTTTTGAAGATTCCTGGTTGACATGAGGAATCAGAAAATGTTAGCTTCTATCATCTGATCACACAGCTGGCCACCGCCTGTCCATTACCCCCATCAAAGTCCCAACAGGGGCTTCAAAGAAGGACACAGGAGGGTGGACACCAATGCACACAGATATATATATGCTGCTGGCACCCCTGAGCCAGACAGTAAGAACTTTCTTATCCATCCTTGCCTTCTCTCCTAAGGAATGGACAACAGGGAACACACCCTCAGAAGGACTTTTCTTCCCATGAACGCCATCCCAATGTCAGTCCCTTTCTCCTGAGTCATGGATGTGCTGATTCATTTCTGAAAGGGGTGGGCCTCTCCCAGCCCCTGTGCCCACGGCAGGGCTCGGACATGGGGAGCATTCAAGTGGACACACCACACCCGAAGCTCTGCCCTGACCTTCCCCCTGCCTCCCCCACTGCCAGCCACTCCATCAGGATCTGCCTCCCTCCTACACAGAAAGGTACGAAGCCCAACGGAACTTGCTTTCAGCTGGGAACGAACAGTTCACACATTTCATTAATGGAAAAAAAGAGAAAGGGGGTGTGTGGGGGTGACAATGCCAGCATATCAAATCCATTTAACTAGATTATACACGGAGACTCGGTGTTAACCAGGAGCAGGGTGGAGGGGAGGGATGGAGTTTCATTAAGAAAAGACCAGGTTCGGAAGAGGGTGGCCCATTCTGTCTTTGTGCTGGGTTTTCTACGCTGATAAGATGTGTCTGTGTAATTTAAAATGTATTACTGAACGTTAAACACTTTTAGTCAATAATGTGAAATTGAAGGGTATTTGTTTGAGAGCTTGAGAACAAATACAGAACTCGGCGTTGAGTGAGTAACCCTCTCTACATATTGCTGGGACTTGCTGAGCGCTCAGATCTTTAGCCAAAGGGTGGGATTGGAATTTGCTTGCCTAATTGCAATTCTTCAGGGGAGGGAAGAAGGCTCAAAAATTCACTCCCAGTGGAGGTCAGGACCAGTCCAGCCAGCACCCAGAGTATGTCACGGGAAGCATGGCAATGGAACTGGTTTCCCCATCAAAAGGGAGGTATATAGGGATCTTCAAGAGGCTTCCTTCAATATCCCAACATTAACTGATGTCAGGTCACATAGTGGGCGATATAACTGTGGAAGAAATTAAAGGCATCTGGATTTCAGAGCTTGAAGGAAACTTAGGGATCATTCAGTCTAGCCATTTTCTAATAAGGAAAGTGAAGCTCAGAGAGGTTGTATGACTTAGACAAGTCACTCAGGAAATTAACGGCCAAAGGTAGAATCCAGGCCTTCTGGTGCCCAGGCAGCTGCTCTTTTCATCACCCCACCTCTCTCTCATCCCCACCTTTTCTGGTCAGGTCAGTGAATACCAGTTCAGAATTCCTCAGGGGTAAATGACTGTAGAGTCTTCCAGTAGCCTCTCCTGGGAGCACACGGGTGTACAGTGAATTCAGAGTTTT
Organism: Cervus canadensis; assembly: GCF_019320065.1. NCBI lineage: Eukaryota > Metazoa > Chordata > Mammalia > Artiodactyla > Cervidae > Cervus > Cervus canadensis. Next base: position 25,399,200 of record NC_057396.1, read on the forward strand.
AAGGATGAGGCAGACATATACCTTGGAAAAGGAAATGGGAACCCACTCCAGTATTCTTGCCTGGAAAATCCCATGGACAGAGGAGCCTGGTGGGTCACAGTCCACAGGGTTGCAAAAGAGTCAGACATCACTTAGTGACTAAACAACCACATGCATATACCTAGGGATGGAAAAAGAAGCAGTGTGGTCACCAGGACCCCAGGACCTCTGAAATTTAACCACAGTGGCAACAACCACCCTCCACCAACCTGGGAACGATGATTCACATGACGGTCATGGAGACCCCCCACTGATTTAGCTCTGTCTTTTCAAAGTCTTCATAAGTTGGCTCCAGAAACACATGATTCAGGCGCAGGGTAGAAAAGTGGACGGTGACACATCAGATGTGTCTTCCACTCTTTAAGAGTCTGTGACTGTGAGGAGCTTGCTGCTTGGGGACCATCTCTTATTGACCCTCTCTCTCCAGAGGCTGCAGGCACAGGGAAGCAGAAAGTTATGCAGAACGTGGACCAGTGAGAAGAAGGCTCAGGACCGGATGTGGAAGATGTACAGGAAGTGGAGAGAAAGGAGAAGCGACTACAGCAGGAGGAAACCATAGAGCTCACAGTTGAAGACATGAATGGAGGAGGGAGAGGTCAAGGGCTACTTGGATTGGGGAACCAATCTGAATTTGAATCCCTAATTCTTCTGCAGTATTTTGTTCCATGAGCATCCATTGTGTGCCTAGCAGTGTACGGTACACGGAACACTCCCTCAGACCCTGGGAGGTTAACACTACCATTTTGAAAAGTGGTTTGAAAAGTGAAGGAATCAAAGCCTAGAAGAGTGGTCTCTCTAGGTTGCAAGGGAAGGAATCATGACTCTGAAAAATTAGCAAAACTGTTAAGGGAAGCTTAGAGAGGCAGGTGGCCTGCACTCCCACACGAAGGTGCCCAGGGACCTCAGGAAAAAGACAGCTGTGTAGCCCGGACCTGGATCTGGCCAGAGCTGTCCTGTGGCCTGGTAGACCCTGGCATTCCAGCCACAAGGGGGTCTCGGGGAAGCCCTGAGACAGAAACCAGGTCCAGAAGAGGCACAGGCCACCCAGTGCTCCTTCTCCTTGCCAGCTGTCGGAGGAAGGAGAAACTCATTTGGACACCCCCTACCCCCAGAGGAAAGAAGGCCAGTGCTGGGAGAAGGAGGGCAGAGGGATGAATTCTTAGCAGCAGCAACATCAAGGAAGAAAAGAATGGTGTCTGCGAAGATAATGACTCAGAGAGTTTGGAGCGTAGATGTGCCACGGAGGTGTCAACCCCAGGGGGCTGAGTGGGAGGACCATGGCTGACTGTGCTCATGAACCACTGCACATGGCCCCTGGGTTCATGTGGGACTGGCAGCCCATGATCCCCTCTCATTTACAGGCAGGGGAGTGTGGGGGCTCTGCTCCCTGAGCCGGGCCCAATACAGGCCTGAGTACCCCAACAAGTGTCCTGAGTCCCAGCCAGACAAGAGTCAGGAAATGCTGGGGAGGGGAGGGGCTGCCCTTGGTCAATGTCAGAGCAAAGAGCTACCCTTTTCCTTGCCTCTTCTCATCATACACGGGCAGCCCTGGTCTTTCAGGGCAGCAGGAAGAACGCTGAAACAGGAGGCAGGGGTCTGGGCTAGGCTTCGTCAAAGACAACCCATCTGACCTTGGGCGTGTCCCTGAACCCTTCCATATCTTGTGTCACACGCAGGGTGGGAATGATTAACATCTGTGTTACCTGCCTTAAAGGGCTGTGAAGAGAAGGCATGGGAAAAAACTTTGAAAAGAATAAAAACCCCAAATGAATGTGCAATCTAATCGCCAGCATCGTCTTCAAATCTGTTAAGTGCTATTAAGATACTCTAAGCTACACAAATAGTCCTTTTTTCCTTTTAAATCAAGGCCAGCCTAAGCAGATTGGCACCCTCCAAACTCCCTATGGAAGCTGAGTAACATTTTCAGCACTTGGTTACCAGGTATCATTGAGGACTGGTCCATGGGAAGGATAGACTTCAGGGTTGCACGGATCCCTACCTTACCTAATAACCCCAGGAAGTGGCATAGCTCCTCTCCTCCTCCCTCCGTCTAGCGGCTTCTGTTTCAGCAGGTACCATCAGCGGGTGCCGAGTTCTTCAGCTGGGCCAGGTACCAAGGCTTAATCCTCATCACATCTCTGGAGAGAGTTGCTTCACTGTTTCACTAACGAGGAAACCGAGACCCACAGAGGCTAAGGAATTGGCAGACAAAGAGTTTTCGGCAGAAATGGAAATGTTTAAGGGACCATACAAATAAACTCAAATCAGCAAGGCTATTTGCTTTTATGTTTGTTTTGCCTTCTGTCTTTTTTGCCCATCTAATTTTTAAAACCTTGCTACTTGGAGCATGCTTTGCAGAACAGCATCACCCCAGAGCTGGTTGGAAATGCAGAATCTCAGGCCTTACCCCAGAATCTGTTTTTTTAACGAGATCCTCCAGTACTTTGGAGGCAGATTGCAATCTGAGAAGTATGTATTTAAAGGAGAGTAGCACATCACAAGAAAGATCAGGTTAACTGCAAAGAAAAATTTCCTGCCAGCTGGTTATAAAATATGCTTATGGAGGGGAGGGAAGAGGCCAGGGCAGAGATCCTCAGCTTTCTAGATGCTCAGTTGAGCGATGAGGGATGATCGTGATGACTGTTCAAGGCTGCCTCCCACCCTTGGGAGCCACATCTGAGACTCCTGAGGAGGCTCTGGAGGGGTCACACGCACCCCTCAAGCCAGCTTTCCTGACTGCTAGAGACCTGGATTCAAATGCAGCCGCTTCTGCTGAGCTGAGACTAGCAGGCTTAATTCACACTCTCCTGGAGGACAGGTATTTGCATCTGAAATTACCCTGGAACTTAATTCTGCATAATGTTGCTCAGACAAACGACACCCCTGAAACTCTTTGCCAAGGCCAATAATAACATAACTGCAGAGAGAAATAATGAATAGGAGCAGAGGGAAAGGGAAAATCTAGGAGGCAGGGGATGGAGGAAGGGGAAGGAAAAGAGACCACTTCCAGCCAGAGGCATTTTTGTCTTTTTGTAAAGTCAATCGCATGGCGCTGGCACATAGTAGGCATTCAATAAATAGTTCATGAAATCACAGACTAAATTAAGCAACAACAAAGTAGAGAGAGCCACCCAGTTCATTAACTAATCTATTCACCAATTCATTAGTCCAGCCGATCATTTGTGCAAGATTCTATTAGGCACCTGCTCTCTGTCAGGCACTATGCTGGGCACGGTGGCCCCTGCCCTCCTGGGCTGAGCCTGCTGTGGGCAAACACCACAATGTGGGGGTTGCAGGCGGCAATCAAAGTCCCAGCCGGGGAGGCTTAAAGTCCAAGGGCAGAACTCTGGCAAGTGACTGATGGCCTCACAAGGTGTGGAGGTATCAACAGGTCTCCAGGTTATCCCTTGCCGGCCTCAACACCTGTCGCCTTGAATACTGCACTGGAAAATGTAAATTTCCTGCAAGTCTGTACATTGCTTAACTCTCAGAGCTGGAAAGGAACATGAGAGGTCATCTCACTGTCTTGTTCATTCTACAGATGGGAAAGGGAGGTTCAGAGAGGCGATGAGATTTGTTCAGGCCATTAGCCAGGTAATAGAAGAGCTGGAGGGTCCTGCTGGGTCCCCCTTCTTGACCAAGTTGTCCCCCCTAGAAGACGGGGGACCGGGGTTCTAGTCCAGGGACAGGCAGGTCACCTCTCTCTGGAAATCAGTTCTGTCATCTGGAAACAGAGAGGTGGAATCTTTCAGTAGTCCCCCACACTGTGCTCCACCGAGGTGATTCTGGGGGCTCCTGGAAGAGGAGGGGCTGGATGGGGGGGCTCTTGGCACCTCCCCTGCTTTAGTCAGAGCAACTCTTTTGTCCACTGGCCTCCCACGAAACGACTGGTTTGAACCAAAGGTCCCATGGCTGAAAACCCAAACTAAAACAATTAACCAAATATATATACATATACATGGTAAAGAATTCACCTGCAATGCAGGAGACATGAGTTTGATCCCTGGGTTGGGAAGATCCCCTGGAGAAGGAAATGGCAACCCACTGCAGTATTCTTGCCTGGAAAAACCCCATGGACGGAGGAGCCTGGCAGGCTACAGTCCATGGGGTCACAAAGAGTTGGGACGCGACTGAGTGACTACACAACAACAACAACACACACACTCACACGTATGTATTGATATAGGGTTCCTGCAGCATATATGTCATGCACTTGGCAAGTACACAGTCATAGAAGACAGGCTCTCCATCCTTCAGATACATACACTACCTTAAGTGGGAGGAAACACACACGTGAACAGACTTAAAAGCCCCAGGAAGCAGCATTTAGTCTCGTAATTGTCCATCCCCAGAGTACTTAAAGTCTAAAGCAGCCCAGTGCCAAAGGATGCTGTGTACGGCGTGGGGTCAACGGCAGCCTCCCTGCCCATGGGGGTCCCAGAGACATAGGCTTGCCTGAAAACACACAGCGGCAGGAAGAGGAGAAACTGGTGACAGAAGCCCTGGGGCTTCCGACTCTCTGTCTTTGGGGCCCCACCCAGCACCCTGATGCCACCCTCTGCCCACTGCCCCCAGCCTCCCCTCCTCCCACCACCTCCGCCTAATTATGCATGTTTACATTACAGTTACGTATAATTCTGCCATTTACATTCAGTTGCCGGCTTCTCTGTGTGCTCATAAAATATTAACACTGGAGGGCCGCTTGTTGCAGAAATGTTTATAATTTCTCTTCCCCATTATGGGCTTATTAATGATAATAATGCCGTTTCCCTGCTTAGGAGCTGGGGCTACGGAAAGGCAATCACTCACCGGAGCTGAAATATGACAGTGGGAAGTCGGATTCCGTTCCCTGCTCGGCATTTAATCTTAATAACATTTTATCTCAGACGACAAGTGTGTGTAATGTTGTTTAAAAGCCATGACTACATCGACACTCCATGTTCAGGGAAAAGGATGGGGGAGGGGCGGCCAGGCCTGACCTCCCCCCTTCCCTCCCCGCATCCACCTCCTTTCCCTGCTGCTTTAGTCACAACTTTCCTTTCCACCATCCCTGGCGTTGTGTGGTGGGCGTGAGACTCCCCCCTCAGTGAGTCAGGCTGCAGCAGGCTTCAGGGTACCTCCCTCCACCCAGCCCCCGGGCTCAGCATGAAAGGATTTGTCTTTTTTTTTTTTCAACTTGTGAGAATGAAAAGTACTTACGAGGACATCAGCCTTTGAAAACACAACTACCTCAAATGGGCTCTATTAAAAATAAATAAGTCCATTTCGGCTGGAGAGCTGGGCCTGAGGGGGTGTGAAGTCTTTAAGCTGTGTTGCAGCGGAACCCAAACGCTCTCCGCATCCTGGGGCAAGGTTCCTAACGATACAGTCCTCAGGCACCACGCCCTCAGCCTCGCCTCCGTTTCATCCCTGCAGCTTGGGGCACCTCCCTGCCCCCCTTTCTCAGCCTTCTCTTCCCTTCGCTAAACCAGCCCCCTCTATCTAATGCCTGCTTACTGTGACTGCCGCTGCCCCCCTTCTGCCCATCGCACCCGCCGCTCCCACTGTCTCATCCCTTCTTCTGGGGTACAGGAGGGTGCAGGCTGTTTCTGCTGTATTTCCCTCCTCCTTAGGGGGACATTGAGAGGAGGAAACTTCCAGAGAGGATGGATATGTTTGGCATGAACTGTGGTGATGGTTTCTCAGGAGTATATGTATCTCCAAACTCATTAAGTCGTACATATTACAAACATGTACAGCTTTTTGTTTGTCAATCATATCTCAATAAGGTGTTTTTTTAAAAAAAATAAAGGATCAATAGAAGGAAAGAGACTATAGGTATAAATGGTGTAGTGTGCCTAGAACACATTGTTTCCTTCCCTCATTTCTAAGTCATCTACTAAAGTAACTTCATTCAGCGGTTTCCCTGTGGTCTAGTGGTTAAGGATTCGCCTACCAATGAAGGGGACATGGATTTGATCCCTGGTCCGGGAAGATTCCACATGCCAGGAATCAACTAAGCCCATGCACAACTACTGAGCCAGAGCTCTAAAGCCGGAGAGCTACAACTACTGAGCCCACAAGCCCACACTACTGAAGCCCACGCACCTAGGACTCTGTCCATAGTAGGTGGACATTTAGGATTCTCTCCATAGGAGGTGCTCTGTGACTAAATGTTGGTTGGAATTTGAAACTAAAACTACCAGTTAGCCTGGAGAATGGTGCTGGGCTGAGAAACAGAAGAATTATTTTTTCAAGTCTAGCTCCCCCCCCCCCCCCACCGCCCCCAAGTTGACTCTTCTCTGCTTCCCTGATAGAGGGTCATACCTCCAGACCACAGAGCTCATGATTTGTATGAATATATTGCTGGACGTGGAGACCCAGTTGAAATGTTTTCCCCGAGTGGGACTAAAATCTACGAGCCTCCAGCTCCCAAGTTCTGCCCTCTGGAGCTCACAGAGCCAGGACTCCAGTTCTGAGCATCACACTTACAGAGGAATTTTGACAAACTGAAGTAGAAGCGCTACAGCCTCTGTTTTGGAATCTCACTTTCGTTGTTTCATAACAAGAATAGTCTTCTGCACCTTGCTGTGGCTATTTTAGCAGTTAAGATGCCCTAAGATCCTCTTGTGCTCAACTCAGACACATAGGTCTTTACTCTTGAACCTACATCAAGTCGAGTTTTCCCCAGCCTGTTCTTATGGAATTGATTTTTTTGGAAACCTCAGAGCAAGACTTCCCATTTATTCCTGTTAAGTTTCGACTCCTTACTTTCAGCCCATCATTCCAGTCTGAAAGGTATTTCGGATCCCGATTCTGCAGTCCCACATATCAGCCAGGCTTTTTGCATCTGTGTTACTCATTTATTTATTTTTTTTAATATTTATTTTTATTTACTTGTTTAGTTGGCTGTGCTGGATCTTAGTTGTGGCACTCAAAGTCTTCAATCTTCCTTGTGGCACGGGGGATCTTTTTTAGTTGGGGCATGCAAACTCTTACCTGAGGCAAGTGGGATCTAGTTCCCTGACCAGGGACTGAACCCAGGCGCCCTGTGTTGGGAGTGTAGAGTCTTAGTCACTGGACCACCAGGGATGTCCCTCATTCACTTACTTGCAAAACACGCCTTCAGGGTTACACTCTGAAGCCTGATAAATTACTGAATGGGCAGACAGCATATCATCTGACATCTCCCATCAGGCAGACTTCAGCCAGTGAGAAAGCTTTCTTTGGGCATGATTGCTCAGAGGGCCACAAACCAACAGACGCTGGGAAAAGTCTAGTGTCAGCAGAGGCCCTGGAAATGGAAGAAATAGACCATGGGCCCTGCTCTGCTGCTAATAAGCTGTTTTTCTTCAGAAAAATGAGCCTTTTAGGGTCTCAGTTTCTTCATCTGCAATGTGAGAGGGTTAGATCGGACGGCTCCAAGTTCTCTTCCAATACAACACCTTAATGGATCAATGACTACGCTGCTACCATGCTTCTCAGCCTTGCCCACAAGGAGTAGTGAAAGATTCTGGCAAAAAGCCTTATTCAAACCAAGGTATCTTGTGGTTCCAAAGCTTTCTTCTCCTACCAGTCCAGTTTCCTTATGCAAACAGGAGATGAGGTTTTTTTTTTTTTTTTTTTTGACATGACTTGTTTTGACTGAACACAAGCTGGTTCTTCTCTAAAGGCAGTGTGGCTTAGTGTGGAAGGGAGGGGCTTCCCTCCCCCACACCATCATTTTTAGTCTCTATCTTTTCCCAGTTTTTGAAAATTATTCCATGATTCTATCTAGAATCTCCTGGCACCTGTTCCATTTATGTGTCAAAACAAAAGGAAATGAACATTTAGAGGGTGCCTAAGATGTGCTACACGCCCATGCCACCTACTTTCACAGCAGAAGTGGTCCCTGGGGAGGTCCCTGCAAGGTCGCTGCCCCATGTTGCCAAGGACAGGTATACTTGGACAACTCGCCGTAAAAATGGTGTGTGAGGTGTCTTGGTGGTGGTTTGAACTAAGTTTGAGGAGGAGGGAGCCATCCACTACAGTTGAAGAAAGAACACTGCAACAGATAGATCTTGAATTGCCTGCTCTGTGATGCTGGCATGGATATATGTTTTCCTTCTATGAGGAGCTAATGTGAATGAAGGTTAAAGGTGCAGGTGGGTGGCAGGTGGGGTGTGTTGTGGAAGATGAGACCAGCACACAGGAGACAGGTGGTAAGCAGCCTTGAATGCCTGTCAGGACTTGAACTTGAGCCTCTAGAAGATCGGGAGACAGGGCATGTCCAGAACAGAATGACAGACCTCATTTTAGAAAGCTCCTGGCAGCCGTGTGGCAGATGGACTAGAGGGGCAATGGCAGAAGCAAGACAATAAGCAGTCAAGGGAAATATAAGGTCTTAAACCAGGGTGGTGACAAGAGCAGGAATAGAGAGGAAGAAAGAGGGCCTACAGCTGCTTAGACAATAGACTCAGGAGGACTTGGTTATCCATGAGGGTTAGAAATGAGAGCAAGGTATCATGGGTGACGTTTTCCATGATTTCTAGCTTAAATGGTTTTGCTAACCAATCTCAGAAAGAAAGGAGCAAGAACAGATCCAAAGTGAGGGAGGTCATGAGTTCCTCTGAGACTCTGAGCACAGTGGGGCTGCAGATACAGGGCAGGGTTAAAATCAAGGGTGGATAAACTCTCCCAGAGGGAAGGTGCAGAACAACACAAGAGGCTGGGACAGAGCCTGGGCAGAGACTGATGTGGAGGGGAGGGACAAGGGAAGAAGAGCTGCTACAGATACACAAGGTGCTGTATAGAGGGAGCCAGGAGAGTGGTATCTGGGACACAAAGGAGCAAATCTCCAGTGCTACTTACTGAAGGGTTACAGAGCCTCAGATCACTGATGCAACGAACATGAACTGGGGCAGACTCCGGGAGATGGTGAGGGACAGGGAGGTCCATGGGGCCACAAAGAGTCAGACATGACTGGGCGATTGAACATCACAGAGCTGCAGAGGACCAGAACCACAAGAAGAGGCACTGGAAGAACTGCTCGGGGTGTGACAGACTTCTTTCATGGCTGGAGGTCTGGGCAGCTGTAATGAACCCAGGTGACAATCCTGGCTTCACCACTTACCAGCCATGTCACCCTGGGCAAGCAGTGAATTCACTGAACCTCAGTTTCATCAACTATAGAATGGGGATAACAACAAGATTTATGTCATACGTTGCTGTTAGGGTTAAATATAATAGAGGTAAAGCACTTAGAATATACAACAGATGTTCAATAAGTGTTAGCCAAAAATTTAGAAATTTGGAGGTTTAGTGAAAAGGGTAACAGAAGAACAGCTTAAAAAAAAGACTAAAAATATTTCTTTCAATGAGAGGTTTTAAACATGGCTGAAAACAGGGGGAAAGGGAAAGGGAAAGTGAGGCTGGCCAGGCTAGAGAAGTAATCTGTAATAATAAAGGAAGGTACTAGATGAAACAGAAAGATGGAAGCAGGAAATTTAGCCCAAGGTATGACCATTTCTTTTTCAGACAAGCAGAAGTTTCCTTGGAGAGCGCAGACAGGAGTTGAGCTGGTCCACACTTGGGGGGCTTCCTCAAGTCAGTGAAGGTGTGTTTTCACTGAGGGCACAGCTGGCTCGGAGGACTTCACAGGTGGCACAGTGGTAAAGAGTCTGCCCGCCAATGCATGAGATGCAAGAGACGCAGGTTCGATCCTTGGAGAAGGAAATGGCAACCCACTCCAGTATTCTTGCCTGGAAAATTCCATGGACAGAGGAGACTGGTGGGCTACAGTCCATGGGGTCACAGAGTCAGACACGCATGCACGCAGAGCTGGCTTGGGGTACTGAGAGAGGGAAAGGCCTGGAATGGGGCTGAGAAGAATGAAGTAGGGATTGAAGATAAGAATTGCAAGGAGCACTGGGGGCGCAGCTCAGACTGTAAACCATACATTTATAACATGTTCTTTGAAGATTATTTACTAAGGAGAAATAGAAGTGTGAGAGTTCTGCCATTTTGGTTTAGATCACCATCAATGACACCAGACGCAGAAGAGGCTGCGTCTATTTTCTCAAAGCCCCCAGGATGGCTATTGACTCCTCCATCTCACACTGCCCCCACTGCCTAGCCTGGGAGCAGCTGGTGGCGGGGGGGAGGGGGGGCTGGTGCAGGACCCATCTCCTCCCATCTGTGCCCCCTCCCTCAGCACAGAGCAGAAGCTTCCGAGCCTTTATGTAATTCCTTTCCTTTCAAAGTCACCAGGATTCACATGCAGGCTAAGAGTGCACATCTCCTACAGTAGAGCCACAAGCTTAATCCTCGCTATTCAGCTCACTTCCAACACGTTAGATTTCTGCTCAACACCATGGAAAAGGACATCTCACATGCTCGCCCATTAATAGTACAACCTCCCCTGTCATCTGAGGCAGCCGCTGGCATTTAAACAGCCTGAAAACCCTACCTCCTCCGCAGAAACTTGAGGGACTAATACGGGAGCTAACATTTAACAAGAGCCTTCTATTTGCTAGGGACCTCCTTACGTACCCACCCCACAGACAGACTGCACTTAGCTCGACATCAGCTCCAGTGTTGTCAGCATTGTTGCCCTATTTTACCAGTGCTATACAGAAACACAGGCTCAGAGGGGCATGATCACGTGTCCAAAGTCACACAGCACTGGGTTGGCAGCACAGAGATCCGATCCAACTCTGGTTTGGCTGGCTGTGGTTCCTCATGTACCCAGCTGCCTGCCCCAGTGTAGCCCATCGTCTACAAGGATGACCTCTGGCATCCTTCCTGGTTTCTAACCTGGGGTCAGGACTTTCATCCTGCTTTGTCATATACCCTGATTGCAAAATACAAAGTAGAGCTCCTCACCCAAATCTGGGTTAATCTATTTATCTTTCTCCTCTTATGATAAATCATGACTTCTTTTTCAAAAATTTTTATTGTTGTAAAAATATACATAAAATTTACCATATTAACTATTTTAAGTGTACAGTTTAGTGGTATTAGTATATTTACATTGTTATTCAACTGTTACCACCATCCATCTCTAGAACCTTCTCATCTTCCCAAACTGAAACTCCATACTTAATGGAACAATAATTCCCTATCGCACTCCCCAACTTCTGGCAATTACCATTTTACTTTCTGTCTCCCTGGACTTGACTACTGGAAGTACCTCTTATACGTGGAATCACACTGTATTTGTCCTTTTGTGACTGACTTATTTCACTGGGCATAATGTCTTCAAGATTCATCCATATTGTAGTATGTGTCAGAATTTCCTTCTTTTGGGGGGGCTGAATAATACTCCATTGCATGGATACATCACCTTTTTCTTTATCCATTCATCTGTTGTTGGACATTTGAGTTGCCTTCATCTTATGTCTACAGTGAATAATGCTGCTGTGAATACTGGTGTACAAACATCTCTTCAAGACCTTGTTTTTAATTCTTCTGGGTATATACCCTGAAGTGGAACTCCTGGGTCATACGGTGATTCTATGTTTAATTTCTGGATGAACCACAGAACTGTTTTTCACAACAGCTTCACAGTTTATATTCCCACCACTGATGCACAAGGGTTCTTATTTCTCTTCCTCCCCACAAATACGTGTTTTCTGTTTTGTTGACAGCCACCATTCTAATGGGTATGAAGTCGTATCTCATGGTGGTTTTGATTTCCATTTCCCTAATGATTAATAATGTTGAGCATCTTTTCAATTGCTTACTGACCACTTTTACATCTCCTTTGGAGATATGGCTATTCAACTCATTTTTAAATCTGGTTGCTTTAAACCATAACATAAAAAAGATTCCTGAACCTCTGCCCTCTGTATCTCTACACACATTCCCAGGATAGTTCATTGGCAGTGCTCTGAGGGACTAAAAAGGAATTCCTCTGCCCCACCCCATCCGACTAGGTATGCCAGCACAGAACATTAATGTATAACACTGCACTCCTTTGGACTAAAGCATTGAAAAGGTCCGTCAGTGTGTGAACGTTACCCAGAAGAGATAATTTATCAAGTCACTATGACTCATTAACACTCTAGCTTAGATTCTTTAACCTGTGTAGCTACCTGGTCATCCATCAAGGAGAGGGCCACCAGACAGACAGCTCCTGACAGGTCGAAGGCAGGTCCTGGTGAAAAGATGTGGCGAATAAAGGAGGGGGACCAGACAGAAAGTGTCTGAGCAAACAGCGCAGGAGTCAGCCAAGGCGGCGGGGCAGCAGACTTCGGGGGCAGCCCCTGCCTTGGGGAGCAGGGTGTGTGTGGGGGATTATTATGTAGGGAGCAGGCAGGAACACAGGCTCTGTCTCAAATGGGAAGAGGAAGGTAAGGATGGGCTTAAGGGATAAGCCCTTTGGTCCAGGTGAGTGTATGAGAATTTTCTTTTTTAAATTGGAGGATAATTGCTTACAATGTTGTGTTGGTTTCTGCCATACATCAGTGTGAATCAGCCCTAAGTATACATATGTCCCCTCCCTCTCGAACATCCCTCCCACCTCTCTATGGGAGCTTTTGTCTTCATCCCAGAGCACAGAGTTAGGGAGTTGCAGTAAAAGGGGAGGAGTGAGAAGCCAGAAGGGAGAGGGTGTGGGAAAACAGGATGTCGCAGCCCTGGAGGATGCCGCTTGGACCTTCCTTTGCAAGAAAAGTGCCAATGAGCCTCCAGCTGCTGTGCCTTCACACCCAGCCCTGCTTTCATGCCAACATCGGCTCTCTCCAGGCTGCTATTAACCAGCAAAGGATCTCAGTCCAGGTTCTAGAGATGGGCCATTCCCACCCAAACACAGGACTCCTGGCTGCAAGAGGGGACCTTGGCTGGAAGAGGGGAGCTTTGCTCGAGCATGGAGGAGAAACAGCCCCCCTCCCTGGCTGCAGGTTTCTCAAGCTGTTGTGCCCTCGAGGGCCCTTCCGCCCACTCCCCTCGATGTTCCTCACTGTCCCTCTCTCCTCTCACTGGCTTCTCACCTGCTTCTGGACTGAAGGCTCTCCCTACAGACCTCTGCTCCCACTCCTCTTGGTATTTCACAGTCTTTCTCCCGGTACATTGGCTGTACATCTAATTCCATCTGACATCTGCTTCTTGGAGGATGCAAACTGATGCAGAAGCCAGCAAACACCCCACCCCACCCCCACACTCCACACACATATACGCCCCACCTGGTTTTCCGAAACAGTAAATCCCCTACATATGAATGAGTTCTGTTCTGAGAACAAGTATAAGTCCAATTTGTTTGTAAGTCCAACAAAGTTAGCTTAGGTACCCAACTAACACAATCGGCTATGTCATACTGTACTGTAATAGGTTTATAATACTTTCCAAGCAAATAACACATAAAAAAACAAACACAAGAAGTGAAGAAAACATTTTTATTCTTACAGTACAGTACCTTGAAAAGTACAATAGTACCAGCTACATCACCGCCACTTTTACACTTGCTTCTGGACATCCTGGGCTTGAAATAAAGACACTGTACTATTGTACTCTACGCAGCACTGTACAGTAAAGTATACATAAGCATAACCACTCATAGAGGACGCACACACGTGACAATGTACACCAGATATGTGCACTAACGTACGAAACTGGACATGCGAACGCATGTCTGCATCTTTGAAAGTTCACAACTTGAAGATCCATATACAGGGGACTTACTGTAAAACACACTTCCCTTCTGGGCTTGATCTCACCGTCACTTCTAGAGGCTGAATGGTAGTCAAAACAAAGGTGGCCTTAGTTTACAGACGGCAGAGAGCTAGCAACAGAAGGTACCAAGGCGTGTACGGACCACGTCGTTCATTCTTCAGTGAGCAGGACAGCACGTAATAATGAGACCTCTCACTTGGGTGGTGTCCTTCTCCTGCTGGGAACTCATGAGTTGGGCGGAGGGTAATTCAGAAACCTGACTGTATTCAACTCTGAACCCACAGGGCCTTGGACAGTGCCTGGCTTCTGCTCAATACATATTTAAAGAATGAATGAATTTACTCATCACAATAGTGCTCTAAAATTTCCTCAGATCTTCCCCAAATGAAATCCCTCATTGCATTTTCTACGCTGGGCAAAGACTGTCTTGAAGATGCTAAACTGAGGCCCAGAGAAGTTGAGGAAGTGGACCACAGCCTCGAGGCGCTTTCTATCAGATTAGACCACCCTACTTCCTGTTCCTCCTTCATGCCCAGAAAACACTTTGGTCCAGAGCCCCCCAGACAGCAATGCATAGCCCTCGCTCCCCCTCCCCCTTGTGACATCCCAGCCAATTCCAACCCACACCCAGAGAAGCAGCGGCTCAGAGCACAGGGCCAGAATGAGGTCCAAAATAGGGTGTGTGAGGCCAACTAGCAATTGGCTGATCTGTTGTACACCATCCGTATCTAATACCTCTGTTATGACGAACCAGATGCCTAAGATGTATCTGAAGGGCGTTGGTCAGTGTGGAGAAGCAAGGAGCGCACACTCCCCAGTAAGGTTGGCCACGTGATCGAGGTGAATTCCTGCCAGACTTGGTCCCACCTGAGCAGTGCCTGTCGGAGCCAGGGCTCCCCTCTCCAGCCAGCCAGAGGCAGAGCAGCCCTTTCTACAACCTTCTCACCAAACGGTGCGGCCCCAGACTGCCATCAGGGACAGAGCCATTCAGCGTTCACCACCAGTACTTAAACCACATCAGGTCCTGCCTTCCGAGACGCAGCAGGGTTGGCTTTCGTTTTACTTTTAAGTGAGACAAAATGAAGACGAGAGAAGCGACTGGGGGATAGGGAACATGTGCTCGATGAGAGGTAACACCACTCTGGGTGGGATGGTCCCCTGGAGAATAAACAACCGCCAGAGACAAACAGGCTTTGATAACCTGCTTATGGTCAATTAAAAATCTCAATTAACACTTCTGAAAAGTAGTTCAATATTTGCCACTGAACTCAGGATGAGGTGCCTCCGGTGGCAGGTGGGAGGCGAGGAGGAGGAAGAGATGGCTGCTCTCTGGGGAAGCCCCCCCACCCACCCCCGCCCCAGGACTGTTGAGAAAGGGACTCGTCAGCAAAGCCAGAGGGGGTGGGGGATGGGCAGCCTGCTTCTCCAGCCTTCTGGCTTCCAAATGCTTGTTCCTGCATCTTTAAACTAAAATGCCACCTTAGGCACCCACTCCTGCCATCTGGACACAGAGCTCTGCCGTCCCGCTCTACGATCACTCTGTGGCTTCAGCTCCGGGCTCAGGTCTTCACCCCCTACCCTGAGGCCTGAACGTCATGGGAATGTCACGGGGCCCCTGCCTCCTAACTCCCAGGGCATTCACCCCACGCCAGCCGTCTGGAAGGCAAACAGCGTGGCACCGGGCGGGGTAAACAGACCACGCCTCGCAGCTGTGATTACTGCTCCATGGTTCCTGTACCGGTCTTCCCTCATGTCCACACCCTCCAGTGACGCAGAGCCAAGGTCTCGGCCACCTCCTCTGTCCCAGAGCCAGCTTCTCCACCTCGGGCAGGCCCTTGCCACTTCTTTGCCAGCTTGCCTCTTTTCTGTCTGGCTCCCCGGTTGACCCTCCATGCTGCTGCCAGAATGATCTTTCTAAAATACCAACAGGATCATCTCAGTACCCTCACTTGAAATAATTCAACAGCCCCCACTCTTTTTAGGAAAAGTTCAGAGCCTTTGGTCAGTCATGGAACATCTCTCCTGACCTTGGCAGGCCTCTGCCCTCCTTCTTAACCTAATCGTCCTCCATGTACTGGCCACTGGGGTCTCCTCCTAGAACATGTTCTCTTCCTGTGGGATTGTCCCTCTGCCAGAATTGCCCTTTCCCCTCTTCTTCAGCTAGCAAACACCAACTCTCTATAGCTGAATCTTCACCTCCTCCAGTTTGATTCAGATCCTCACAAGTCCACTGTGTTTACTTATCCTCTTCACAGCAATTCCCATTCCACACCATCAAGACTGATTTATTGTCCCTTGAAGCTTTCTCGAAAACAAGGATTATATCTTATTCACATCATACTTCCTGGCACATAAGTAGGTGTTATGTTTATTGCATGAATGGATGAACAAATATTTAATACAACTTTATAAAAACTGTGTAATTATCAAGTTTTCGTGACTCAAACAGTATTTCCCATTGAGCTTCATTATTAATATCAGAAGTGCTTTATTTTCACTTCCAATTGTTGAGATACCAACAGTGGTTCTAACTCTTTATGTATCTTCCCCAAAACCTCTGTCAGGGATAACTCAAGCCCAGAACCATCTAGTAGATACTGATAGTTAAAGGATGCTTGTAGTTAAGTGCCAATGTAAAATAGAAGATTTTTCTGGAATGCACATAACCACCTGCTAATTTATCTACCTGGTGAATATGAATTCGGAGGTTTCCTTAAATTAGCAGAGGCAACTTGCAGTTTCCTGGAAAATGTGACTGCATCTGTGGCTCATCCCATAAAGACGCAGATAAGGGGGCTCAGAGACGGTGCAGCAGCCAGTGGTGAGGGTGCGAAGGGTGGGGAAAGGGGGCGGGAGCCTGCAGAGAATTCAGGGCTGCTCAGCAACCCCCTTATGCAAACCAGCAATTTTGAAGGAATATAGCTTGGAGCTCAGGCCTCCATCTCTCTATCACCCCAGGGCTATTTCATCTCGAGATGAGCCTGGCTGCCTTCACCACCTACCTATTGCTCAAATGGGGAACTGCAAAGATATTTCTTGTGCTCCATTCCATTGGATCCTTTCGTCTGCAATTCAGAGAGCTGCCTGTTCTACACTGTGATCCCTGCCTGCAGCCATCTCTCCTTCCCAGATTCTGGATTCTGACCTGAGAGACTTTGTTTACTCACCCCTGGTGGCAAATATTGACACTGAAAGCAACTCTGCTTCTGTGGTTGCTAGTTTTCTGGTCCCAGGAAACCTCGGTTCCCAAGTGACTACTACATTTTAGGCCCATTAGCGAGCCTACCACCAAAACACAAAATATAAATCTCTGTTCTACTCCTGACCTTTTCCAATCCCTGGAAATCAAGGTTTCTTCTTCGGTCGCCAGCCTTACTCCATCCAGAATCTTCTCTCTCTAAAGGCAGCTGAGTGGAAGTGGGAGCCAACCTGTTACCCTAGAAGATGGTGGGTGCCCTGAAGACAGTGACTTTACTGGATGGTCTATAGGCCTGGCCTGGAATCTATACCTAGAGGCAGTCCAATGATGGGGGTAAAGAGAAATGATGATGGCGACGATGATGATAATAACAACTGTTACCAATACCCCCACCCCCACCCCTTCCCCACATTATAGAGCACATGTTAGGTGCTGGTTCAGTTCAGTTGCTCAGTCGAGTCGTTTTGGACTCTGCGATCCCTTGGACTGCAACACATCAGGCTTCCCCTGTGCTAAATTCTTCACTTATATTACCTGAGTTAATTCTTACAAGAATTACTATGCCCATTTATAGATGAGGAAATTTAGGAGGTTAAATAACTTGTCTAGGACCACACAGCAGACCTCAAGCTTCTTGTTCCTTACTCCTACAAAGAAAGAGAAAATGGGAGGAAGAGGGAGAAAAAAGAAAGGATAGAAAAAAGAAGTGAGGGAGAAAGGAAGGGGGGAGGAAGGAAGGATTTCTAAATAGGCTGACCTGAAGCAAACCAGACAAGATGATGATAATGAAGTTTGCTGAAAAAAAAAAAAAGATAAAGACTTAATTATCATTCCTCAGACTTATCCCATGAAAACCTCAAAGCACCCTCACATCTCTTCCTTTTTCTTCCTACAACCCAACAAGGTGGGTCAGACTATCTGCCAGTCTCTCTGCTCCTTTCATCCTCTTCAGCCTCCATCCCTACCTTCACCCCCTCCCCCATCATAGACACACTTAAAAAAAAAATCTGTTTAGACTGATGCAAAATCAATGTCCGGAAAAGTCTTACGGTTAAAACTCAGACATCCCCAGCCCAGACGTCACAGGCCAGGCCAGGCAGCTTGGCAGAGACCCCAAGAGCTGGAGGAGGGGCTGGGCTTTCTTATACTTTTTCTTCCTGCCGGTGCCTGGGCTGGGAGTCCCGGCGATGAGAACATATGTTCTCTTGTTTCGCTCCAGCCAAAGGGAAAAGGTAGATGTCACACACACCCACACCCCAGGAACAACACGAGTATTAATAACTGTTTTAATTGTATGCGAGCCTCAGCATATTCCTCTGCGATGCCTCAAAAGCCATTTATTTTGGTACCTCATTGTGGGGATGGTACCGGCGGCCGAGCCAGGCTGCTGGTGACTAACAGAGAGCTCTTCATTCAGGGGAACGTTGGAAAAGTGCTTCCGTTTCCCTGTGTGCATTAGGTGGGTGGTGAAGGCAGTGAGCTAAGTAGAGTGCTGTCGAGGTCTGTCTGTGCACCCCGGATGTGTGTGCGGCGTGCCAGCCTCCGTACCCACACCATGGGAGGGAAGTCTGGGGGCGGGGGAGAGGCGGAGAACGCAGATAACCCCCTACAATGCATAACCTAAAAATAGTGTGCATTTGCCTTTGACTGGCAGTCTATGAGCTCCTCCCGCAGCAGAATCATCTTTCTCATTTTATTTTGCTTCAGCTGTTATTAAAATGAGTTTGCATTCTCAGAGAAGATGGCAACAGAAGCCAGGTTTGTGCTGGGGTTTCTTTTTTTTCCTCTTGGTGGCTAAGTTGTGTCCAACTCTTTGCGATGCCATGGACTGTGGCCGCCCAGTCTCCTCTGTCCTTGGAATTCTCCAGGCAAGGATACTGGAGTGGGTTGCCATTTCCTTCTCCAGGGGATCTTCCCGACCCAGGGATTGAACTCAGGTTTCCTGCATTGGCAGGCATGTTCTTTACCACCAGGGATTAGGTTTGTGTTTGGGAGGGGGCAGGGCTGCAGGTAAATCCAACCTGAGAGTCTAAATTGGTCTTGGGCACTCCTAATCCAAAGGCAATTCCTTCTAAGTAGCAATGTTGTTTTCCTTTTAAGATTATTTCAAATACTTAAGTTTTGTTAGAAACTAGACACTTCTACCCTCCAGAGACATGCTAAAATTCCTCTAAATTTTGGAATGATAAATTTTTTCTCTGCTAAAAATTCCTCTTCTCACTGCCACCCTCTATCATGATTAACATATGTTCTGTACAGTGATACCCTCTGTGATAAACAAGGGACTTCTTCATGGCTCTAAGTCATCCTGGGAGCAGCCTGGAATTATCTCCAATTAGGAGTGGAAAAATGGAGACTCAAAGAGCCGGGTAAGGATCCAGATCACCTCAACCACATGGCTTATCCATCCACCTGTCTTTAATCAGAATGATAACTAAATAATCCCACACAGGTGAATGTCTTATTACTTCCACCCACCTCCTCCCAGACTCTCAGAATGTTTTGTCTCATTAGTAGTGAAGTTTGGGATTCTAAATTCCCATGTGTTCAGTAGTGGGGGAGGTGAGAAGCAGGCAAAATAGGGAAGCATGACCTTAGTTCAGTGCTTAATCTCTCTCAGCCTCAACTTTCTCATCTGTACAATGGGGATGGAATATGTCCCATGCAGGGTGATGTGCTCAGTACTCTGCCTGGCATGGAAGAGTTGTGCTTATGAGTGCAACTTACCCTCACCCTCTGCTAGTGAACTTGAGTAGGCAGAGTGACCTCAGAATGTATGCTCCTTCCTCCATCTCACTGGTCCTGATAGAGTTGGAAACATGAGGGTGTCCTGGCCCAGTAAGCATTATTTGGAGAGGCTACTAGGAATGAAGGATCCTCCATCAACCACTGAGTCCCCCTTTCCTCATAAGGATCCAGACTTCTCTCTGCTGGCTATGGACACCAAAATCACCCTTCTCCAGCAGGCTCACCTTTTATCTTCCAACTGACATGGGAGCAGCCTCTGCTAGTGGGATGTTTGCCTGGGTTTTAATTTTATTTGTTGGTTTCAAATCAGCCTCCACACTGGGAGAAACTGAAGTTTACAGGCAGATAGAGATCAGAGTTCAGATCACTCCTAACTCTCCTACAACTCAATGTGGGCCTATTCCCAGAGAGGAAAGCAATATGAGCTCAGTGTTTAGTTTAGATAATCCAGCTGGATTAAGGGCTAGAACAGAGGTATAAGCAGGAAGACCCTCCGCATGGCGAATCCCTTTATCACACACGTTCTGGGCCAGACTGACTTTTCCTGGTGAACTGCAAGCCAGGAGGGGGGCAGCTGTCCACGGAGGCAGATGCATTTGTGCAAACACTTGTGTGTCTGAGCAAACTCTCTCCTCTGCATACACACAAGTAGTGTGACTGGAGGCAGGAGGCCTTGTGTCTGGCCCCACTTTGACCACTGGTACTTTGCATGCATGCTCAGTTGGGTCCAACTCTTTATAACCCCATGGACTGTAGCCCGCCAGGCTCCTTTGTCCATGGGATTTCCCAGGCAAGAATACTGGAGTGGAAGAAGCCATTCTCTTCTCCATGGGATCTTCCCGGCCCAGAGATCTGCATTTCCTGCATCTCCTGCATTAGCAGGAGGATTCTTTACTGCTGTGCCACTTGGGAAGCCTGGGAATCCCTTAATTCAGTTTTCCCAAACTCTCTCAACTATAAATACCACTTGGGTCCATTACTTTAAAGTGTGGATTCTTGGGGTCTTCACAGAATTACTGACTAGAATCGAATCCCACAGTATCTCAAGGAGTTCATGAACCACTGGCTGACAGTCCTGGTTCTTAACTTTTGTTCTCTCCTTTTCAAAATAAACAGGGAAATGAAAGGCCTTCTGAAGCAACATCATAAGGCCAGTGTTCCAAGTCTGAAGCCACATGCCTCTCTGAGCAACTCACATGTGGAAATATATCATTGCAAATGGACCTGGATTCATGTATGCATGGGTGCACATGTTCATGGGTGCAAACAGAATCTAGTTCTCTTCTTGCTCCAACATGTAGTCTTGCTTGGCTTTGGCTGGGCTTCCAGTGGTGACTGGGGGGTTTTGAAGTTACCTATAAAGCCTGTACTTTGTGGGTGTCAAGGTTCCAGGTCCACAACATGATTGACCCTCAGCCTAGTAGGTGTGTGATAATAGGCAAGTGGAAGCTTGTGATGGAGAACACTATTTAGGGGCAGTCACTTCCCTGCCCAGAGTCAGCTGAAATCTCAAGTGATTAAACACCACCTTTTGAAAGCTAGGAAAATGGTGGAACCAGATTTCCGGCTTCTAGAGGAAAGAAAAGAGGAGAAAGTGAATGACCTTGGAGGTTCTCTTGGCTTTCTCTCCTCTCTGTTCCTCCACCTCCTCCCAAAGGAACTGCCTCCCAAGCCAGTCTTCCAGTTGTCTTCCCAAGCCAGCACACTCAGGCCTTTTCCAGGCACATCAAAATGCAGGTGGAAGCAGATGTGTGATCTGTCTAAAGGCAGGGAGTTCAGATGCTTCTAAAGCAGTATCATGAGGCCGTCTTTCCAGTCTTGAGGAGTGGGCTTGAGGACCCTCTCCATCCCTGAGAGATTCAAGCAGAGACTTGAATAGACTTAACTTGAGTAGACTTACCAAGAGGTGAAGACACAGAACGGATCAGGGTGATGGTGAATTTGAGAACTGTGAGCTGCACGGGACAAACTCTGTCTCCAATATATCTTCCCCCAGCTCTGCACCCTCCACTTCTTGCTCCCATGCATAAGACAGTGTGATGCCCAGTTTTCCACACTAACGGTGCAGAATCAATAAGACCCACAGTTGGAAGGGACTTCAAACCTGTCCAATTTAATCCCAAAACACAAAGCTACAGCTCTGTCATGTCATCCCCATCCCCATAAGGGAAGTGTCTCCCTTTGCTGGACTACCTGTAGGGACAAGAAACTCACTACTTGCAAAGACACCAAAACGCTTTAGGGAGCCCTGCTGTAAAGTGGGCTTGATGTCAAATCTCAAACTCTCTTAGTTGGGTAAGATTCTCCTGCTCTTCTCAAACCAATTAAATTCTGTTTTACTTTGGGCAGGTTTCTTCAGCTTCTCTCAGCTTCAATTTCCATTTCTGTAAAGTGGGGATAATAGTAATACTTAATTCAAAGGACTGGTATGGTGACTGTTTCATGTGACTCACATGAAATAGTAAATATACAGTGCCTGGCACACAGTAAACCTTCAAAAAATGTTACAGGTTACTATTTTGCTTTTGAGGAATTGATATGTTCCTTTGCACCTAAGGCAATTCTGATATTTTCATTTTCAGAAGGGATACGCACTGTCTTGAGAGTTGGTGTTCTCAGGCACTCAGGAGACATGGGATGGGTGTGTGTCAGAGGTGGCACATGGCATCAGCCAGAGCACTACTGGTCCATCAGGGCCCCAAGGTTCAGTGGGCCCTGTTGGAGGCCTGGAGAGCCCCCAAGGAACACACCCCTCTACCCATTCCCAGGTTCTCTCTTCCTTCTCACTACAGGGACCTAGACATCTAGCAGAGTATGAGTTGGGTGTGGGTAGGGGTGCAGGCTCCTAGAAAGCACCATCCAGTAAATCATCCTCATTTTGTTCAAGCCGGAGTCCTAGCCCAGAATCAGCCTATCAGAGTTGGAGAAGCTCCTTCAAGCGCACTCACTACCTGTTTGATATGGGCAGGAAGTCTAAACTCTCTGAGCTTCAGTTTCCTCCTCTGTGAAATGAGGATATTGATAAAACTCAGCTCATGGACTTTTCATTCCAGAATAAACTGAAATGAGGTACTTGCATTATGCCAAACTTGTAACTTACTGAAGGACTTCAGATACAGCCTAGTATTGATCTGCGTTCTAGTCAGCTATTAACCATTATAAAACAGATACTACCTGTCTTCATAATCTGCTTGGGCTGCCATAACAAAATACCACAGGTTGGGTGGTCTAAATCTCAGAAATTTGTTTTCTCACAGTTTTGGAGACTGGAGTTCAAGATCTAGGTGCCAGTAGGCTCAGGGTCTGGTGAGGGTGGTCTTCCTGGGTTGATGGAAATCAAGGGAATGTCTGCTTTCTTCCTCATGTGGCAGAGGGAGGAGTGAGCAATTTTCTGGGCCTCTTCTTATAAGGTCACTAATCCTATTGAAGGAGGGCCCCACCCTTATGACCTCATTTAACCTTAATTATTTCCTTAGAGGTTCCCTCTCCAAATACAGTCACAGGGAGGGGGTGTATGCAGAGATTCAATATATGAATTTGGTGGGGAGGGGGAGGGGAACATTCAGTCCAAAAAACTAATCAGAAGGGCTTTTTAAGTGACTATTTATTTCAACAAACTTCATGGAGAAGGAGATGGCTATATGATCACAGTGGCTACTCCCTTCCCACTAGCCTCTTCTTTCTCAGTTCACTGCCTCTGGAGTAAGGCTTCATAAAGAAGAAGTCAGTAGGTCACCATCTTCAAGCAACAAGTGTTTCTTGATCCCTCAGCTTCAGCAGCAGTTGTGAGAAAGGTGAGACCCTCCAATGAGCTGGTCCAGGCATGGGACCCCAATGAGTCAATCCCTGAAGGTGAAAATGACAATGGGACAGACCCAGACCAAAGGAGCAGGGAGCTGGCTCAGGGTCGCTGCTCCCTGGCCAGGCCTTCTTGGTAATACATACAGAGAATAAATAACTGGACTTGACCCAGCCTCAGTGCAGTTCTGCCCTTGGTGCAAGGACGGCCATCCCTTCTACAATGGACAGAATGGAGAAGGCCACACCCTGCTGACAGGTGACTGTTCTGATGGCCCGGGATCTGCATTTACTTTGCTTCCTCTAACACTGCCTTGTTTACTACATGGATATTTCATCTCCTGGATTCATCCTGGGATCACCATTAAAGATTCCTTCTCTGCTCACTGAGATGTCCCCGCTAATCACAAAAATCTATGCTGTGATGTCAGATTAATTAAAGCTGTAAACCAGGCAAGTGACTGTAAGTCATATTCCCCACTTCTCTGCATCCTCTCAAAAATCATATCATTTTATGATACTCTCCCTAAAAGTAATTTTATTCCCCCCAAATCTTCCTCTAGCCAGAAAGCAGCCTTCCTTGGACTGGGTGATCCTCCAGTCAAGGCTTCTTAGCTGTCGGCAGTGGGATATGACACACTTTTGGGGCAAAGAACCCCTTCCCCCAACATTAGCAACCCAAAATGCATCTAGCACAATCCTTAGAGACTAGAACAGTGAAGCAGACTCCTGGTTTCAAGTCCAGCTCTGCCCTTTCCAAGCTGTGAGACTTAACCTCTCTGTGACTCAGTTTCCCCACCTGTCAAATGGGGTTAATTATGAAATACATTTTGTAAAGCACTTAGAAGTTCAGTAAATGGTCACTGTTAGTGTCGGCTGAGCCCAGTAGCTGGATGGGCCCCCGTGAACACCACCATCGATACAGTAGCACCCTTGGCCTCTACAAGTTGACAATCTAATTGGGAAATGGAACATACTCAAAAGAAGGAGCAAGCCAAGTCCTGACCCACATGGTATCTGTCACTAGCTCAAGGTTAAGTGAGGGCTGTTCTCCATCTACATCCACCCCTGCTCCCAAGATGCACAGATTCTTAGAGAAGCGTACCCAGGGGCTCCAGCTTTGCTGCTCCTGCCTTCTCTAGAGAAAACTAGGAAAATTGACTGCAGAGGAGCCCTTCAGGATGGCATCCTTGAATAGACTTTTTTCTTTGTGTATCAAAGTCGTGGTTATGATTTCTGCCTTGTGGGGCAGGCTGAGCTCAATCAAAGGCAAAGAAAAATGATGTTGGAAGAAGTTATGGCTGCTCTGCTTTGTGCCACCCTCCTTTCTTTTTGAAATTAAGATGTGAAGCCCACAACCTTCAAAAATGTGCTATGAGTACCCATTGCTGCACCCATTTCACAGAAGAGAAAAACTGATGGGCAGAATAGCTTACTCAAGTCCCTGAATGGGACCAGTGTGGAGCTTGCTAAAATAACTCATGATCTCACAGAGCAAGCCAGCCTGGGTGAAGGTCCAGGACAGTTCTTGTACTCATCACCCCTTTCTCCCTGCCCCAGTTTCTCCTAAAACCAGGTTTAGAAGTCCCCTCCCTTCTATCCAGGGATTCCCAGGTGGTACAGTGGTAAAGAATCCACCTGCCAACGGAGACGTAGGAGACACGAGTTTGATCCCTGGGTCGAGAAAAGGAAACAGCAATCCATTCCAGTATTCTTGCCTGGGAAATCCCATGGACAGAGGAGCCTGACGGGCTACAGTCCACGTGGTGGCAAAGAGTCAGACATGACTTAGCGACTGAACTCACACACACACACACCCCATTCTATCCACCAGGAACAGGTCTCCAATCTCTGGCACAGACAACTCCAGGGACAACACCCATGTAATCTGGAGGCTTCTAAATTCAAACATCTGCAATTCTAGGCTCAGGAAAGAAGATTCGATTCTGCAGTTTTTTGTTTTTTTTTTAAATTTCATCTCCATCACCTTAACAATTGCATCTCCAGATTGTTCAATTCCACATTGAAGCCACTTCTGCTTACTACTGGCCTATCATTAGCTAGGATTAAGATTCATTTCAAATAAGAGGGTTTTTTCCCTCCCCATCCCCCCCTCTTTCATTCCCAAACTAATTTGCATTACAAAAAATTAAACAAAAGCAGCTTTTTGAATCTCCACTCATTACTCCCATTACATTTGTTAACATCATTATCCTCAACTGAAGATGGCAACTATTATCAAATGTTGTAGTGCTTTTGTGGACTTCTCGCTATGTTAGTTTAGAAAATTGCTTTAATGCATATGCTTTTAGAGGTTTAAAATCTACCATGGCATTATGAGCTATATAATGCTGTACATTTTTAATCTAATAGTGCATTTATTTTATTTCATTTTCTGAAAGCATGTTGCACTGAAATAAAATGTATACCTATGGTATGGAAAAATACAAATGCAATTGGGAAAATGCAGAACTAGGCTCCTGACTGGCAGGCCCTCTCCCACTCCTTTCTTTCCCTGGAGGAAGAAAAAAAAAAAATCACTTCTCCTGAAACCCAAGCCCTGAGGCCCTAATGGGTGTGATGAGTGTGATGGTGGGGGACGGGGTGGAGGAGGGGGTGGGGTGGGTGCTCAGTGACCCAGTGATGGGAAGGAAACCGGTCCATTTGGGGCTGTAAGCAAAAGCAAGCTCCTGCTATTCATTAACAGAGAAAAGCAGTTTCAGGGGCAATTACCAAATTTCTATATTCATAGAAATCCAGTTTCCCTGGAGAGAAAGGCTCAGGTTGGAACATTTATGAAGTGCTGGTTTCTTATGGAAATAAGAATTTTTGGTAATTACACAGGAGCTGCTCTTTATCTGCTTCTGCATTTTAATGATGGAGAGTGGTATTTTGTTAGTTTCTTTATTTTTATTATTAAAGCACATGCAGACCCATAGCATCCTTGCTGGTATCCCAGGGATCCATTCATCCTAGTAGCCAAGAACGAGCTTCTGCCACTCTGCTCAATCACGCTCAATCACTTTGCTCACCAAACCAGAGAAGAGATGTAACGAGAGACACTGTGATCACGGCTCCATGCTCTGGGCTGGCGGCTCAGTACCTCCAATTCCTCCTCAGGTTCCTCCTGTCTTCTCCCTGCCTCACCCCTCCCCGCACCCAGCCCCCATCTTGGGCTGTGTGGAGTGTGTTCATCACTCAGGGAGTCATTTGTAGGCTGAAGAGGTTAAATATGAGAGATTCTGTTGCTTACACCCCTTTCTGCAGCAAACACCTGACCCAAGACTCAGAAACATGAATGATGAAGCCTCCCTAGAGCGGGGCTCACACAAGTCCCCCTGCCTCAGTCTCCCCATGGTTCTTTTCCCTTCTGCTCCCAATGCCCTGCTGATAGTCTGACCCCATCCCTAATCAGTCTCTGGGAGACCCCTGCCAGACTCCTCCCTCCCCAGCACCCCCTTTCTGAGACCTCACTCCAGAGAATGACCACTCCTGCCCAGGGAGGCCTGCAAAACGACACCAACCTCCCCTCCCAGAGCTATTTGAGGTGATTTATAATGGTTATAAAAGAGGTCAGAGCTTGATTAAGCTTAATAGGTCCATTAATTACACCAAACAAAACAAACATAATGAACATAAAAATTTACAACCTCCGGCACCGGTTCAGATGTGTCCCCTTGTTGGGCCTTGACAGATCTTGTAGGGCCCATCCATCTCCACTGTTTGTGGAATCAGCGGCCTGTGCCCATGCGGGGGTGGTGGAGGTGGAATCTCCCAGTGCCTCAGACTCTGCTGCTGACGACAGTACCTAGAACCGCATCCCAGGCGGCTCATCTTTGCATCTGTCTCTCTGGCAGTCCCTTGGACAGCAAGATCAAACCAGTCAGCTTTAAAGGAAACCAAACCTCAATACTCACTGGAAGGACTGATGATGAAGCTGAAGCTCAAAATACTTTGGTCACCTGATGTAAAGAGCTTATTCACTGGAAAAGACCCTGATGCTGGGAAAGACTGAGGGCAGGAGGAGAAGAGGGCGACAGAGGATGAGATGGTCGGATGGAGTCACTGACTCAATGGACATGAGTTTGAGCAAACTCTGGGAGATGGTAAAGGACAGGGAAGCCTTGTGTGCTGCAGTTCATGGGGTGGCAAAGAGTGGAACATGACTTAGTAGCTGAACAATAACTCCCTCAAGCCATGGGGCAGCACCATTTCAGGTTAGCATGGCCACAGCAACCAGGCTGCAGATCAGCCTCTCAGGCCTAATGGCCTGGTCCAAACCTGGCTTCACCACTTACTTCATGGTGTTGGACAAGCTAGCCCATCTGCCTAGGGCTGTGAAGTGGGGATAATGATGATAGCACCTATCCCCTGGGGTTCTTATTGGGATTAACTGACCTAATGCATCTAAGGGTCTTTGACTAATGCCTGGTGCATGATACACTGCAATGTTACCTGTATTTATTTTGGATTCATTATCACTGCAGTTTGGATAAAGACTAGAGAACATCTATAGCTTCAGTATATCTTGGGGAACTTCATCTTTCTACCTTTTTGGAAAGGCAGGGAAATCTGCCCTAAGTAAGCCATCATTGGGTATTTATTAAAATCTACCAAGTGCCTAACGTTTAATTAGGGGTTGAAAGAGCATCTTAGCCTCGGCAGGTGGTGCCTGCCCAGAAATGATTTAAAGCATCAGCAAGAACCTGGAAGGCGATCTAATAGAACACTTCAGATCTTACCATTTTCCACAGGAGGGAAAGAAGAACCAGAGAGGTTCAAAGGGACATGCCCAAGGCTAGAGAGCTACATAATAGGGCCTCTGGACTAGAACCCTAGGGACCTGACCAGTCCAAGCGTCCTTCTATTACACCTCACCATGCAGCTGTGTCTGCCCTGCCACCCACTTGGATTACGCAGACTAAGAAAACCACAGGACGAGTGGCTGGTGAAAACAAAGTTGTGTAGGGAAATATGAATTGGAAACTGTAACCCGCTGGCTTAGCATCACCTTTCTTCAAGATCCCAATGCTGTTTAGTTTCGGAATCAGCAACGATACCTTCTCCAGGCTTTTGCACAGGCAGTTCCCTCCACCTGGAGGGCCCTCCTCCCATCCCTGGTCCCCTGACCACCTCCACTCCTATCTCAAGACTCAACCCAGGTTTCACCACTTTCAGCTTTCCCACCCTCTCCTGAGATTTCCCAGAAATAACAGTATCCTCACCACTTCTCGGCTCCCCTGCCACAGTGCATTCTCTGTAGAGCAGTTAATGTACTTCATTGTGACTTTGGGGGCACAGCTTGACCAGTCTCTTATTCACCAAAAAACATATTGAGCATCTACTACATGCCAGGCCCAGTCCCAGGCAGGGCAGATATGGTGGTGGACTAGACAGCCACGGCCCTTGATCTCAAGGAACTTACAATCTTGTAACATTAATTTTGTCTTGGGCATCTTTGAATCTGTGCCCAGCACAGGGGCTCACCAAGAATCCCTGCATGAAGAGTAATGAGGAAGGGATGCCTGGAAGAGGAGCAGAGGCTTTCTGTGGGTGGGCTGGCAGGGGACGAAGGCAGGTGGGCTGATTACAGAGGGATGTCTTTACAGAGCAGGGACAGGAGTTACGGTTCTGCCTGGAGCCCACCCACAGAGCTTGTGACAAGCTGGGGGAGTATGGAGATATCCACTTGGTGTGGTTTAACCATCTATAACCCTCCCCTATCTATTATTCTATCCTCGGATATCAATTCCTGGTCAGTCACTCAGCCTACAAGACCCTGAAAATAGATTTAAATTATTGCTTTATTTCCCATCCAGCTCGGGGTGTTGATTTATGCTGCCCAAACAATCAAGCCTTTATCTCAGTCACCCAGCAGCGTTAGTAGCGATTTATCATGGTTTACACCCCCCTTTACCACCGACTCTGGGGCTTATTGGTTGTGGCCTTACTTTTCTCAGGAAGATGAAGCAAGCGGGCATGAGTGATCATGATAGCAAAGGCCAGGGCCACTTCCTGACAGTCTAGAGTTGGGGGACAAGAGGATGCTTAACCTGGAGACTCTTTTATCTCGTGTCAAGTGGGAAGAATCCAGTCTTGGAGGGGAGGGGGTCCTGTCCCAGCTGTGCTGTGAGCCAGCTGAGCAAACCTTGAGCAAATCACTTCCCCTCTCTGGGCCTTCATCTCCTCATCTTTGACCCACCCCTGTGACCAATGAGTCTTAGGAAAGGACACTGCTAGCTTGGACAGTTGTCCCTCGACAAGGGCTCTGGCTTTTGCTTTTTAAACGCCTAACCTGGCCAACTCTACTCTAGCCTCCCTACCCCACATTAGGGCAGGAGCTCTGCAAAACCAGCCCTCCTGTGGGAACAGGTGAGCACAGGAACCCTCCCCCCACCCAGGCCAGAAGGCAGAGTGCCAATCAAGTTTCAGACATGACGGTCCAACCACACCAGGAGTCCAAGTTCTGCCCACTCCCAGCTGTAACTCGGGAGCTAAAATGGTTTTTATGTGGCTCAAATGGTGGGGGAAAAAAAAAGTCAAAAGAAGAATAATATTCCATCACACACAAATATTACATTATTGGACTTCCCTTGTGGTCCAGTGGTTAAGAATCTGCCTGCCAATGTAGTAGACACAGATTCAATCCCTGGTCTGGGAAGATCCCACATGCCAAGGGGCAACTAAGCCTGTGCTCCTCTACTGAAGCCCACTGGCCCTAGAGCCCGAGCTCTGCAACAAGAGAAGTCACCACAATGAGAAGCCTGTGCTCCACAGCTAGAGAGTAGCCACAACTAGAGAAAACCCACACGCAGCAGTGAAGACCCAGCACAGCCAGAAAAATAAATACATAAAAAATTCTAAATGTTACATTATTAAATTTTGTTGTCCATAAATGAAGTTTTTTTGGGCACCTGGCCACACTTGCTGGTTCATGGGTCGTCTTCAGCTGTTTTTGCTCCACACAGCAGAGATGAAGAGTTGTGACAGAGACCTTATGGCCTGCAAAGCCTGAAATATTTACCCTCTGATCCTTTACAGAAAAAGTCTGCGAACCCTTGGGTAGATGATTGGCGAGGCCAGACGTCTCCATCCTAGACGTGCCAGAGTCTGAGTTTGTGTCATTTGTTTTTTCTGTTTAGTTTGGATGGAGACTCAACTCCAAGCAGGAAGAAAGGATTTCCTGAGGTTTTGATCAGTGAAAGAAACCCTTCTGGGAAAAGCCAGAGATGAGAGACAGCCCTGAACTTCCACCACCAGGCTGGTTGGGCAGGCTGGCCCCTGCCTTGTGGTAGAGCCAAGGACACTGCGTCCCAATTCTGCTCTCATGCTGCACAGTCCTGCCTCTGAGCCTTTGCCAAACGCACCCTCCACCTGCGCTGTCCTTCCCCACCCCAAAAGTCACCTCCTCCAGGAAGCCTTGTCTTTCCCCCTCCCAGTGGCTCTGTCCCCTTCGGAGCCCTTCCGGCACTTCATCAGAACTTCCCTGCTATCACCTCTTTCCTCCACCGAAGACAGCAAATTAGTTTCACGTCAGGCATTTCCGACTGACTGCAGGTGGCCTCCTGTGGGTAAGGAATGTGGAGTTGCTTGGAGATCAGCTAAACAGGCCGTCCTGATGAGCCAGTGATGGCCGCTCTGCACACAGGAGGCTCAGACCCCACTGTGGGCCTCTTGCCTTCCTGGCTCTGCTGTGGGCTGGGCCTTGGGGCCTGGTGTCAACCCCCTCATGAACTCTGAGTTCCTGGCAGGCAGTGGCCGTGTCCACCTCCCACTGTGCCTGGTCCAGAGCTGGTCTCAGGGCACCCCCCTGCCCCACCCCACCACGGGGAGCTGCCAGCGACAGCACCCTGACACCAGCCCTTCCAAAAGTCTCCTGGAAACTGACACTAAAACATGCCTATGTGGCTTGTTCTCAAAGAGCCGCCCAGGAGGCACTGCTGGGGCAGGAAACAAACCCGCCTCACCACTCGGGCCGGGGGAGGAAGGGGAGGCCAGGACACAGTGCAGTTTCCAACTTCGGGGAAGAATCCTTGGTATTTACCCAGCAAACAGCACCCAGGTGAGGCCGTGTGTCAACAAGGCCCGGCTCAGCAGCCCCCCCGTCTTAGCATTTTTTACATGTTTGCTACATGCCAGACATTAATATTTTAACGGCCGCACTCCGCTGGCAGGCAGCGCAGTGTCCCGAACACAGTGTAAAAATTGAGTGATAATAGTCTGGCCGTGTGTGAGGTCAGCGCCGGCCCCAGCCTCTCCCCAGACACCCACACCCCCGGGACCCTCCTCGAGTCCGCTGAACTGCAGTGACTGGGCAGGATTCTCCCAGCCTGAATGACTCTGAGGCAGCTCCCAGGACCCCCCACACTGGAAGGACAAATTGTGTAGTGGGGACCATGAACCAAGTTCTAAGCCCAGAGGCAGTGGCCTTGGATCATCCAGACAGCTTTGGCTATCTGAAAACTAGCATGGGCTTTCTCGGGACCAGTGCTTTCTTGGGACCCCTCATTGATAGAATTCATCAATGAAATTAATTGATTAATCTCAAAGTACTCCCAAATTACTGATATCCCTTAAAACAGAAAATCCATGACTCAGGGGAAAGGTATATAGCTACCCTAAATATCACACCCAGTTTTCCTTTCTAAAAATGCAAGTCAGATAAACATTAAAAAAAAATCCCTAGGACTTCCCTGGTGGTCCAGTGGTTAAGAATCCGCCTGCCAATGCAAGGGACACAGGTTCAATACCTGGTCCGGGAAGAGTTCACGCCTCGCAGAGCAACTAAACCTGTACACAACTACTTAATCCCCAGCACCTAGAGCCTGTGCTCCACAACAAGAGAAGACACTGCAGAGAGAGAAGTCCGCGTATTTCAACTATAGAAAGCCTGCACACAGCAACAGAGAGCCAGCCCAGCCAAAAAAAAAAAAAAATTCCCCTCTACCTTGTAAGACCTTTGGGGGAAACAACTTTCTCTGGTTAGAAAATCTTAGAGTAAGAGGATCCTCGTGTAAACATGAGGATTACAATGACAATTATCTGTTAATAACAACAGCTAGCACTGATGAGCACTTACTAAATTCTAGGCCAGGGATTGGTAAGCCTGTTCTATAATGGGGCAGGGTAAGAAATATATTCAGTTTCTACCGTTGCAGCCCCAAAGCTGCAGAGACAGTCCTTACAGGAAGGAGCATGGCTGTGTTCAGACAAAAGGTTTACGTGCCAGGTGATGGGCCTAATTAGGTCCACAGACCTTAGGTCCTCTTATTTTGAGGGCTGTGCTAATTGTTTTAGGGACATAATCTCATTTAATCTTCACAATAACTCTAGGAGATGGGTACTGTTTTTATACTCATTTTTAGAAATAAATTCAGGATCAGAGTTAGATTTCTTGCCCAAGATCATAAATTTAATATGCAGTATGGCTGGAATTCAAACTACTTCATTATATTGTAAAAATAATCATACTTCTAGCTGACATCTGAAGAATGCCTGCTAGGAATCAGATACTATTCTGAAGTTTTTAATTTAATCCTTCCAACTCTATTATGTTTCCCATTTTACAGATGATGAAACTAAGTCCAGAGGGGCGAAATGACTTGCTCAAAGGCACACACTTTATTAGAGATTTGAAGTCAGGTTGTCCAGTTTCATAGCCTTGCGTGATAACTGTTTAACTCTTAAGGCATTCTTCAAGGAAGGTCAATGAGCAGAAAAGTCCAGGGGTTTAGGTCTCTGCTATATCATTCTCTCATAGCTGAAAAAAATTAACATCCAACCCTGCCTTCCACTGTGCCCACCTACAATAAGTCTGGAGGAAAAAAATCCTCCTGTGTTACAAGTCCATTGCTACAATGTCTACACATCCATTCTCTACATCTGCATCTCTATTCCTGCCCTGCAGATAGGCTAATCAGTACTATTTTTCTAGATTTTGTATATATGCATCAATATACAATACTTGTTTTTCTCTTTCTGCCTTATTTCAGTCTGTATGACAGACTAGGTTCGTCGTCATCACTACAAATGAACTTGTGGACACAGAGGAGGAGGAGAGGGTGGGATGAATTCAGAAAGTAGTGTGTATATATATACACACACACACACACACACGCACATTGCTACTGCTAAGTCACACGCACATTACTATGTGTAAAATACTCAGCTTGTGGGAAGCTGCTATATAGCACAGGGAGCTCAGCTCGTGCTCTGTGATGACCTAGAGGGTGATGCTCTATATGGGGAGTGGAGGAGAGGCTCAAGAGGGAGGGGATATAGGTGTACTTAGAGATGATTCATGTTGTAGGGCAGAAACTAACACAACATTGTACAGCAATTATACTCCAATAAAAATAAAAATAAAATAAAATAATTTTTCTTTTAAAAAAGGCCTCCTGTGCTCTGCGGCCTTCTGGCCCTAAACTCCCATGGAGTTTCCAAGGTAGAAAGGACTTAAAATCTGGATACAAAAGTCCCAGCAGTCTGCCTCGCTCCCCTTCAAGGCTGTATCAAGTCTCAATCAATAGGTCCCTCCTGGTCCAGGCACTGGAGCCCTGGGTGGACCCTGGAGGGACCCTGGAGGGACAGAGGCCCCGCCTGGGCTGTTGATGCAGTCAGCACGGAATAGGAGTCCCAGAACAGGAGCGACTAGTGAGCGCCCGCTGCCCGCACACGCTGCTCAGAATGACACCCAGGCGTCCAGGTGCGGAGCAGATAGCAATTTTCCTTTTTACTTATTGGTGCAAGGCCAGTCAGAGAGCCTGACAGGGCCCCAAACAAGCTGTCAGGAACTTCTAATTAGGGCTGAAACGGCATCAAGAGTGCACACGCCCTCCACTCTCAGAATTAGCAGGATAAAGTGCCTGGATAGATGGAGTCAGACAGGCTGAAAGAGGAACTCCCCCCAGTGGGGCTGGCAGAGGAGGGGGCGGGGAGCCAGGGGCTGAGTCAGGAGGTGAGCTGAGCTCCCTGCGCCAGGGTTTTGCGCGAATAAAGCAGAATAAAGTGCTTGAATAAAGAGGGAAACCCGGGGCAGATCCCCTGAACCTTCAAACTCCACTCTGCCTCCGTCTCACGTGCCGAGTAATTCACTGAGTCCCGGGGAGGCAGCAGAGTGGTGTTGATGTCATGCACTTGAATCAGCCAGACCTAGATTCAAATTTAGGCTCTCCTTTCGTCTGAATTCCAGTTTCCTCACTTACATTGTGAGTTGGGGTTGTGAGGATCAAAGGAGAGAGTGCTTTCCACCCGTTTAGCAGGGCTCCTGACACAGAGTAAGCGCTTAAGAAAGAAATGGCCCCTGTTATAGTTACTGTTCCTCGAATTTACAGTCACTAGCACCTATTATAGGAGTGCTGTCCTTAGTCGCTCAGTCATGTCTGGCCCTTTTCGACCCCACGGACTGTAGCCCCCCAGGCTCCTCTGTCCATGGGGATTCTCCAGGCATGAATACTAGAGTAGGTTGCCATGCCCTCCTCCAGGGGATCTTCCTGACCCAGGGATCGAACCCAGGTCTCCCTCATTGCAGGCAGATTCTTTACCATCTGAGCCACCAGGGAAGCCCACCTATTATATACATTAGACTTTTAATTAGGCTCCCGAGACAGACAGACTCATTGAATTTTCATCCTCAACAATTATCCTCAACAATCCTCAACAAAAGCCAAATGAAGGCTTTATCACCCCCATTTTACAGATGAGGAGACTGAGGCTTGGAGGTGAAAGGGTGTGCCTGGAACCATACACCCAACTGGCAGTAGATTCTGGATTCTCATGCTGAAGTTAAACATCATAACCACAATCACCGCCACCACTTTTTGCACACTTATAATGCATCAAGCACTGTGCTAAGCAAGGTGGGTGCTATTCCCCCAGACAATGCAAGAGCTGGCAAGTGCTTCTTTGCCCTGAGCCGAAATGCTCCTCCCTCATCATCTGCTGTGGGTCCTGGTGCTTCCCTTTGGAGATGGGCAGCCAGTCCAGCCCTGTTACTGGAGTAACTTGTCTCCAGTTACTCTCACCATCCCTCAATGGCTGACATTACTTATTCAGTGAGTTATTATAGTTAGAGCTATCTGTACTCTCCTGACCCCCTACCTTTCTGCCGTGGCCTGTTTGTGCCACGACCTACCTCATTTTCTCAATGTCCTTTTAAAAACACAAGCCTGGAGTGCACGGCTATGGACTGACCAGCCTGTCACTGCCCACATATCTCTTGGGAGCCTTGTCACCTTGTTGATTTAGGTTGAGATGCAGCCAACCAAACCTCTTCCTAAGAGTTTTTCAGACATGCTGGTGACAAACCTGACACCTCATTCTGTCTTAATACCCTTTGCTTCTAGAAACAGTACTTCCCGTGTTTTCCTATTAGATTTCATCTCATGTTCTGCCAATAATTTTAGCGCACTGAAATTGCTTTGTATCATGTTTCTATCTTAGCAAGGAGTTAAGAGCATAGGGTCTGAGGTCAGACAGCCTGGGAATAAATCCTGGTTCTGCAACCGGTTACCTTAATTTTCATCCTCAGTTTGCTTATCTGTAAAATGGTAACAATGCTATGACCTACCTCACTGGGATGCTGCAAAAATTAAATGTTAACACATGCAATCTGTTTAGAACAAAGCCTGGCACACAGTAAGTGCTATAGTATGAGCTATTATTTTTTATTACTATTATACAAGGTATTTGTTACCCTCTTGTAGCTTTATCTCATTCACAAATCTTTCTTAAAAATATTTATTTATTTGGCTGCCTCAGGTCTTAACTGCAGCACACGGGATCTTTCGTTGTGGCGTGTGGTTAAACTGCCACTCTAGTTGCAGTGCTCAGGCTTAGCTGGTCCTCAATATATGGAATCTTTGTTCCTTGACCAGGGATCGAACCCATGTTCCCTGCATTGCAAGGTGGATTCTTAACTACTGACCACCAGGGTCGTCCCCACAAATCTTAGCTAGTATGTCCTCCACAACTTCACCAAAGTAACAGAAAACACATTTTAGAACACATGAAAGGTTGTCTGGTTTCATTGTGGCTCCTGTAAATAACTCCACAGCCTCAGTGGAAATGTCATTTTATAACTTGCCAGAGCTGATATCCCTTAGTGTACTGGAAGAGATATTCCTGCATCACCTCAGCTGTCTCTCTGTAATGCCCAGGCCTCTAGAACCACTACCCTCCTCCCCAGCCCTTCAACACTGGGCTCCCCCAGAGCCATGTGGGGAATGTGGGCGAACACAGGGCTTGTCTCTCTGAATGTGGCAGCCATGCAGACAGAGGGGACATGGAAAACACATCCTGGTCCCCACGTCTTCAGAGCTTTCCCTCCAGACTGATCTCAACCATTAGGGATCCATCCGCCGTGGTCCCGGTCCTGGTTCACATGCTCCTCACTGGATACCTTCCAGCTTGTCCACAGGGGGTGCCATGAAAGGTTATGACAAGTGCCACACCGAAATCCTCATCGTAGGTCCAGGGCATTCTTTTGACCTACTCATACTTCTCAAAAGAAAGAGGTCTGTCTGGCTGGTGCAGACAGTCTTCAGTCAGCCCACTCCTCATTTGCTTCGCGTCCACAGTCATCCGCACCCCATCTGTGCAAGAAGCTTGCCCAGGGCTGCTGTTGAGCCCCTCTGTGGACCATCTGCCACCCTCTTCTGCCTTCTCCCTTGAAAAGCAAAACCTTATTCTTTCTCCCCTTATGGCCCTCTCCAAGTCTCTGCAGGTCCCCTGGGAGGCCTGCGGTGAGTCAGCAAGCTCACCTGAGCATCTCCCCTCAGTGTCACCAGATGAGCTGCTCAGGGCTCTGTGCCACCTTGGGCTCTCTCAGGCCAGGTCCTTCTTTCCCAGCCCAGCCATTCCTCTCAGACAGGGCTACCTGCCCTCTGACCCCCATGAATGTCACACCATCTGCCCCCATCTGCACACCTGCTCGTCCTTGCTACAAAAGCCACTCTGAAAGTCCCTTCTTAAGGCCCTACTCTCATTTTTTCCCTCCCACCGCACCTCACCTGCAGTTCAGCCTGCTTGACCCTTGCCTTATGGAGTGCAATAGGCAGACTCCAAAGACTCCTCCTAGTCTGTTGAGAGTGTGAATCTCTCAGAGGCTGGATATATGGTGCTGAGGTCATGGGGCTGGTTATCTGAACCCTGGTCCCACTGGCCTGTCCACAGGCATCACCACTGAGGGCGGGAGGGACGCAGCCTGGCGCTGTGCACCTCATCCGTCTGCAGGC
Organism: Cervus canadensis; assembly: GCF_019320065.1. NCBI lineage: Eukaryota > Metazoa > Chordata > Mammalia > Artiodactyla > Cervidae > Cervus > Cervus canadensis. The sequence goes on from NC_057396.1 coordinate 25,436,847, forward strand.
CGGGAATGTGCGGCAGCTCCCCACTCCCCAGGCCCGCCTGCTACTCTTTATTCATTAAAATGCTCAGATGCCGACTAACTTTATTTGCTCAGTATTTATTTTGCCAGCCTTGAAGCAGGAACAACAGGCAGCTTGATTGAAAGGTTGTCTGGTTTCATTGTGGCTCCTGTAAGTAATTCCACAGCCTCGGTGGAAATGGTATTTTATAACTTGCCAGAGCAGATATCCCTTAGTGAATTGGAATAGATATTCCTGCGTCACCTCGGCTGTCTTCTAACACCCAGGCCTCTAGAATCACTGCCCTCCTCCCCAGGCCCTTGATACCGGGCTCCTCCAGGGCCATGCAGGGAATGTGGGAGAACACAGGGCTTGTCTCCCTGGAACATGGCAGCCACGCAGACAGAGGGGACAAGGCCTGGAAATGCAATGGGAGGGCTCCGGGTTAGATCTGGTCTCATCCCAAGGGGGGAGACTCCAGGATGGGGATGCGGTGGTGGGAGGGTGTGGAGAGGCAGAGAGAGAGGGTGACTTTTCCTTCCTGGATGGCCTCAAAGACCAGGCTGGAAGAGTTGGCCCAGTCCTGCCTGGAAAAATAGGAAGCTGTGTTCTGGAAAGCATTAAACATAGAAGAATCAGATCCCACCAGCACTCTCCCTGCCCTCCCACCAACTCTGACTGCCCCCCACCGGGAAGTTCAATAGGCAGAGTGCTTCCCTAGCAGAGCTGGGCAGGGGTCTTCCTGGACAGGAGGCGGGCTGGGGCTGGGCCCTCACATGGCTGGGTTCCCTTTGTCTGCCCCCTTGGAGGCTTATTGGGCAGAGCAGGCCTCTGTCTGTGCTATGGGGCTCCCAGCAAGCTCCGAGCGTGCCCAGGACAGCCCCCTGCCCCACCTCTGAGCCCGCAGCCCCTCCTGTGGGGCACTTCAGAAGGTTGGTGGGGAGCAGAGAGAGCTCCATCTCCGGCCCCTAGAGCGCTGATTGCAGCCCTGATCGCGGCTCGGCAATCACCCTCTCCTTACTATTATGACTAAATCAAGTTGGGTGATTTATTTCCCACTTATCTTTCCCGTTTCCGCTCCCTGTCCGATCCGCACTGTTGCACACACCAGAGTGAAAACAGATCACGCGTTCCGATCAGCGGTGGCCGAGTCAGAAAGCACACCCCTCCTGCTGCCGTGGGGCAGAGAGGTCCGCAGATGCCGGGGAGACCCTCCCTAAGAGTGGGCTGGCACCAGACCCCAGCTTCAGAGGCTGGGAGGTGGAATAGCAAGGCTTTTGGAGCCTTTTCAGAGGGAACAGGCCACAGTTAGGCTAAAAGTTCAAACGAGGCTGCAGGTGGTAGCTGGCAGGAGACAGTAGACCTCACCTTGAAGCAGTCCCAGCTCCCAGGGCTTCATACCACCCAGGCCTCTCTCTGCCCCAGGGTGCCTTATGGCCCCAGAGCTGCTCCATCTGGGCCTGACCCACCACCCCACACCTTCGCTGCCCTGCCCCTGGGCCCACACTGAGGGAGCAGAAGAAACCCAGCCAGGCCTGCCATCCTCAGCCTGGGCTCCTACAGCCAGGCTGGCCACCTTCCCTGGATGCATCACCCCTGGAAGGAACTGCAGCCCACAAGCTAGCCCCCGTGAGGGTAGGACAATGTGCAGATCCAGAGCTCTGGGGCCAAAAGCCTGGCAAACTACTCGGCTTCTTTGAGCCTCGGCTTCCTTATCTGTTAGAAGGGTAACAATAACCACTGTTGGGAGGATTAGATGAACTCAGGCATCCCTGGGTGCTTTAGGAGATGGTATTTAAACCAATAAGCCAATTCTTCTGTGTGGGGGAAGGGAGAGGAGGTACATTACCTTGGGGGCAATTTGTTGTTGTTAGGATAGAAAAATCCCTTAGATGGCTTATTTACATTTTATTTCATATTATATTTTGTATTTATTGATAGAAGGCCGTGGGATGCACCTGACCCAAGCAAACGGTTCATCAGGAAGTTTGCTCTGAGTATGAGAATGGCTGCCCCTCTACAGATGTACAGACTGTGGAAAGGTGGGCACACACAGGAGGAACTCAGGGGCCTTCTGGGAGGGAGAAGACCAGGACTTCAACTCTCTTTCTCTGTAAGGTCCAAAGTGAAAGCCATCTGTCCAGTAAGCTAGGGCCGCACTGCAAAAGCTGTGATGGCAGGGCAGGACTCCCAAGCCACAACACCGGACTCGGAGGGAAGCGGGCAGTAGAGTGACCTATTCCACCACAGTGTCAGCATCTGCTGTTGCTGACCATCCGTCAGCTCTACCATCTCTCACCTCCTCCTCCCGTGAGTAACTCTTCTTGCCTGCTCACTCGATCCAGCCCCTGTATACCAGCTGTTGTACTGTACTACTGTACTTCTCAAGGTGAAAAGTGAAAGTGCTAGTTGCTTGGTCATGTCCCATGCTTTGTGACCCCATGAACTGTAGTCCACCAGGCTCCTCTGTCCATGGAATTCTCCAGGCAAGAATACTGGAGTGGGTTGCCATGCCCTTCTCTAGGGGATCTTCCTGAACCAAGGATTGAACTTGGGTCTCCTGCAATTACAGGCAGATTCTTTACCATCCGAGGCACCAGGGAAGCTCCAATTTTCCAGGTACTGTAAGATTAAAAGTGTTTATTTTTGTGTTTTTTATATATTATTTGTGTAAAAAGTATTATAAACCTACAGTACAGTACTAAATAGCTGATTGTGTCAGTTGGGTACTCAGGCTAACTTTGTAGGACTTATAAACAAATTAGACTTAGGAATGTGCTTTCGAACAGAACTCATTCATATGTAGGAGACTTAGTGTACTTCTCCTGATGCATCTGCATTTTAACTTGGGATAAATTCTTAAGTCAAAGGAATTCTACCTCTAATGGTAGAACATCAGAACCCAGTGAGGTAAGGGATTATAGCCAGGCAAACACTGGCAGGGATCAAAAGTCCCTTCAAACATGTCTAGACACGGTCCATATCAGAAGCAGAGCCTGGTCCACTTGGAGAAGTTGGTCCTGGCTTGTCCTGAAGCAAGTTATATGTAAAGAATGATGAAGGGCGAGAGCACAGGTGAGGCAGGAGGGCTAGCAGTCTTACTGGGATGGGAGGTAGGGAGCCACTGTGAAGGCTTCCCACCCAAGGTAATATCTGAGGCAACACTTAAAAGATGGTGGACTCAGGGGATTATCATTCCCACTGTCATCAGTTAACAGCCCGTGGGCTAAAACAATAAAGATGAAGCCAAGGAAGGAGGATTCTTGAGGATGATTTTGAAGGATGGTCTGGGAAGAGGGAGCAGACAGTAGGATTCCCCCAGAGAACTCTGACATCAGAATAGTTACTTAATACTAGCAAAATGAGTCCAGAAAGACATAAGAGTTGATTATATATCATGACCAGGTGGGATTTATCCCAGGAATGCAAGACTGATTTAACATTAGAAAATCAATTAATGTAATACACCACATCAATCAAATAAAGGACAAAACCCACATGATCATCTCAATTGACATAAAAAGCATTTGACAAAATTCAACATCCCTTCATGATAAACACACTAAACCAACTAAAAATAGAAGGAAATTTCCTCAGTCTGATAAATAGCATCTACAAAATATCTAGTTAACCTCATAATTAATGGTGAAAGAGCAGATGCTTCCCCCTAAGATCAGGAACAAGACAAGGATGTCATCTCTCACCACTTCTATCAACAATGTACTAGAGGTTCTAGCCAGGGCAATTAAGCAAGATAAAAGATAAAGGGCATCTGTATTGGGAAGGAAGAAATAAAACCATCTTCCTTCTATTTGCTACTAGGGCTTCCCAGGCAGCACTAGTGGTAAAGAATCCACCTGCCAATGCAGGAGACATAAGACATGCGGGTTCAATCCCTGGGTTGGGAAGATCCCCTGGAGTAGGAAATGGCTACCTCCTCCAGTATTCTTGCCTGGAAAATTCCACGGACAGAGGAGCCTGGTGGGCTACAGTTCACGGGGCTGGAAAGAGTCGGACACAACTGAGCAACTGAACCCACAACACACCTTCTATGTGTAGATGACATGATTCTATACAGAGAAAATCCTAAGGTTTCTACTGAATATTATCAGAACTAATAAATGAATTCAACAAGGTTGCAGGGTAAAAGATCAATACACAAAAGCCCATTGTATTTCCATAGACTATCTATAAACAATAGCATCAGAAAGAATAAAATACTTAGGAATAAATTTAACAAAAGGTTTACCAAATGTATACTCTGAAAAGTACAAAACATTATTGAAAGAAATTAAAAAGATCTAACTAAATTGAAAGATACCACTGTTCATAGACTGAAATACTTAATGCTGTTAACAAGACAATATTCCCCCAATTGCTCTACATATTCAACACAGTCCATATCAGAATTCCAGTGGCTTTTTTGTAGAAATTCACAAGTTGATCTTAGAATTAATAAGGAATTGGGAGGAACCCAGATTAACCAAAACAATCTTGAAAAAGAACAAAGCTGGAGGATTCACATTTCCTGATTTCAAAATTTACCACAAAGCTACAGGAAACAAGATAGTGTAGTACTGGCATAAGTATAGAAATTCAGATGAATGGAAAAGAAACAGGACTCTATAAAATAATCTCTATAATCTCTGACAATTAGGGTCAATTGATTTTTGGTAAGGGAGTCAAGATCAGTCAATTTGGGGAAAGAATAGTCTTGTCAGCAAATGGTGCTAGGACAACTGGATATCCACATGCAAAAGAATGGAGTTGGACCCCTACCTTATAGCGTATACAAAAAAAAAAAAAAATGACTCAGATCAAAGATCTAAACGTAAGATCTAAAAATATAAAACTCCTAGAAGGAAACATAGAAATAAATCTTCATGACCCTTTGCCCATATTTTAATTGGGTTATTTACCTTTTTATTATTCAGTTGTAAGAATTCTTTATATATTCTAGATATGAGTCACTTTTCAGTGCATGATTTGCAAATATTTTCTCCCATTCTATTTGTTGTCTTTTTACTTTTCGATAGTGTCCTTTGAAGCATAAAACATTTTAATTTTATGAAGTCTGATTTATCTGTTTCTCCTTTTGTTGTTTGTGCTTTGGGTGTCATATCTAAGAAACCAGTGCCTAATTTCTCCAAAGAAAATATACAAATGACCAATAAGCACATAAAAAGATGCCCAACATCATTTTCCAGGAGGGAAATAGAAATCAAAACCATGAGATACCACTTCACACCCATTATCGGGGTTAGACAGAATAATGGTCCTCCAAACATGTCCGTCATCTTAATCCCTGCAACCTGTGAATACATCACCTTAGATGGCAAAAGGAGTATTGCAGATGCAATTAACTCAAGGATCTTGTGATGCGAAAGGAGCTTGGATTATCCACATGAGCCCAGTGCTATCACAAGAATTCCTTTAAGTGTAAAAGAGAGGCAAGAGGGCTGGAGTCAGAAAACAAGATGTGATGACAAAAGCAGAGAGGTCAAAGTGATGCCATGGCTGGCTTTGAAGTCAGACAGGGGCATGAACTCAGAAATATAAGACGGTCTCCAGAAGCTGGAAAGGGTTAGGAGACAGATTCTCCCCTAAAGTCTCCAGAAAGAAATACAGCCCTGCCAACATCTTGATTTTAGACCCATGAAATCCATTTCAGGCCTCTGACCTCCAAAACTGTAAGATAATAAATGTGTGTTTTTTTAAGTCACTAGGTTGCTGGTAATTTGTTACAGCAGCAATAGGATACCAAGACAGCTATAATAAAAAAAAGTCAGATAATAACAAGAGTTGGCAAAGGATGTGGAGAAATTGGAACCTTCAGACACTGCTGGTGGGAGTATAAAATGGTACGGCTACTTTGGAGAATGGTATGGCAGTTTCTCAAGAGGTAAACAAAGAATCACTGTTTGACCTGGCAATTCCACTCCCAGGTATCTATCAAGAGGAATGAAAACCTACACCCACGTAAAAAAAATTGTATATAAATGTTCACAGCAGTATTCATGGCAGCCAAAAAGCAGAAACAAATCAAATGTCCATCAATGGATGAATGGGTCAAGAAAACACCTACATCATAGGTGAACCTCAAAAAAAATGCTCAGTGAAGAGAGCCAGATGCAAAAGGCCACATACTGTATGATTCCATTTGTGTGAAATGTCCAGAATAGGCAAATCTATATAGGCACAGAATAGGATTTGTTGAAGTCAGGGTGTGAGTGGGAGGAAGAATGGGGAATAATTAATAACAGGGAAGGTGTTTCTTTTTAGAGTGATGAAAATGTTCTAAAATGGATGGTGGTGACAGCTATACAAATCTGTGAATATACAGTATATTTAATGTATATATTTAAATGTACACCTTACAGTCATAAATTGTATGATACGTGAACTACATCTCAATAAAGTATGAAAGTATTAGCCTCTCAGTTGTGGCCAGCTCTTTGTGACCCCGTGGACTGTAGCCCACCAGGCTTCTCTGTCCGTGGAATTCTCCAGGCAAGAATACTGGAGTGGGTGGCTATTTCTTCCTCCAGGGGACCTTCCTGACCCAGGGATCGAACCTGAGGCTCCTGCATTGCAGGCAGATTCTTTACTGTCTGACCCATCAGGGAAGCCCCTCATCTCAATAAAGCACTTATTAAAAAAAAAAAAGACTGCTTACCTTGTCCTACCCTAGGGACATGGAAAGGCCTCTTACATCCACTTTAGCAAACCAAGTCCAGTAGAGCAACATGCAGCCCTCTGTTTTACCTGAGTTGTGATTCCAGAGAAGAGTAGGTGTTGCCTTCCCACGGCCCAATGTCCCCAATGTGGACACTGGAAAACCAGCCACCAAGAGCCATGTTCACCTGGCCAGCCTTGTTTCCTGCTGTTCCTCACAGAACACAAGGCATAATTCTGAACCACAGAGATCATCTACACATCCAGCCTGCCCTTTCTCCCTGTAAACCTGCTTTACCCAACTCTTGCACATCCTTCAGACCTCACTCAGGTGAGGCTTCCCTAAATGGCTTTTCTGAACCCCAGAGTCTGGGCAGTTTGCCCAGGCTCCCAGCTCCTTGAAGATCCTCTTCAGATCATTTAACATCACAGTAAACATAACCGGTCCCTGTCTCTGTCAATGCAGCCTCCAAACTCCTTGAAGGTAAAAGCTACCTCTTACGTGCTTTTGTAGTATTTGTCTCCATAGTGTCTGGCACACAGTAGGTGCTCACTAATGTGGATTAAACAGCCTGACAGGCCATTTTTCCAGCCTAGAGGTGGGAAGACCCAGCTGGGACACACAGCAGTGAGGAATGAGGACACACAGCATCAGGATTTGGGGAGGAAAACGGGGGGTCTCCACACAGCCCACACAAGGCCCAGATGGAGTGTCATCCTCTTCTTCCTCTCAGTAGGTACCCTCCATGCTCAATGGCCTCTTTCTCCTCCTCACTGTCATCTAGCCCCAACGTCAAAGCCACTAACCCTCCCAGGGATCGTTACACACTTGGTGCAGCTGACTCAAAGACTGAAGAATACTGGAAAGAAGAGAAAAGAAGGCAAACATTAATCAAGCATCTCCTACGTGCAGGGCTTGTGCTGGAAACCTTCACATAGACTATATTCTTCATTCCTCAAAATAAGCAAGCATTATTATTTCTCATTTTTTCCAGATTAAGAAATCTGCACAGTTGACAGTGGGGGTGGGGGTGGCAATCTAGGGGTGGGGGAGTGTGAGATACAAACTGCTGGGTATGAGACAGGCTATTGGAGGAGGGCATGGCAAAGCACGCCAGTTCTCTTGCCTGGAGAATCCCCATAGACAGAGGAGCCTGACGGGCTACAGTCCATGGGGTTATAAAGAGTCCAACATGACCGAGCGACTAAGCAGAGCACAGCATAAGGATGTATTATACAATATGAGGAATACAGCCAACATTTTGTGAGTTATACACTCCATATTATGGAGTGTAACCTTTAAAAATTATATAAAACTTTAAAAATAAATTTAAAAAATTAAAAAAAAATCCTCAAACTACTTGAACCAATTTGAATTTTAACATAAATTAAAATTCTTTTAACTTTAGCCATTTTGACACCAACCCAACATTCTTAACTAATTTAAAAAAAGAAATGTGCCCAGGATTGTACGTATCATGATAAGCAGGACAGGAATTCAATTCTAGGTCTGCCTGGTCCTAAGGACCCTGCTCTCCTATTTCACACACAAAGGCCTCTTTTTGGTTCTGTTATTAATAAGCTTTGTGATCTGAGGGCCCCAGTTTCCTCCATCATAAAAAGAGGACTGTAGATGACCTCTAGGGCCCCATCCAGTTCTTAATGCTGACTGTAGAATGAATGGGAGAATTTTAGACACAGTGAAGGGCCCTGAGGATAGAGTACTGAACTTGCCCAGAACTTCTCAGAACATTATGTGTTAGGTCAGCCCAGCCCACGTCAAACCCAGTACCCCAACAGGAAGGGCCAGGACCTGGGTTCCTTCTCGGGGTCTGCGGGAGGCGGCTGGAGCTGCTCTCATCTCTCTGCTTCTGGAAAGTGCACAGTGACTTCTCCGTTTCCTTGGGAGCCAAGTATGAAATCCGGGAAAAGCCAGGAATTATTATTATTATCATTATTATTGCTATTATTGTGTGTAAATTGTGTATGACTAACTCAGAAGGAGGGGCACATTTTCTTTTTCCAGATCCTGCAAACATCAGTGTGATAATAATAAAAAAAAAATTATATGCTTGAAAACCTGCACCCAGCACTGCCCTATGTTTTCTTCTAATTGTTCCCAGAGCCTCCAAGAGCCACATTTAAATAAAATGAAGCAATTATTTAGTCTGCAATTAAAGACTGCGACAATTTATTTTTAAGTAGGAATCTCTTCGTTGGGGGTGAACTGGCAAGAGAGGAGGACAGGAAGGGCTGTGGCAGAGGTGGGGGCAGGAAGGAGGAGTAGGGACCCAGGGACAGCCAGGCTGGGGTGCGTGGGGAGGGGAGGGAGCAGCTGACTTGCCCGAGGCTCAAAGGCCACGCCCCTGGGAAATTCAAAAGGAGTGGATGGGGAATGGGGAGTAATTCCATGGCCTTGCAAAGTCCAGGCAATCAGAGCAGCGAGCCTTATCCAGCTCTATGTTGTGAAACTCTGGTTGAACGTGCTTAAAAATGCTCCCCGTCTAGACCCGGGCAGTGCCTGCCCGAGGTAGGCTTCCTACAAATCACTGCTGAATGGGAAAGGAAGCAGAGGTCTGGACCCCACGCCCTGGCTCAGAGGTCCCGGGTGGGGCTGGGAGGCCCTCGTGGGTCTCTGCTCCCTGCAAAGGATTGCTTCATCCCTCTGAGCACTCAGGTGGCACTCAGGTGGCAGCAGGCTGTTTGGCTGACTATAGGGTTGGCCCAAAATTTTGTTCAGGTTTTTCCATATGGCACCTATGGAAAAACCTGAATGAACTTTTTGGCCATCCAAATACCAAAGGATTATAGATAAAATTGCCAGTGACTGTTGCCCTAATCCTATAGTCAAATGATCTTCAGGGTAAAGCAGTTTGGTACCGGGTCCTTCAACAAGTCACAGAAGGAAATATGGAGCTGGGGAGGGGGTAGGCAGAGAGCCCCCCTAGGTCTCGGGATTCTGGAGTATGAGGCTTCCCTTTTGGGGGACCAACTGGAAAAGTCACCTCTTCTCCTGCCTCCTCAAGCTGCTACCCAGACAGTCCTTGCAGCTGCTGGGACATCCCCAAAAGGCACAGGCTGTCACCCAGGTTTGCTTGGTCCTGAGGTGATGCCAGGAGAATTGCTCACCCAGTGGAAAGGTACTGGGTAGGGGGGCTTGACTGGGAAAAAAAAAATCGAGGAAAACCCCAGGCTCGGCTGAAAGATGCCATGGATGCTCCGTTGTAGGGGACTGAATGGTCTTGGCTGAGTGGTTAAGAGGCTGATCTGACACTTTTCCTCAGTTTGACTGCCATTATAGAATTTGTCAGGATAAAAGAGAGGAAAATATATGAGAGCTTTGTTCTGAAGAAAAGGGACAAGACTCCTCCTGGCCAGTTTCAGTTTTCTCAGATGACTGAGAAATTTACGGGAATGGTGGAGACCTAGTCCTCATACCGTGCAGTGGTGTCATAGGGAAACCCACTATTAATTAAAATACTTGCTCATCTGGGGGTCGCACATACGAACTGGCCATTCAGCAACCTGAGCAGCCACGGTGGTCTTAAATTGCCAGAGGCAGAATCCGAGACACTTAAGACCAGCTGAAACGACTCTGGGGTGACTCTTGGAGGAGTTAAGCTCACAAGCAGCACATGGACCCACTTCACAAGTTCACTGGTGATTTTTATCCCTGACAAATTCAGCTTAAAATGGGAAGCAGAATCCAGAAACAAAGGGGTGTCAGAAAGCCAGCCTCTGACTAACACTCCAGCCAGATTCATGTACAATATGTATGGAGCTCATACTTGCAAGTACCTAGTTAATTAGAGAAATTATACTAAAAGAGATCTCGACCTAAAATGGCCAAATTGGGGTTCTTTTGATATTCCAAAATTGATATTTTTGCGTGCACAATTAGAAAAGGCCTGCCATGCTTATTTGGACTGGTATCTATAAGCTTCTAAAACAGAAAATGATAGAGTAACTTCTTCACAGGAAACCAACAGGAAATTGCCTGAAACTATATCATAACTAAGAAAGGCTGCTAGCACTGACTTTGCCAGGTCACAGGTCTACTGGAACTGGGAAGTTACGTTTGGCATTTATGCCATTTGGCTTTTGATTTCTGGGTATCACTTTACCATCTTTTGGGGGAACTCTTGCCCCTAGGCTTTTGATTTCTGGGCATCTCTTTGCCTTTTGTTTCATTTGGAGTGTGACTCCTGGCTGGTGAAGTTCTGGTTCAGTTTGTTGGTTTGGTTTCAGTGGACAGACATCTGGTACAAACCTCTCAAGTTAATATGGGAATTGCTCACTCTAATTCCACACTCCACTTGGGAACCCCTAGGGGAAAAAATTTTTTTTAAACTGGTCAATCTATAGCTATGACCCAATGACAAGAAAAATGGCCTAAAAAGATTGGATCTTTATTGACATAGGATAGGAAAATGGACTGAAGTTCTCTTATGTCCAGGACTTCCTCCTGTAATCAACAGCCTGGGTCTGATCAAACTAAGACCCCCACTTCCCCAGAGGAACAATCCCTGCTGGGACCAATCTGCCCTTGTTATCAGGGCCAACTTGAGCATTATCTGGTCTAAATTTTGGCTATAAAACTATGGTCACAGAAAAATATTTTTGACAATGTGATCACAATATTCTTTAGACTCCAGAGAAAGCTTGAAGAAAAAAATTATCTCTTTAAGAATTCCTGCCCTGAGGAAATACCTCCTCCTATACTTTAGACAAGAGCTCTCTGGATCACTTATTCCTGAAACCAAAAGGGGAAAAAAGCCTTTTAAAATCTTATTCCAACCATTTTTTACAACTAGTATTCGTAACTAAGTTTGAAAACAAAGCTAAAGGATCTCTGTCTATTTGGATATATGTATGTCTCAGTGTCTTTGCTTTTTTGGATAATATTGTTGATTGCTGAGATCAGTTTGTAAATGAGCTCTAATCTAGTGGGCCTTCAAAAAAAAAAAAAGCTTAAGCACTTACAAATCAAATAATTCTAAATACAAGAGAAATTAACCTAAATGAATTTCAGGTTCACATGAACTGGGAAATATTCAGTATTAAATACCTGATATTAATGTTTGTTTGTTGATCTAACTAATGTAGACATGTCTAAGAGTAATTAACATTAAGCAGAATATTTTCATTATACCTAGGCTTAATATAAGTTAAATATTATTATATCTGTTACAAGTTTGTCGGCAAGGAAATTACCTCGAGTAAGGAAACTTCTTAAAAAAATGTAAATGAGATATGAGCTTTTAGATAAACTATTAAGAATAATTATGCTTTAGGAATATCTGTCTAAAATAGTCTCTCCAGATTGGGGTAACTTGAATTTCTAAGGGTTGTACTAAACTAAGTGTTGGAAGTCTATTGAGTAGCTAAGTCATTGCCAAGTAAAATAACATTGTGCATCATTTACTACTGAACACTAATTTCCTCTTACAGAGAAACTAAAGAGGCTTGAGATTAAAAATGAATGATGTTTGGTGCCATCCTAAAATGTTCTAAGAAAGCAAAGGTTTTAGAAATTATCACTGGTATTTATGCTTACCAATCTATAAAATGCTAATAATAAAAGTCAGTTCTTGGTTGCTTAAGGAAAGTAGGAAGTATGTTTTCGGTAAAGAAGGTATGAGGAATGGAATTGCATTTTGTGAAGGGAAAAGGAAGTAAGCCTGACTTACAGATGGCATTTTAGGATAGAAGAACACAGTAATGGGTACAGAAAGTGAAAAGGTTTGTGAAAAGTGAACCATGAGGGGAAAATTTTGTACATGGTTTAAAGTTTAAACTTAGGACTAAGTTTAAAATAAAGTTAATTAAGTTTACCTTGTGAATAAAGAAAGCTGGTGCAAAAATTTGAATTTAGCTTTTCTGTTAAAAGGACATCTTTTCTTCGGTTATTGAACTGCCTTTGATAATAGATTTAAGTTGATTTCTTAAATGATCTGTTCTGAAATCCTTTATTGTTACTTTGGCTAAGTGGATAATATTGTTTTCCAATAACCTATAATCCTATCTGACTGAGTGTCCTAAACCTTTTTGATATTTGTTGACAAAACTTCCTAGATCATTCTAATGAAGATGATTTCTAGCTAACTTTGGGATGCTTCAGAGGGCCCCTGAAATATCCCAAAAAGAGATACTACATTAATTAGGTTCATTTTGTATACAGAATTAAATGGGGAGTATTGTCAAGTGAGTAATAAGTCTCGGGCTATATTGTATGGTAGATGTTACTAATATAGATATCCTAGAAACTGTATGGAGTACCTAAAATTCTGATAGTAGTGTAGTGAAGTCACTCAGTTGTGTCAGACTCTTTGCGACCCCATGGACTGGGGCCTTCCAGACTCCTCCGTCCGTGGGATTTTCCAGGCAAGAGTATTGGAGTGGGTTGCCTTTTCAGATAAACTGTTATCAGGCATAATTCTAGTTACTATCTCAAAATATTGTCATAGCACTAACCAAGTTTTGCAAAAATGCTTCCTCTTCAAGATTTATAAAAAGGACTTTTGGATAAATACCAGTTTCTGAACTGGGTAAGGAATCTATGGAAAACCTGTTAACAAAGGTTAACAAAAGGACTGAATGAACTGGTGAATATGCTTATAACTTTCATGGTTTCTATCTGAAAAAATTACTGATTTGAACCTGTGTGTTCCAGGTGTAAGGGAAAAAAAAAAAAAAAAAACCTTCCCCTCAAACTAATTATGACAGTAAAATTTTATAAACAAATTGAAACATTTATCTTTTCTCTCTATCTGAACCCTCCAGAGATTGGAAGCTCTTAGTTTCCAGTCACTTTATCAGATAAGTTAGGAAGGTTATCTCACTAACAGGTACAGAAATCTCAAGGAATTTTGGAGACCCTGAGAAGGAAGGAATTTACTTAGATCTGTTAGGCAAAATCTGTGATAAGCCTTTGGGATGACTTTCCTAGCCCTGAAAGGTTTTATTTTAAAAGTTCAGTCTGAGACTTTATAAAAGTCTCAGCAAAGCAAAAAAGTATATGGTTATATAAATCATCAGGCCAAGTTTATTGAGGTCAGATCTATATTACAAACAAGTTTTAATTTGGTTATATTTGGTAAAAATGACTGATTTTAGGGAGAAAAAGATGTTTCAATGAATGTTAAATCCAGTTTGTTAATGGAAGTCTGTACCTAAGACTCATTTCCTGGATAGCTCTTTGCTGTTAGGGTATATTAATGTAAAATTTAATTGAATTGTTAAAGGACAGTCTAGGATTGTTTCTGAAGCTTATCCCAGTAATCTGTTTTTAGATGAAGATCTGATGCCTCACACATGACCTGCAACCAAGACTGGAAGAAGACATAATTTAACCTGGATGGTTAGATGGTTAACCCCTAACCTGGATGGAAAGACCTTTCTATCAGGTACTCTTAACTAGCTCATGCCCAGTGACATTGAAGGGAAATTGACTCATGTTAACTCCTACTTCCAAAGGCGCCTAAGCTGGACTGGTCTATAGAGAGGACTGCTGACCTCAAACTCACCTTAAAACAATGCTCAAACAGAGGAAACTACACTACACCAGGGCAAGAAGACGACATCAGAAGTACAAAGCTTGCCCAAGATGCTGATCTGACTTGTATGATCATTTATAATGTTTTCTTGATTCCTTGGACCTATGCCTACCAATCAAATGTTTTCTATCGTGGACATGATTCTATGCTAGTTTAAAATTCAATCCAATTGCTCGGTTGTGGCCAATTACCTGTGTCTAGTACTTCTGGGTTACCTTGGTGGATTTCTGTTCTCTAGGGCTCTGATTGGATACCCCCTAGGAAATTTATTTTAGATGAATGTTCAGTCCTGTTCTACCTATTCATGATATTACTAGATGAGATCCTCTCACCTGGCCAATTAATAATACCTGCTCTGATGCTGGCCATAGATTTAAGTTTTCTCTTAGGGTCATTCAAACTCAATCAGAGTGACAAGCTAAGTCTCAATAAAAAAAAATTAATCGCTCATCTATTAGAAGGAAGTGAAGTGAAGTGAAGTTCCTCAGTCGTGTCCAACTCTTTGCGACCCCATGGACTGTAGTCTACCAGGATCCTTGGTCCATGGGATTTTCCAGGCAAGAATACTGGAGGGGGTTGCCATTTCCTTCTCCAGGGGATCTTCCCGATCCAGGGATCAAACCCAGGTCTCCCACATTGTAGGCAGACGCTTTACCATCTGAGCTATTAGGGAAGCCCAAAACTCCCACAATTATGGGGTGGATCTACACAGTTAACATCAGGCTATGGTCATTTAAGTTTAAAAGCTCTTCTATGTTGGGAAGGGTTAAATCATACTAAAAATGATCAAACTGGTCATTATGAGACAAGGCTGGGTGTTTTATGAACTATGCCTATTATTACCTTAGAGAGAGTGATTGGTATGGAACCCAGTGGATTTGTGGTACTAATTTATAGCCTTCACATCTACAGGGATAGATACGAAGGTGTAGCCTGGGATTCCCATGAACTTAAGGTCATACATGTTAACAAATTAGAGGTAACCCCAACCAATCTACCATTGATATGATCCCAGTGGGTCAAGGATCTGTATTCTACTGGTATGACCATTTAGCAGCTTGTGTGTGCGTGTGCATGTGTGTGTCCACACCTTCAACGGGGTTAGAGGATATAATTGGCCATATTAAAGCCTTAACAACTTTCATAAGCTTTAAATGATATTAACCGGGCTATTTAGCCTATTGAATTCTGAGATCTCTATGATGAGAAAGGCAGTGCTACACAACTGCAAGGTCCTTGACACCTTAAAGCATCTCGGGGAAATATCTGTGCTGTAATTCAAAGTGAATGCTATATTTTCATACCTGATAAATCCTTTAATGTAACACATTTGATGAACCATATGAAAAACCAGACTTCTGCTTTAAGTGACCCATCCCCTAGTCTTGACGATCTTTTAAAAACTGGTTTGGTGTGGGAGGCTCATGGCTAAAATATTTACTTTTAATTCCACTAATGTTATTAACTATATCATTTGTATTTTGCTTGTTTCACAAGATTATTATTTCTTGTATTACCAAATGCATGACTGAGCCTCCAGTGAAAATAGTAATGACTAGATTTGAAGCAGTTGATCAAATGTATAGCTTGATGTAAGATCAATGATTGCAATAGTGTAACTCTAGGTATGGGAAGATGCAATTAAAGGGAATACTTTCCTGGACCATAACTAGAAGACAGGTGTCCAGAGATCTTTGACTATTAAGACCTAGTCCAGTAACAGCACATTGAGTGGCCTATCAACAAAATCCTTCTTCAGAACTGGGAACGAGCCTTTCCAGCAACACAGGACCAAATGGTCATGAAATGTCCCCCAAAGTATGGTCGGATTTATGACCACAAGGGGGCCATGTCAACTAAAAATTGGCACTTCCCAAGAGCATTGCCAACAAGTGAACAACAAAGGCATTTGCCATCTACCTCTACAGAGACTGAACCCCATGCTGCTATAGCGATTGACCTTCAACAATCCCTGAGGGAATGCAGGGTAGAGTGAGGCACTCTGTGCTCCAGGGAATCTGGTGGACAGGTCTTTAGACAGGTGGATGTTTTTAGGAACAGATTTTATGATCTCAATCCTTGCACCTCCTCATATCTAGAGAAGCACTAAATCCCTTCATGGTGACATCAGATCCTCATGACTAACAGAAAAAACCCTTTTGTAAAATGAGTGCTTCATGGTATTGAATTCCCCCTTCACCAAAACATTATATATTGACTTCCCCCCACTGCCGCTTTGGAGCAGTCTCTCAGAGCTATCTGAGATGCTGCCTCCCGGGCTGCAGTCCTCATCTTGCCCCAAATAAAACTTAACTCGCAACTCTCAAGTTGTACATCTTTTTTCAGTTGATAGAAGCAGCACCATGTGAGGGATGGGGAACACAGCAGGAAAAGGTATGGAGAGAGAAAAGGCCAGGTGGGATCCCCCTAAATCTCTGAAATACCTGAGATCTCCAGAAATTCTTGTTTGCCTCTCCCCCTCACCCTGGTTGCTCTCACCTCCTCAACTCACCTCCCCAGCCCTGGCTCGCCCATTCCTAGCCAGTACCACGCTCTCAGTGGACCTGGGCCAACCTTGGCCTCTTCCTCTCATTCTGTCTGGCCAACTCCTACTCATCTTTGAAGCCTCTGCCTCAAGAGCAGTTCTACAGAAAAGTCTCCTGGGACCCCCATCCCTCCACTCCTCTCCCCATGAACTCTTTCTACTCAGGGCTTGTGTTTGAAAAAGTGAAAGTTAAAAGTTAGTTGCTAAGATGTCCAACTCTTTGCAACCCCATGAACTGTAGCCTGTCAGGCTCCTCTGTGCATGAAATTCTCCAGGCAAGAATACTAGAGTGGGTTGCAATTCCTGTCTGCAGGAGATCTTCCCGATCCAGGGTTGAGACCCGGGTCTCCAACACTCAGGGGGATTCTTTACCATCTGAGCCACCTTTGGTTAACATCCATTTCCTGTTCTCTCCTGTAAGCTCCGTGAGGGCAGGCACATGACTGTTTTGTTCTATAAATATTTGTGGGTAAATGATCTGTGTGTGAGAGAACATGGCGGAGGAGGGCAAGGCTGGGGCTGAGTTCTGGCAGGTAGGGACTCAGACATGCCAGTCTCCAAAGCCTGGTGGAGCTGCTGCTGTGGCCTCTCTGGGTGGCTGGTCACCTTTGCATAGGAAAGCCAGGGGCCTTGGTTATTTAATGGGAATCAGGTCGTGTTGCTAAAACACTCACCCTCCTCCGCACTCCACACAGGGGGCTCCTCCCAACGGTCCAGGACCACAGTGCATATCTGGGGAGGCAGAGGGTGGAGGAGATGGGACTGTCTGGGTCCCACAGTGTGTCCCCTCCCAGGAGCTCCCACCCACTGTCCCCACCAGAGGCCAGGGAGGAAGGAGGCCAACCAAGAGAACTCTGCCTGGATGGGCCAAATGCTGTGTCCAGGTTGTGAGAACACCAGAAGCAGAACCACTATGAAAGAAAGAAAGTGAAGTCACTCAGTTGTGTCCAACTCTTTGCAACCCCATGGACTGTAGCTTACCAGGCTCCTCCGTCCATGGGATTTTCCAGGCAAGGGTACTGGAGTGGGTTGTCCTTTCCTTCTCCAGGGGATCTTCCCAACCCAGGGATCAAACATGGGTCTCCTGCATTGCAGGCAGATGCTTTACTGTCTGAGCCACTGGGGAAGCCCAAAGAGCCACTACAGTAGTTTCTAGAAGACCTCCACATTCATTATTTTATTCTGAAGCTCACAGGGCATGTAGGACTATCCTCATTTTATAGATGAGAAAACTAAAGCTCAGAGAAGATGCAACATTAATCAAGGTCACACAGGTGAGAGGGGCAGATCCAAGACACCTGTCCCTGGAGAGAGCGGTGGCTGTGTGTGTACGTCTGTGTCCACGAGGGGAACAATCACCCCTTTAAAAAACACATGAAAAAAATAAAGCAAGAAGAAGGCTGGACCGCCATAGGAAGAGAGGGGAACACAAACTCTCTTTTTCCTTTTCCCAGAACGGCAGCCTGTGTGAGCCTGCAAGGCCCTCACATCTGTCCCCTCACACAAAATGAAAGAGGCTCTGAAAAACAAGCGGGGCTGTGCCCAGCGTGTCCCGTCACTGTCACCACCGGGGAGACAGCAGCCGGCTTGTTCCCGCACCCGGGCTTCTCTCCAACTCCGGAGCTCCCAGGGAGGGGCATACAGAAGGACACACTCGGGCAAGACCGAGGGAGGAGCCAGGAGGCCCAGAGACCAGCCACGCAGGAGCAAACACAGCTCTACTGTGAGCAATCGGGGGCTCACACTCCTGCAGTAACATCACTATCGTTACTCGGAATCCTCCCAGAAATCACAGACTGGCCATCTCTCTTAACAGGGCTATATTAGGTACCCACTGCTGCATGACAGGGCTTCCTAGGTGGGTAAAGAATTTGCTCGCAATGCAGGAGATGCAGGAGATGCAGGTTCGATTCCTGGGTTGGGAAGATTCCCTGAAGGAGGGGATGGCAACCCATTCCTAGCACTCTTGCCTGAAGAATCCCATGGACAGAGGAGTCTGGTGGGCTACAGTCCATGGGGTCGCAAAGAGTCAGACACAACTGAAGTAACTGAACACTCACACATGCTACATAACAAACCACCCCTAGATTGAACAGCTTGAGACAACAATCATCGATAACCACACACAGTTTGTGAGGCCAGGAATCGGGAGTGGCCAGGCTGGGTGATTCTGGCTCATAACGTTGTGCCGTTGCTGGCCATGGCCCCATCTCCACGTTTGGCCGCTTTTATCTCCAGCTTACTCATGTGGTTGGTCAGACCTCTGTTCCTTCTGGCTGTGGGCTAGAGGCTTCAGTTCTTCACCATGTGGGCCTCTTCCTATGGCCACATGCAACCGGCTGGTGGCCCTTCCCCAGAGCCAGTGACCCACAGGCAGAGATGAAGACAAAAGCCACGGTCATTTAAGACCCAACCTCGGCGGGACTTCCCTAGCGGTCCAGTGATTAAGAATCCAAGCTCCCAACGCAGGGGATCCAGGTTTGATCCCTGGTCAGGGAACTAGAGCCCACATGGCCCAGTGAAGACCCAGTACAGCAAAAAAGAAACAAAACAACAACAAACAACCCTGGAAGGGACCTCATCACTCTTGTCACATGTTGCCAGTCACACAGGCCCACCCAGGTACAAAGTGGGAGGGCATGACACAAGCGTGTGGATACAGGGAAGGGAGGACTTGGGAGCCATCCCGGAGGCTGGCTACCGTGGGAAGGCTGCAGTATTTGGGCTGAGTCAGTTCTACACCGGGTTGGGCATCCCTGGCCCCGCCTTCTGAAAGCCAGTAACTTCCTCCAGGGCCAGTCACACTGCAGCTCAAACATCTCCCTTTTCCCTTCCCTACTCCCCCACTCCTCCCAACTCCTATACTTCCAAAGCATCACAGGACCACTGGCTTCATCCCTGTATTTTACCAGTGAGTGCATGGCTTGGCAGTAACGCAGAGGACATCTATAACATGGGAGGGCAGAACAACCACAACCACAGCCGCTCGGCTGCACAGCCCACCTCACTGAGCTTTCGAAAACGTGGGCAAGTTATTTGTCTCCTTCCCCTTGAGGTTCCTGATCTGGGAAATGGAGGCAAAAGACCTAGCTCGCAGAGCTAGGGAGGGATAAACGAGATCCTGTGTGTTGAGCCCCTGGCACATGGTAAGGACCTGTAAACTACCATACATGGCATAGTTACTGGACTCCTGCCAGACGTGTGCTATTTCTATAATATCCACTGCTTTAAGGGGATGACCCTGGCCAGCTGAGAAAGAACACTGTCTTCTGAATCAAGAAGCTCAACCTCTGCTCTTGGCTTTGGGTAAGTTGCTTTAAACTTTCCTGGGCTTCAAGTCCCCCAGTTATAAGTTAGGGAAAAAAAATAATTTTCTGTTATTTTTTCCTTTCCAGTGATGCTATGAGGAAAAAGAAAGAATAGGTGTAAAAAGCCTTTCAGGATTTCAAGGTGGGGCATAGGGAACAAGGACCAAGTTCTGTGTGTGCTTCATTTTATGTCCCCACAGAGGTGTGTCAGCAAGGATACACTGAGCACCCGCTATGTGCCAGGCACTAGGCAAGTCAGCCACTCCCAAAGCAGATCACAGGATGATGCTTTCTGCGACTAGAACAAGCAACTTTGAGCCGACAGCACAGAAAACTACCATTCTAGGAGGCCTGCTAGTCCACATGAGGAAGGTCTAGAATCTGGGATACATGGTACCCATGATGGATACATATAAGGTGCTGCTTATTATGATGAAAAGGATGGTAGCCCAGCTCAGAATCAATGACATTCTACAATCCAGAAACTGTAACAAATTCATTTGCTGGCCCCTGGGAAGGCTTCACTGACAGATGCATGCAAAGAGGGATTTATGAAGGATGTATTGGGCTTCTCACACCAAGAAGCTGTCCAGGCAACAGGAACAAGTAGAGGGTGTCCAGAGAGGCATGAGATGATATGGTCAGTTCCAGGGAGTGGGAAAAGTCCAGCGGGTGGAGATATTTATTACCTAGACAGCCAGGAGTCATGAAAGGTTTAAAGTCAGGCACTGATATGATCAGATCTCTATTTCAGATAGAAGTGGAAAGAAATCAGAGGCACCAAAATCAGTTAGGAAGTGACTGCAGGTTGCATGGGTGAAAGATGATGGCTGCCTGAAACCTGCCAAATGTAGGTTACTCAATAGCTGTTTACAGTGAATGACTGCGTGTGAGTATACATCTATATACAGGGACGTGTTATGCATTGTTCTAGAACAGGATGATTTCAAATAGGTTCTATTCATTTCTTCACCACCCACACACTCTGAACTCCTTCCTCACCTTCTGCCGGCACCCCAGCAATTCCTGCCCCGTCAGTACTTTTCTCGCTAGAATCTTCCCAGTTTTCCAAACAGGATGAAACCTGTTTTGCATTTCAGGTCATTTCCTCCCTAGGAAGAATTTTGTGAGTCTAGCAGTAATTACCTCACTACTGCCCTGGATGCCGGCAGCAGCCAGAGCCCTCTGGCTGACGTCAGTGTTAGTCCCACCACGTCAATGTCAATCACACGTCATCCTCACCGGCTATCACGTGTCTGTGTACATTTAGTCCCTCGTACTCTGCTCAGAATCTCTCTACAAAATGTACTTACATGTGTATTCATAAAAATATGGTCTATCGATTTCTCCATTGAGATGCCAGGTCCAGTGGCTTGGGTTTCCTGGGTGTTTCTCCCTGACTCTGCAAGGATTTTCAAGGTCCCCAGAGGAGAAGTTTAGGACACATGTCCTGCAGACTAACCTTCATGACCTGCAGCAGCCCCACACAGGTGCTTCCTGAAGGTTACCACCAACATAATAACATCTCTGTTTAGGGAAGGTGACTTGGATGGCTACAGGGATGCAGCCAGCAGTCACTCTATGCCACCAGTCCCTTATTCCACATCTTGGTAACTTCTATGACAAGCGATGAAGAGGTAAGCTGTTACATCCTAAAAGGAGGCAGCTAGAAGAAGATTCCACCAGAAGACAGAGGGGAAACACCTGCAGCCCAGCTGAAAACCACACTACACAGCTAGCAAACGGCTCGCAGCTCTTGAACACATGCTGTCCCATCTGATCCTCCAACCACCACCACAGGGTACCGAAGGCGGGCATTTCTTCTCCCAACTGATCAAAGCACTAGAGCACAGCAAGGTGAGGTGACAGGCTTCTACTGCTGCCACTGAGAAGAGGCAGTAAAGAGATATGAACCCTAGAGTCCTGGCTCCCATCACACAGGTTGTTATGAAATATCAGCCCAGGACGGTGGTTCTCAAAGGCAGACCGCAACCATCAGCACCAGCATCCCCTGAGCTAGTGATAGAAATGTCACCCCAGAGCCACTGAATCAGATATTCTGGGGCTGGGATCCACCACTCTGTGTTTTAACAAGCTCTCCAGCCAAAGGGGATGCACACAAAAGTTTGAGAACACTCTCCTGGGACCTGGAGATGGATAACATGATAACACAGACAAAAGGATTTCAATCCCACAAAGCCTGTGTGTCAATAGGAAATGGCTGGGAGGAATTAGTTCAACTGTACAGAGTGCAGGTTCTCTCACTGAAGTCAACCTTAGTTCCCACTATACCTCCAGCATGTATTGGACACTGTGTACGGTCGTTCAGGTTGTGCACTGCACAACTCAGAAGGACCAGTGCCCTTGGAGATGTGCTGCCCAGCCATGTGCGGTGGCCACGCTGCTGGTCTCACGTGGTGGTGGCAATGAGCAAGATAGATTGACCAGAAACAGGATGAAAAGTGAAAGTGAAAGGTGCTCAGCTGTGTCCGACTCTTTGCAACCCCATGGACTATATAGTCCATGGAATTCTCCAGGGTAGAATACTGGAGTGGGTTGCCGTTCCATTCTCCAGGGGATCTTCCCAACCCAGGGATAGAACCCAGGTCTCCCACATTGCAAGTGAATTCTTTACCAGATGAGCCACAAGGGAAGCCCAAAAACAGGATAAGAAGGTGGGACTCCATGTCATCACACATGAGAGTCATTTTTTCTAATTCTAGAGCCCCTGGGCCCCTCACCACAAACCCAGAGCCAGTCCCCTGAGAGATGGTACATCTCAACCTCTACACTGAATCGTCTGTTCCCACAATAGGGCACATGATCATGTGATGTGGACCAGTTCAGAAGAATCAGTGAGTACAGATTCCTGAAAGGGATTTTTTTTTTTTTTTTTAACAAAGAGCCAAGTGAAGAGAGAACAGTCTGCCTGGGGATTCACAGGCTGCCTGGGCACAGGGAAGATTCAGAAAGAAACTGGACAATTATTAATACCCATGGCAAGGGAGGATCAGGCTCCTTTCATAGACTATTTTATCTAGTCATGGAAATGAAAGTAAAAGCGTTAGTTGCTCAGTCATGTCCCACTCTCTGTGATCCCATGGACTGTGGCCCACCAGGCTCCTCTGTCCATGGGATTATCCAGGCAAGAACCCTGGAGTGAGTTGCCATTTCTTTCTCCAGGGGATCTTCCCCACCCAGGAATCAAACCCAGTCTCCTGAATGTTAGGTGGATTCTTTACTATCTGAGCCACCAGGAAAGCCCAGTCATGGAGATGGATCTGTGCAATCCACAAGGAAACTGAGGTATAGATAACATACAGCACTTGCCCTAGGTTGTACAACCACTAAATACCATAGTTGGAATTTAGACTTGGGCTGTTCAACACTAGGGTGACCAACTGTCTCAGGGATGGCTCCTGGGACACAGAGCCTTCAGTGCTAAACCAGGAAATGTGGGTGAACCAGGATAAGTGGTCACCCTGCCTAACACTGAGAGTGCTCAAACTCCAGCCACAGTCAGTGGACCGCATTGCTGATGCCGAAAACCTCTGTCCAGCTGCGCGCTGCATCCTGGGAGAAGCTCGTTCCTGACACCTGCCTCCACATCTCAGGCAAAGTCTGGGCTGACCTGTATCACCTTCACAGTGGGACAGGGGGACAAGAGTGGAAAGGTAAGGCAGGGTTCACGCTGGCATCCAGTGGGTTTTATCCCTACTGGATGGTCACCGTCGGCTTCCACACTGCAAAGGGGTTACTCTGGAGGAAGCAAAACAAGGCATCATCTCTCCTGGGCTCCGGCTCCCTGACAATGGGCCTTTGGAGGGTCCCCTGGCCCCCTGTGAGGTGACAGGGCAACCTTTCATACTGCGTTCATGTTGGTCTAAGGGGGGTCTCAGAGACGCGTGGATGAGGAATTATAAAACCCAACAGAATGCCCTAACCCAAGGTCATACATTACATTCAAGGGAAAGCCTAGATTCAAACCTGAACTCCTGACCCCAAATTTGAGGACAATGGAATAAACACGGAGCTGATTCACCAACAGCTGAGGATCCAGGCCATGGCAGAGGCTCATCTGGGGATGGTGGGGGTCCCACCTCAAGTCTGGCTGTGGCACACTCCTGCTCACAAACACAGAACCTCAAATGCTCTGAAAAGCAACAGGATCCCATCCACCTGGTGACACCCTGGGCTTGTAGGGAGCAGAGGTGTCCGGGAGGAGTGTGCCCGGGGTGAGCCTAGCCACTCCATGTTGGAACCAAGGGGAGGCCCTGCAGCTGGAAGCCCCGAGGGCCCCTGCACTGTGCACACATCCAGTTATGTCCAATATTCGCCCAGTAAACAGAGCTCCCAGTTACTCCATTTACCAACAAATGCATGTGGTATTTGGGCTGGTTTTATCCCCTCAGCTCCTATTCTATGTTTATAGAGCTAATATATTTGGGTCAGAGAAATATATCTGGAGAAGAAGGCCACTGGGGGGAGGGCAGGGGCTGGTCTTATCTCCGAGAACTGCTGTCTAGAATCTGCCCTTGGCACACCAAGGGACCCAAGTCAGACGACAGTGATGAATACCAGGGAGCTGGGGCCGCAGGTGGCTTCTCCCGGTCTCTGAGTGTCCCTTCTGGGAGGGCATCTATGGGAATGCTCTCTCTACTCCTCCTTCTATCCAGCCAGCCAGCATAAAAAAGCCTGCCTTGTGCCAAGCCTCGTGCCAGGATGAGGGAATATAGAGGAAAATAAGACGCAGGCTCTTGCCCCCAAGGTACTCACAATCAGAAGAGACAGACAAGCAAACAGGCAACACAACACAGCCTCAGGTAGCGCAGCCGAGGAGCAGATCTGGGAGAAGGTGGTGAGAAAGAATAGAAGGCAGATGGAGGCTGGGAGGGAGCGGCAGGAGACAGCCAGGCCCAGAGACGGGGGCTAGGAGGAGGGGTGCTGGGCAGGAGGACCACAGGAATGCACACACGTGAGTGGGAACAGACACAGAGCCTGGTGGTGACCTGTCTGCACCTGCGCCCCACAGAGATCCCTGAGCTCTGGACATCTCCAACGACATCTGTGTGCAACCAGGGCCCTCGGTCATCTCAGGCTCCCCAGGGAGCCAGCTGATCATGGGCCCATGGGCCTACCAGGCCCCTGAGATGCATGATGCTGAGTGGAGCCCAGTACCCCGGGCCACCTCATCTCCTGTTCTTTGGCATAACCACATGCTTGACCCCTGGCCTGGTTCCCTGGGAGAGCAGGTCCTTTCTGAAACCCAGAAACTCTGAGCATCCTCTCTCTTCTTTTCCAACCGGCCTCCCCCTTTCTCATTTAATTTAGAGCTTGCAGGGAAAGAAACACCTTGTGTTTATCCTTAACAATTAATCCTTCACGATTAACAGGCAGAATTTACTACCCATCAGCACCCAGCAGTCTGCTCCTGGCCTACATGTATCAAGCCCATCCCTAACCTACGTGAGCAGAAAGCGGCTACTGGCTACCCCTCCACTCTACCCAACCCTAGAAGAGAACTCCTCTTTCAAACTTGGGCTCCTTTTGCCTCCTGGACAGGGCAGCTCCTCAGCCTCAGTTTCCTCATCTGGAAAATGAAAGTAATCACACTGCTTACTCTAAGGCTGTTGTGTGAGTTAGAATAGATGATTCGTGAACAGCGCCCTGGCTTCTCTAGATAATATGTGTGTCTAATCATGTATTACATATGGCTTAGTGTTGCACGTGGGTCATCTCAATGAAATCTCACAACAACCTCTTGAGGTATGTACTATCATTATCCTCATTTTATAGATAAAGCTCAGAGAGGTTAAGCAACTTCTCTAAGGTCACACAGTAAGTGGCTGAGCCAGGGTCCAAATCCAGACAGCCTGGCTCCAGAGTCCAAGTTCTTGACCAACTCAATGCACTGCTTAAAGCAAGACTTCTCACACCTTAATGTGCTAAAGCAACCAGTCATGTTAGATGCAGATGCTGCAGGGCACGTGGGGCCTGAGATTCTGCATTTTGACAAGCCCCAGGGATGCCAGGTGAGGCCTCAGGATACATACTAGCACCTTTCCTTCCGTAGAAAGACAGTCTTTATAAGAAACCTGGATCCCTGGGATTTCTGAGCTGGAAGGGACCTTTGTAATCCCTCAGTTCCCCTCAGCATCCCACCAGGCGTTGGCTAGTGGGTATTCCCTCCACTCTCCAACTAGAGCCAGCTACGAGTCACCCTGGTAACCAGGGCCCCAGGGAGACAAAGTCCATACCAACCTCACCTGAGGCCTGGTCTGTGCCTCCCATTCAGGCCTGAGCCTGAATCTCAGGGGCTGAGAGATGGGGCCTCAGCCTCCAAGGCCTGGCTTTGAGCCTAGACGGTGGTTTCCTATTAGAAAAGTAAGACCAAGGCCTCAGAACTACAGACGAGAATAAAGGACATCACAGAAACAAGGCGGGTCATCTCTGAGACAAACAGGTCCTGTGCCCAAACTCACCTGCCCACCCCACGGAGGGCGGAGGACCAGAGGCGGTACAGGTGGGCAAGACCAGGGGCTGCCTGCCAGCCGGGGTGATGAAAGACCAGGAAGACAATGCAATTCTCAGGTGAACATCCCAGACGGCATGCTGAGTCCAAGAGGCCAGGCTAAGAACACACGCGCTTCCCTTCGTAGAAATTCAAGATCATGCAACGCTGATCCACGGTGACAGGTGCCAGGAGGGTGGTCACCTTGGGGGTGGAGGGACCAGTTGCAGGGACACACGAGAGGCTTCTGGGGTGCTGGGGAGGTGCATTAGAGGATGGCTACACAGGTGTGTTCACTTTGTAAGGATTCATTGAACCATGCACTTAAGGTCTGTGTGCTTTTCTGTATGTATATCATACTTCATTTAAGAGGCAATTAAAAAAACCCAACCTAGCTGCAAAACAAAAACAGAAAACAGAACCAGGGCAGGCTACCAAGGGAGTCTGGGCTGCTCCACCCCAGGGAGGCTTCCTTCCCTGAAGGACAAGCGGGGTGGGATGCGGGAACAGGGACGGGGAAGCGGGAACCCTGCCACGCTCTGTCCTTCACGTGGAGTTGGACCGGCACCGACCAGGTGGAGCCTTCCTGGGTGCCCTGAGCCTGTATCCCTTTCACTCCCAAGAGCCAGAGGGCACCCTGTTCACCAGGACTGGTGGCCGTGGACATCGGCCCCCAGAGAGACTCATGTGACCTGTGCAAGACAGGTGCCCAGCATCTCCCTCCCCTTTCAACAGGCTAGTTCTTAAAGAGCTCATCTTCTGTTTCATGATACTAAGTCAACCAAGCAAGCAGACTCTGAGTTCCACTGCCTGGAGGCAGGTCCCCACTGTACCACTCACTGCTCTGCGACCCAGGCAGCCCTTTAACTTCTCTGTGCCTCAGGGGTCTTCATCTGTAAGGTGAGGATAATAACAGCACCTTCTTCAGACTTTCCTAGTGGTCCAGTGGTTAAAACTCCACACGTCTAATGCAAAGGGTGCAAGTTCGATCCCTGGTTGGGGAAGATCCTGCAAGCTGCATAGCTCAGCCAAAATAAAAAGAGCACCATCCTCATACCGTAACTCTGACGATTTAATTAATATATGTGAAGTGCTGAGAACAGGGCCAGGTCCATAGTAAGGACTATGGAAGTGGATCTGTGCTATCATACTGCAGCATTTTGCAGACGTGTTAGGCACCACAGATGTGGGCCTTCAGGAGCAGGCCAGAGATCAGGCAGCCAGGGGGACCTGGGTCCCGTGCTGGTGGTGTGGCTGAGAAGAAGTGCCCTGGCAGAAGGCTCTGGGGCTCCCTGTCTGTGCCCCTGTCCCTGTCACAGGGAGCCGGGAGGTTTAGGGAAGCACAGGGGTACCCAGAGAGGTGCAGGGGGCCCGCAGGAGTGAGGTCGGTTTCCTCAGATTCAAGCCACCCTCCCGCAGCCGTCAGGGCATCTTTCTGAAACAGACGGCTGATCATGCTGCCTCCTCCTCAGATCCCTGGGCAGCTCTGAGTGTGCTCTTGGCAACCTGGGGCCCCAGGGCGCTCTCTTCTGCCTCCAGCCCCTTGCACAGTGCTTCCCACAGCCTGCACCCATCCTGTCCCCTCCTCACCGGACAAGCTCCTGCTCCTGCCTCAGGACTCAGCAGAAATGTAAGGCCTTTCCTGGAACCTCCCTCCCGGGGCAGGCCTGGTCCCCTCATTCTCTCTCTTGTCGGGGCTCCCTAAGCCCCCGGACATGCCTCCAACTCAGCTCATGACACCAGCTTAGAGTCCGTGGGTCTGCTAGGTGCGTCTCACCTCTGGGTGGTGGCTCCCGACAGCGCAGTGACAGATGCGTGAACGAACCAACCCGACGCAAGGGCCACCAGGTCACACTGCACACCCGGGGCCCCGACACCAGGCCCCCGGCCTCCCTGTCGCCTTCTCTGCCCATCTCCCTCCCTCCGACCCCCAGAGTCTATGTTGGCTCTTATTCCCTCCTGTGGCCCCCGCTCTAGACCCCGACCTTCCCGACCTAGATTCCTTCTCCCCATAACAGCTGAGACACAGTAAAGTTTTTCTCTTTTGATCAGTCCCAAACCCTCAGCCCCGGGAGTGGGTTTCCTCAGATTTTAGGTACTTCTTGATGTAATCCTGGCCAGGGTGTACTTACGGACCCCTGCCAAGCAGCCTGGGGACTTCAGTGACCTGGGTGCCCAGGGGTCAGTCGATCAATAAGCACTCACCGCCCTCTCCCCGCCCCTCAGCACAGATGCCAAGGGCAGGGCTGGAGTTTCAGGTGGCTCCACAAAAACCCATCCTATCAGAAAGAAATACCTAAATGAATAAAAATAGCCCACACTACTGAGCCATCCCGAGGAAGGAGAGCCGGGCACCCCAGGGCAGCCAGAGGGCAAACTGAACTCTCGAGGAGGCAGGGTCTTCCTAGTCATGGAACCTGGGGCCTCAGGATCTAGGACAGACCACCCAGATCCCCGGACCTCAGGTAACGTGGGAGAGGGATGGGGCCCGACTCACTCCACTGCAGTGAGTCTGGAACGCAGTGCCCTGGGGGAGAGAGTCTTACGAGCTGCTGTAGCCATGCCCTGAAGGTCCAGGAGAGCCTCAGGGTTGAGGTCAGACTGAAACGCCAGGTGACCAGAGGCAAAGGGTTAAGCAAAGAAGACTCCCCTGTGAAGTCAGCCACCACATCTTTAGTAAGAAGGTTCTTAGAGGTCATCTGGTGACCCTTCCCCCACACCACAGGCTTCCCTTCCACAAGCCCCGTAAAGTGCCAAGGAGAGCAGGTCTGCTCTGGACAGACCTGCCAGGACAGGTCTGCTCTGCGTATTTATAAGCTGTGTGATCTTGGGCAGATTACTTAACCTCTCTGAGCTTGCTGCCACCAGTGCCTTATGGGGACAATGATACCTCTAGCGTGTTATTCGGAGAAAGTGAATACAGAACAGGAACACCTGGCACATAGCAGGTACTCAGTAAATGGTAACTGACTTACCACCTGGCTCTGCTTTAGACTCACTCAGCAGTGGTGAGCTCACTATCTTACCAGGGAATCCAAGCCACTGATTGAGCACTTTGTTAGAAAAACCATGTTGGTATTGAAGCACCTCTGTTCTCCCCATGATCCCTGCCCACTGGTCCTGCCACCTGAAGCCTGGCACATAAGGGAGGTAGGCTTGCTCCCCTTCCCTTCTGATCACACCTCCCATTAGAGGGAAGGCTGGAAGCATGTCCTTCAAAGTCTTGTCTCCACCCACAGAGTCTGATTCCACCAGCTTTTTCACAAGACCCGATTCTCCCTGGTCACCAGCCGTCGACACACTCCTGGAGTAGCTCAGAACAGAGGACAGGATCCAGCTGGTGTAGGACACAGGGCCCAGGTCCTCTCTGGTCTGCAGTTTACTTTATCGATGGATGGGGCTTGGAGGAGAGCAGGACTGGGACTCCATGCAGGCTGGTGGTGTTGCTTGGAGTCCACCCCAGCTACTATGTCCAGGATCTGAGACTTGGACTCCCCTCTGAACCCCCACTGAGGGAGACTCAGCCACATAGGGAGGCTGAGAAATGCCTGCATCATCTACACCTTCCCAGTCCATCTCAAACCATCACCCACCACTGTGGGGGGCAGCAGGAGAGGCAGGGGTGCTATGGGCAGTAAATGCTCAGGGCCCACTGCGTATGCCCAGCCGCTTATGCTCAGGAGCAGGTCAGATCTGGCTTCAGTTGGCTCTGTGTTCCCGTAGCCCAGGACCAACCCACACAGATGCTCTGGGGGTTCCTGCAGGGCTTTGAGGGAGGGCTCTGTGGTCTTCCTCAGCCACGCCCTAGGTAGGTGGAACACGGACATTCCCAGAGGGGACCCACAGCCCAAGGATGCAGGAGGGGGAAAGATTAAGCCTAAAACTAAGGGTTCCTCTTCCAGACCCCCCACCCTGTATCCCTGGTCTCCTCTGAGCCAGATGGGGCGTGAGCCAGGATGAGAGCCTAGAAACATGCTGGAAACCAGATGCTGCCGCGGAACTGTGCCTTCCCAGGTAAATAAATTACACACCGAACACAAACAATCTGCTGCCTGCCTCTTCCCATTCAGAGGGTGGCATGCACGGGGGGAGTGAGCCATCCCTGAGAAGCAGCTTTCTTTCCTTGTGAGGGGTGGGGGCAGGGACTGGCCCCACGTCTAGAGCGCTCCGCATCCTGTCGCCTGGACATCTCAGGTAAATTATGGGAAAAGGAACTTTCTGAGCAGTCTGCTGAGAGGGCAGCAGACTGTAGCCTGAAGAACCAGCCCATCTGCTGGGGAGGCGACAGCGGGCGACCTGGACCCTTCCTGGCAAGATGCTGAGGCCCAGACATGGATGAACCCAGCCTACTCCTGGGGCTTCTGAATGGGCCAGAACTCAGGCTAAGCTGCATCGCAGGAAGGGCAGGTCTGCCGGAAGCTCTCCCTGGGCATGAAGGGCGTGTGGCCCGCAGCAGATGATGGAAAGAACCCACCTTCCAGCCAGGAGACTTGAGGCTGCACCCCAAGAAGGACGGCTAAACGGGAGGTGTTAGAAAAGACCGCCCCAAGGGGCTGTGCAAACTTGAGTTCTGGTGGGCTTCACAATAGCAGACACCCAGGCCAGCAGGGACCCTGAGAGGGCACATGGCAGACAGGGCAACAAGCCTGTGTCTGGCCACTGTCTAACACATGGGGTTTGATGTGGTTGGCAAGAGGCACCGGGGAGTGACAGCTTAGAAGCTGGAGCACCTGTGTCTGTATCTCGCTTTGCCCCCAAAAAGCCCTGTGACCCGTGTCGGTTCAGGGGAGGAGAGAACGATGGAGGATGCATCCCCCCGCAAGAAGTGGGAGCAGAGATGGGGGTCCCCAGTAAGCCCGAAGGGGCTCGTCTCCCTCCTCCCACTCCCCTCCCCCCATCCTGCTGCCTGCCCCAGCACTGCGCTGACTCTTTCCTGGGGGCAGCTGGCAAGGGCTGGTCTGGGCAGGTAGACGTCTGTGTCTTTGTGGGGGCCTGGGGTGGGCGCGGCTGGGGGTGGTGGTGTCTCTACTCCTCTGGCAGAATGGGAGGAAGACTGAGTCTCCACGAGGGCAGTGGATTATGAAGGTGATCCCATTAGTGGAACTTCAATGGCTCGAGACCATAAGACCTAGAGAAACTGTCGGCTGCTGAAAGGTGGTACCTGCGGGTACATGCGTCAGGCAGAGAAGGGGTAGATAACGCCCAGTAAACACTGGTGACACGTCTCCTGGGTGCGTCTATGCTGCCAAGCACACGGGCCACTGCATGCATGCCCGTCTTCCCCAGAGTGAGCAAGGCGAGGATGAAAGAAAAGTGTAGGTCTTGGTGGTGATGGTTTAATCACTCAGTCATGTCCATGGACTGCAGCCCGCCAGGCTCCTCTGGCCATGGGATTTCCCAGGCAAGAGATAATTCTAATCCCCAGATGAAGCCTTTACCGGAAAAGTGCCTAGCCCAGGAGTCAGCAGGCCCGTTCAGACCAGATGGGACCTTGAACGAATGTGCAGAACCATGTACTTTATGAAAATACCCGAATTAACCCCCCAGGTTGGACAGACATTGTACAGCAAGATCATCCAGCCCCAGTGCCTGCCCCCCAAGGGTTTACATGCTATAAAATGGCAGGAGGCTCACGTGGGTGGGATGACAGGAGAAGGGGGGCCCTTCACCCTGCATCAGCTGGGACTCTGTTCTCTTCTGGGATGGAATCTGAACTGTCCTGCCCGGCCCTTCGATTACAGCCTTCTCTTACTGAGACCCCGTGCCTTTTTTGGGCGCCTTCCGAGGTTTCTGTTTGGGAGAGGCCAGTGGCTGGGGGCGGGGGCTGGGGCTACCCATGCATGCGTGTTTGTGTGTGTTTGTGTGTGCGCAGGCGTGTTGTTGGCACGGACGTGACTCTGCATTATCCAGGCCCATAATGAGTCCTCATTGCAATGGGTTTGATGGAATAATTATATTCTGGAAAAACTGCAGGAAACTGCGTTCCACTTCTTAAAGGGCAGGATCATCAAACATTTGTGCTACATTATTTGCAGTCACACCTTCTGCTGCATCTGCTCCCTTAAAAAAAAAATCTCCAACTCCAATCTGATCTGAATATATAAATCTGAATTATCACAGCAAAGGCGATATGCTCACACCTTTTTTCTTTTTTTTTTTTATCTGTTGCCATGGTGATTAGATAAAATTCACGCCAAGTCTCCAGGGAAGGATGGAATTATTTCAGACAGTTTCTCACCCCTCTTAAGCTACTTCTCTGTGTAACATGCCTGGGCACCATCTCTGGGCTTGGGCAGAAGAGCAGCAAGAGGAGAAGGCACCACCTTTTTGGGAAGCCCTGGACAAGTGGCAGAAAGCACTCCTCTTTCAGAGATTCTCTTGGTGCCAAACTCTGCCCTCAGCCACAGAGCCAGAAACAGGTCCTCAATTCACAGCTTCCCCGGCCATCCCTGAAGCCACCTGGGGAGAAAAATGGAGACCCAAACAGGGAAAAGATAGCATCCATGTTCAAGGTCAAGGCAAAAGGAGTTGCAGAAATTGACCTAGGGCTGTGACTCTGTCCTTCCCAAGTAGAGCTGAACAGGGAAAGGTTTTCCTGGGAAAGCAGAGTCTCAACTCCCAGAACTGGGTCTGTGTCTGGATCCAATTTCCATCATGGCTTTCCCAGACTAAGATTCTCACAGGGGCTAATTATCAATGGATGTAGTTTATTAAAAGGTTTTTGCAAAGGGCATTATTGACCTAATTGTTATTTAACACCACCAGTTTACGAACCTCTTCCGTGTGTGTGTGTGTGTGTGTGTGTGTACACATGTGACTTAAAGGATACAGCGTGTATTACAGAAGGCAGAGTCTCCCTTTCTAGCATAAGCTTTCTCATTTTGATCAAAAGTCTGTGTTCCAGAGTAGAGGAGACAGGAGCTCTGATTCCTGGAGACCTCTTTCACTGAATCCTCAGGGGCCTGAACTCACACCCATAAAAGCTAAGAGAAGTTCATCTTCAAAACCACAGCTGAACAAGAAGGGGAAAGCTTCATCAGTCCAGACCTATAGGGCGGGACAATGATTTGTGTTCGTCTACTCCAGTGACTCACGTTAGGGTCTCATTAGCAGTCCCTTCGATAAAGAGAAAGGCATTAGGGCACATATAATTTTGAGTGTTATCTCACAGCAGCATTTTACCTGATGAAGTGTTAGGAGAGTGAACCCTGGTTGGGGGGGGTGGGGTGGGCGGGTGGTCGGAAAGGATGCCAGCTCTTTCAAGGGGCTTCATCCCAAGGGGCCAGGACATGTCGAAGAAGTACACCACAGGCAGGTCGCCAGGACAAAGATTTCTGTGAGTATTAGGCAGAGAATGTGTCTTTTGGGGTTGCTCACCAGGACCAGGACTCTCCAGCAGAGCGGTCTGGGGAGATGGCGGGGTCTGGCAGCCCACAGGTTGGGGTTTGCTAGAGGCTCTGTTAAGCCTGTTATTTCTCCTCTGGGCCTCAGTTTTCTACTCTGACAAGAGGGAAGACGATGCCTATTTCTGTCCCTATTGGGAAACGCTGCAAGTTCTGAAGTCAGGAATGGTATTGTCACATGGGGCCAGAGGAGAAGCAAGGACATCGGGAGGACCAGGCAGGTCCCCCCTCCCAACCTCTCCACCCTGGGTGAGCACCGAGCCTGATACATGAGCCATCGAGAGCCAGTCCCTAAGCCTGTCCTGTCACTCAGCCCACAGCTGTCCCAGGAGAACTGTGACCCCAGGACACACCCCAGGCAGGAGGGGTGGGGACGCAAGGAGTGATGGCATGGGTGGGGAGTGCAGCAAGCCTGGCTGCAAATCTTGCAGAGAGCACTCAGTAGCTCTTCACCCCAGGCCATGCAGCCATTCCCAGCCTCTGTTTCCTCAGCTGTGAAAGGGGAATACATTTAAAACCTATCTCCCTCTTGTTGTCAGATTTGAATGGTATGAAATCTATAAAGCACTCAGCAGAGGGTTTGGACCAAAGCAAAGTCCCAACACATGGTAGCTGAGATGATGATGAGGATGCTGGAGGAGGAGGAGGAGGATGGCAGCATCACTGTAGCAAAAGGTGGTGCAAACACAGCACAGAGGAGCCCTGTGCTCTGGTTCCCACTTTGCCGTTCACTGCCGCTCTGTTGGGGGCATGTCACTTCATCTCAGATCCTTACTCTCTATCCACAAAAGGAGAGTCTACTCTGTCGTGAACTTGTGCAATAAGTGTTATTATTCTTGATTTTCAAACGAGACAAGGAGGCTTTGAGAAGATAAGCACTATAAGTTGCCCAAGGTCACATATTAGTTAGTGGCTGAGTTGGGACTCAAACCCAAGTGTAAGAGTGTCTCCCTGGCTTTCAATGAAGCACGTACAACATAAGATGGGGAGTGTACACTTTTGTTGATTGTCAAGTGTGATATGTGGCTAAGTTACCATGGTTGTGGGCATCACTTTGAATTGGCAGCTGGGACCTGTGACTTAGTGGGGCTTATTTGCAGCTGTGGCTCACTCTGCCTGCTGCCAAAAGAGATGGAAGCCAGGGAGATGGCCCCAGAGAGCCTGCTTCTAAATCCCAACTATCACTGATTATGGGACTCTGCCAGGTCCCCTCCCAGTGCCAAGCCTCTGTGATTGTAGGATTCAGTCACTGGAGGCCAAGTGAATAGGCACTGTTTGCAAAGGAGAGGCTGGGACCTCACCTAAGGACAACTCAGGGAGATGAGAGAAGGAAAGGGTCACCAGAGACATATGTGCACAGCTAAAAAAGATTCTGGAGTCCTTTCCCTTTAAGAGAAGCAAAGATCCCCGACTTTTGGACGAGGGCTGTGCATGCCTGGAAGGGGGAGGGGGGGAAAAGCCCCCTAGTCTAGAAATTCAAAGGCACCCCAGGCCCTGCGAGATGCAGAAACTCTTAATTGGAGCTGTGCGTGCATCCAGCACCGATCACTCCATGATGTGCCTTTCTGAGGCAGCACAGAAGGCAGCCCTTCATTAAATCTGACACCAGGGAATTAATTCAGCTCACTGCCGTCACTCTGTCTCCGTCACCCTTTCCCCTCAACAGCCACTGCTCCTTGATCTTCCCCACCTTCATGTCGAAAGTTCTCCTTGAGGAGGGAAGCTTCCCCTGACTGTCACCTGAGCTATGACTATATTGAGGGCCAGGACCCAGGGCCCGGATCCAGAGGGTGCAGTGGAGACGGATGGGTGGGCGGGTGGATGGATCAACACACACACACCTTCCTAGAAAGCAGGTGAAGGAAGGACCATGGGCCAGGATGATTCCTTCTCCACCACTGGCGGAAGAAACAAGGATTTGAAAGCTGCCAGCAACAGCTCGCTGGCTCACCTCCTTTCAGCTATTCTTGAAAACATTGACTTTATAATTAAAGTCCCTTTGGGAGGAGCCATGTAGAGACAGAGGAGGAAGAAAAAAAGAAGGGGCCAGGGGGAAGCTACCACGGCTGCTCTGCACTGTCACGGCCCTTTCTTGCCCACTGAACATCACAGCTTCCAAACTGACCCCCCACCTCCACCTACAGGTACCTTCCTACCTACCCACTATGTTCCCCCACGGTCTCCTCGTGACTTCACAGGTGGCTAACCTGTGTACAGAGCTCCTTCAGCTCAAGATGAGTCAGGGCGGGTCCCAGGCAGGCAGAGCCTCAGCACTAGCCGTGAGAACCAGTCACTCTCATTGTAGGCAACCTTATTCTTTTGCCCCAGTATGCCAGGTCGATATTATCTTTGTTCTACTCATGATGAAAAGTGAAAACAGTTGGGAAGCACTGCCCTAGGGCTCCAAACTCTGTGATCTGTCCGTCCAAGGAAACAAAGCCTCAGAAGCCTTCAGTAACTTCTATTGTAAGTCACTAGACAGGACTTGAGTTTAATTCCTCTTTCTCTACGCAGTCCCAAAAGATTTGTCCAGGGCTGGTAAGGAAAACTATAACACTCATAAGACCAGGGAGAGGGAACACGGATTTTGTGAATGCTAATTTATGACAGAAGAGAGATTTAAGGAAGAACTGCCCTAAAGGAAGGAGGCAGATCCCCCAGGGAAGTATTAGCAGCTGACTGGGGCTCCTGGCTAAGGTAGGTATTATTCAGTCACTAAGTCATATCTGACTCTTTGTGAACCTCTGGACTGTAGCACACCAGGCTCCTCTGTCCTCCACTATTTCCCAGAGTTTGCTCAAATTCATGTGCATTGAGCCAGTGATGCTATCTAACCACCTCATCCTCTACTGTCCCCTTGTCCTTTTGCCTTCAATCTTTTCAGCATCAGGTAGGTATACCCAAGGAAATAACACCAGTAAAGTAATAACTCCCATTAACATTTTATATGGGTTGATAAAAATGTCCATTTGGATTTTTTCATTCGATATTACACAAAAACTTGAATGAACTTTTTGGCCAACCCAATAGATGCGGAAGTTCCAAGAGGTAAGTAATTGCCCAAAGTGAGACCCATTTGAGACCCAGGCCCCGTCTCCTTCCTGCTTCTTCCAGCGTATCCTCTCTCCCCTCTATCAGAGCTTCCTGCCTCTGGAAGAGTCCCACTCGCTCAGGAATGCCAACTAGACAAAGTCTCCTCTTGACTACAATCAGATCGCAGAGTCAAGTCAGAAACGCAAAATGAGCCGTTTTTTTAAAGAGTTCTTGATTTTGTTTTTTTAACATTCTTGAGGAATTCTGACATTCCCTTTTCATTAAGTCACAAAATCAGATTGTAAATTTTTCCCTGCCCAAGGTAGGTTAGGAAGACTCTGAGTGTTGGGGCTGAACCCCTGGTAACAGAGGAGCATCTGGTTGCGGACTGACAGCCTGTTGGCCACCCTTCGTTAAGACGAGACATAGCACCTGTACGCTTCTCACCAAAACCACGGCCACCAGTATGTCTGGAGTCTCTGTTATACCCCCTGCCACCTGGGGGAAAGGCCCTTTGTCCTGGGAGCAGGAGAGCCCTGCTCTTTGGTAAAGCATCAGAGGAGGGAAGGGGAAGTAAGTCAGCTCTCCTGGGTTTTCTCACTTTTAAAGGTATTAATATGGGGCTTCTCTGGTGGCCCAGCAGTAAAGAATCCACCTGAAATGCAGGAGACAAGGATTTAATTCCTGGGTCAGGAAGATCCCCTGGAGAAGAAATGCCAACCCACTCCAATATTCTTGCCTGGAGAATTCTATGGACAGAGGAACCCGACACAAAGAGTTCCTTTGGGGTTGCAAAGAGTTGGACATGAATTAGAGACTAAAACAATAAAAAGGTATTAATATACATCAATATCAACATACTCCCTGAAATCGTGTGAAAGATCCTAGTGACCCTCTGAATCCTCCATGTTAGAAGGTTAATTTAGGAAGTTGAAAAGGGAAAAGTGATGCTGAGCTCCTCTCAGAGATGGGGACAGGAGGAAGGCCGCTCAACATGGCAGGTGCCCAATGAACCCTTAGGGACTGTGGTACATTTCTGCGGTCCGCGTCACCCAAAAGCTCATAGAAAGGTCTATAAGATACATGTGGACCTATGTGAGGGTGGAACTTTTGTGAAAATTAGGAAGGAAGTTGAGTTCACATCTGGTCAGCAGCAGGACAGAGAAAGAGTATCCCCGAAACACAGGGCAAAGAACGGGGATTCAGAATAGCTGGGAAGCAGGAGTCAGTGATGCTGAGACCATAAACCTTCCTAGAATTTGTAGACATCTTGAGAAGGATACGGGACATTCCCAAGGATGTGGAATTAAAATTAGAGACAACTTTCAGAGCTTTTAGGAGGAGGGACCATTGGAATGATATCTGGGTTATGGAGTAATATTATTATTCCTACGTTAGAAATGAGGAAGTTGAGAAATTCAGGTTAAAGGGCCCAGGGCTATTGAGGGCCAGGAGGCTCAGAAGCAGCCAACATCATGAGTGCATAATAAAAAAGCAGATCCCAGGCTGTACTAGTGAGACAGCATGTTCCAACCAAGGAGGGGGCGAGGGTGTCATTGAACCCTCTGTTCCTACCATCTGTGGTTCAGGGCACTCACTCTGAGTCTGGGTTTTGAGAAAGACATTGACAAACTGGAGTTTGACCAGAGGTGGTACCCAGGATGTGATGAGATCAGATCAAATATACAAGGGCCTGCTGCAGAAATAGGCTGCATGAGCCGGGAGGATGGGACACTGGGGGAACGGGGGATGGACAGGAGAGGGTGGCAGCTGTCCTGTTACAGAGGGTACTACAGAGAGAGAAGGAAACTATGCAATTCTGTGGAAGTTTGGGGGTGGGCAAGAGATTGGGTGTGTACCTAAGGGATGAATTTCATGAAAGAAGATTTTAGCCCAACCTAAGAAGGAACTTATAAAGAGGAACTTCCTAAATTAGCAAGAGCAGCAGCCACTTTGCAAGGTACCTATACTTAAATATGGTTTTCAAAACCACTTCACATTTAATCTTCTCAAAATGTACTTGCAGAGTGTAGAAAACTATAAAAGAGAAAACAGAAATCACTCCTAATCTCACCACCCAGAAAGAACCATAGCAATCACTAACAGCTTTGAAGTAGGTCAAGATATCCATCTAAGATATAAGAGTGAATGTGTGTGTGTGTATTTTTTAACCAGTTGGGATCCTGCCATATGTATATAATGTGTTTGCAACTTAAGATCATATTATGATCTTTTTTCATGTAATTGAAAATGTATTAGAATATTTCATTTCTATTATTGTATGATTAATTATTTAATCATTCTCCTATCACTGGATATGTAGGATTTTTTTTTTCACTTTTGTAAATAACACAGCGGTTAACAGAAATCTTCATTGCCATCTTTGGTTACTTTTCAAGGATAGAGCCCAACGGATATGGACATTTACGGCCTCAGCTACCTACTGCCAAATTGCTTCCCAGAAAGGCTGTCCCGGTGTCTCCTCCTATCAGCAGAGCCTGCCCAACTCTTCCCTTGCTTGCCAACATCACCTCAAGGTTTTTCCTAAAAAGAGCACTCCTCTGTATTCAGATGAGAATTGAGACCTCACTTTTCAGGAACACGTCTGTTATCTGCCTGCTTATGATAAACAAGGTACAGACGCTGTCCTGCGCACACACCCTGATACACACACACGCTAGACCGTCTCACAACCCTTCCAGACCTTGGGGAATCTCATCCCAGATCCACCTTGTTGAGGATGACATCTGCCCTCATCCTGCAGTGGGATGCTTCTTGAGGACTGGGTCGCAGCTCCTTCAAGGCTACCAAGGGCATCTATATAACGAGCAGGGGACTGGGCTCCAGGGCTTCCAAGGCCCCTTCCAGCCCTGACAAATCAATTCTACCATCTGCATGTGCCACCTGGGACCTTGGGTATGTGAGAGGGTCGGGGAAGCAGAGGAAAGGCAGGACAGGGGAAATCACTGTTTCCAGGCAAACTGGAAGAGAACTAAGTGTCCTAGAAGGCAGCATCTGGTGATCCCTGCCTGCCCTCTCCCCAGCACACCCTGTGTTCTCCGGCCCCGGGAGCACCGGGAGATCACCTTTCTCTCTCCGGTTTCCCTGTTGATGTGACCTGGGCTCCCAGCCTTCTCTTGTAATTTGAGCTGTAATTGGGAGTAAACTTCTCAAAATGGGTAATTATCTGAGCACTTCCCTCCTCCACCCCCAAGTCACTTGTCCCTGCCCAGCTGGCCTCTGACATTGATCAGCTGCCCCTCAGGACAGAGGGAAGACTGCCAGGATGCTCCCTGGTTCCCAGCTTCAGAAATCAGAGAGTAAGGGGGTCTCACAGCCCTGTGAATACTCCCGGTATTCTTAATTTTTAGTGGCCTCATGCTGGGTCTCCAGACTCTCATTAAATCGGGAAATGGATTACAGTGGGATCCCGAGGCAGACACATCTCTCCCCCTCTTATATGTACACCGTTTTCATTGTTGTTATTTAATAGATGCTGAGCACCAAGCCTGGCCAAGGTGGCCCAGGCAGAGACGGCAGGAACTAGGTTGCGGAGGGCATAGCTGAGATGCGGGCTGTGTACTCGCCACCCCCTAATCCCACCAACTCAGGGCCTCCAGGATCAGACCCCAAATCTTACTTTCACCACCAACCTCTGCTCTCTGCTCCCAATCCCTCAGCCCTAGACTATCACAGAGGCACCCAGCCTGCAACCTCATCCCTTTCCTGGCATTTTGCCTGTGATGTTGAAATGGGTACTTCTCTAATGAAATATATCATGCCTGTAGAAAAAGGAAAGAAATAATATGAAAATATCCAAGCTTACTTTGACTATATTTTCTTGTGATCTGTTTTAGAAGAAACATTTTAAGAACTAAGACATTCTGAAAGCAGTTATGTTTCTGCCCATTGCTTCCTTCGTCAGAGGTAAGCGCTGCCCTAAATATGGTGTTTATCATTCTCCTGCATGTTTTGGTACTTTTGCTACATATGCATGTAGCCAGAAACAACACAGGATACTGTTCTGCATGTTTTCAAACTTTATGCAAATGGTACCATAATGTACGCATCCTTCTGCACTGTGCTTTTTCCATTCAGCATATTTCAATGACATGTCCAGGTTGATTTGTAAAGCTCTGGTTCATGCGTTTCCCCTGCAGTATAGTATTTCATTGTTGGAATATAACAGATTTAATTTATCCATATTGGTTTCCGTTGTTTTGCTATCACAAACACGGCTGCCGTGACAATTCCTGTCTTGCACCTGTGCAGGAATTTCTTTAAGGAATATACGTGTTGGAGCTCATTTCTTAACATGCCTGTCTCCCCAGGAGGACACAGACCTGTCACTGTTTGATGGAGGGCAGGTGGAGCTCAGTAGAATTTGTTAAATTGGACTGACCTGGAAGGGGTCTATGGGATCATCTGTTTTAGCTCCTTCACTTATAGGTGAGGAAAATGACATCCAGTAAGGGAGCATAAGATCATTTTGTGAGAGAGCTGGAACTGAAACCCTAGGCCCCTCCCCATCTTTCCAGCCTGATCCTTACCAGACTCTGGGGGAGCTGATGACCATTACACAAATGATCCGAAAAAAAGAGGGAAGAGGCAGAGAGCAGAATGGTCCTTAAAGGGGTCACACTTGGACACCTGGCCTCCAGATGTAGTCCTCACACCTGGACATGCTCCCTCCAGGTGAGATCGCCTCGGATCTGCACACCCAGGGCCCAGATTGGAGCTTGCCTTTTTATGCTTTCCCTCCCGACTCCTAACCCAGTCCAGGGGAACAGCCCGGAACAGAAAAGCAGGAGACCTGGATGGCATGGTTGAAAAGTGAAGAGTGGGCTCTGGAGCCAGGTGGCTCGGGATGGACTTTCCACTCCACCTTTTAATAGTTGTGTGGCCTTAGGTGAGTTGTTATTGTTGTTTGGTTGCCTAGTCATGTCCAGCTCTTTGCGACCCCAAGGACTGCAGCACGCCAGGCTTCTATGTCCCTTACCATCTCCCAGAGTTTGCCCAAGTTCATGTCCATTGTATCGGTGATGCCATCCAACCATCTCATCCTCTGTCACCCTCTTCTCCGGTTGCCTTCAATCTTTCCCAGCATCAGGGTCTTTTCCAATGAGTTGGCTGCTTGCAGCAGGTGGCCAAAGTATTAGAGCTCAGCATCAGTCCTTCCCATGAATATTCAGGGTGGATTTCCTTTAGGATGGACTGATCTCCTTGCAGTCCAACGGACTCTCAAGAGTCTTCTCCAGCACCACAGTTTGAAAGCATCAATTCTTCAGCGCTCTGCCTTCTTTATGGTTCAGCTCTCACAACCATACACAACTATACATATAGCCTTGACTATACGGACCTTTGTCGGCAAAGTGAGCTTTGCTTTTTAGCAGGCTGTCTAGCTTTGTCATAGCTTTCCTGTCATTCCACCTCCTGTTACTTCACCTCTACATGCCTCATTTCCTTCAACTTTAAAATGGGGATGATCATTCTATCTACTGTAACATGATATTGGGAGGACTAAACAAGTTAGTTTATACAAATTGAATAATTTGAATTGGATAGGCACAATTGGAATAGTGCCTAGCACACAGCAGATGCTATATGAATATTTTTTAATTGAAGTATAGTTGTCTTTAATATTGTAATAGTTTCAGGTGTACAATAAAGTGATACAGTTATATATATTTTTCAGATTATTTTCCATTGTAGGTTATTACAA
This sequence comes from Cervus canadensis, assembly GCF_019320065.1. NCBI lineage: Eukaryota > Metazoa > Chordata > Mammalia > Artiodactyla > Cervidae > Cervus > Cervus canadensis. Next base: position 25,479,597 of record NC_057396.1, read on the forward strand.
GATATTGAATATTGTTCCCTGTGTTTTCCAGTAAATCCTTGTGGTTTATCTATTTGATATTTGGTAGTTTGTGTCTATTAATCCCGTACTAACTTATCCTCCCTTCAGTAACCTTAAGTTTGTCTTCTATGTCTATGAGTGTATTTCTGTTTTGTATACAAGTTCATTTGTATTATTTTTTAGATTCCACATATAAATGATGTCATATAACCCTTGTCTTCCTCTGTCTGACTTACTTAGTACAATAATCTCTAGGTCCATCCATGTTGTTGCAAATGGCATTATTTCATTCTTTTTTATGGCTGAGTAATATTCCAGTGTGTGTGTGTGTGATACGTACACAATCATCTTAAACCAATCATCTCTCGATGGGCATTTAAGTTGTTTCCATGTCTTGACTATCATGATAGTGGTGCTATGATCATTGAGGTACATGTATCTTATCCAATTAGAACTCTAATTTTTCTCTGGATATGCCCAGGAGTGGGATTGTTGGATCATGGGATAGCTCTATTTTTAGTTTTTTAAGGAGCCTCCATGCCGCTCTTCACAGTGGCAAGGCAGGTGCTGTTTTACTATCCCCCCAACTCCATACAAGGAGTCAGTGCAGCGTCAATGCACTCCACACAGCCTGGCCTTCCTTGCCATCTGACTCTGCTACCTGGCCAGAGAAAGGTGTTTCTCTGAGCCTCAGTTTCCTCGTTTGAAAGTGGGGGTGATACCATCTCTCACAAGAATAAAATGAGATAACACAAAGGATCTTGATGAGGTACACTCCCCAAACAGACCCGGAGTAGTGGTCCTGTGGTTTTATTTATCCAGCTGTATCACTGCTAGTGAAGTATCGTCCCAATCTTCTTGAGCCACAGACCGTGAGGAAACAGAAAAGATATTCTGTCTTTAAAACATGAGGTCACCGCTGTGACAGTGCCTGGCACAGTGTCCTGCCCGCAGTCCAGTGGCTGAATAAATGCTGGCCCGAAGGGCTCCTTACTCTGTCCCAAAGGTTTTCTTCTCCACGTACAGGGGAAATCAGAGAGGCAGCAGAGAAAGGCTCCTGAAAGTCTCTGAGCCTCTATTTACTTATCTGTAAGTTGGGGTATCTGTTTTACACAGAACCGTGATGAGTCAAAGTGGAACATACATAAAGTGTGCTGTAAACTCTAAAAGCACAATATACATTTATTCACATGTATTATAAAGAGAATGTCGAGCCTGCCTCAGGTCCCCATCCTACTTAACCTCTGGGTGTGACATCACGGGGCGTTTCCTCCCACCGGCCTCACTGGCAAGCTCCCGGGTCCACCTTGCCAGTACCCTAGGTTATGGGACAGCTGCCTGGGGAGCAGCAGGAAAAAGAGGGAGAGTGTGGGGTGAGGCACAGCCCATCAGCCTGAAGGAGGCCCGGTGCTCGTTCCTAGGAAATTCAAGGGCTGACCTCGGTTCCAGAAGGCTGAGCAAGGATGACCGCCATGTCTCTAGGAACATCCTTAATCATAGAAGACCAGCTCCCAAAAGTCCTTCCAGAATATTCCCTAGTCAAAATCCTCAGTGGCTCCCCACTGCCCTTCAATTATACACAACTCTATGCAGCGTCAACGACACCCTACACTTACATGAATCCTGAGCTCGGGCCAAACCAGGCTTCTCCCCACAAAGAGTGCAGCCTTGTTCTTGACGCTCCTGGATTTTACATCCGCTCCCCACACCATGGTCTCCTAAACAGGGGTTTGCAACCCAGCTGCTCACTAGATTCACCCAGGGGGCTTTCATGAATACAGGTGCCAGGGGCTCCCCAAGGATCCTGACTTAATTGTTTGGGGTTGGGCTGGTCATTGGTGTTTGTTTTTGTTTTTTTTTTTAAATCTCCCCAGGTGACTCTAAAGTTGAGAGCTGACAGGTCTAGAACAGTCTCCCCCGCAGGAGCTCCACCTGCCAAAACATCCATCCTCCACGCCCCACGGGAACTGCCGCCCTGCACGGCGCCTGTGCTAATCACAGAAGACAGGGCGCCCGCCTCTGAGCCCCCAGAGGCCGTGTGTCTGCGCATCACACTCTGCCTCGTGGTGGGCTCACCTGTGTCCCCAGTTCATCCCACCTGTTAGACAGCAAGTCCTCTGCAGATAAGCAGATCATGCCCCACATCCTCCAGGCTTCCTTTCACCCGCCCTGGACCAAACAGGCCTCATTAAATTACGATCCATCCAAAACTGTCCATGTAATTCAGAACACGTGGGCCACCCCCAGCCCAACCCAGAAGCCTGTGAACTGAATGAGGAGTTGAGCAGGGAATAAGGATTTGCTCTCTTTGTTCAGGAGAAAAGGCCCAGACCCAAACACTCACCCAGATATACTTCTGACCTTTATGCTCCTGTGGCAATGCGCTTTCCTATAGACAGTGGGCCAAGGTGTCTGCCCTGGCCCCTGCTCTGGGGTGCTTCCGGTCTATATAGGTGAATCTCTCAGCCCTTTACATAGGCAAGGAAAATTGAGTATGAGTGTGTGAGTACATGTGTGTGCATAGCTGACATGTAAAGTTACACCATGCACATTATTTGTATACACACACATATTTATGTTTATTAATATGAGTTTCTTTGGTGTGCAGGAAGAGGAATTTCTTCACATCCCCTGAGATCCTCAAGCAAAGACCCTTGGGAATCATTGTCTATATAACACGGCATCTTGCTCACAGGAAGTGCTCAAAAAACATTTGCTAGATTAAATAATGAACTGAAAATTCAACCACCTGACTGTGGCTGATGCCAACACAGCCACCTAGAGAGATGCAGGGAATGAAGTCAGCGTAGGACCTGATGCCGCCAGGAACCGTCCAATGGAGTCTGGGCCTCTTCCTGGGCGGAGACCTGACTATAGAGGGACTATAGAGGGACTATAGAGGAACTATAGTCCCTCAAGCTTCTCACTACTGCGTCCCTCAGCCTGTGTCAGGACGGAAGGCTCCGGAATATTCCAGATAGAAGCCCTTTCCTTTTGTGTGTCCCATTCTGAAAGGCAGTGAAGAGGGACCCCTGCCACACGCTCTCAGAAGGGATTCCTTTGCTTCACAAAGTCTGAGAGCCCAGTGGAACACCGCACAGAGGACAGAGGTTACCCGACGCCTGGCTGCACACTGCCGCTATCACAGGCTTCTGTCTCCCATTCTCATCTGTTTCCCAGCTGACTGTCCAGATTCTTGGGGATCCCAGGTACCTAAAGATAAGCCCTGGCCTTGAAATGGAAGAGGGAAATCTCCATGTGTGAGAGGAAAACATTCCCAATTTACAGGAAGCCTCTGGGCACCCCCTGCCCCACGTACTGGAAGGCAGAAGATTGTTCCTGCTTCTGACTGGCTTTGCATTTCATTACAAAAGGCAGGCTCGGCAGCCCCAAAAGACACATGCCTAAACTCCTGAAGATTCTGTGCACAGCAAGATGCCAGGTAGACCACAAAATGAAAGTGAAAGTCATGCAGTCGTGTCCAACTCTTTGCGACCCAATGGACTGTACAGTCCATGGGATTCTCCAGGGCAGAATACTGGAGTGGGTAACATTTCCCTTCTCCAGGGGATCTTCCCAACCCAGGGATGGAACCCAGGTCTCCCGCATTGCAGGCAGATTCTTTACCAGCTGAGCCACAAGGGAAGCGCAGACTACAAAAGCCAAGGTTAAATGTTAGGGAGCAGGCATCAGCCATGTGTGGTAACACGCAGGACTCACCCTGCCTCCGCCCCATGTGAGAGTTGTCTCCTGACTTTTAAACTTGTGCCCTTCAACCTGAAGGCCAAGTGACCTCCAGGGTAATTAGGGCCAAGACCATCCTTCTGATGTTCAACCTCGTCTGCTCACCCCGGGCTGCTCATCCCTGGATGTTCGTTTTTGTATACACACGGGACAATGCTCACGCCTGGATGCTCACTCCTGGATTCTCATTCCTCACAGAGATCTTCCGGGTCTCAAGAAGACGACTAATCCTGGTACAGTTAATCACGTGCCTGCTCAGATCCAGGAAAAATGGAAAACTTACATATAGAGAAAGGATCTATAGACAGGAAGTAGGTCTATATAGAAAACTATAAACTATCCATGGAAAATATGTTGTTTTCCCTATATAGAAAAAGTGCACAATTTCTCTTGCTCTCATGTGAGGACACTGAAGTTCAGAGAGGTTAAAGGGCGTAACTAAGGTCACATGGCAAGCAAGGAGCAAGACAGTATCTGAGCCCAAGTATCTCGGAGGCCAGAGCCCACGCCCTTTCAGCTTTGCCACACAGCATCACTGCACCACAAAGGGGCTGCAAGTAGGTCTGGCAGATGTCGGGCATCCCAAGAGCCAACAAAGGCTTTATTCTAGCAGCCACAGGACCACATCTTTCCCATCATTTAAATCTATTTCAGGAACTTCCCTGGTGGTCCAGTGGTTAAGACTCTGTACTTCCACTGCAGGGGGGCACAGGTTCAATCCCTGGTTGGGGAACTAAGATCCCACATGGTATGCAGTGTGGCCAAAAAAAAAACCAAAAAACCCATTTCATTTACAACCTAATCCAAAGGTCAGTCACCTTCCTGGTTAAACATTCTCCAGGTACTAAGTAGTCATTGTCTGAGCACCTACTATGTGCTCGAGCAGTGAGGCTTGTAGGGTGATGAACGCCAGCTCCCCTCCCACCACCGGCCTCTGCCCCGGCCCGGCCCACATGGCCCCAGCTCTGGCAGCGGAGTCTCACTGATACGCAACAGAGTTCAAAATCACAGGCTTGGCAGGAAGTGCCATCTATACATAGCTCTACCATTCTGTAAGCACCGTTGGCTTCTTCTGAATAAATGCTACCCTACATTAAATGCCAGAATTCGGCGAGCCATACTGCATGTTTGCAATGAGATTGAGAACTAAAGGCAAGATTGATTCTGATGTGAGCACCAGCAAAGCAAATGGGTTTTTGAAAACCCTATAATTTCCCTGCAACCCTTGACTTCACTAAACACACATTTTTAGACTCCAGCACAGTTAGGTAGGCATTAAACAAAAATGAGGTAGTCTAATGATGATTTATGTGTAGGATAACCTTCTATAAAGAATTCTGCTCTGATTTCAGGGTAACTTACAGAGGTGCCAACTTAAGCAAACAATGCTGCTTGTTCTGTGTCCACTGCCACGGCGTGATCCCAGGGCAGAGCGTTCATCTGCAATTGTCTTAAATCTCCTGAAATTCACCCAGTGGGTGCTTGGGAAATGCAGCACCTGCCATGAACTAAATGGAAAAGCAAAACACAACACATGCACACGCCGCCAGAGGCACCTGTGAACACAGACATTTCTGCTTGACTGAGGAGCTGCGGCTGATGGTTCTGGAACCAACCAACTGGCATGCAAACGCAGAGCAGCCAGCCTGCCGGGAGACAGAAAGGGGTGCTGGGGAGCTGCGGGCATGTGCTCCAGGTGGGGGCCTCAAGAGCTCCTGGGATGCGAGCATCAAACCAGAGATCTGGTACACCCATCCCTGGCTGTGTAACCGTGGGAGGGGCCCCTCCGCTCTCCCCAAGCGTGGTTTCCTAAGTGAGGTTAAGAACGTGTCTCCCACAGATGGGTTGGAAGGATTCAGGAAGATGCTGCCTGTGAACTGGCTTTATACACCTGAGAGCACTATATAAGTGAAAGATGACGCAGACGTCAGGGCCCAGCGCAAGGTGACCCAGGTCACCTCCAAGAGCTGAAATCAAACCATCTGGGCCCAGATCCTGCCCTACTATGCCCTCTGTGGCCTTGGGCAGGGGACTGGCTTCTCTGCCTCAGACTGCTCATCTGTAAAATGGAGCTAATCATGCCACCTCCTACATAGGACACGTATGAAGATGAAATGAATGACTTATGAAGATGAAATGAATGACTCATGAAAAGTACTTATCACACAAGATCTCCATCACTGATCACTCATTTTCTTACTATTACTATCACTGTGATTATCATTTCACCTTAGGCCATCTGACTTAGGAGAGAATTCCTTGGCTGCTTCAAAATGGTTTCCTGTAATCTCTAACCTTCAAAGGGTCTGTTAAGGCAGGGTCCCCCAACCTCTGAGATCTAATGCCTGGTGATCTGAGGTGGAGCTGACATAATAATAATAGGAATAAAGTGCACGATAAATGTAGTACACTTGAATTATCCCGAAACCATGCCCCCTATACTGCCAGTCTGTGGAAAAACTGTCTTCCGTAAAAACGGTCCCTGTTGCCAAAAAGGTTGGGGACTGCAGTAGGCATTAAAGGTGGATTTTTCTCTCTGCCCTCAGAAGAGGAAGATGAGGGAGTCTGAATCGGGTGTTCCCTTCCCCATAAAAGCAAACAATAAGCAACAACAACAAAATTAAGGATCAGTTGCCTTTTCCTTTCTACAACTGCTTTGATGAGAGAAAGAGTAATTGTCATGAGTCCCTGGGTCAGCCTTCAGGGTGAAGTCATTAAAGTATGTTACCAACATGGAGCTTGGGCTCTGGGGACAAACGCTCTGGGTTCAAGCATAGGCTTGGCCACTGAGAGGCTGTGTGCCCTGGAGCAAACTGCTTGGCCTCTCTGAATCTCATTTCTTTGTCCTTAAGAATGGGGGTAGCACGCCTCCCTCGCAGGGTTAAGAGGAGAATTAAATGAGGTGACTGACATCCAGGTACATGCCACAGGGCCCTGCATAAAAGTATATCTTAATACATGTTTATCTCCTCCTCCTGACTTTTCTTCTAATTACACAAGTCCCAGAACTTCACTGCATCTCTTTCCTCATCTGTAAAAGGGAGAAAGGAATGAGGGTTCCTTTGAAGAGTCAATGAGATCATGTAAAAGCACCTTATAAACTGTTTAGTGTTATTCTTGAGCCAGGGTTTGAGACTGAGTGGATGAGACCCATGAAGTTTGTGGAGCTGATCTTTGCTGTGCTGATACCAAACCACACACCTTCCTTCTTTCCTCAACATCATTTTGATCCGGCACCATGCAAGGCATAAGCAAATACTGAGATTAATAAAACAGCCGTTTTGTTTCTCTCATTCTGCCCAGATATCATGATGGCCTATTTGAGTTAAAAGCACTGCAGTGGTCATCCACCTGGCCCCAGCTATTTACAGCTTTCTCAAGATCATGTTTAGGGGAAACCCTTCTCCAGTGATCCCAGCATCACAGATCCTCTGGGAGGCTGCATCCCTGGCTGCCCTGTGTCCTGTCTGCAGGCCGGTACCCAGAGAAGGTAGCATGGCCCATGGTCGGACCACATCATGAAGCTGGGAAGGCAATTTCCCTTCTGAGCTTAGTCCACTCTTTTGCCATCTGATAATCCAAGTCTTGTCAGGGGCCTAATATTCATCTAAAGGATTCCATATACAGTAGGTTTCATGGTCCCCATTTCATAGGTGAAATAACTGAAGCTTTGTAAGTAAATTGCTCCAGGTCACGGATTAGAACTAGCAGACTCCACAGCCTGATTTCTTTCTGCCACATTCCCCTACCTCTCCCACTTCGGTAAATTGTCTGCTCGTATCTGTCACCCTATTTTTTATTGTGTTGCCTTTTTCTTGTTGATTTGCAGCAGTTTTTTTAAAAAATATATATATTCTGTATATTAATTTTTTATGAGACAACACAGTAAAGAGTTCAGAAGCACAAATAATGGAGTCTGGATGCAAAAGTTTAAATTGTGGCTCTATCGCTGACTAACTTGGCAATTTAATTAGCTTCCTTGTACCTTAGTTTGTTCATCTATAAAATGGAGACTGCTCATCTACTCAGCTTCAGATTTCTGTGAGGGTTAAATGAGCTAAGCATATAAAATGTTTAGAACAGAGCCTGGAAACTTAGTAAGTGCTCCATAAACATTAGTCATTATTATCAGGTTGCCATTTTTTTCTAGAACTAGATAGAACCTTTATGAATTAGATGTCTTTTCCAGGCTTCCGGCATCCTTTCCAGACTTCTCTCTCACCACTTCTATTTACCCTCGAGCCACATCCCCAGGTCACCCCATCCTCTCCTTGTCTTTCCCCACACTGTGACCTCACCCAATGTGCTATTTCTGCTCCAAGGCCTCCCTCTCCTTCAAGAGCCTTTCTGAGCAGACATCATCAGAAAGAATCCCAGCCTCTGATACATCATCTCTTCTTGGAAAGATACTAAAACCCCTGGATAGGAGCTGCTGAAGGCGAGAAACAGGTCACGGTCAAGCTTAATTCCTCCGTAAGGCATGAGACTCTGCCTAGCACCCATTTGTTAAATTACCTTGAGCACACCATCTATTTCATATTAGTACAGGCTGACAATCCCAGCCCATTTTCTCCAAGCCCTTAAGTAGTCAAGAGCTGAGATCCCCAATTTTGCACCTAAGCAACAGAGTGTCACAGAAGGAATCCACAGAAGTGGTCTCTCTCAATGTAGCTCTGAAACAGCTCAGTGTAATAGAGATCAAATGCTGTCAAGCCTAGATTTTATAAAGTATCATCTTTCCATGTGACCTTAGACAGGTCTCCTTTCTCCCTGCCTGCCACAGGGCGGTCCAGCAAGGGAGAGACAGAATCTGTCATTTCATCACCATCATTAATCATCTTCTCTGAATACTGGAGGGGATAGGGGGTCTGAATGAAACACAGTTCCCGCTTTTGCTGATTAGACATTCTCATAGTGGGGATAACTCAGATTTAAAAAATTATAGGACGAAATACGATTAGCGTCTTGAGCAAGGAACTGATAAATTTCGGATGGAGTTCAGAAAAGGATCCCCTGGAAGGAGGTTAATCTGGATGATTTTTAAATCCATTCTTAGCAGAAATCAGGAAAGACATCATGGGGGGTGGAAAGGGGTATTTGAACCAGACTTTGAAAGATGGGTAGGTTAGACAGACAAAGAAGGAAAGAAGTCTGATAGTAAAAGAAAAGCATCCCATGAGTAGTTAAGATGTTATGCTCTGAGAATGAGCAAGAGGGAAGAGACAGAAGAGGGCATTGGTCTGGGCCTCCATTTCTTTATCAGTAAATGAAGAGGCTGGACCACATGACCTTAAAGGCCCTACTGTAAGTGACTCTGTCCATTTGTAGCCTACATGTGCGCAACAGTTTTCCAAGCACCACCTGGGCGCTCTCATCTGTGCCATCCCCTGTCCAAGTTGGTGGAGATTCATGGGATCCAAGTAGCTTTAGCATCAGCTGGAGCAAAATGCAATTAATATGCTAACCCTGCATTCCAAAGCCAAGCAAGATCATATCTGATTGTTTATTGTGCTGGGATTATCCATCCTTGTCCATCAGAGCTGATGACATGAACAGAATCCTAACTTCCCGGATCAGGACCAACTTTGTGTCTCCCACTGGGCCCCAAACAGAGCCAGGGCCTGATAAAGCCTCCTTGTTAGAATGGTTGTTCACTGATCTTGCAGCTGGAGAGCTGTTGCCGTTGAGAAAAACCAAAGCCTCTGGTCACTGCGCACAGAGCCAGAAGCCAGAGCAAGTGCTGGGGATGTGTTTTGGCCCCTAAGCAAGTGCAGGAAACAGGGATGAGCCCTCCTCCTATGCTGGAGTCTGAGGACAGGCCATTCCTAAAGAGGAGCCTGCTCCCGAGAGGCAGCAGGAAATAGAGCAACTGGAGAAGCCCAGCTCAGACCCAGGCCACTTATTAGCTGTGTGGTCTTGGGGAAGTTGCTTAACTTCCCTGGGCCTCAACTGTCCTCATTTATACAAAATTGGGGTGGGGGGAATAGAAAAACAAAAAACTATCTTTCTTAAAGGGTTATTGTGTGGATTAGAGATAATATACATAGAATGCCTAACACAAAGGAAGCCTCAATATATAACGAATATTATCATTAATCTTATTATTATTACATTGTAACAGATGCTGTGAGAGCCCAAGAGATAAAGAGATGGGAAAGATGGAGTTGTCCACTCTCTTGCAGCAGACAGACAGAAACAATCTCCTCTCCTGTGAGACACAGGGAATTAAGTGTTCCAGGAATGGAACCAGAGGAGCCATAGGTCTGCTACAGGCTGATGTTAAGTTTCGTGGAAGGGGACACATGTGAACAAGTTTAAAGGACACAAGAAGAGTGCAGTGTCAATAATAAAGAAGAGGGGATCAGTGCAGACAGGCAGAGAAGGTAAAGGACCAAATACAAATAGGTATGAAAACCGATGAGCAGCTTGGAACATGGGACAATTAGGAAGGTGGCAATGGGTGGTGCTGGGCTCACTGACTCCCACCTGTGATCTGGGAATACTGCCCATTCTCCAAAAGAACCCTCTAGCTATTTTGGCTTGCTCCTGCTTCTCCCTTCCCTCAACATACAGGGTCCATCGTGCACTTCTGCCTCGGCCAAGCTCTGATGACGACCCAGCAGCCGAGACCCCCGCCCACTTGGACCAGGGAGCTTGCTCTAGGCTTGTCTTCCACACCCAGGCAGATACATCTGGTCCACATCTGAGCAGTGGCCAAAGCTCCCCACTGGGGCCCAGACAACCAGTCAGGATGCTGGGGAAGAGGATGCTGGGAAACTCCCACAAGGAGCCCGCATCAATATAATCAGGTCTGGTGGAAATTAAAAGCTATTAGGAACAGGGCCGGATTTATCTTTATATCCAATAACATGCATTGTAATGGTGATCATGCAGATGGGAAATTAAACCACATCTCGGCTTCACTGGAGGTCTTAATTTTAATTTACGTTTACACACAGCCTTTTGCCCTATTACCCCCCACCCCCACACACTCTGTAGAGCCAGTTTACTCCAGGCCAAGCCTCCTGGGAGAGAAGTAAGAGGTAGCACTCTGCCAGCTCCTAGGTGAGAGGCTCTGTGGTATTATACATACATCACTGAAGAGCCCGATGGGAGGAAGTTGACCAGCTCGGGGGTCAGGAAGGAGGAGGAAGAGAGGGGCAGGGGTGGTAGGTCGCTCTGGGGAAGGTAGCACTTTGGGCTGTCTCTCTAGCCTCTAGCTACCCTGTGCAAAATACAGCCCCGAAGCAGCTCAGAGTTTCAGCTGCGGCCCCAGGAAGCTTACCTGCCCCTCCCAATGGGTACAACTAGGAAGGCCAACCCATGAGCCAATACCCAACTCATAGGGCTTGCTTAGGCCCCCAGCCTCCGATTCCTTCAGCCACCCTCAGAGAGGCACTGGAGGGCCCACTCCTCATTTATAGGGGCCTGCAACCACCCCTTCCTCCTGGAGCACCCATCCTCCTCAGGGAGATGTCTCCTGGGCCCTGAATGGCCCACATGAACCTCTTGTTCCTCCTCCTGCTCCAAAGCCTGTACCTGCTGGCTGCCCTGTGGCTGGTGAAGGATCTGAGCCCAGCCCTGCAGACCCAGAGATCAAAGTCAACACCATTCTCCCTGCTCCAGAAGCAGCCCCAAAGTGTCAGAGGAAAGTCACTCAAGTTCCTAAGAAGTCCTTCCTTAACCTCAAGGCAACCCCATCATTATATCTCCCCCAACCACCATGAAAAGCCACTGTCCAACATCACAGCTGAAGCACACACATACACACACACATACAAACACCAGTGTGATATGGATAACAAAGTATCCTGTTTTTATGAAAAAATCAATAAGCAATTTGCATTTTCCAAAATTAAAGCCTGGGGCAGGTAGACCCAAGTTCTGGCCCTTTATCTACAGAGCCTGGAGGATGCAAAACTCTACTCCTTCTGGTTCTCATGAATTCCTCTGTGAGGCTGTTATAATTGGCTTCATGTGCTTTGGGAAGTCCATCCCTGGATCTAAAATGTAGCTACAGAGGATCTAGAATGATGCTGGATGGAGTTGAAGAACGGGCAGGGGAGGAAAATTCTCTGAGGCTCAAGGCAAGGAAGAGGTCTATAGAACCGATGTGTACCAGAGCCCAGCAGATTAGCGTCTAGCCCACTTCCCTGATAATTATGCCCATTGGGGCCACCAGCCCAGACTTGACATCAAAGACAGCCCTGAAGCACCAGCAACAGTGAGCCTGGGGGAAGCTCACTGCCTCCAGCTCCCACATAGGACCCAGGTTAACCTTCGTCTCTCTTGTCTGAGATGAGCTTCTAACCACCTCATGCCCCCCACGCTCAGCCTATCGCAATGCCTCTGTGCACGCAGTTCCCACATTCTTTCAGAACTCTTCCAATCATCCATTCACATATCCACGGGACATTTGGTGAGCATTTGTCCTATGGTACAAGGTGGTGTGTTAGGAGCCAGAGGGGTGTGTGCACGAAAACAACCCAGGTTCCACCCTTGGGAAACAGTCTGGGAGGGTACACAGACCCTGATACACAGAAATACACGCGCCACAACAGCAAACAGCGGGACAAAGAGGAGAACGCTCTCGTCCCCTTATCATTATCATCACAGTCCCAGCCCTTCCTCAGAGTGTGGCAGGCAGGGTTTGAAACATCTGACACATGAACTAGTTTCATTCTTACTTGATCCCTGTGAAGTAGGTCAATCACCACCCCCATTCTATTATCATTGGGGAAAATGAGTCGCCATGGAGGTAAAAGTTACCCAGAGTGTTGAGTTTCAAGCCCTGGCAGTCTGATCCTAGATTCTGGGCTCTTAGTCATTACACTTGACTCAGTTCTATGAACCTTTCCCAAATACCAGCACTGACTTTTTCACCTTCTTGAGGCCAGGGTCCCCCTTGTCTACAGCACACAAACCTCTGTTGTACTCAGAGTAACTCTTCTTGGATACATTTGTATGGGTGCCAGGTCCATGTGGGGTTCAGGGCACAGGCTAAAAAAAGCAGCCCTGGGTTCAGCCCTGCCCTCTGCATGATAAGATATGTGACCCAAAGTCTCTTTACTTCTTGGAGCCTCAGTTTCCTCTTCAGAAAAGTGAAGGGAAAAAAAGATACACTTACAGACTTTTTGTGGATAAAATGAGGTCAGATATAAGTTTCTTAGCCCAGTGCTTGGCATACAGTAAACACTCAAAAATTATCATTATTATTTTAATGAATTTAATTCTTGGTCTATAAATTCAGTTCTATAAGAAAATACCACATTTCTTTACATTCTTTAAATCATCTTTCCATGTGACTCTGCTGGAGAGACAGACATTCAATCTCCATCCTTACTGGGGCTTCCCCCCAGGAGGCACCAAGGTCCAGGGTCTTTCTGGTCCTCACCAGCCTGTTGTCCCTGCCTGCATGATCATTCTGGGCCACAGGCTGTGTACTTTATGCCTCATTTGAATGTAAGAGCCCTGTCCTCAGTCCCAGACCTCATGGAGCCACCCTCAGCAGACCCTATGAAGTCTGATCACTTCCTCCAGCCATACCCACTGAGCAGCCCACAGCACCACCCTGCCTCTGGCATCCGTTTGTCTCCTGCTTGTTCACTGCCCTCAGAGGCTCTCCTCCCCAGCCAGAACACCCATCCTAATCTTTGCTGTTCACTTAGGTTTTACAAAAGGCAGGAAGAGCAGGTATCGTCAAGTAGTTTCTGATTCCTGTACAAGCTCTGAGACCCAGGAGATACAATGGCCTGGCCATCGGCTTGGGACTGAGAGCAGGAAAAAGTTCCAAAAGCAAAATAAAAATTAATGTCTCTAAAAGGTATCACACCACCTTGGCTGTCAAGATGCTGAAGCACTGGTCTCCCAGCTCCACCTTGGAGCCATACTAGGAGAAGAAGGTTTAAAACTGCTCATGTCCAGGTTCTACGCCTAGAGATTCTGATTTGGGATGGGGCCCAGGCACGGGTGTTTTTTCAAAGAGCTCCCCTGGACTTCAGCTGTGTAGCAAGATTAGGAACCCCCACTTTACAGGTGTCATGAACAGAAGTCTGTCTTCTCCAACTAACCTGCAGAATTCAAGCAACTAGAACTATTTCCTATACCCCAGCAACGGGCCATCAGTGCTGGAGGGGCGCTCAGTGAGCAAACTGGCCAAGTGCCTCCATTTTACAGAAAGGAAAACCAAGGCCTTTGATGCAGAAAGGAAGAAAAAAGTGGCAGGGCCTCTGCAATGTACAGCAATGCAGGGAGAAATGCTGGAGCGATGGAAAAACCCCATGGTTTTGTAACTGGAGGTCTGGAGGTATTCTGAGGATCTGAGGTCCTCTCTTGGGGTTTCCAGACCTGTTTTCCTATGGAAGGGACAACTCTGCAGAGGGAAAAGGAACCAGCAATGAAAGGACTACAATCACAGTGCCTCTAATAAAGAGACCCTACAACATGGTATTAAGCTCTTTTTCCAACTCCTGGCACAGCATGAGGACAGCTGGAATTCTGAAGGGATGTCTAGGCAGCTCGTGAAATAGGAGTCCCACACACATGCTCACTCAAGTCTGGTCCCCCGAGAATCCCGGGAACATGGACCATGTACCAGCCTCTCATCCCTCCTCTCCCCAGAGTCTTTCATAGGTAAGGTCTTTCAGCCTTGCCTCCCATCCCTAAGGCCATGGGCCATCATAGACCCATCAAAGTGGTCAGGAAAGAAGGTGAGCCCACTCCTTCGGGGGAGCAGGACCAGCCTGTGTCTGATGGGACCTTCGTGCACGCAGGCCGCTGGCACATGGGTTTTCAGTACCTCACACGGAGACACATCAAGCCAAGACTGAAGACACTTTTTTGCCGAAGCATCACCAGAACAATAAAAGCTGCTCACCAGAACCAACCTCAAGAGCCGGGTGAGCTCAGCCACCAGCTCGGCCCCTCTGATTTTGCACCCCACCCCCATGCCCCCGCCTGTGCAGTGCCACGGTCCTTTCTTACCTGGGATGATGGCGACTGTGTCTTTCTCCCAGGACACAACGCTAACATATTCCTGTACTGAAGAGGGGATGAGGCACTTGAAGACGGCCACGCTACCACGCATCGACCTTTGATCCTCCACCCGGACGGTGTAGGGTTCCCTGAAAACTGCAGACAGATTGCAGGGCAGAAAGAAGAGGGTGTCACAGGCTGGGCTGGGACCTGGTGGGGAGCCCGAGAAGCCACTTCTCAGCACCCCAGGCCTCACCCGCCATCACTTCTCCCACATCCCACCTGGCCCACCCAAAAGTTCCTGCCAGGGAACTCATTCCTGCCTTGTCCAGCAACCTCCTCCACTCCCCACTCTTCCTCAGAAACACCCAGTCTCCCTCTATAAGACCGTAAGTCCACCTTCTAGCCCTTCCAGTTTTGGTGAGTTTTAACAAAGTGCATTAGTGGTACAGGCCTGGAGGGCAGCACCTCCACCCTGCAATGAGATCATTTCAATAAGGGGATGTGTGCTTTATAAGGAAAAGTACCAGAATGCCTCTAAGGAAACCACACTCAATTTCCTACATTATTCCTGGGCCCAAGGTGGTAACGGTTTGGGGCACGGTGACCATCACTTGCCAAAACAAAAACCATGAGACAAGATCTAACAATAGATATTTTTGTATGCCACTTCAAAGTGAAAGGCAGCCTGGGAAAATGTAGTTGACATACAGAACTTTCTGCAGGGCTCGGGGGTTTACAAGAACAATGAGTGAGAATATTTGAAACAGTGAAGATCTCTGAAAATGCGGAATGCCAGCGACAAGGGCAATCTCCACGATTCTCCCAAACGAAGCACACTTGCTGCTCTCTCTCCTGACCTGACACCATCTACAGCCGGACCTCCAATCCTGGTCCTGCCTCCAGATGACCCCTGCTTCAAAGTGGGGGCCTCCTGCCTCAGCCCCAGGGCTGGTTTCTGGAGCACTGTCACCTGCAGACGCTCTGCCTGTCCGGGCCCCTGGGTAGGCTGGACCAGCCTTGGGGTAGAGCTGAGGGGCCCGCCTCTGTCTCTCTCTGATCCTCCCCTGCTTGGCCTCTCCCCAGGGCCCTTCTCCATTCTTCCATCTCTTCTCTGCCAACCAGAGCTGGTGTAGCAAGAGCCCCACTGCCTCCCGACCTTGTCCCTCAGCAGGCACCTGGGCAGCGTGCCCTCCTGCTCTCCCTGCCACGGTTGCCAGGGTGATGCTCAGGGCCCGGCAACCCCTCTGGCTGTGCACCTGCAGCCCCTCTGGCTTCATCAAGAGCTTCTTAATTGGCTGCGCTTCCCATCAGGCCATCCCCGTCCAGTCCTCTCCTGGCCTTTATTCTTTCCCTCCCGGTGTCGTGGCTGTGATGGGAAGATGCACAGTTGAGATGGAGGAGAGAGGCATGGAGGGAGGCACCCCCAGCTCTGTGGGGCTGTGGTCTCCCCGCCCTTCTGTGGGCTGGACGTGGCACTGTCTGAAGATGCGAGGAGAGCACAGAGGAGACTAAAGAGAGGGAGGAGAGGGGAAAGGGCTGGGACAGTCCCTCAGGGCCAGCAGAGGCCCTCGGCTAGCAGCATCAAACAAGCCGCCCCTGCCTCCTCCTCTGAGCAGCGCTGTAACCCTGGACAAGAGCTAATGTACATTCTGAAGCCTCAGTTTCCTCGTTCATAAGAGGAAACAATAGCAGCAGCATGGAGCAGGCCTGGCACATGGAAAATACTAAAGCAGTGCTGCTTGTCATTATAGCTACACCTCTGGGGTCAACTGGCGAGGTGACCTTGGGCAAGTGGCTTAACCTTTGTCTTAGTCACCTCACTGTAAGAAACACCAGACAGGATTATTGTGAAAACTGACACCTAACCCAGTAACATGCAGGTAATAGGAATACAGCATCGCTTGCCCTTAGCTCAATCCTCCAGGCTGTGGAGGCCAGAACTGGCCTCCAAACCATGGCCTCGGGGCTCCCAGTCTAGCACCTGGGTCCTCTCAGGGGAAGAGTGCTGCTCCCAAAGAGAGGGTCCACGTGGAGCCCCAGAGGAGAGAGCTAAGCATTGCCCCGGGGTGCTGAGAGCTCAACTCTCCCTCTAAGCAAACCAGCAGGATGAAGTCCACGCTCAGTTGCTTAGTCGTATCTGACTCTTTATGGCCTCATGGACTGTAGCCCACCAGGCTCCTCTGTCCATGGAATTTTCCAGGCAAGAATACTGGTGTGGGCTACCATTTCCTCCTCCAGGGGATCATCTTCCCAATCCAGGGGTCGAACCTGCATCTTTTACATCTCCTGCATTGGCAGGCAGATTCTTTACCACTCAGCCACTTGGGAAGACCAATGGGCTAAAGATCAGCTTTTTAATTAAAAACTGTCAACCCAGCTCACCCCCTATATACACCCATTCCCTACTACTTGGAACCCTGTACATGTGAAAGGCAGCCGTAAGGCAGAAGGACCTTAATGCAACTGAGCATTATCTCACTGGACCATCACACAGTGATGAATGGGGTAGGTACTGGCAATCAGCTTTGCAGATGAGGCAACTGAGGCTCAGAAAGCTGTGTTCTGCACCTAAGGTAAGTTGCTAAGATTCCCAAGAACAAAACAACTTTCCTTGAGGGGCTGACTCTTTGCTAGGCCAGAAAGTCAGAGCAGGATCCATCATAGGCAGGCAGGTCCGGGAGGCTTCCCTGGAAACCACTCTCCTCTGCCCAAAACAATCACCAGGAAAGATGGTGCACCCAAGGCTGGGTGACATCACAGTGGGCTAGCTAGAACACTACCTGTCTTCTTCCACCCAAAATGCTTAAGAAAATCATTCCCCAAACCTCAGTGTTTTATTAATATTTCAGGCACACTGCACAATGGACTAGAACACAGCAGCATATCATGACATCCTGGTAAAGACTGGCTGATCTAAGCCACTGTCTTGCCTCCAGACCTAACAAAGAGAAATGAAGCTTTGTAATTTCTGTAAAGAGACCAGTTGAAAAGCCCTCACTTCCTTGCCTCCATCAACTCTTCCCAAGACCAAAATCCTTCACTGCTAAGAGTTTTCCATCATGGATTTTACCTGAATGTCTGTCCTCACGAGATGCCTTATACCCAGATGTCCATCAGCAGTGGGATGGATAAATAAAGTGCAGGATGGTCAGACGAGACACCATGGCAATGAAAATGAGCCAGTAACTTTGCATAGCAGTAGGGCTAAACCCTACAAACAACAGTGGGCAAAAGACTCAGGAGAATGTGTACTATGGGACTCCGTTTAGATAAAGCTCAGCAATAGCAAACATCTATCTTGTTAGAAGTCAGGACAGTGGTTTCCCCAAAGGGTGGAGTGACTGAAAAAAAGCACGAACAGGCCTCTGAAATGCTGATACCTTCATCTGGATATTAAATTTTGTGAAAATTCATCAATCTATATACTTATGTACATTTCTTTATATATATTCTATTTCAATAATGGGGTTTTTAAAAAAAACAGAAAGTCACTGAATGTTTTTCATGAATCAAGTACTAAAATGAACACATGACTTAATTTAAACAGGCGTTATCGCATTGAACCATCGCGCATAGTGATGAATGGGTAGATGCTTGTATCAGTTTTGCAGATGAGGACGCTGAGGCTCAGAAAGGTGTGTTCTCTGCCTAAGGACACATAGTGCTCAGTTGCTCAGTCACTTCTGACTCTTTGCAATGCCATGGTCTGTAGCCCGCCAGACTCCTGTGTCCATGGGATTCTCCAGGCAAGAATAACTGGAGGGGGTTGTCATTTCCTCCTCCAGGGGATCTTCCAGACCCAGGGATCAAACCCGTGTCTCCTGTGGCTCCCGCACTGCAAGCGGATTCTTTATCACTGAGCCACGTAGGACGCCTTAAGAACACACAAGAAGTGGCAGAGCTAAACATCACAACCCTCCTTGAAGGGCTGCCTTCTTCCCTGTTGCACTCGTCCTCAGAATGGGCGCTGCCTGCTCCCCATTCCTGCCCTGTAGGGGAGCCCGTGTCTGGTCGCTTACCTGCTTTGACGCGGATGTTGGGGCTCCGGATCTTGCCGGCAGCGTTCTCCGCGGTGCAGAAGTAGTCATTGTCGTGGATAAAGCTATTGAAGGCGGAGGGGGAGAAGGGGTAGAGCTGCAGCGTCCCGTTGGCGTGGACGTGCCGGATGTGCGGCACGTCGTAGATGTCGTCCCCCGTGGCCAGGTACCATCGAAGGGCCGCGCTGGGGGAGCCCGCGGCCGGGCAGGGCACCACCACCCCCACGGAGCTGGAGAAGGTCACCTGCTGCAAGGAGTCATTCACAAAGTAGAGGCTGGTGCCAGCATCTTCAGGGCGGGCTGCAGGGGAGGGGAGAGGGGGGGAGAGCAGAGAGGGTGGTTAGTGAAGCTAAGGATACCCTCAGGGTCCACAACCCTGCAACTCCCGCACTCACTCATAGGACGTTGGAGCACCGGCCATTCAATAAGTACTGTTGAGCACTGACTCTACACCAGGCATTGGCAAGGATGAGTAAAAGAGTTCCCACCCTGCAGATGCTTCCAGCCTAGCACAGAAATGGCAAAATGTTGACACGGCTCCTTCTCCACACCAAGCCAGGTCCAAAGCTGTAGTCCACTCCTAGGCATCCACAGTATGAGAGACACTGACACTGCTTAGATAAGGGATGTTTACTGAGCACCTATTAGACGCAAAGATGTTCACACCCGGCCCCCCAGTCCATCTTTATAATCTTGAGAGGGGATGGCATGGTGTTAGAGAAATTAAAATGGAGGAAGTCTTGTTCAGGCTTCAGAAGGAGGAGAGCAGGCCTCTGACCTGCCTGGAAACACGACTAGTCAGGCAACATTTTAGATAAGAAACGGTGTGGGTCTTGGAAATCTTGAGCACTTGGAAGGCGGGCCAACCCCTTGGGGTCTAACAAAATCTTGTGACTCATAATGGGAAACAAACAGTATTGTAAAAAGGTTAAAGGAAAACCAGAGCTGCATCTTTGTGCAAAGTGATGATATCAGTTTGTGGCCCAGGATTATAAGCAGGAACTCCCCCAAATGGCAATTTGCAGTCTCACCTGTGCAGTGGACGCATTTCCCAGGACCCTTTCCTAACTGGGACTCCAGACTGCTGTTACTTGGGACTTCCCAGCGTGCCGTTGAAGTCTGAATGTCGGTCGGCCTGATGGGTGGTGTATGTGCTGTTGCTGTCATTGCTGCTTAGCTGCTAAATCATGTTGACTCTTTGTGACCTCATGGACTACAGCCCACCAGGCTCCTCTGTCTATGGGATTTCCCAGGCAAGAATACTAGAGTGTGTGGCCATTTCCTTCTCCCCGGGAATCTTCTGACCCAGGGATGGAACCTGTGTCTCCTGCGTTGTAGGTGGGTTCTTTAACACTGAGCCACCAGGGAAGCCTGTATGCGCTGTTCCTCTTCTCTATTGTTTCTCTTTCTCTTTTCTTTTAATGATTGTATATTGAAATTAAGTTAAATAATTCTCTATTAAATATTGAAATTGAGTATTTGTATGTAATGAGTGGTTTCTTTTGTTAACAAATCCTTCAAACCTAAAATAAAGTAAAACTTTTGGTAAAACATATGGCCTCTTTTTTATCCTTCCCTTTTGGAGGTTAAGCACAGTTACATGATGTGCCTGAGATG
The DNA here is from genome assembly GCF_019320065.1 of Cervus canadensis. NCBI lineage: Eukaryota > Metazoa > Chordata > Mammalia > Artiodactyla > Cervidae > Cervus > Cervus canadensis. Next base: position 25,499,972 of record NC_057396.1, read on the forward strand.
ACACAGCTAATAAGCTACAGGATCAGAATCTGAACGCAGTGCTCTAAATAGGATCTTAGCACGCTTTCTAACACACCAGAGCCAAAAGGTAAAAGGTCTGAGACCATGCTCTAAGAGGAAGGGCTCACAAAGTGGGATGCTGCCCCAGACGAGAGAATGCTGCAGAAGACCCTGGGAGCCGTCTTTCCCCTCGAGAGATCAATTTGGAAAATGTTTTGTCCCAAGGATTGGGATGAGGACTGGTGGCACCATGAGTAGATCCATCCAAACTCAGGAACAAGAGACATCACTGCCCTCCTCAGGTTCTAAAACCATCCCTGACACTGACCGACTATGGAATTCCCTTCCCCTCTCTGACCATCCATTCCTTCACTCATAAAATGGAGAGAGGATCCATGAGACTGCAAAGACCCCATGAGTCTCTGACATATCGCCATTGTAACACTCGATCACACAGGTGAACATGCTCACGACAGCAGCCACCTGACAATGTCAAGGCCACCTGATAAGGAGGACAGCTCTCTGCAACTCTCAGCCCAGCATGGGACCTTGGTCTTGCCTGCCCTTATGGAAACAGCCCCACATGATGGAATCAGGACCTTCCCTCCCTACCAAGGAGCCTGCCTCCTTAGGAAGGGTCACCTCTCAGCAGGTGGAGGCAAACCCAGAGGAAGAGGGGCCTGGTCCCAGCTCTCCAGCTGGAAGCCACTCCCTCTCTACCAGGAAGATCAAGGAGCAAACAAACGATTCTGCTGCTTGTTTAAAGAACGTTGCGGGGGACCCAACTTGACCTCAATTTCCACAACTTTATCAGGAGGGGGAGGGCCTGCATCCAGACCATATTAATATTCTCAGCTTAACTCTGAGCTGAGCCTCCAGGGAGAATATACCGGGCAGCTCGTTGAGGAAGGCCATTAAGGCTCATTGGTCAGAGCAATTCACATCAGCTCATAAAAGGCCGTGATGAAGCCATTAGCAGCAGAGCTGGAAAACACATCCCTGGGCTCCTTGCTGCGGTGTCAGGGGCATCCTCTTAGCAACAAATGCATTTGCTGTCCCCACCCAGCACTGCACCCTTACTGGCTACAGAGGAGCAAAGGGATGAGGGGGGAATTGGGAAGCACAGCTTTCCTACCCACATCCTCACACTGCCTCCACTGTAACAGTCCTGGGGGTGGTGGCTGAGCAAATCTGCTCTTGGAAGAGGAAAGGGACCCTCAGAAGCCTGTCCAGTTCACAGGGGCCTGGGTGTTCTCCAAGGCCATGAAACCATACCATTCACAAATAAGTGGGCTAGGGCTTAGGAAGTTTCTTCTCCGATCCACTCTCCCCAGATTCCCAGGAGCCTGCTCACCTTCCAAAGGTTTCTTTACTGACATTCAATCAATAATTATTCACTAAGCATCTTCTTCCTGCCAGGCCCTGTTGTAAGCCCTTTACTTGTATGACCTCTTTTCATCCTCCCAACAACCCTATGAGGGAGATACTATCATTATTCCAGTTCACAGATGAAGAAACTAAGGCACTGAGAGATCAAAGCGACTTTCCCAAGACCACATGACTGGTAACCAAGGGCTCCAGATGCAGGCAATCTGAGTGAGTCCAGAGTCTGATTTCTTAACCCTCAGATGATGGTAACCAGCGCAACAGTAAAGAGGGGGCTTATACCATCCTGAAAAAAATACCACCACCTGGCCACCAACTTCCCTATTCAGCTGACCACAAACAAGATTTATACCTCTGCACACGCACCCTGGGAGCGGGGCCCCTGTCAGACTCAACACTTCAGACAACGCTCAGCCTGTGGGAGGAGGAACATTACTCTGGGGTGCTGGGTACTTCCTGAGACAACCTAGTTAATCAGACACACTCACCATGGCAGCTTTATGGATTTTGGAAGCCAGAATCCATCAAGAAACAGAAAGACTCTACATTATGCCTGACAAATGGACTTAGGAAGTTGAGAAAGATCTCTGACAGAGAGGAACTCGAGAACTGTCTGATTCAAGGGGCCGGGTAAGAAAATATTTAAGGAGCTGTATGATGCAGCCCTCAGTGATAAGACCAGCTGCAATGATACTAGCAACCACGGATTTCACTAACTGTAGGCCAGGCTGGGTGCTAGATCCATTATAGGTGTTCTCTCACTTAACCTCATGACTCTCTAGGTGATGTTATAATTCCCACCGATATTGTTTAGTTGCTAAGTAGTGTCCGACTCTTTGTGACCACATGGACTGTAGCCTGCCAGTCTCCTCTGTCCGTGGGATTTCCCAGGCAAGAATACTGGAGGGAGTTGCCATTCCCTTCTCCAGGGGATCCTCCCCACCCAGGGGTCAAACCTGCATCTCCTGCATTGGCAGGCAGATTCTTTACCACTGTGCCACCTGGGAAGCATTCCCATTGCACAGATAAGGAAATTAAGACTCTGAGAAGTTAACTAACTCACCCAGTGTAACCCAGAGTGTAAGTGTTGGAGGTGGGCTGGGACCCAACTTTGCCTGACTTCAGAGCCTGGGAATGAAACTGCTCTATTGTATGAAACATGCTGAAGATAAGAGGAATCAAGCCACAGAATCTGGTTTTCCAGGTTGGGTATCCCTCCCCATCCTTTCTTCCTTCCCAAACCTACCCTAAATACACATTCCTAGTCTTCTCCTCTCCTGACTGGAAATCCACTCCTCCCCCCAATCCCTGCCTGCAGAGACAACCCTTGGCCCAGGCTTCCCTTGGCTCCAGGCTTCTGGAAGGACCATCAGCCACAATAGCAACAGCCTTCCTGCCCTCTGGGCCTTGGATCCTGCCAGAGCCAAGGACGTGGGGGTTCTCAGGAACTACAAATGGGTAGATGTAATTGATGAATGGACTGGGATTGTCCAGCCACCTGTCAGGGCTGAAGAAACAGCAGATTGATAGCAAAAGGTGAGTAGCTTCATATTTCTCCCACCCTGGGATGTGAGCCGCTGTCTTCCGAGTCTGGGGGAGCTGGGGAGGATTAGACAAACCATTCATTTCTGCTTACGGCTCTGACAGTGCATTGCCATTATGAAGCATCACCCTCAGGTGTAAAACAATAGCATTTTGCACTTACGTCGGGTTCATATTTTACCATCACAAGGCACCTGTCAGCCCGGAATGCAGAAGCCCTTAAATAATCATTAATTCAGCCTCACCCCATCTGCCAAGAGAAAGGAGTAAGCAAATCTATAATGGGGAAACTGAGGCACGAACTCCCTCAAGTCTCCACCACGTGCCCAGATGGTGGCGGGCACAGTGAGCAGCTATGGCAGCAATGAGCACACTCAGTCACCAGCCATGGGAAGGGGAGTAGCGAGGGTCCGGGGGCCTTGACCCCACCTCACGGAGTCTGGAGAGGATTGGATGGTGGTGGGTTTCCCTCCTTCTGAGGCTCCTGTTTGAATCTTCAGAGCAGTGACGGAGCCCCAGCCAGCTCTGGGGAGCACAGAAGTATGGGACAATAGCCGGAGACCTGGGACAAGTCTTCACTCCTGGGGCTCATTCCTGAAGCGCTGTGTGACCTCAGGTAAACCACTTAGCCTTTCTGAGCCTCCATGTCCTCATTCACAAAAGGGGGAGGACTGTACCATCTTACCTGTCCTCCAGGTAAGACAGAATGTGAAAGTAATGGTTCTGCATAATGAGGATGCAGGACTAGGAGGGATGGGATTGTTATTAGCTTCAAGTCCCAGAGATTCTCCGAGAAGACCATGGAGATGAAAAATACAGCAAAGGGTGGCCAGGGCCCAGCTCCCCTCTGCAGCTCTGCATTTGCGGGTGACTCCTGCGCCCTCCAACACTCTCCTCTCCCAGGTCTTTCCTGACTCGGGGCCAGGAAACACTTACTCCTTCAGGAGGTCTTTACCCAGCACCAGCCCTGTGCTCAACAGGACCCTAGGTGTGGTGAAAAGCATCAAACGCCAGAGAACATTCCCGCCCCCTCCCCACACCATTCAGGAGCATCCAGAGGAGACAGGAGCAGGAAAGGGTTAACCCACTACCCAGGGCAGAGTCTGCAGAAGGGCTCATAGCCCTTTGTCTAATTTCATTTTGGCTGTACACCTACTCCCCTGAAGGCTTCCTCCGGCTGATGGTACAGAGTTCTCTAAAGGAAACTAACACTGACCGAGAGCCTACTGTGTGCTTCAGGGGCACTTTCTCACGGAATCCCCTTGCAGAGGTGCAGGGTGGGCCCTGTGGGTCTCATCTCCTGTGTGCACTGTCACTCAATCATGTCCAACTCTTTGCAACCCCAAGACTGGAGCCCGCCAGGTTCCTCTGTCCATGGGATTTCCCAGGCAAGAATCCTGGAGCAGGTTGCCACTTCCTCCTCCAGGGGCTCTTCCTGACCCAGGGATCGAATCCCCACCTCATGCACTGGCAGGCGGGTTCTTTACCACTGAGCCACCTGGAAAACCCAGGTCTCATCCTACAAGTGAGGAAAAAGATGATAGAGCCAGGTGGCCACCAAGCCAACCCTCAGTCAAGGTCTGCCTGGCTCCCAAGCCTGAGATTTTTTCCAACATGACGCTGAAGAGTTCAAAGTTAGAGGCCTTATGAGAATTCTCTCTTTCATTTCTCCTCTGCAAGCCGGTCCTAATTTGGAAAGCAAATCCTTGGACAGGAAACTCCGACTTTCCCCTTAAATCTCAGCCATCTCCCCCAGCTCTTTCTTTCCTCTGCAGACAGAACCAGGCAGATTTACAGAGAGAACGAGAGGAGGGGGAAACACTTCATAAATAAAGAGAGAGAGATCAGATCAACAGCAAAGCTTCTTCTGGTCAAAGGGGGAAATGGATTTTTAATAGAAAATGGAAGTTATGGGCTTGGTTGTGATGTGACAGACGCCCAGACTTAAACCCATTTAATCTTCTCCGCCGGTTAACATTGAGCACCACCCCGATGCCGCGTTTCATAAAACAGGCTCCAAATGGCTGGGAGATTAGAAGTGTAGAAATAGCACAGCAATATTTTTAAACCAGAAATCGCCCCCAGTCATTTGGGCTGCCCCAGGGTCACCCCTGAAACCTAAATATCCATTGTATCAACTTGTCCTGTGCTGTCTGGCCATTGGGATTAGTTTGGCGAAGGAAACTCGACACCCACGCTGTCGACACCCAGGGGCCCCCGCCCCACCTGCCTGACTTGGGATGGAGGTGTCTGGCCAACTGAGGCTTCCTCCTGCACACTCATCGGTCCCCATGTCATCGTCTCCAGACATCGTAAATGACAACCCGAGGAGACTGACATATTAACGCCTCACCACTTCCACCGGGAGAAGTGAGTCATTTTTTTTTCCTCTTCCTTTACAATATTTACCCATCTCTTTCACTGCATATTTCATCCAGGAGCACCTGCCAATGCTGGGGCCCCTGCCACCTGCCACCGCCCACCCCCAGAGATGGACAAGCACCCCCAAGGGGTATCCAGACCTGGGCACAGGCAGTGGGGCTGGACAGGGGGAGGAGGGGCGGGCAGGGCTTGCCTGCAGGACTGTGAGCTGTCTTGGTCACCACTGTCCCCTGGGCCAAGCATAGCACCAGGCACGTAGCACGGAGGTTAAACGCCCAGACTCTGATGCCCTTTGCTCTTCCCCCTTACCAGCAGTGTAACCTCAAGCAAGATGACCTCACCTCTCTCTGCACCTTGGTTTTCTCATCTATAAAATGGGGGTGACCACATCTACTTCAGGGGTTGTTAGAATAAGACGAGTTAATATATACAGCACCTTCCGGTATATGTAAGTGGTATAGGTAACCACATAAGTGTTCATTGCTGTTGTAAGTATTATCATGAGAGTGAGCAGACAGGAAGTACTTATGGAATAAATATCCCTCAGCAAATACTTACCTCTCACCAACAATGATGATGACGATGACAACTTCAGACAGTTATCTCCAACATTATTATGCGTCAGAACCACCTGGAGAGCTTGTTACACATCCACATCCTTAGATACATGCACAACAGATCCACCACATCTGGTAAAGGGCCAGGGAACTCCATTTCTGAGGCAAGTGGTCCTCTGTCTACACTCACAATGATGTTCCATAGAGAAGAATAGATCTGCCATACTGGATTTCAACCCACTCTCCCAACAACAGACTGTTCTCCTGGGCTTGGTTGACAGGACCCTAGCACTGCATTAATTTCTTTAATTTGGCAATCAAGTTAATAAAATAACAATGGTGTGATCAACAGACAGACCATTGTCATACCCACATCAACCACAACTCCCCCCACCTCACACAGAACTGTTGTTTTAATGCAGATGTGGTCACGTGAGGTTTCTTGGATTAATTTGCAAGGTTGATTACTCCGCTACATCTCCACACAAAGGTTTTCATGAAAGAGATATATCATTTGTCTTCATTCTGTTCTTGTTCCATAGTTGGAAAAAACAGATCTCAGAGAGGACCAACCAGCAGGGCCTCAGCTCAACCACCATGTCTTTCCAAAATACTCAGGTAAGGACCAGGGAGACGAGGTCTGGCCCGCCATCAGAAAACCCCCCATGCTGTATTCACACCTTGGAGACAACCTGAGCCTAGACCCTGAGGCGGAGAAGGGCCAGTCTCTCCAGACAGCATCCGAGCATTGATACTTTTCTGGGACAGGATGGTGTAGCTGGGACCAAGTCCTATACTTTCTGTCCCCAAACTTGGCATACCTGCTTCATCTCTATCCTCACCATCATCATGGTCACCATTGCTTTTTTTTTTTTTTTAGCATATACTGTGTGCCAGGCACTGTCAGAAGCCCCTTCCTTGCATTATGGTGCATTTAATTGCTACAAGCAACCTCTAATGGAGCTACTGCCCAAGACCCCATTTTACAGCTGAGACAACAGGATCATTGAGAGATCAAGTAATTTCCTCAGTAGCACAGCCAGGGCTGGCAGAGCGGCATTTCGAACTACCTTATACTGGCTGCGTTTCTCAACGGGAGCACTGCATTCTACTCTCAGAACGTCTCCAAGATGTGACCATCCTTACATGGGGGTTTTCTGATGAAAGACAGCCATTTGGGGGATGACAATTCTGAATTATTTGGGACTGCCCCAGGCATCAGACATTTCATCCCTAATCATTCCCTCCCTATCCCCCACTATGTATTCCCTACCCTCATCACTATAACAACTCCAAAGTATCTCCCCCAACTTCCAAACAGTCCTAAGAAAGCAGTACCACCCCAACGAGAAGCAATGCCCCAGGGCCCAAGTGGCCACCTCTGTCCATCAGAAACATGGGGTTTTTTCTTTCTCCCTTAGGATTCTTAGCACAAACATAGGTCCTATAACCAGCAATCAGAAACCTCTGAGATCCAGTAAAGATCCTTCAACCTATAAGGCCCCTCACCATCAGCTCCAGGAGGAGTTATGAGCAACAGCTGACAGTCAAACAGACTCTAATCTTCCAGCCCCTCCCAGACAGGGCCTGTCAAAAGAAGGCCCCCTATGGCCAGAAAGGTCTTTCCCGGGAGTCAGCTCAGACAGCACAGTTGTCCCCAGAGATTCCTAGATTTAGATTGTTCACGCTGGAGGGACTTAAGAGATTATTTTGTCCAATCTCCTCCATTTACAGATGGGGAGAGTGAGGCCTAGAGAGTCACACACTCCCAGGTACACAGCTGGCCAGCATCCTGGCTGGGACCCAAGCCCTGTCCCCACCGATCGTGCAGTTCTGGCTGCTCCAGCAACCCAGGCATGGAGGGCATCATGGAGAAAGGAAGCCACAGCACAGGAGCGAGCGTTAGAGGGGCCAGGGCCGCTGCTCGGCTGCCTAGAGGAGAGGGCTCAGGGGGGCGGGACATCTGTGTACCAACGGTCAGTCACCAAGCAGAAGAGGGTCCATGGATCCTGCCTCCACGTGGCCTAAAAGGCAGGAGCAGCGGTCAGTGAGTAGGAGGTCAGGACCAAGACAGAACCGGCTGATCACAAGGGTGAGCTCTGGATGGTCAGAGGTGTCTGGCGGGGAATGGGGTGCCTTGAAAGGAAGGAGTTTCCTGTGACTGGGCATGCTGGAGCAGAGGAAGACCACCACTGGGAGGAAAGCACAGAGGGGATCAGGCAGCTGATGAGGGGATGAATTCAGTGTCCCTGAATGTGACTTCCAACCTTGAAGACTTGGACCTACGGCAGTCACACCTTCAAAGCAGGTCCCCCGTCCTTCTCCTCACCCATGGCTCTGGGAGGCCACTCCAGATACCAGATACAAGGTGACCGTTACCCTGACTCCACTGCATTCTCAGGGCCTGATGCTGTCCAGTCGCTCAGTTGTATCCGACACTTTGTGACCCTGTGGACAGCAGCACACCAGGCCCAGTCCACCATCTCCCAGAGTTTGCTCAAACTCATGTCCATTGAGTCAGTGATGCCATCCAACCATCTCATCCTCTGTTACCCCTTTCTCCTCCTGCCCTCAATCTTTCCCAGCATCAGTCTTTTCCAATGAGTCAGCTCAGGGCCTGGATTCCAGTAATTGCCATGACCTCAAACAAGGTCACACATGATGGGACCCTGTGCCTACTGCCCTTACCACACACATGAAGTGTGGACTCCCAGCAGGGAAAATACCCTCAAGGGAACGTCCAGAGGACTATGGAGTAAACAGACATCTAAGCGCCCAGGGATGGAGCAGAGGTAAGCTCCTTCCACACACCCCCAGGTACTGGGGCCACAGGGAATCTGCCAAGTCTGCTCCATGAAGATAGTTGCCAGCCCTGCTGGGTCTCATTGGCTGTTCCCCTCACTGATGAAAAGGGTAGAAAATTCTCCATATATGGGGGACCCAGGAAGGGGGAGACAGCCACACACAGCTGTGAGACCTTCACTGTTCCTGCATGATGAGATGACAGTAATTATACCTCACGTTTCAGCAGAGCATTTATAAGGCTAAAACTGGTCTGCTGTGGGTTTTTCACACGTGTGTGTTTATATGTGGCCCTCTTCAGCTTACAGGGCATTGTCACACACTCTATAATTGTATGGCTTTCATCCTTCTTGTGACCAGGCAATAACAACCAACCCTGGGGGATGATCAGGACTGGGATTATTTTACCCATTTTACAGATTAGGAAGTAGAGGCACATGAACTATTAGGCAACGTGCCTAAATCAAGCTGAGCTTGATTTCCTTGGTCATGAATAATGCTTCTTCATGGACACACACAGAGTTTAATGGAGATGCAACTAGCCTTTGGATAACTGTTCTTAATGAAGATGGTGACCTTGGAAACCATCAACACAAGCATCAAGGAGAGCAAGGGCATGGGGAAGTGGGGCAGGAGGTGGCTGAACGGATGCGGGGAGAGCAGCTGAATGGCAGGGGTGGTGCCCAAGGCTAGTGCTATTCACGGTAAAGTAGCGCGGGACCAACATCTGTTAAACAGGGCACGCCGGCTGTGCCACAGCACCACCCCCCACTCACGGAACCCACGGGCCACAACCTGTCATGAGCAGCACTTGACCTCTGGGTCACTGGCTGCTTCCCCGTGACTGGCTGGGTTATGGAGAGAGAAGTGGTCTGGGGATCCCCAAGGTCTAGGGCTGTCAGGAGTGTTCTCTCTACATGAAACTACCTGAAAAACAGTGAAATGCAGCCTGGCAGGGAAAGACACAGCAATCCATCCAGGTGTGTGGGGGGCTCACCCTAAGCAGCACATTCCCACAGGCTTACGGCATTAAATCCAGGCTAGTTCTCACTCTGTCCAATCACAGTCGAGATTTACCAGCCAACCCCGCCTTCCTCAGGCAAGTATGAGACTGGCCTTTGCCTCACCCTCAAATCCAAATCTGGATCCCACCTCTGCCCTCACCTTTGCCACAGCTGCCACCAGCAACTGGCTGCGGAATGGGAGTGTGCTGGACACCCCTTTCCCAAGGAAACCCAGGTGCCTGCATGGCCCCAGCTACCTGGCTGAGGATGGATCCTGCCGGCTACCCAACTGACAGATGACAGAAGGAAGCTGTGATGTTCCCTGCTGGGGCCACCGTTCAGTCTTCTTACTGCTACAAAGTCTCAGTCAGCTGGCTTGGCCAAAACTGTGGCTCATTCGTACAACTGACAGAACCCGATAATCCAGCAGGAGATGTGGGTTTGATCCCTGGGTGGGGAAGATCCCCAGATCCCCAGATCCCCTGGAGAAGGAAATGGCAACCCACGCCAGTATTCTTACTTGGGAAATCTCACGGACAGAGGAGCCTGGCGGGCTCCAGAAGAGTCAAACTCGACTTAGTGACTAAATAGTGGCTGTGGTGGGGTGGGGGTGAGAGTAGTGCAGGAAAAAAGAAGAGGTCTAAGGTTTATTGAAAACCAGTTATATTCTAGGTATGCTGTATACATCATCTCCTTTAATCCCATTTCAGAGCTGGAGAAAGTGAGGCTCAGAGAGACCTAATGTCCCCTATTAAGGGCAGAACCAGGACGTGAATGAAGAGTTTGCCTTGATTCAGAATATCCACTGCACCATTAAGTTGCAATCTCATTTGTCTTTACAATTCTAATATACAAAATGCTCTGGTTGGAAGAATTAAGGGAGGGGAACTTGAAGCTCTGTCCATTGGCCTTCTCTCCCTCCAGCCATACCCTTAGGCTCCACCCAACAACTTAGGGTTGCACCCCACATCTTAGGGCTCCACCCCCACCTTCTTCAGAAATGTCTGCGGGACCAGAGCCCTCCCAGATCACTGCCAGCATCTGACTCTTTGCAACCCCATGACCGCAGCTTGCCAGGCCCCTCTGTTCATGGGATTCTCCAGGCAAGAATACTGGAGTGGGTTGCCATCTCCTCCTCCAGGGGATCTTCCCAACCCAGGAAGAGAACCCACATCTCCTGCATTGGCAGGCGCATTCTTTACCATTGAGACACCTGGGAAGCCCCTCCCAGATCATTAGATGTGCAGAAAAGCACTCTGGGAGCCCTTGGAGCTGCACCTGCCAGGGTGAGATTTGCCCAGGGCCCTGGAAGTGCAGACAAAATCATTCTCGAGGTGGCTTTCCCACCGCGGACATCCCAGCTGGCTCTCTGGGAAGGAGCACAGCAGTTGCCCCAAACTGTTGGCTCTTCAAGCATTACTCCCAGCTCTTTATCCATCAGTTCTCTGACCACAGCACCTGTCTTCCTACTGCCCCCTGCTCCAACCACTGCATGTGATAGAAGGCACCTTAACGATGGGAGAAGCAGCAGCTGAGGCCTCTTCCTCTCAGAGGCCACAACCCCCTCCCAGACTGGACACTGACAAACCAAGAGGGTGACAGGGCATTTTGTCTCACTTGATATCCCCTTCCCATCAGCTGCAGCTTCTCCACCTGCTGACCACAGCCCTAAGCCGCCTCCAACCTGAGGGTGCACACACCAGAAGGCGAATGTTGGCCCTGGATCCCCATGGCTGGTGCGCCCCTCTCTCCTTTCTGCAGCACAGGTGGGACAACACACACCCCAAGTCTGGTCCGCCTTCAGGCATCTCTGCCACTGTCACACATTCCATCCCTGTTGCAAGCTCGAGGGTCTGCCTTGCCAGGAGGAGGACTCAGTGCTAAACCCCTGGGGGGCTAAAACTCGGAAGAAAGAAGCACCCCTGAAAACACCCTCCTTCTCCACACCCTTGTCCCACCCCACTCCACCCAAGGAAAGAAGTCACTGCCTGGCTGCTACTGAGGCCGAGATCAAGATGCTATCAAGATGCTACCCAAGGCTCCTGGCCTGGCTAGGTGAGCATGAAAATTACATGCAAATTACATGCAAATCCAGGGCCTGCCCTTGGGTCCCTGGCACCCTGCCACGTCTGCTGCCTGTGGCTCACCCCATTCAGGCACCTGGGTGCCAGCTAGAAGGGCTGGGCCTGAGCTAGGGCCTGAGAAAGCATTTGGGAAGCGGGGGGCTTTTCTTCTTGACTGCTTCCAGTGCCCCCAAGAAACACCTCCTCCAGGATCATGTGGGAGGGGAGAATCTCTCCCAGCCTGGTACCCATTCCCCTGGAAAAAAAAAAAAAAAAGAAAGCTCTCTGAACATCTACCCTCCCCTCAACTCATCCATAAATAAAATCATCCTTCATCAGGCTGAGCAGGGGACCAAGCAAGTCACAAGGATGGAATCTCCAAAGACCAGGAGAAGGTAAGGGGGCCACGAGGTCTGCACCCCTCTGTTAAAAGCCAACAGAGTTACCCTGTGTCTGGACACTCCTAGCCAGCCTGTTGGTGGGGATGGGTTTGCTTCTTTAGCAAAGCATCGCTGGGCCAACCCCCACCCCTGCCGCCATTTGCTTGCCCACCTCCTCTTCATTCCTCAATCTGAGAAAAATAAGCCTCTTCAGCCAGTCTCCTGGGATCTGCTCAACTTAAGCGCTGCCTTTGGGTCAACTGCTTACTTGCTTTTTGTTTCTAATTGAGCTCCCCAGTCTGCTGCAGAAATACATTCAAGGCAGCTGACTTTGATGCCCAGAAATACGAAACATCTGAAAGGTTTGTCAGGCATCATGACAACCCCATTCTCCCATGTTATCCAGGCACCCAGGGCTTCTCTGCCTACCTACCCTCTCCCCAATGCTCACGGGTCCTTCACCTGCTTCCCCAAAGTTGTGTTTGCCAGGTCGAGAATTTAAAAACACACTCACTAAGCACCCGCCGCCCCCCCCCCACCTTTAATTAGACTCTGAACAGAGTGTTAGAGATTTTTCTTAATGGTTTGACGAAGCCTTTTAATTTGGTCTTCTCAAGAGAGAGGAACCATGAGTCCCCATCCAAGAGGTTGGGGTGGGAAATGAAAAAATCAATGCAACCCATTATTTTGGCTTTTAGAAAACAGGAATTTTAGTGCCGGGGAAGCTTGTTCTTTTGCACAGTAAAAATGCAAATGCAGGCAACACAGATGCTGGCACGCTGGATGGAACAACAGAGAGCGCCTCACTGGGGTTCATCTGGCTGCCCAAACCTGGATGCGTTTGGCAATAATAAGGTAGTTATTGGAGACTTGATAACCGATTATTAAAACACCTTCCCACTTCAGTTCTAAGGAATCAGTCTGAAGCTCAGGCTTCATCAAAAAAAAAAAAAAAAGGTATTTCGAGAGGAATGGAAATAACAGAAGCTTAAAACACATTCAATAACTGCTTAATTCCATCCAGAGGACGCTTCATCTCATCTTGTTTTCTCCTCTCTCTCTCTGCCTCCTCCCGCTCCTCACAGATGGACGTACAAATTATTGCAAGAGGATATTGTTTTCTGTAACAGGCTCGAACATTCACATTTACATTTTCCTTGGTGCCGCGGGGGTGACTGGCAACGGGAGAGAAAAATACACCAAACCCCATCTTCGCTGCTCTCGCCACGTCAACATCTCCCCCAGCCGCCTCCGCCACCCCCACCACCATGCCACCCCAAGCAGAACAGGCCCCCGGGACCAGCCTGGCACCCAAGATCCAATTAAGGCACGAAGGAAAAGAAAGGCCTGTCTGGCAAGTCGCCCTGGCGCCCAACACAGACGCTGGAGCCTCTGAATGGCAGGGGCACCCGGGGCTGTGCAGACCCAAAGGCCACTTAGGTGTCGCCTCACCTGGCACCTCCAGCCTCCCACAGGCCCAAGGCCAGAGCGACTTCCTTCTCCGCTGGGAAAAGATTTTGCCCCTCGGGCTGTCCTGCCGCCTCCTGGGCCTTTCTCCACCCCCACCCCCATCTGCCCCTTCCCTATCAAATAGCTTGGGCTTCATTTATTAATGCCCGCCTTCTGAAGGGGGGAGGGGAGAGTCCATCAGGTATTCGCTAAGGGCCTCGCCTCCCGCGGATGGGCTACGCGGGAAGAGGTCTCCAGAAGGGGCGGGGGCCCGGGGGCGTGTGTGGACCGCTGGCCAAGAGTGTGGTAGCGGCTCCGGCCTGTGCTTTCTCGTCTGACAAAACGGAAAGGGGTGGCGGATAGAGAGAGACCGAGAGAGAGAGAGAGAGAAAGCTGCTGCTCCTCACCTTATGTATTTTTAATATTAATGTAATTAAAGCTGCGAGCCTGCGGGGCGGAGGGAGGCAGGAAGAGCCTGGGGAGAGGGAGGCTGGGGGGTGGGGGGCGCGGTTGAACCAGAGGCGGGCTTCTGACTCCATTGAGGTGATGTGAGAGGGTGCTGTGCAGGGGGCAAGGGGTTAATCAACCTAGACCAGCCTTGGTGTGTCACCCCGTGGACCCCACTGGGTCAGAGAAACTCAACTACTTTGTCCATAACCCGGTCTCCAGGCAAACCTCAGCAGCATCTCGGCCTTCAATCTGGCTTTGATCCGGCGGTGTTTACAAATAAGATAAGGGTCACCTTTCTCCCCCAAAGCCACAAGATATTGCAGTCAGTTCCCGCAGATTGCAGACTCCAGACCCCTGGGGAGCCGGCAACGAAGGACTAGAGACCCCTCGAGGAGCGCCAGCCCTGGGCTGGATTGCCCTTCCCCCATCGCCTAGGGGTCAAGAGTTGCAGGGGGGCCAGGGCAGCCGCCTGGGCAAAGTGGGGGAGAGGCCGTCCCCCAGGGCGCGGAGGAGAAAAGTTGGAGGGCTGAACAGGTAAAGCTGAGCTCGGAAGAGCGAGCGTGTGTGCTCCACCACGCAAGGGCGCGGAGTTCGGCCGCCTCCTCTCCCGCCATCCGCGCGCCTGGGGGCACGTCCTTTGCGAACGCCTGGAAGTCCGAGTGCCGGGGACGGCCTGATGCCGACTTGGTGCCCAGGTGGCTCTGGTCGAAGATGGGTGACCACTTCCAACCCCCAACCCCGGCCGCCTCTAGGATCAGGTGCGCAGCGCCCCAGCAGCAGGTCTGGACACGCCGGACACCTGGACCCACCCCTAGCAACGCCTTCTCTCCGGGGAAAGCGACACGCCCCCCCCCACCCCAAGATTTGTCCCAGGTCGGCTGACCAGGCACCGAAGCGTAGAATCTCGCACCTTGGGGCGCGCTGCCCGAGGTGGCCAGGTAGCTTAACGAAGAAGCCGAGGCTAGTGCCCTGGGGCAGGGGTGAGGGGTGAGATGGGGCTGGGAGAAGGCGACCTCTAGGTTTGGAGAAGAAACTTGGTATCCAAGGGACCCCGTCTCGGGACCCCTTGCTCCCCTCGCTCTGTATCCAGCCAGGGCAAGGATAAGCGCCATGCGGTGCGGTGCAGGGGGTCTGGGGCGGCGGAGAGGCGCGCGGCGGCAGAGGGGAAGTAAACCGCGGCCCGGTTCCACCAGGACTTCCAGGTGAACCGTCACGGCCGAAGGACCCCTCGACTCGGAGGGCACCCCGGGGTCCCAGCGCCACCCAGCCGCAGGCGGCGGGCAAGGGACTGGGGGAGGGGTCCGGGCAGAACAGCGGCCCAGCAAGGAGCGGGGAGATGAGGGGCTCTCTCACCATCACCCCGCCGGGCGCGCCCCCAAAACGGCAGGCGCGGGTGGCTGGCCAAGCGGTCCAGGGCGGACTCTCACCTGGCTGCTCTCCGGGTGCCTGCCCCGCCCCGGGTGCAACCCACCGGGGCCGGTCGCCGGGGTGCGTCCCCCCGCCCCGAATACCTGGAGGCCTCCCACCCACCCCCGGGCACCCCGCCTCGCCGCCAGCCTCGCTCACCCCAGCCCCGCCGCCTCCGCCGCCCTGCAGCCCGCGCGGGTCTCACCTTTGTGTAAAGAGTCCAGGAGCAGGAGGAAAGTTACCAGCCACATGCCATAAAGAGGCCCTATTCTCCGGGGAGGTGGTCCTGTGGCCGGCCGTGCGGCAGCGCCTCTCCCCCGCTCAGCGCGCTCCCAGCCGCCCGCACTCCGCGCCCCGCTCTCTCCGCTCCTCAGCCCAGCGCTCGGCGGCGGCGGCTCCTCCCTCCTCGGCTCCCTCGCTCCTGTCATCCGCGGGGCTGGGCTAGGCGGCCGCTCTCCCCGCCCCCCCGCGGCACCCCGCTGGGGAGCGCCGCGCGAGCCCCGAGCCCAGACGCCCCCCACCCAGTCCCACAAGCCCAGGCACAGGGGCGAGGGCCCGGACCCCACGACCCGGACCAGGGTTCGCCGTCTGAGAGGCAAGGGGTCCCTGCCACCCACCGGCTCCCAGCCTGCGGTCGCGCACAGGCGTGTGCCATACGTGTGCTAAGAGCGAGCCCGCCCTGCTCGGGCCAAGGGCGCCCCGGGTCTCCCCGGCCCGGTCACCTGGGGCCAAGGCTTCGTGCTTCCTTCCGACTCAGTTTACCACCTGGGTAGGGGAGCCTGGGAGTAAAAGCCAGGCCCTTTGGTGCCGCCCCGGGTGACTGCCCATCTCAGAGCTGAAAACTGCATGCCCTTCCAACCCCTAGTTCCCTCTGCAAGCCTGCCTCGTGGGAAGCCCCAGGTGAGCGCAGACACCCCAGCACTCTGGGAATATTCCTCCAACCACGCACATTGTGATTACTCAGACATTATTTGCAATGAATAGTTTTCATGTCAGCTGAATCTCCTGTATCTTCCTCCTTTATCTTCCTCTATCTCCACTACCCCACAGCTTTGTCCCTAAGCAGAAACTGGTTTATTCCTTAGAACAATCTGCTTAAATTTGGCATGGAATTGACTAGGGCTAGAGTGAGGGTATCCTCTCAGTTACAAAATGAATGTTGAGTACCTGCTGTGTGCCAGGCAGTGGGTTAGGCACTGGGGCCCAAGGCATTTACTTTTTAAAATACATTAACATTTACATGATATAAAAGTTACCATTTTGTTTCTACGTGGCATTCAGTACATTTGCAGTGTTGTAATACCATCACCACTACTCATTTCCAGAACTTTTCACCATCCAAACAGAAAGGTACCCATTAAATGATAACTCTGTATTCCCCACCTCCTGGTAAGCACTAATCTACTTTTCCGTCTCTATGAATTTGCACATAGGTGGAATCGTACAACTTTGTATCTTCTTTCACTTAGCATAATGTCTTTAAGTTTCATCCATGTTGTAACATGTCAGAATTGTATTCCTTTTCATAGCTGAATAATATTCCATAGTATATATAGACCGCATTTTGTTTGTTCATTTGTCAGTGGACACTTGTGTTGCTCCCACCCTTTGGCGATTATGAACAATGCTGCCTTGAACATAGGTGTGCAAGTATCTCTCTGAGACTCTGTTTTCAACTCTTTGGGGAGTGGTAATTGCTGGATCCTATGGTAATTCTATCTTTAACTTTTTGAGGGACAGGTGCATTTACTTTTCTCCTTTCAGAGAGTTTAAAGTGCTTTCAGAGTTTACAGGGCTCTCACCTGCAATTGCTCCCTGCCGTCCTCACAATATTCTTTGAAGCTCTATCGCTCCCTTTTAAAACAGATGAGAAAAATGAGGCTTGGCTTGTTCAAGGTCACCCAGTTTGTATCGCAAGCAAGACCGGAACCCAGGTCTCCTGACTCTAGGGCAGAAGTGCTTGCTCTGCACGGGGCTGCCTCCCCTGGTGGCCCAACTCTGTGACACCAAGTCACCACTCCACAGAAGATGCTTTTTCACTAGGTGTTTTGCCCTCTGGAAACACAAGTATGGGCTTCCCAGGTGGTGCTAATGGTAAAGAATCTGCCTGTCAATGCAGGAGACCCAAGAGACACAGGATCCATTCCTGGGTTGGGAAGATCCCCTGGAGGAGGAAATGGCAACCCACTCCAGTATTCTTGCCTGGAGAATCCCATGGACAGAGGGGGATGGCAGGCCACAGTCCATGAGGTCACAAAGAGTCGGACAAGACTGAGTGACTGAACATGCACACAGGTATAGATCAGAGATAAGGGGCAGACTGCAACAGGTGTTTGAGATGACACAGCCCGCCCTCTGCTTTACAGGTGAGGAAGCTGAGACCCGGAGCAAGGCAGCAGGGGGCCTGCCGGGGGTCAGGCAGGCAGCTACAGCGCCCAGCAACCTCCAGTCTGCTGGCAGAGAGCTTCCCTCAGCGCTGCCAGCCTGCTGGGCTCGTTCGTCCGCCCTGGTCCTCCCCTTCTGAAGGAGACCGTTGCCGACAGGAATCCAGTTATTTAAAACTAAGCCTATTGACCCAGAGCACCTGGTCAGGCCATGCCTAAAATAAACTGCTAAGTCAGACAGGATGAAAGGGGCTGCTGTCTGTCGGGAGGGGCGGACTCTGAGTGGGGCCTGGGGGTCAGCACAGCTGCTCGGGCCCCACATGCTGGAAAGAGAGAGGGGGACCCCCTTCTCTCCATTTACCTGAAGTACCTCCTCTAACTTGAGTGTTCCCTTTTATGCTGGTTACACCCGAGGGCCTTTCAGGGACCACAGCACGGTGTGGAGAGAGTCAGGTGTGAGCTGAAGGGTGAGGTCGTTTGCTGACTGTCTCCTGAAGAGGCTGCGTGGATATGGGGAGTGGGGGTGGGCAGGTGAGGAGGGCAGACTCCCTCTAGCACAAGGAAGCTCTCTTTATATATAATGTGATGGTTAAGAGAGTGGTTTTGAAGCCAGAGCTAAGATCTCAGCCCAACTCTGCCCTTCACAAGCTGTACACCTTTGGGGAATTCATGGGCACTAAGCCCCTGTTCCCTCACCTGTAACGTGGGGACAGCCGCAGCATCCGCCTTAGAGAGCTATTGTGAGGATTAAATAAGACAAGCCCAGTGGCTGGCATGTAGCAAGCTCAGTAAATACGTCTATCGCTAATGTTATTGGCTTTGCTCGGAGGACCTTGACCTGTGCGGGGGAGGGGAGGGAAGAGCTGGATGGGAGAGGATATTGGGATGACATTCTGCGGTCCATATGGCAGCGAGGCCAGAGTTCAGGCATTGGGAATCCAGGAAGCGGCCACAGAAACACGGAAGGACGGTGCACTTGAGGTTGGAAAAGCATGGCGTGATCGTCCTCAAGGAAAGGACCTGAAAGCAGACAGTCTTCTGCTTTTTGTATTTTCCATTTCCTAGGTTTTGCCCCTCCTTACTATTTAGGAAAACATCCTTGAAAGTGACAGTCTGGCTCTGCGATGTTCCGAAGTTCCCCCTTAACAGGAGATGGAGGTGGGGAGTAGCCTGGCAGAGTCAGCAAGAATCCCAGCAAGGGAACCCCCAGGGAAAAGCGAGTCTCCAGGAGAGAGAGTGGGATGCGTGCTTCACCTCTGCCCACGCCAAACCCTGATGCTTTCCTCCCACAGCTGACACTTTGGAGGGACTCTTTCTTAATTTTGATAGGAGGGACAATTCCTTTAGAGTCCCAACTTGGAAAGGAGCCCTCACACCCCCACAGAAATATACGCTCACTGACGTGAGAACAAACACAGTTGCCCAGGCAAACGTCCATGAGTACAGGTAAACATAAACACTTAATGACAGGCACACCTGTGCTCGGAGGCAGTTTGAATACAATCCAAAAATCCTGCATTGACACCTATGCATATGCCCTAATTTGTGGGATTCATTGCCAGTAGAGACACACCGTTCATTTAAAACCAGTGATTAATTTCAATATTCTATTGCATTAGAATGGTGGGTGATGAAGTAGCTGGTGTGTGTGTGTCTGTGTGTGTGTTTTACCAATGAAGCAGCTATATGAAGACACTGGGAGGTGAACCCTGTCCAATTCAGGTTAATCATGGATATTTTGGGGGGTATTATTTTGCCATGTTATATTAGGACTGGAGCCATCATGAGAAACCACAGATGTTTTTATTGTTTAACTCAAACAACAGCTTATATATTTTGGATACTTTTCTTCGAAAACAAAGGCATATAATTATTTTAGTAGAGCCTTCCTATGTGCTCTGAAATTCTTTAACAACTCAGTATGATCATGGTTTTCATACAAGGAATCAATACTGAACCAGGTCAGTGGTACAAACTTGACATTTGGGGTTATATAGCTAATTCAGGATTGACCTTCTTAGACCTTATTCATTGGTTGGAGGAGAAAAATACAAATAAGGATTTCCTTGCCTTTTTTTTTTTTCTTCTCTCCAATGTGTAATTGATTTTAATGTTATATGAGGAGTTCTGGGTTCTAGTCTTATTTTTGTCGCTGTAGTCAGCTGTGATCTTGGACAAGTCACTGTCTTTATGGGCCTCAGGTTCTTCACCTCTGCACATTCTCCAATGTAGGCAGAGGCAGAAATATGTATTTTCACACACAGATACGCAGAAGCAAACCACACAAAGTAAACCATTTTTGCTGCAAATGCATGCATGTGTATCTAAAATACTTCTGTCTTCTTGAGACAAGCTTGTTGTTATTGTGCAATTGCTAAGTCTGTCCGACTCCTTGCAACCCCATGAGCTGCAGCATGCCAGGCTTCCCTGTCCTTCACCATCTCCCAGAGTTCGCTCAAACTCATGTCATTGACTCGATGATGTCCATCCAACCATCTCATCCTCTGTCTCCCCCTTCTTCTTTTGCCCTCAATCTTTCCCAGCATCAGGGTCTTGAGAGAAGGTGAATCATTGCAATTCATAGACTATGATGCCTGTATAAAAAGGCAGTGCTGTCATTAAATTACCTGGGCATTTCTTAAACCAAAGTTCTGTATGCTTAACTCTGAGGATGTCTAGGTACATTTTGCCACTTACTCTCTTCACATCTTGGATTCTAGTATCATGGTCCTAAGCTCTCTGAACAATCTTTGAGGCTCCTCCCCCACAGAAGGCATCTCTGGGGACCCACAGACCTTGTATAAGTCACTGTCTCAGGAGGGTTGGTCAGGGGGTGCAGAAACCCCCTCAATAACTGCAGCCTCTTCACCATAGTCCACTCTCTGCTCCCCACGCTGAAACTGGCTGAGAAGTGAACCCAGAGAGATATTATGAAGCCCAAATTCTGTGCAGCTGAAGCTCATTGCCAGCTCTCTCTTGAGGGGTGGGGGCGGGGGAAGGTGGGAGGAATCCAAACGAAGTGAGAAAGAAAAACAGGAAAATTCCACGAGTGGGAGCTCACTTTGCTAACTTCCCAGGTTATTCTGCAGTTCTCCTGACCCACCAGGCACTCACAAATGTGTTCATCAAATTGTAAGTGAACATCTTCTCTCCTGGAAAGCCTGAGTGCGATGTTATTTACTCCTTCTTCCTCAAGTACCCAGTGCCCATTCTCCACCTGTGTGAACCTCCCTTAGCAGCAAGGCCTGGTCAGGCACCCCCAGCTTTCCCCAACCAGCACGGACCAGCCTTTCTCTGGACTCTGCTTGCCCCAGACATCTCCTTGGCCTGTGGCTCTTACCCCTTCCTCCCGCATTATGGCTACTACTTATGTATACATCTGACTTGTCTCCTCTTCCAAATACTAGGCTCTGAACCTGTTTGGTTTGTACCTGCAGAGCCTGATGCTTCCTTGCACTAGGAGGCACTTGCTGATTTCATGACCGGACAAGCTCATTCTTACAGGGCGGCAAATACCCAATTACAACTTCACGGGTCATGCCTTCCAGCAGTGTGTCCTTTAACTGGAATCAAAGGCTTAAGCTTTCCCCTTATCAGATGAGAGTTTCTTACCTGGACAAGTGAGCACCAGAGATTCAGGAACTCTGACCCTAAAGCCAGGTCTCAGCAGATCCCCATGCATCCAGCCTCACCGTGGTCTTTCTCATGTTCATCATCACGCAGGACTTTGGGGGATCACAAAGGCTTCACATTTTCTTTCATTTCAGATCCTTGTCCAAAGCAGACCAGGTGAGGCCAGAAGGGTCTTGTTCACTTTACAGATGAAGAAACGGAAACTCCGAGAGGTTTGTGATGTGCCCAGAGGCAGAGCTACCATGAATCTAATACAACTGATGTCCCAGAGTTCCATAGGGTCTCAGCAATGAGTTCACATAGTCAGATGGTATTGGTAGTTTGGTAGAATACTACAGTTGATCTGCAGTCAGTTATGGCTTCTGCTCTTTTCCACTCTGGTGTGCATTTGGGGTTCTGGTGTGCATTTGGAGATCTGACTCAGGATCCTCCAAAGCAAGTGAGAGATGAATCTATAGCTCACTCATTAGATTTGGGATTGGTGAGTTATGTTTTTTTGCAGCCATCCCAGCATAAGGAATGGCTATAGGAATACGACCACCCATTGCACCAACTCACTTGGCTTTGTGACACAAAGTTGCAGGGCCCGAGTCGAATCACAGCATGATATGGCCTAAGACGTCTATACTAGAGATGTGTGTCATGGAAGAGAAGCCAGGTCAGAAATGTATGGAGCCAGGAGCTGGTTGGTAAAATTGTGAGCAGAAGAAATGTTTAAGAAAAATGTTTTTAAGGCATTATAGAGGTGTGTCAGGTAGTGAGTTCACACAAATATTGTTATTTGCCCAGATTGTGTGATGTCTGTGGTATTTGTCAGTTGTTTCAGAATTTGTAATTTTCAGCAATTTCTTTTTAGCATCCTAAATAATCGTGTTTGTCCCTCATTTTGTATTCATAGCTGTGTATTGTTTTCCCAAAGGAGGGCCCTCCAAATGGTCTAAGGTTCAGGTCCTATAGAGCCTGAGTCCATCTTAGGGGATGGGTCACACCATGGAGTCTGAGATGAGCCAAGAATCAGGTTTTCTGGATTCTGGTGCCGGAATCCAGAGCTAGATTCCCATCACAGTCCCTTGCCTCAGAGATGTCACAAACAATGTAATATATGTGTTTGTCCAGTGCTACACACACAGAGGATACTTTAAAAGGCCACAGCCCCTGAAGAGATTGTCCTCCACTCTGCAGGGGAGGTCAAGGTCCCAGCCGTGGAACTGGCCTTGACTTAGATGCTCTAAGCCCTCTTCCTAGGAAATCTGGCCATTTCAGTCTCAGACCTGAGGATCTCAGGGTAGAAGGCAGCTTAGAGTCCCCTCTGCACCCTCTCTGGGGGACAACACCCCTCCCACCCCTGGGGTAGGGCCACCAGCATGGAAGACTGAGGTGTTCCTCAAAGCCTAAGGGTCACGGAAGACACCAGGAAGCCCCTCCAGCCTTGCTGAGCACAGAAAGTCCACGTGCTGGCGGGCGAAGTCACAGAGCTGGAGTGCTGTAGCAGTGGGTAAATGCTGTTTGGGGTTTGCCAGGGGAAACGGCAACATTGTGGGAGCGGTGAGGAGGGTGGAGGGTACCAGCCCAACAGCCATAGACTCGGCGAGAACCTGAGAACCCCCCTGGGCAACCCCACTTCACACCCATGTGCTCTCTCTACACCACTAGACAGGTGCGGACAGTCTGGTTAAATTCTTCCAGGACGAGGGGCTCCCTACCCACAAAGAAGTTCATCCTAACCTTACCTCTGTGATGACACACTCACTCTTTTCTTTATGGGGCCCGCTCTGCCTTAGCCCTCTGGAGTTCAAAGGATCAGCCAGATGACAGTTTTGCAAATATTTGAGAAGAGCCTCCACAGCGCTCTCCTCACCCCAAGCCTGCCTTTGGCCAGGCTAAATATCGCAGTTCTGTCCACCTCTCCTGTTCCAGCATAATTTCCAGAACTTTCCCTCTCCTGGTCTTCCCCTTTGCACATATTCAACTTTCAAAACATCTCCCTTTTTAAAAAAACTTTTTATTTTGTATTGGGGTATAGCTGATTAACAAACTGTGTTGTGATAGTTTCAAAGCAGACAGCAAAGAGACTCCGCCATACACATACATGTACCCATTCTCCCCAAGCTCCCCTCCCCTCCAGGCTGCCATGTAACATTTAGCAGAGTTCCCTGTGCTATATAGTAGGTCCTTATTGGTTATCTACTTTAAATATAGCAGTGTGTGCATGTCCATCCCAAACTCCCTAACTATCCCTGCATGCGAGCTAAGTCATTTCAGTCGTGTCCGACTCTTTGTGACCCTATGGACTGTAGCCTGCCAGGCTTCTGTGTCCATGGGATTCTCCAGGCAAGGATACTGGAGTGGGTTGACATGCCCTCCTCCAGGGGATCTTTCTGACCCAGGGATGGAACCCACAGTTCCTGGGCCTCCTGCACTGTAGGCAGATTCTTTACCACTAGCACCACCTGGGAAGCCCCTAACTATCCCTGCATCTCCCCTAAGAACAGAATGGCCCCAGTACTCCGGATGAGGTCTGAGCAGTTCTGAGGACAGGAATTGACACTCCCTAGATAGGTATTGGACCTTCTCTGTTGCCCAAGATTTGATTGGCTCTTTGGGGCTGACATACCAATCATGCTGGGCCCCTTTCCCCTGAACTGCTGCTGCCCTGTGACCCTGGTGTGGATTATCGGGGGTTGGGGGGCATGACTAGACACATCTCTTGCAGAATGTTGGGAGAGGAAATACTGCCTAGGTCAAATGGCATCATTTACACACACCAGGTAAGAGTTTGAGTGTGTGTGTGCTAAGCCACTTCAGTCGTGTCTGACTCTGTGCGACCCTGTGGACTGGAGCCCTCCAGGCTCCTCTGTCCATGGGATGCTCCAAGCAAGAATACTGGAGTGGGTTGCCATAACTTCCTCCAGGAGATCTTCCCGATGTAGGGATCGAACCAGTATCTCTTAAGTTTCCTGCATTGGTAGGCAGGTTCTTTACCAGCAGCACTACCTGGGAAGCCCCGGTAAGACCCTGAACAACCACTGAAGGCCCAGCCCAGGCCAGTGTGGGTCGCAGGCTCAGCTGAGAATGTAGGTGTGAGGAGCGGGAGGCCCAGTCTCAGACCACATGGAACTGAAAGTGTAGCATCTCTACCACATGTGGTCGTACTTAAACAAACCAGGTGACAAGGCAGAATGATCTTATACCGCATTTCCCAAGAGTTTCATGAACAGGAAATAGGTGATATGCAAAAACTGAGTTCTGGTCAAATAGGTTTGGAAAACACTGGCACAACCAAGGCAAATAGGTTTCTTTTACTGCAAGGACTTCCCGGAACCATTAGAACCCTGTAGAAGGTATTGGGAGCCTCCAAGCTGTGGATACAGTGTGAAGTATTTGGGGAGGTTTCCCATTTCTCCTAGTCTGAAATCTCCGTCCTTTCACTGGCCACTGCTCACCTTCAACTCAGAGGAAGCACGTGTTATCAGTTTATTTGCACTTTCAGCAAGTTTTTGCCTGGCCCTGTGCAAGGAGCTCCCAGTGTCCCTGAAAACCCCAAGGTGGGTCCCTACTCAGCGGGGAAGGAGACAGAGAGGTCAGCATGCAGAGGTCTGCACGCTGACCCTAAAGGTCAGAGCGGGAAGGGGTCTGGAGGCCATCTATTGGCAGCACCTTAGATGACACCTCTGTGTCACAGAGGAGGAAACTGTGGCCGTGCAGGTGAAGAACATCCAGGCCACGTGGCCTGAGGGTCAGTGGCAGTGCTTGGAGGCCAGACTCCTGACCCCGGGCCTGCTCTCCATCTCCCGAGGCATTCATGACCCAGGTTGTATTGTCCTCTGTCTCCCGCCCATCAGCTGGGTAGCCCTGCCTGCCACTCTATCCTCCACAGCCATAGTGTTCAGTTAGAAGACATTTAAGATTCTACCTAGGGCTGAGATTCAATGAGACTGTGAAGACAGATGCTTCAGCTCAGAGAAAGGAGTGGTTAGGAAAAATCAAGGCAGGATGTGAGTGGGCTTTGTGATGGGAAGAGCCTGGAGAGTAAAAGCTGGATAGAAATAGATGTACCAGGAGTTGGGACATCTCAAACTCCCTGTGGGGGTTTCATGAACCTGGCTCTGTGGTGTGTGTTTGCCCATCTGAGATATGGGTGCGTGAGATACCCACACACCTGGCACGAGGTGGTTTAAGGCTGAGCCTTCCATGACTCATTGGCCAGGACCTGAACTGAACTGGCCAGCTTGTCTGAATCAGCCAAAGTAGCTTTTTCTTTTGGCAAATTGTAACCAGACCAAATAATGATTATTATCGTTAAACCCTATTATGGACCAGCATTATGTTAAGTACTTTAGATGCACAATCTCAGTTAACCCTCTACTCTAAACAACCTATAAGGCTGATATAATTATGATCATCCCCATTTTACAGACAGCAAAACTGAGACATAGGGAAATTCACACAGCTAGTAAGTGTCAGAGGCCCAAGCCATGAGCAGGACTGGCCACAGAGTTTTCTCTCTCTTTATTGCCATTCGTGGTGGTTGGTAGTATCTCTGCTGTCAGGTTTTAGAAAGATTTTAATATGGAAATTTTCAAACGTATCACAAGTAGAGAGAAGAGTATAATGAATTGCCATGCGCCCATCCTCTAGGGCCAACAGTTGTTGACTCGTGGCCAATCTTGTCTTATCTGTATTCCCCCTCCACCCTCACTTCCCATCACCAAGGATATTTTTAAGCAAATCTCATGCATTATATAAGTTCATCTGCAGATCCTTCAGTGTGCATCTCTAAGAGATAAGGCTGAATCCTCATTCTCAATCACTACACTTGATGTGGTCCTGACTGAGAAGTAGCTTAGACCACACACACATACACACATACACACTGGACTTCAGGCCGCCACTGCCCAGAACAACTGAGCTCACAGCTGTCTGTTCCAAAGCCCTCGGCTCACAGCCGGCCAAACAACCACCCTGAGCCTCCCCAGAGGGTCTCACTGCAGCTGTAGCCCCTGCCATCGGTCTAGCTTCTCTGGAGACCAGGTCTTCTGTTTGGCAGAGTTGTTGCCACAAGGACAACAGTCTAGACCAGCCTGGACTTGGCCCCCTAACTCAGGCCATGCCCCTAATCTCAGGTCCTATTCGAGGTGATTCAGGGTGCTCTCCTGCCCACCCTGCTCAGTCTAAGAGCAAGAGGTAAGGAGGAGATGGAGCTGAAGAAAGCACCTGCAATCAGACATGCACTGTGCCTAGCATGAACTCACTTTCCTCACCTGTAAAATGGGAGCATAACACCTATCCCGTGGGGTGGCCGTGACAGTCTTTCCCCACGGTTGTTTGGTGACAGGATGGTGCAGTACCTGACATGGCCAGCAGGTGTCACCCAAACACTAGCACCCAAAGCCTTGGACTTGGGCAGGGTGAGGTGGGATGGCAGCTGCCTTGGGCAGGTTGTCTTTCCATATTAGATCTGGTTGAACTTCCAGGAAGTGGATGACAGTTTGGTCTGTGGGATTTCTCCTTGGAAAAGTCAGGTCTGGCTCTATCTAGAGTTAAAAAGTGGAGCTGTGCAGCGCTCAAAGCATGCTCACGGGAAGACTCCAGTGAGACAGGGATCAATACTCCCATTTTACAGATGAGGAAATTGAGGCTGCAAGAAGCAAGTGAACCGCTAAAGGTTAAGCAGCCAGTAAATACAGAGCTCAGACTCCAGTTCAAGTCTCCTGTTTCCCTATGCTAGGCGCTCTGCTGAGACACCTCCTCAGAGGCCAAGCCTTTGAGGGGACCCGGGACTGGCTGGAAAAGTGTACAAGGTACAGATACTCCCGGATCCCTGGCCTGTGACTGCTGTCCTCGGAGAGTGTCTCCCTCTTTGAGGCTCAGATTTCACTGCTCAGCAAAGACTGAACTAGATCAGTGGTTCCTAAATTCAGCTAATCAACCACACACACACACACATGACCATGGAGACAGAGAGAAAGAGAGATCCAAGACTACATAAGCAGGGAGCTGTAGTCTACATTTCCCAGGGGTTTGAACCCCAGCTGCTCAGCATAGGTATTAGGACTGGCATTTAGGAAACACCAGACAGGCAGATCTATGGGTTTGTGTTCTGCAGTTTCATAAACAACTTCCACTTAAGCTTATTAAAATACCTAACATGGTGCCTGGCACATACTTGATATTCAAATATCCAATACATATTTTGCTGAATTATATTGAAATGCATGTAATCACCCAACCCAGTGAAAACCTTGATTGATATTGCTTCACACTGCAATTAAAACCCACATTGCACTTCGGTAGTGCTCTATGGCTTACCAATCCTGGTTTTTTAAATATAACTTTTATCTATTTATTTAATTTTTGGCTTCCCTGGGACTTTGTTGCTGCAGATAGGCTTTCTCTAGTTGTGGTGCCCTGGGCTTCTCACTGCTGTGGCTTCTCCTGTTGCAGAGCACAGGCTCTGGGGTGCACGGGCTTCGGTAGCTGTGCCTCCCTGGCTTAAGAGTTGTGGTACAGGGGCTCAGTTGCTCTGTGGCACGTGGGATCTTCCCAGATCAGGGATCGAATCCATGTTTCCTGCATCAACAGGTGGATTCTTTACCACTGAGCCACCAGTGAAGTCCCCAATCTTGTTTACACACAAGATCTCGCTCCCTCTCTTTAATGCGTTGGGCATTGTCATACCCATTTTGCAGATGAGAAAACTGAGGCTCAGAGACACTAAGGGGTGGGTGGGCCCCGTGCTGCCCAGCTAGTCAGTGGCAGAGCCAGGCTCCAGACCCACGTCTGTGCTCCATCATGCCCCCCCCGCCACCTCTTCCACTGCAGTATCCCTGTTCTGATTGTTTTCACTGCGTGGTTTGAGAGGAGGAAAAACATCAGATCTAGAGGAGGGTGGGGCAGTTTGAAGCCCAGGAGCCCGCCTCCCCCTCCCTTTGCCTGGGCCCTGGCGGTTGTGTGGCTCTGGAGGGGACATCCCACTGTCTTGGCACTGTAGTCAGTCTCCAGCTCCCCATGGACACCTCCATCCCCAGCCACTGCACGGGGAATCTGGTTATCTGCCTCCCCCTAGCACCACAAGAGGGGACGGGGCAGGCTCGGGTTCTCCACCACACAGGCCACCCCTCACCCCAAGCCCTGCCTCACAGTGAAGCTGGGATCCACGCTCACCCCCCTGCCTAGCTGTGTGCGTGTCCTCTAAGAACTACTGGGAGTAATGATCGTGACCTCCGACCCAGCCCTCATGCTCAGCTGAGGAGTCGTGGTCCAGAGAGTGGCCGGCAAGGCGGAGCCGCCTGTTCCCCAGGCCCCAGATGCTGGGTGCAGCCTCTTGTGTCCACGCAGGCCCCCCACTGCCTGGCCTGTCTGGCTTCTCCCCAGTTCTAACATACAGGCACACAGGCATGTACATATACACTCACACGTACTCACACCCCCCAACACACACACAGTTTTTCCACAGACCCTCCCTGGTCCCCATGCAGCCGCCATAGACCACCTTCCACTGGTCTCAGGGGAGCTGGTGAGCCCAGCCAAGCTGGCAGAGGGTCCAGGTGGTGGGGCCTCCCAGGACGGGTCAGGCCACGTCCACGCTGTGGCCCAAATCATGCTCACGGGTGTTGGGTGAGCATGGGCTCAGGGCCTCTGCCTCCTGGCCCTGAATAGTGTCTAGAAGAATGCACTGGCCCGTCAGGCATTAAGGACAAGGGCTGGGGTGCCTGCAGGGTGCAGGAGCACCAGGTGTCCACACTGGGAGAATCTTCGAGAGCATAAACAAAGCAGCCGCTGACCAGCGAGGACCAGTCTGGAGCCCGAGCTCCTCGAGTCAGACATTGTTTCTCCATCTGGGGAAACTGAGATCGGGGGTGGGCTGGGACATAGCCACCATCCCACAGTTCACAATTGGTCAGGCCAGGGCTCAAATCCAGGCGGGTTGATTCCAGAGCCTGTGACCTTAACTGTCTCATTAGGGACAAAATGCTGGCTGTCACTAGGACAGGCCCCTAGTAGCCCTTTTCCGGTTCAGGCTCCAGGGGTGCAGACAGACACACCACCAGCCAGCTGACCAGACCGCAATGCCCAGCAGCTCTCCCTGCCCCCTGAGAAGCTGGGAAGCAGCAGGTGCAGCTGCGGGTGATCACTCATTCATTCCTCTGGTCAGCCAGTTACGAGCTCAGTCAACAAACATTTACTGAGCACATACTACACGCCTCTGATGGGTGCAGCACTGGGGATTGGTGGGTAAACCATTAGATGCCACCCCCAGCCTCATACGGTTTGCAGACCGTGAGGCAGACAGACATGAAGGAATGGTCAGAGTCTCAAGAGACGCAGCGTCTCCAACAGGTCCCCTGGGAGCAGGGTTCAGGAAGGGTCTGGGAGTCACTGAGACCCCGCGGGGCCCATCACCTCCTGCTCAGGGCGGGCGACTGAGGGCTGAGGCCACTCCCCAGTGACATGACTCACTGCTTCAGGAGCAGATGGTCCATGGACAGGAGACCTGAAATATTATTTGCTTCAGGGCGGGGGCCACTCGGCTCCAGGCAGCTGGGTTTGGCAGGACTGTGTTACTGATTGATAGGCCTTTCAGGAAACAAAGACCACGAGAGAATACAACAGGCTCCTGGCTCTGGGCCAAGCCAGCCTCATCTCCTTGCTTTGTCGAGTGTGTCTTTTTTGTCTGCCTTCACCACTTGCTGGTACCTCTGTTTTAACTGCTAGGAGGGAGTGAGCATGTATTTGTGTCTGTGTGTGCATGCGTGCACACTCCCGGCTTCCCTGGGCACTATTCATCTAGGGGCTGGGGGTAACAAGGGGACCAGGTACAGGTCCCACTTACCCCTTCCTAGAACCCCTTGACTCTGAAGCCAACACCTGCAACTTTGGTCTCGTGTTTGCTTTTTCCAAAGCCAAGTCCAGAGACAGACGAGGGCACTTCAGGGTCACACAGAAGGCGGAGGCCAAAGCTGGCAGTGAGACCACCATCCCCAGCATGGACGGCACTGGGCCGCCAATGAGGTTTGGGCCTGAAACTGCTGGCCCAGCCTGAAACTTCCCCTCGCCTAACCTCTCCTTGGCCACCTCACCTGGGGAATTCCTCCTGGTGATACCAAGGAAGCCCTTTGGGGAAGCAACAGCACGAATTTCTTGAAAAGGGAACCAAGTTTAAGAAGTCCAGAGGCCAACAGCAGCCAGGAGTGCCCCGGGGCCTCCGGGGGCGTGCGGAGGTCATGTAGGGTCAGAGCAGGCAGCCTGAAATTCCCACCTAAATAAGTTACCGAATCAGAGCCTGGGGAGCCACCACCCCTGGTGCAGCTGGTTCCAGTGCTGTCCCGGCATGAGGCCCGTCCATCCCTGGGGAAAAGCCCCCATCTGGCTTCCTGTGGTGACCTCCCTAGGCGCCCCCCACCCCCGGGCCCCCCAGTGTCAAGCTGAGGTCATGGACCCCAAGGTCCCAAGTTCTAAATAGGTTTTCTTCCCATGCCCTCAGCCACTCAACTGCAGAGGACATTGAGTGTCCCCAGTGGGGGCGGGGAACACCAAGGCCAAGTTGAGGGTTTCTCCTAAGGTTGGGTCACTCGGCCACCTCCCTGGCTGTCTCAGCCCAGTCCCCGGCTCTCTGATTCCGCTCCCAAGGCCCTGGGCCGAGGCTGCTGTGGCCCTGGCTCCAAGGCCCAGGCCTGATCCATCTTCCCAGCCATAGGCTCACTGTGATGACAGGACAAGGCCAGGCGGCTGTGGCATCGGCCTCTGATCTCCACCACCCACCCCCACCCCGTGTGTTTGTCAGGTGGACGATGAAGAATGAGTGCCTGGCAAGGAGCAGGTCACCACCGCGCAGAGCCCTGCAGAATTGCAGTTCAGACCTCAGCTGCCTGGAGCCGAGGATCAACAGGGAGGCCATTAATCTCTCCAGCAGGGGTGAGTGGGAGGAGGGCCCTGGGTGGGGGCCTCGACAGTCCCCTCTGCCCTGGACCCCTCTTCAGCTCAGCACCCCCAACCCCACCCCATCCCTATCAGCCCAGGGAACCCACTCCCTAGGACAGGTTAGGACCAGTGGGGATGCTCAGGGTGGGCTCCTGGGGACTCCCCTTTCTTGCCTGCCTCTCTCCAGGTCCTGCTCATAACGCTGATTAACTCAGACTATGTGGTTGGAGGCTACATAATTACCCCAAGCTGAGGAATACGTGTAGATCACAGAGGGTCTCTCCCTTCCAGGAGGAGTGAGGGCTCAAGACACCAGAGCAGGGCAAATTACACCAGAGGGGTGTGCAGACAGAATGGAAAGAGCTTAGGGCGGTCCTGGGAAATCGGGGCATCTGGTAGACCCAGAGGCCTCTTCCAGCAAAGGACTCCCAGTACAGTCGCTCCGTCGTGTTTGATTCTTTGTGACCCCATGGGCTGCAGCACGCCAGGCATCCCTGTCCTTCACCATCTCCCAGAGTTTGCTCAAACTCACAACCATTAAGTCGGTGATGCCATCCAACCACCTGGTTCTCTATCTCCCTCTTCTCCCAGCCCTTAGACTGAGTTGAAAACGCTGTTTGAAAAGGATTTGGAGTAAGACACATCCTCCCTCTGGTGGTGACAAACGGAATTGCATTCCCTCAGACTAAGGCTGTCATTGTCACTGCTGTGGGATTAAAAGTAATTCATTCAATCACTTCCCAGTCTTGGTGTTTATTTGTGACTTAATTTGTGTATGAATTGTGGAAAATCCCAAAGTGAAGTGAACGTTCAGTAGCTCCCAGTCCTTGTGACCTTCATGGAGAGGGAGGGGGAGAGTGTTCATGAGGGCACTGAATGTTACCCAGATCTGTGGTTTTCAGCAGCAGCTGCTCTCCTGGGAGCTGGTTAAGTAACAGCTGGCATGGGCCCGCCCCAAGGTTAATATTTGACAGTTCTGGAGGGGACACTGGGTAGTTTGCACAGCACCCCAGGTGCTCCAGGGTGACAGCCTGGGATTCAGAGAAGCCTCACAGTTCACGGGGACGGAGGGCTTACAGCAGGGGCAGAGGCCGAAGAGACTCACCCAGAACCAGCCCCCTCCAAGGCAGCTGGGTTGGCAGGCTCAGGGCCTGTGTATGGAACCTTCTAGAAACACGACGCCTCTCCACGGCTCTTCTCAGGCAAGCTGCAGGCCTGGAATACCCTTCTTCCTGTTGGCCTTGCTGCTACATCCCAGAAGTTTCAGGAGCTCCCCCTTCCCATTTCTCCCCTTTGTCCTGAAATCCCCCATGGCTGGACCTGCCCCATTCCATTCATTTCTCCCACTGTCGTGGACAGCTCCAGTGTCTTGGAAATCCTGAATTCTATTTAGGGGTTTGGCCTGTCGGGTTTTATTTGTCATCCGTGAGCCCAAATTCAGAGCAGGGTGTCACAAAGACCTTGGCCCTGAGTTGCAAGAGCCAAGTTTTCCACTCTGTGTCTCCCCGGAGTGTCTCCTCCCAACCCACGGGGTCAGTGAGAAGGACTCTGAAATGGAGCCAGAGACCTGGCTCCGACACCGGCTGGCTTGTCACCTGGACACGCCACTGCCTTTCTCAGGACCTCAGTCTCTCTTTCTGAAAATTAAAGATTGTCTATTTTGCTCCCTATTTTGGCCTTCACTGCTCAAGCCTTCTGTGAGTCTGTGAGGGGTGGTGGTCCTGGGGACAGTGGATTAAGACAAAGAGCTCAATTCTCAAGCCGAGTGCGGCCCACACCGCCTCCGGTGCCTTCCTCGTTCATTTCAAACTCTGCGGACTTGGTCTCCCGGGCCAATCTCCCCCCCTTCCCTTGGACGCTCAAAAGCTCAGACGAGGAAATGGACAGTAGGTGGTGCCATGATCCCACCATCCCATCCAGCCTCAGAGCCACCTCTCTGCTTCTCACAGAGGGAGGGGAGGGAAAGGGAAGGCGGGCTCCTTCCAGAGGGCAAAAACTGCCCGAGGCGGCAGCATGCAGTGCTGTCTGGGGGCCAGGGGCATCAGGAAGTCAGGGACTGGTGGGAGGGGCCAGTCTGACCCCATCTCGGGTTGAAGTTGTCCCCCTGTCCATTCTGGTAGGGTGGAGGCCCACCGGAATGGACAGGGGGCTGGGAGAAACAGTTAACAAAGGCCCCACCCTCACTGTCCATTCTCTGGCCTCTGGCCCTGAAATTAACCAAGCAAGGAAGGAAAGAGGTGGATGAGATTAGGTCTAACTGAGGCCCCCTGGCCCCAAGAGTGAAAAGGGCATGGCTGGAGCTTGGCAACCACAGTTGGGGGTGGGGGGTGGGGAGAGAGCATGTGCTAAGACTCATTGCCCGCTGCCCCACCAAGACCCCTAGACCCACACATCCTGGCACGCTGGTGCACGTGGGGAAATATGGGCAGAGCACATAATGTGCCCACAAACAACTAAAACACGGGCAGCCCCGGGCAGGGCCTCAGCGACTCCCACTGGAGAGCTCCAACAGCCACACTCAGGGCCCCCGGGCGACCCAAGGGCTTTGAACCTGTGACCTTTGGCCTTACCGGCTTGCTCTTTGCCTGGCATTGGGAAGGCAGGCTGAGACCTCTGTCCCAGGGGCTCTTGGCAATTTGGGGGGTGAGGAGGGGCCTGGAGATGATGATACTGAACTTCTTACTTTCACAGGCGTGGGCATGTGAGCGAATAATGGAAAAGCCAGAGACCAGGCTGTATTGACTCCAGCTTGGAGGAGCGGATGGTGGCCATTACAGGAGA
The DNA here is from genome assembly GCF_019320065.1 of Cervus canadensis. Taxonomy (NCBI): domain Eukaryota; kingdom Metazoa; phylum Chordata; class Mammalia; order Artiodactyla; family Cervidae; genus Cervus; species Cervus canadensis. The sequence goes on from NC_057396.1 coordinate 25,534,113, forward strand.
GAAGGAGAGAGGGAGGAGGCCAGGGAAGGAGCCGTCTCCAAGGCCAGCTTTATTATCAACACGGGGCAGAAGGAGGTGATGCCCACCCAGGGGTCACGTGGAGCCCGAAGCTTCCTTCAGCCCCAGGGCTTGGCAGTGCTGGGACAGAGGTCTAAAGCTCAGGAAAGACTTCCAAGCAGCCTCGGTGCAAGGGTGGGCACGGCTGGCTCTGCAAACAGAAAGGCAGGATGGGGGCTGTGAGCAGGGCTGCAGAGGCTAGGACTTCCATTGCATCCCTTTTTCACCTTACCTTCCTCTGGCGCATCTCGGCAGCCTCCCTTGGTCACACATACTACGGCATATTTTTTTCTGGGTTTTTTTGGCCATCACTTTAAAAAGGTGGGACTAGAGACCCAGACATAGAGAACAGATATGGGGACACAAGTGGGACGGAGGGGGCGGGACGAGCCGAGAGGGTAGGGTTGACATATACACAGTACCATGGGCAAAGTAGGCAGACAGCAGGAAGCTGCTATAGGGCACCAGGAGCTCATTCGGGGCTCCGTGATCACCTAGAGGGGTGGGATGGGGGTGGGCGTGGGAGGGAGTCTCAAGAGGTGGGGGGGATATATGTATACTTATGGCTGATTCATGCTGGTGTACAGAAACTAACATATTGTAAAGCAATTATACTCTAATTAAAAAAATTTTTTTAACCAACAAGGAAAAGAACCACATGAGTGTGACAGACACCTGACTGATGGATGAAAGATCTTGACATTTTTCCCGGCCGAGTCCTTAGCTTTTCCTTATTATCCAGAGCCATTGCCCGCTCCTCGCAAACCTACCTCTCCTTAGAGCCCATCTTCAGGAATTTGCCTGGGATGGAGGAAAGCAGTGGGTAAGAAAACGTAGTGGGGTGGAGGGGGCAGGGATTCAGGGCTCCTGGTGGGGGACCCTCCTCACAAGCCTGAGAGACCAAACCCTCCGCCGGCCCCTCCCACCCCTCCCCGCCCACCTCCATCAGTCACCCAGGCCAGCACTCACCGGTGCTTCTTCTTGGCCCCACAGCGGAATCTTTTGCCTTAAAGAGAGAAACGAGGTGAGTTTGCCAAGGAGACCCTCTCTACCCTGGAGGCCTCATCTCCGTAGCCCCTCCTCCCCCCTTCCTGCCAGCGCTGCCCCGTGTCCGCCTCGGAGACCACAACTGTCTGTCTCTCTTTATACATGGCTGGACCATAAGCGTCCAGAAGTCCAAGTCAGCCAGCTGGGCAGTCAGCAAACATTATTGTTGCGGCTCCGTGGTGGACTGTGTGTATGTGTGTCTGTGTTGGTCGCTCAGGCGTGTCTGACTCTTTGCGACCCCACAGGCTGTAGCCCACCAGGCTCCTCTGTCCATGGAATTCTCCAGGCAAGAATACTGGAGTGGGTTGCCATTTCCTTCTCCAGAGGAGCTTCCCAACCCAGGGATCGAACCCTGGTCTCCTGCATTGCGGGCAGACTCTGCCGTTTGAGCTACAGGGAAGTCCGTGGTGGGCGGTGAGCACAATAGGAAAGGTCGTGGGCGTGCAGAAGCTGCTAGAGAAGAACGGCAGGAAGTCCAGGGCCCAGAGTCTTGCTCGCGCGCATCCACCTCCGCCACTGCGAGCTCAGCCACAATACAGCAGGGCCCTCAGCGAACCTCCAGGGGAATGGGGAGGCTGGCCCTGTCTGCAGACTGGAGCCATCGGGGCGGGATGAGGGGGGCACCATCTAACACGCCCATTAGAATCCCAGGACTTGGAAGTGGCAGTGCTACGTTCTCCATCTTCTCACCCGCGTGTTTCTGAGTATTTTTCTCCCGGTTGCACCAGTCCGCAAGCATTTATTAAGCCCCTGCTGTGTGCCTTTTGGGGCCGGGGTAAGGCAAGGAGCTTTCTCTCCCCTAGAACACCCCACACCTACACTGACTCCTTCTAAGTGCTCCCTTGGCTGCCGCGTCTTTGTCTGCCAGCCCTAAGCTTGTGAGACAAGTGGGATCATCCCCATTTAACAGATGAGCAAACGAAGGCCCAGGGAGTAAGGGATCCACGGTAAACTAGTAGGGAGCCTAAGGCCTTGGGCTGCCAGGGGTGCTTGCCTTCCCGCAGCAGGCCGGGGTTGGGGTGAGGTGCTATGGAACCCACTCTGCTTCCGATCTGGCTGCGGAACCTCGGGCAGGTTGCTGTACCTACCACTGCGGGTCTGGTTTTTCATTTGGAAAGCAGCGACAGTGGCGGCCATCCCTCAGTTTGTTCAGAGGATTAAATGGGCCAAGAAAGCGCTCAGTTTGGGGGGAGGGAGTGTCCAGTGGAGGCTGGCTCCCTCCCTTCCCCTGCCCCAAGGGCACTGGAGCCTCCCTGGGCCAGCAGGAGCCGGTTCGCCATCTCGGCGGCACCCCTCGGGTCCACTAGAGGGCGCACTCGAGGAAAAGGGCACCTCCTGGGGGGTCTGCGGACCGCGAGCAGGTCTGCATCAGGGTGTCCGTCCGTTCTCACAGCCTCCGTGGGAGAGGCGAGGGCGCCCGGGAGGCGGGTGAGAGGGCTCTCCCCTCCCCACCCGGGAAGCCAGTGTGCTCAGCGGCTTTGAGGAGCTGGGCCCCCCTCAGCACCCCCTTCTACAGGAAGTCCCCACTTACTGAGGATGATGACGAGCCCCACGATGAAGGCCAGGGCGGCGAAGATCAGGCCCCCATTGCGGACGGTCTCGTAGTCTGGGGAAGGAGAGGACGGGGAGGTGGGATGGGTGACCCCAGACCCTCCCCCCACCCCCACAGTAATAACTCGGGAAGATGGGGGCACATTACGCAGGGCTGGGAGAGGCCAGGAACTGTGGATGCCTGGTGGTGGTGAGGGGGGGTGGTCACTCAGGAAGGGTGGGAGGAGGGGCCCCCCAGACTCACCGTAGTAGAATGGGTCCACGTTCTCCTTGGGGCTGCCACCTGAGGAGAGAGCCAGAGCGGGGTGGGGATGAGCCGCAGAAACAGGGGGACTCCCGCGCTTCCAGTCCCAGCACCCCCAGAGGTCCGGGCGGGCCAGGGGAAGCTGCTGGAGGGACATTCCAGGAGCAGGGCCTGACCACGCCACTGCCGGTGGTGACAGTATCTGCCCTCGGTGGCTCCCTTTGGTCAGCAGAGTCCCACCCTGCCTGGCGGTGGGGTGGGGCTGGCACTTCTGGGAGGCCACAGAAGCATCTTCCATAAGCCTCAGCAGCAACCTCCCTCCATTTGACTAATCAGCCACAAGGTATTGGGTTTTTCCATAACATCTTACAGAAAAAGCCAAACGAACTTTTTGGGCAACCAATGTTTGGTGAATATTTGTGAAGTGAACCAATGAATAAATAAATAGAAGCTTAACATTCACCAAACAGGAGGCAACCAAAGCCCAGTCTGAAGACTTCTCTAAGGTTCTGGTAGAAGTTGGAGGCAGAAATGAGTCTTGGACCCCTGTTTCTAAATCCTTCTCTCCTAAATTGTATCCTTAGGGGAAAGCAAATTTATTTCAGAAACAGTATATTGGCCTGTGGCAGACCGAGGCTAACAAAGCAGAAGCTCATTTAACCATCATAACAATCCTGTGAGGCATTGATATTATTCCAATATCATCCATGAGATGATGGAGGCACAGCGGGGCTAAGCAACTCACTCAGTCACACAGCTAGAAAAGGGCAGAGTTGGGAATGAACCCAGGCCATTGGTGGTTAAAAATCGAGGTGCTTCACCCCTTTGCTGTGCTGCCTCTCACATGGTCAGGAGGAAGGAGACATTTCAAGACCAGGAGGTCCCATCCAGGCTCCAGCCCCCAGCAGAGGTCATGGCTCTGCCCTTCCACCCTATAACCTGAGCGCACTTGCTGTGGGGCGGCTGGAGGGCGCCCGGCCAGAGCTCTTCTGTCCTGTCTCGTGGCGGCCCCTCTTCTCCGCCCTGCTGAGCCCCTTCTCGGTGCTAGGAAAGCGGTGCCCAAGGTCAAAGGAACGCGCCAGTTCTCACCTCCCAGGCTGGCTGGACTGGGCCCTGGGCAGTGGGGTCCAGCCTGAGTGGGTGGCCAGGGGAGTTCGGGCGAGGAGGGGTCCACTGAAGGGTCTGAGGGGGCCCCGGGCACCTGTCCCCACGCGGAAGGCCTCTGAGGTTGTCTCCCCAGTTTCAGTTCAAGTCTTGCTCAAGGTCACACGGGCGTCAGTGTCAGAGCCATGGCGGGACTCACCACTCCCCTTGCCACTCCAGGAAACTGTCTCCTCCCTGACCACCTCATCTTGAGACACTGGGAGAGCCCACCCCACCCAAAGACCTCATCGTTTCTAAATCTGGCTCAGAGACCACTGCAGTCCACAGCGGGCTCACTAGATTCCAGACCCAATCGCCCTCATTCGCAGGACGCCTTCTAGGCATTGTGTCCTGAACGTGGGGGCTCTCGCCCCAAAGCCAGCCTGAGAAGGCTGACCGGGGGGCCCACTGCTGCGCTGCCTCACCTCCATCTGCCTCCTGCTCTCGGTTTAGTCCAGAAGAGGCATGCTCACCACCCACCATGCCCCAGCACCTCCTACTTGACATCCAAGCTTCCATCATTCAAGCTAGATTGTTTTGGCATTAAGGTGAGGTCCTCTTTTAAAAGCAAATTTTCTTAAATAGGAGGCTGGCACGGTACGAGAGAGGGGTGTTGGGTGCTCTGGAAGGCAGGGGTGCCAGGAGACGGAAGAGGGGGTCCTGCTCACCATCCAAAGACGGTCCAAGCACCTCTTGCTTCACACACACGCATGCACACCCACGCATGCACACACATGCACACACACTCACCGTCATCTGTCAACTCTGCCATTTCCCCCACAGACCAGGCCCGTCCCCGCTGCCCTGTTTCCGCTGCCTCTGCTTCGGGGAGACTGCCCGGCTGTGGGGTGGCCGGAGATGGGGTGGGGGCATTAAACATTAACAGTGCCAGGTAATATTTACCCTGGTCACAAGAAAAGCCAGGGTGTGGACAGCGGGGCTCCCGCTGAGCGTGAGGAGGTGCAGGGGCAGTGGGGGCAGGGAGGAGCTGGCCGTCTTTCCAAACCCTCCCAAAGGAAATTTCCAGAGAGAAGGGCCATGGGGTCCACCCTGCAGGTGGAGGAGCCACAGCTGGGGACGTGACAGTGGGGAAGCGGGGGTTTTGAAATGGATTCAGCGTGTACTATGGCTTTCGGGGGGCAAGGTCGGGGGTCCCACGGAGGTCCTCGACCCTAGCAGCTGCCCACATCTCCCACCACTGTGCAGGCTGCTGGTGCAGCTGGTGTCTGGCATTCGGGGCTTTCTTGAGGTGACCCCAGGGTGCCTGGCCCCTCAGAGCCCACCTGAGCCCCTGCCCCACCAGCCACTGCACTGTGCATGCTTCCAGGCCTTCATGCCCGGGAACGCCCTTTCCTTGGTACCTTTTTCCTCCATCCAGGCCACATCTAACAGCTCACACCTCGGTCAGAAGGGCTCCAGTCATCCCTCACTAACCCCTCTGTCCCTGCAGCCTCTGGCACGTCCTTCTCCAGCCGTGAAGCCCAGCTTCCGTGCCAGTCCCCACGTTACGCCACAGGCTCCTTTGGGAAGGGGCCAAGCCAGACCATGGAGAGAGCGCCTTGCTTTTATGATTTGAAAAGCATGTTTCTAACTGTTATTTCCTGGTACTTTGTGTTATTTCCCCATTTTATACACGAGGCACCTGAGGCACAGAGAGGGTAGGGCCCTGGCTCAAGGGCACACAGCTGGTGAGAGGCAAGGTGAAGACCCACCTCCAGGCCCTCGCTTTGGGGGGCAGGGACTCCTCCCTCTACTGTGGCCCCGTTCATGCTTCGGACCCCGGTGCTAGGTCCCCCATGGATGCTCATATTCCTGGCTGAGTTCTAATCAATCAGACTGGCTTCCAGAAGAGGCTGATGCTCAACTATAGCCAAAAGGCCAAGGTCAGAGGTCATTGTCCACCAAGGGCAGGTTAGTCCTTCAAAAGGACTCCATCTATTAATCCTCTTGGAGCAGTGACAGGGGATCAAGGTCTGAGTTCACTTCCTGGCTCCTCCACTTGCTAAGTATACGACCCCTGTCAAGTTATTTAATCTCTGTGTGCCTCAGTTTCCTCATCTGTAAAATGGGTGGTTGTGAGGAGAAAGTGAGATAATGCAGCGAAGGGCATGGTGGGGGGCCTGGTACACAGTAAGTGTCATTATTGTTACTGTTATACACTGTCACACCAAGAAAGCCACCCACTTTCCAGCAAAATGAACATGGGAGTGAGATGGAAAGATAGACTGTCATGGCCTGCAGACCAGAAGCTGAGACACCCATTCATCTCTTTGGCTTCCAAGGTCAAATGATGGAAATTCATGAAAACACAACAGAGCTCACATTTGGTAGGCGCTGAGCACGTGTCAGGCTCTTGCACACACTGTCCTGTTAATTCCATGTTTGCTCCAATCCACGGGTAAAGAAACTGATCTGGTCATTGCCCCCACAAGGACCCCTGGAGGTCTCCCAGGCAGTGCCTTGATCCCCACTGGACAGTCAAGGAAGATTGAGCAGGGAGATTGGGCGACTTGCCTGAAACACCCAGTCAGGGACAAATCCAGGGCTAGAAAGCCAGACCCCCATGACTGTGCTCCCCAAACTCCTGGGGCTCTCCACACAGACACTGATGCCCCGTTATTACACATTATCTTGCTCCCTTAGTACATTTTGTCTATCTTTGTAAGCTACCGTGGATTCTTTCTGGAGTATAAAAATAGGTGGAAAGTTCATAGATAGATAAATAGATCAATGGTTATGATAGATGATAGGTAGATAGATAGGCAGGAGATAAGAGAGAAATAGGGAGCACATCAATAGCTGCAACAGCAAATCAATAGCTACATCTACAATACTTAACATTTTTAACTATGTGTGCATGACACCCTCCTAAAGACTTTACAAAAACCAACCCATTTAATCATCACAGCAACTTGATGAGGCAAGGGAGGCATTATTATTACCCCCATTTTGTAGATGAAGGCACAGAGAAGTCAAATAACTTCCCAGAGATCAGGCAGCTAGGAAGTGGGAGAACCCAGCTCTGAAGCTAGCAGTCCAGCTTCAGAGTTCCTACAACTGGACAGATGGATGACCGACTCAGAATGAGGGCTGTGGGACAAGTTGCCTTCCCAGCTCTTGACGGCTCAGAGATGCTGGGAGCAGAGAGGACAGCACGCCCAGGACCCCAGAAGGAGATGCGCTCGTCTAGAAATCCTGCCTCTCCCCATTGCTGCTTTCCCTATCCTCCTGGGGAGCTGGGGGTGCTCTTGAAAGTGATGGGGTGGACACTTGAGTCCAGGATGGTGGGGGCAGGCGGGGTTCAGGGCACTCACCCAGGTACCACCTGTCCATAGCAGGAGCTGCTGGCTGTGTCTTCAGAGGAAGAGTCGTGAGGTGCTAGTGACCCAGGGCCTGAATGCGAAGAGCCGCCCTCCCTCTCTCCACAGCCCAGCCGAGCCCACGGGCAGGCAGAGACAAAGGCAGGGAGGAGGGGTTGGCAACGCAGCCCTCACCTCGTGCCTGCCTGCCGGCCCGCCGGGGCGGGCTGGGCTGGGCTCCAGGTGAGAGGGGGGCAGATTCTCTGACCTCCAAGAGCACCTGAGGAAGCGGGGGAGCTGTGAGTGTCCACAAACAAACCGCAGCCCCCACACTGGGGTGAGATGCCTCCGTGTAGCCCGGGGCGCCTGCAAAGGTCACCAGGAGCCAGGAAGTCACTGGCTGGGGCCACAGCCTGTGGAATCAGAGTCCCTGATCTTCCCCTGTCCCTGGGCTGGGGGCATCTGAGAGAGACACTCAGGGCCACGTGGGGGTCCCCCCAAACCTTTCCCCAGTGACACCTTCTTCCTCCAGCTCAGGTGGCCTTGGCCCTGATGTATGCGGCCTCAAGGACCTGTTCTGGAGCCCGGAGTCCCCTGAGACTGGACAGGACGATGGGCAGCCCCTTGGAAGCTGCCCCGGGTGGGAGGGAGTGCTTTCTGGCCATGGCGCTGGGCCCAGGGCACCGTCTGCAGCCTCCTGTGTCTCCCCGGGAGCCGGGCGGAGATGGGGAGCAGGGGGGCTGCAAGGAGGAGCGGGTGTGGAACCTGGGCTTCCTCGGCTGGGGCCCCTCACTTGGACCCCAGGGTCTGAGCTCTGGCTGTGAGGTCAGACCCACCTGTCTCTGGAGACACCAGCGGCTTAAGGAGGCCCCGGAGGGATGCCAGTTGGTGCCGCAGGGTGAGGGCGGCCGGAAGACAGCACTTCTAGTGGGAGGGCCCATGTCCCAGCTGGAGCCAGGAGCCACCCAGGGGAACCGGAGGGCAAACCATGTCCCCCCTGCCCCGGCTCAGCGAGGCCTGTTCTCTGGCCACTGCGGCCCCTGTCCGGGCCTGGAGGGAGGCTGCAGCAAGCAGTCTGTGAGGCTCACTGGGGACCAGGGCTCCTCCGGGCTCCTCTGAGCAGCAGGGTCTGTGAGGTGCGGGTCTGGCCTGGGCTCTGGTCAGATGACACCCACCGCTCTGTTCCTCCTTAGCAACACTTCCTGCCCCGAGGGGATGACTGATGTACCCCCAGAGAGCCACCCAGGCTGGAACCTGGGGGGAGTTGTCTGGCTGGTATGAGATCTGTCCTGGGGAGCCACTGCCTCTGGGCTCCTTCCCCTTTTCCCCACCACCCAGAAGGCTGCCCAGGGGCCCAGCTGCTCACCAGATGTCCCCCCCCAACCCCCTGCCACCACCCCACCCCGGTCACATGCTGCCAGTGGAAAGCTGCGTGCTCACAGCCCAGAGCCACAGAGCAGACATCCCCTAGGCTGGGAACTTGGAGAAACTCCTGAATCTCAGGACCAGATAGGCCTTTAGAGGTTGCCTGGTGCAGACTTATCAGTGGCCCTGAAAGAAAGGGAGCCAGGACGGCTCCCACCCCCCCACCACCCCTCCACACACACTCTCTGTCTCACACACACACACTCCCAGACACGAACACTGAAGAAAGGCATCTCCATCCCACATGGAGACCCTGAGCCCCGTGTCACTGATTAACCAGAAAGAGCTTCCAAGGTCATCCCACCCAACTCCCTCACTTTACCAAGGGCTCACTCTCCTGCCCACACCCTCTGAGGACTGTGCATGCTCAGTTACCCAGTTGTGTCCAACTTGTTGTGACCCCCTTGACTGTAGACTGCCAGGCTCCTCTGTCCATGGAATTTTCCAGGCAAGAATACTGGAATGGGTTGCCATTTCCTCCTCCAGGGGATCTTCCCAACACAGAGGCTGAACCCATGTATTCTGTGTCTCCTGCATTGCAGGTGATTCTTTACCGCTGAGCCATTGGGGGACCCTTAAGTAAAAGCCAAAACCCTACTTGTATTATAGAAGCCCTTCTGCATCTGACCCCAGTGACCCCTCCAACCTTGTCTCTAATGACTTCCCTGCCCCCTCTCTCTGTTCCAGCCATACTGCTCTCCTTGATGGTCGTCTGACCCTCCAGACACACTCCTGCCTCAGGACCTTTGCACCTGCTATTCTCTCTTCCTGAAGACACTTCTTCCAGAAAACTCCTTGGCTGAACTTGCTCAGGCAATGTCCCTTCCTTGCATCCTAGCCTATAATTTACACACCTACTCTGTAATATTTCAAATCGCTTCTTAGCCTTATTATATTTTTATGGCACTTATTACAGCAGATAAATTCTTTATTTTCCTTAAGTTGCTTCTCACTTCTCTCTCAACTAAAACTAAATTCCAGGAGAGCAGGGATTTTTGTTTGCTGGCTCATTCCTAGATCTCCAGTGCCAGAACAGGGCCTGGCTCTGGGTGTACCCCCAGTTTTGTTAAATGAATGAATTGGTTCCAGAAGTGAAATAATTTTGCCAGTGACACAGGCAGACTCACAGTGTGCCTAATGCAACCTCTTCTCATGACTTACCTGCTCTCTGTTAAGTAGCAAGAACTAGTTTGTCCCCACAGAGAGACAGTGGGTGGCAGCACCCCCATCCCCTGTCAATAGCTCCCCTAGAGTCCTTCCTGGGGAGTGCCCCACCCCTGCCCCTCAACTCCCCTCCTGCGCTTCACTTGGAGCCCTGCAGAAATTTTCATAAAAGTATTCGCCTTGTGCATTCAGGGGAAGCCAGATGTTATAAGTTAAGGGGGTCCTGCCCCTCTCCCCTCACTCTCACCCAGCCCTTCCTTGTCCTGATTGAGCTCATCAGCCTAGCTGACACTGAGACACCCTACATTCTTCCAGGGAGATGTTGGCTCCTTCAACCTGGACCATAACCCACCCCCACCCCCCAGAGAGAAGCCCAAGGGAGCCTCTCCCCATGTTTGTCTCTTCAGGAAGGTCAGGGGTCCCTGCAGGCACATGCACCCACACTTAAATCCTGTGTATCCTTCTCCCATCTGTAAAAATGGGATGGTAGTACCTACCTTGCAGGGCTGTCGCAGGAATAGAGGTGATGTAGGTGGAAGGCCTGGCCAAGAGGTTCCTAGTAAGTGCCACCTTCACTACCTTCACCCTAACCGGGCCTCCAGGAGACAAGGACACTCAAAGTTAATCTCTTCCCCAGACTGTCCCCAGCAGGGTGATCTTTAAAGTGGGCTCTTGGGGCATATTTCTGCCTATGACCCTCAGCATGATCTATGCCAGCCGACCACCCATCCGGCACCCCTAAACTTCCCTTCCTCCCCCGACACCCCGCACAACATGGCTGTTCCCTGCTGGCGTCTGGCCCCTTTTCTTGTTCTTCCAGTCTCTTCTGGGATATGGGGGCAACTGAGATGGGAACACAATTCTTTCATCCAAAGACTATAATGCAAAGACCTCCCCCCAACCCCTCTTCTCTTGTCTGTTGTTCCAGGCTGGAGCCAAAGAGGGGCACACTCTGCAGTTTTCCCCAAGACCCAGAAATCAAGGAGACGTTGAGAGGTGTCCCCAACTCCCAGAGCCCGCCTTCAGCACTAGCCCGTCCAAAGGGACAGTGTCCTCAGCTGGTGTGCCTCAGCCTGCCCTGGCCTCCCTGGCAGGCCTCCTTCTTCCCCCAACTCCTCAGCCTCGGGCAGCCGTCTGGGGTGGTCAGGGTTGGGCTGGTGGGTGAAGAGTTGAGAGGCTGGGACATCGCCTGAGCCTTGTCTCCAGCATTGAGGCAAAGGCCCTCATTGCCAGCCTCCCTGAGATGGGCTCCTCCAGATCCACCAGCCCTGGACCTGCAGGCTGCGTGGCAGCGGGCACAGCCTTGGACTCCAAGCCCACCAGTCCTCCTGGTGGTGGCTTGCAATTGGAGAGAAGCCAGGAGTCCCTAGAAAGTCCGATTCCTGGCTCAGGTCCATCCTCAGCTGCGTGGCATGCGTGGTCACCTGGCAAGGAATGTCGTGGCTCTCGGGCCACAACTGTGCTGGCCAGAGGTCCCAAACCCCAGGGAACGCTGTCTCCTGCTGTGGCTGTGGATGCCAGGGTGACTGGGGTCTTATAAGGCAGGGCTGGGAGGAGGTGGGCCCTGGAGGGTCCATTCCTTAACAGTTGGCATCAAGACGGCCTGAGCTGTGGGGCACACAGGTCCTGGGAGCTGCCAAGGGGCAATGTACTCAGAGTCAAGGTCACCCAGGCCTTTCTGCTCCCTGAGCAGGCAGGAGCTGGGGACGTCCTTTTCGGTTTCCACAGCTGGTGACAAGGGCAAACCCGTTTGACCCACCTCTCCCGCCGTGAATACCCTGGAGAGAAATACATTCTTGACTTTTCTAAGAACTCGCGTCTGGGCTTGAACTAGAACAGAGGCTTTTTCTCTCCAGTAGCAGAGATTCTCCTTCCAGTAACCACATTCCTCCTTATCTCTGAAAAGTAGCTCCAAGCTCACCACCTCCAGGAAGACCACCAGGAGCACACCCGCCCCCTGCTGTTCCTACCCTTCCTCCATGACCTTCTGGATTCCACTGCCATGGCCCAAATAGCTCTCATCTGGCTTTGTAATCATCTTTGTCTTTGACTTCAGAGCCTACCAAGTCTGTCCTGGCTTCTTCGCACACACAGATTACAAGGTCTGGAATCTGGCCCCATCTCTGCTCACTTGGTAGCGATTCCATCCATTTTATCCTTCTCAACAGTTCTAAAGGACTCTTGACTCTTTGCCTCATTCATCCCACTCATCCAAGCAGGTTTTGTGAGACTCCTGGAGAAGGAAACTCTCACTGTATGTAGGTAAGTTAGAACCTGAACCCCAGTCTACAGGACAGAAAGGGAACCCTGCTATCACAAAAAGAGCACAAAGGACCTGAATGGTAATGCAAATATTAATAATGTGGGCCAAAAGAAACGTTGCCTGCCATTTCAGTAAAGAATGTTGCCCTCCGTCAAACCAGCAGCCACTGTTGATGAGAGTGCACCCTGGGGGAATTCAGGGCGGAGAAAAACAGGGCATTGGCCCTAGATAGCTAAAATGCACATCAAAGGAATAATTTCAATAAGCCCAGAATCTTGCATCTTCCCATACATAGAAAGGCACTAAGATCCTTAACTTTGGATGCCTGGCTTTTATGATTAGCAGTAATCTTTTCATGCTTAGCTACTTTTTTTTTTTTTTTCCAGTAGAAACTCCTATGTATCCCGGTTTCTCCCTTACCTGTTGGGAACATTTCCTCAGAGCTACCTGAGAGGCCATCTCCCAGACTACTGCTGCTGCTGCTAAGTCGCTTCAGTCATGTCCGACTCTGTGCGACCCCATAGACGGCAGCCCCCCAGGCTCCCCCATCCCTGAGATTCTCCAGGCAAGAATACTGTAGTGGGTTGCCATTTCCTTCTCCAATGCATGAAAGTGAAAAGTGAAAGTGAAGTCGCTCAGTCATGTCTGACTCTTAGCGACCCCATGGACTGCAGCCTACAAGGCTCCTCCGTCCATAGGATTTTCCAGGCAAGAGAACCGGAGTGGGGTGCCATTGCCTTCTCCCTCCCAGACTACAGTCCTCAGTAATTTTTCATTGTTGTTCAGTCGCTAAGTTGTGTCTGAATATGACCCCATGGACTACAGCACATCAGGCTTCCCTGTCCTTCCCTATCTCCTGGAGTTTGCTCAAATTCATGTCCATTGAGTCAGAGATGCCATCCAACCATCTCATCCTCTGTCTTCCCCTTCTCCTCCTGCCCTCAGTCTTTCCCAACATCAGGGTCTTTTCCAATGAGTCGGCTCTTCGCATCAGGTGGCCCAAGGATTGGAGCTTCAGCTTCAGCATCAGTCCTTCCAATGAATATTCATGGTTGATTTCCTTTAGGATTGACTGATTTGATCTTTCTGTCCAAAGGACTCTCAAGAGTCTTCTCCAGCACCGCAGTTCAAAAACATCAATTCTCTGGGGCTCAGCCTACTTTATGGTCCAACTCTCACATCTGTACATTACTAGAAGAACCATAACTTTGACTATATGGACTTTTGTTGGCAAAATGATGGCTTTTTAATAGTCCTCAATAATATCCCCAAATAAAACATAATCCTCAGCTTTTAGGTTGTACGCTTTTTTTTCAGTTTACAATAACATAATATCTACATGTAAAATTTTCAGTATCTTTATGTCCATTGTCTCACTTTGACCCTGTGAGGTAACAGGAAATATACTGATGGACCCATTGTGCAGTTGAGGAAACCAAGACTCCCGAGACTACACAGGAGCCCATGACTAGGAAGGACTTCATTTTGCAGAGACAGAAACTGACAAAGATGCCGGGCTCTGGCCCAGATCACACAGCTGGAGGGAACACAAGGAGTGTCCTGAGCCTTTTTCAGTTCCAGCAGACACTGGCTGGGAGGCAGGAACCCACTCTTCTGGATGGTGCAGGGGGCCCACCGCCCGGCAGCCTGTACCACCGCGAGTCCTTCAGGACACCCGATCGCAGCATCACCTGCTCTGCCATCATTGCCTTGGCCGGTGCCCCGCTATTGTGCAACCAGGCACGGGGCTGGGGCTGGCTCCATAAAATCAACAGCCGGTTGGCTTGATCTGGCTGATTCTGCCCCCCTGGAGTTCAACTGTGACAGCAATGAATCAGGCTAATGGTGAGAGGTAGCTGTTCTTTCTCTCCGTGGCCTGGAGACAGGTATTTCCAAGGCTCCTCCCCTGGCTCGGGCAAACACACCTGACCTCCCCGCACACCCCCCCCCCGCCCCCTCACCCCGTCTCTCTCACGCTCTCTCCAGGCCCAGGGTGAGGCAGAATAGCCAGGGACAAGGTGGGGTGAACCAGACGGAGCTGGACAGCTCTCTTACCCCTCAGTTCTGCCAGCCACCCCTGCCAACCTCGGATCCCGGGGAGGGCAGAACTCTCCTCCCCACAGGAAGAGAAGGTGCCTGGTGACCTTGGGCTGTGCTTCAGCCTGGAGACCCCCTCACCCACCCCTCTCTCCCTGCTGCTTGCACTCTGCCTCTGACTCTCTTCCAAGAACAACTTGGCAACTTCCAATCCACAACCTGAAAAAAAAAAAAGTGAAAGGGGAGGGCCACAGCCCGGGGTGGGGATTGGGAGCAGGTTGACCTATTTTTATATGGTGCTAAGTAGCATAAACAGCTCATGCAAATAGACTTGAAAATTGTTGGAGTGGAATTCAGCAGGAGGTGGGGAGCAGGGGGAGCGGCTGGGAGGTGGAAGGTGTAGGATAACTAAGATTTCTGCCTGAAACCCTTCTGGGAAATGGCACATCACGGCAGCTTTCCTGTCCAGTCCAGCTTTCCCGTTCATTCCTTGTTATATTCAACCAAGTCACAAATATAAGCCATGTGCCCTAGAGGCTGAGTGGACAGACGAGGTCCTGCCTGCATGGAGTACGGGTCCAGAAGGAAGACATGCCTGGACTCTGGACTCCTCTCCCCTGGCCCACGCTCTCCAGCTAGACTGGCTCATCCATCCATTGGTTGGGGCATGAGGGGTCCTCAGTTCAGGCCTAGACACTTAGGTCATTCTGGGTAGGTTCTCGAGCCCATATTGCCCAGAGGATTCTACCTGTTGGTCCTTTCCCTCACCTTGAACACTTCCAGTGACAGGGAGCTTACTCCAGTCTTGGACCATCACAGCCTGGGAACTAAGGACTCACTCACGTGAGGCCGTTTTGCCTCCTGCTCACGTCCAGCTGACGGCCCTGGGTCCGTTCCCCTGAAGCACAGGGTCACACCGCCTTAGAGCTGCATGGGCCTGGCCCAGACCTTGGCTTTACCAGCAGCGGTGCAAACTCAGGTAGGT
Source organism: Cervus canadensis (assembly GCF_019320065.1). Classification (NCBI taxonomy): domain Eukaryota; kingdom Metazoa; phylum Chordata; class Mammalia; order Artiodactyla; family Cervidae; genus Cervus; species Cervus canadensis. The sequence goes on from NC_057396.1 coordinate 25,549,328, forward strand.
CCCACTGAGCCTCAGTTTCCTCATCTGTAAAATAGGGATGCCATCATATACAGCTGTGAGTTCTAAACCAGTTGGAACCCATGAAGCCCTCAGCCCAGGGATTGGCACATAAGTACATGGTAAATGTTAGCTGCCTTCATTCAATCATTCATTATTACTATTTTGATCATCAGTTTCTTTGTTCTTTATGTGTCTTGCTTCCAGACCACTCACTTCCCACAGGACCCTCCTCAGAGGATTCAGCTAGTTGATGCCCCGAAGGGATCGCCAGGCTCCAGCTGCAGTCTTACCAGCCCAGACAATCCTCTTCCTCCGTCTGGATGCCAGCCTCCTGAAGAAGGAAGCCAGGCCATGTGTGTGCTGTGAAGAACTTTGGAGACAGCCAGCCTGCACCCAACACCTAGCTCCTCCATCTGCCAGTCATGTGGCCCTAGACCTGTCACAGATTTATCAGAGAGGCCATAAAATGTGAATATCCAGCTCAGAGATCATGCCAGATCACCAGGAGGAAAAATAGGTAGGTGCTCAAGAGTCTGGCAGAGTAGAGAGAACCATCTTATGGTTTATGCTAGAGATGAGAACTACTATTTTCTATTGTTAACATAATTATTATGAGAAAAATCAGAACCTCCCCATTGGACTTTCTTACACTGGTTTTTATTGTTTCATGTTTTCTTTTCAATAATGAATGTGTGGAGAAAACCGCCAACTTATAAAAAAATTAATCTTATTTATTTGTTTGTTTATGGTGGTGCTGGGTCTTTGTTGCTGCACTCAAAGGCTTTCTCGAGTGGCGGTGAGCGGGGGCTCCTCTCCAGCGGCGATGCGCAGGCTTCTTGTTGTGGTGGCTTCTCTTGTTGCAGACTCGGGGTCTAGAGCATGCAGGCTTTAGTAGTTCTGGCACAGAGTTAGTTCCCCTACAGCAGAATCTTCCTGGGCTAGGGATCAGACCCATGTCCCCTACATTGACAGGTGGCTTCTTAACCACTGGACCAGCCGGGAAGTCCCTCACCAACTTTTGTGCATCTGGGGCCTCTAAGGATCTTCATTCGGCCTTTCTCTGCAACCACCGCAAAGCCTACAAACTCCGTGACCCACAGTCAGAGTTCCACGATTGGTGGTCGTGAGCTTATGTATACAAAGTGTGACCAGAGATGTTTCAACCACTGCCATCTCTGGGTTGACAGTGTTGAGTGCGATCTCAACTATAAGCCTCAGTCTTTTCAAGGGCCTGGGGGCCTGAGGGTACAAGCAGAGCAGAAGCACAGGCATCACACATGTCCCAGGGGTGACCAGGGCATGGCTGAACCCTGCAGTACCTCAGGACCCCGTGCCTTGTGATTCTGCAGCTCCAAACAACTCACAGAATCTAGACAGACTCTATGAAGATTTTCGGAGACTGTAAAGTGTTCCAGGCATTCTTATGTCTGAAGGAGACATAGTCCTTGCCCCCTAGGAACTGGGTCTCACAATAAAGACACACAAAACACTTGGAGGTGGGGGCCATACATGGATGACCTCCAAGGAAAACAGCCCAACAGCTGTGTTTGTTTGGCCAACAGTCCTTTTTTAAAAACTGAATTGGAATGTCTTTGGGAGGACACTCTAGGTGACCCCATGGCCCTATGCCCCATCTCTTGTGTCACTGCCAAAATGGACATTATCCACCTGGTCTCTACAGTAGGATCCAAGGCATAGAGTATTAAACACGAAGATACAAAGGCAGGAGCCAGTGTGACTACGTGCACAGAGAAGAAGGGACTTACCTGCCTTAAGTCCAAGAAGGCTTCCCAGAGGAGGGGGTATTAGGGTTTAAAGAGAGATGAAAGAGTAAGGGCTTTGCTCATAAGCCAAGTAACTCACCCACACCCCTCTTTGTCAAGCTCTTAGGTATTGGCTCCAGAACTGACCAGAGGGACAGGTTAGAACCTCTTATTCCAGGCCAGCAAGCCCCCAGGACTCTCCTCTCTCCAGGACATGTAGGAGGCACGGGTCAGGCTATGGGGTGGAGCCCGAACCCCGTGACCTGGGGTGGAAGCAGGAGGAGGAGGGGGTGCGGGCAAAGGAGGGGAGAGGAAGGGTGGCTGGAGAAGAAGCGGGGAGGAGCTAAGGGGTCAGGAAGCTGAAATAAAGAGCACCTGGCTGCCCTGCGGCATCACTTCCTCCCTCTGACCAAGGACACCCTCCCTTTAGCCCTTCGAGCACCACAGGTCCTACAGACATGCAGATTTCTGCACAGAAAGGAAAGCACCACAGAGCCACTAGGAAACAAGTGGTATTTTATTCCTTTTTGTCCTTGTTGAGGAGATCACGACACAGAGAACGGCAGTCCTGCTCACAGCGGCACGGTTTGGTCAGTTTCCACGAGAACACGAGGGGCGGGAGGGGCGGGGTCTGCCTTTCCACTCTCTTCACCACCTGGGACCTCCTGCTGCTCCCCCTGCAGCGGGGCTGCCCGGAGCCCTGCCCGCTCCCTAACTTGGTGCCAGGCTAGCAGAGGGGGCGGGAGCCGGCGCTGCTGCCTGGCCAGCAGGGCGCAGACAGCGAAGCAGAGGACCCCTGCTCTTTCTCCATGCTGTCCCTCCCCAGAGCACAGGCCCCAGCCAATTGCATCCATTCAGCCATCACCTGCCAGAGCCCCAGTTCAGGGATGAGAGCCTGGGTCCAGCCAAGCTGGCTATAGATGGGAGTCTCTGGAGCAGGGAAGGCTGGAGAAGGGCGTATGGTTCCAGAGCCCAGGGGGTTATTGCTGAGAAGATATGCAAGGGGCACATTTCCCCGGGGGCAGGGTAAGGCGGGGCATATGGGCACCAGGGACGGGGTTCAGCCACCTGAGGGCAAGGTGGGCTCATCAGCTCCTTGCTGGAACCTCCCGCTGCCAAGAGACCTCAGCACAGATTTGGTCCAGGGACAAGGACGGAAGCAAGGTTCTTACAAAAAGAGTGAAAAGTGGCCATGCAGAAGGATCATGAAAGTGATGTAAACCTTCCCAAGTCCCAAGCCAACTGGAGATTCCCACCAGACCCCCATATCCACCCTGAAATCAAGAGAAGGGACTGGTCTGCCAGAGAAAAAGCAGCCTCCCAAAAGTGGGAGGTGATGGGGCCACGGAGAGAGAGAGGAGCTGAGAGCCACGAGGCTCAGCTCTGGCCCAGGAAAGTGGGTTTGGGTTCACTAAAACACAACATCATCCACGAACAAGCAACCACAGAGACCACAGTCATCAGACACACACACACAGACACACACGTCACAGGAGGTGGATGAGACCACAGGCTCCAAGTGGGGGAGGCAGGGTTGCATTATTAAGTTGAGGACAGGTGTCGAGGGGCTGGGGACACATAAGTTCTTGGCTTCTCCTGGGGAAAGACCTGTTGCTGAAGTGGCCGGTTTTCTTAAGCATCAGCATTTGCATCTAAAGGTTCAAGCAGCTGCCTTCAGGTTCTGGAGGTTGAAGCAGAAGAGAATTCAAATTAAAACAAACCCCTGGCTTCCTTTCAAACCTCTTCATCCACGTGTCTCCCAGCCATTCCTTAGGGCAGCCCCTCTGCCCATGGAAACTCCTAAGATGAGACCCACTCCAAGTGCCTTGTTCCCAGTAAACCAAGGAGGATGAGTCTGAGAAGCAGGACCAGGAGAAGAAGGTGGAGGAGGGCATGGAGCTCAGAGGAGGGGCTCTCTCAGAGGGATGGAAGCTGGCAGATGAACACATGGAAGTTAAAACCGAGTTTCTTTATCAGGACAGCCTAAAGAATTGCTCACAGTCCTGAGACTCAGGAGAACAGGGTTTCCGAGGAAGTTCTAGTTTTTTGTTGTTTTTTTTTAAAAAAAGACAATTGTTGGCTCAAGGTTCCCTCCCTGGCGCCTCCCCACACGGCTCCCCAGATTCGGAACCACCAGCTGCCGTGACATGGACAGAACGCTGAGCCACAGTAGGGACACCTGCCACCTGGACTCGATCTATAGCCACGTCAAGCTGAGGCATCCTTGACCTCCCCAGGGCCCAGCTAGAAAATGGAGGTAATGAGCCTCACTCTGCCCACCCATGGAGCTGTCATGAGGATATAAAAGCACTTAGGAGTGAATTCAAATGCTCCACAGGTTCCCCGTGTTATTACCATCACGGTAAGAGCCGGTGTACCAGCATTCTACATCCAGAAATTTCTTTCAACTCACAATTTAGGATAAAGTATATCCTTTATTTGGGGCTTCCCTGCTGGCTCAGTGCTAAACAACCTGCCTGCTAATGAGGAGACACAGGTTTGATCCCAGGGTTGGGAAGATCTCCTGAAGAAGGAAATGGCAACCCACTCCAGTATTCTTGCCTGGGAATACCAGGAAGAATTCTAGTATCCCATGGATAAGAAGTCCCATGGACAGAAGGAGCCTGGCGGGCTACAGTCCACGGGGTTGCAAAGAGTTGACACTACTTAGCAACTAAACCACAACATATCCCTTATTTGTATGACAAAACAGGCAGCGTGAGCTAATAGAAGACTGACCCCTGTCCTGCTATATCCCAGTATGTTGCAGGGCACGCCATAAAGGGAGACAGGCAGGCGCAGAGGGGCGCGGTGAAATCCAGCCCTCAACTATCAGTACAAAGTCCCTGAGCCCAGGTTCCAGTCTGCTACTCACTATCTGGATGGCTTTTCTCTCTGACCTCAATTTATCCATCCATAAAATGGGGCTAAACCCCACCTGTCCTACTTACTTTTTCTGGCAGGCTTCAGTGAGTTTGTGTATGTGGCGGCAATTTGAAAACCGTAAAGCTTTTAGATTATTGCTTTCCTGCATTACTATAATGAACAATGGAAACGGATACTAAACAGTAACTTAATGCCCCTAAACGTCAAGAACTGATCATGCTGGTATGGCATTGGGGGTGGGGATTCGGGGCCTTATACTATTCTTCCTATTTTTGGGTAGGTTGGAAAGTTTCAAAATAAAATGTTAACTTCAAAGGATGGCCTGAGGAACTTGCTAAATCATCACCGGAAGCCATTGTCTTTATACTCCTTTGATATCAGGAGCATTTCACGAATGTTAATTCCCTCCCAAGTCATGCCCACGTGGCAGGTAGGATGACGCCCAAGCAACTTGACTGCTGGGTTGTAAGGAAGCTCTGTTTCCCACCTGCATATTCTGTGTGTGTGTGCGTGTGGTACGGGGAGGTTTTAGTCCATCTGTCTCGTCACCCTTCAGACGTGAGTTTCTGCAGCCGTGCACACTGCAAAAGCTAGCCCAGTTCTTCCCTGATGACTCCTCAGCCAGACTCCGGTCAGAACAGTGATGGTGACAGGAGGATGCGGGCAGACAGCATCTTACCTTTGTGCCTGGGGGCTGCACTTCAGTTCTCTGCTTTCTGGGGCTCCGTGGCTGGAAAAAGAACCAGGATCAAGCACAGTGAATGTATGGAGGGCGGTGAATGAACTTCTCACCCCAGTGGGCCACCCCCCTGCAGCAGCTATGCTTGTCTCGGACGTTGGGGGGAGCCTGACCCGCAGAGCAGATTCATGCAGACTGCAAGTCAGACAGACCTGGGCAGATCCCCGTCTGCTATTCACCTGTTAGAGGACATGGCATATTCCTGAACTTTTTGAGTCCCTCTGTTGTAAAATGTGGAGAGTGATGCCTACCTCCTGGGGTGGTGTGCCTGTTACTGAGAAGTGAAGCACTCTGAGCCGTGCCCAGCACTAAGCAGAGCCCCTGTAAACAGCGGTCGTCAGGAGCAGCAGCCTGTCTAGTGGAGGTGAGGGGTGACATGGGGCAGAGGACCTGGGGACCCCCCTCTGGCACCTGGAAACATGCCTGGCCGGCCAGCTCTCAAGCAGCCACATCCTTCACCCCAAGCTGTACAAGGACCCTTGTCCATTTCCCCTGTCCCACCTGGGCAGGTAGTCTTGACACTTACCATTTGCAGTGACGAGGTTCTCCACCTGAGCCTCCTCATCCCCAGGAGCCCTGCAGGCGGACAAGATGCAAGCCTGTCAGAGGTCTCCGGGGCAAACCCAGAGAACATCGCCACTCTCCTTGCTGGGGCAGGGCCCAGGGATTCATCTCCTCCAGGTCATGGTGGATCATTCTTCATTATGGGGCTCATGGGGTTGGGGGAGGTCAGAGGAATTTACGGGCACCCTTCGATGTTGGCACCCGAGGTGGGGTAAATGCTGGGAAGAGGTGTGTCCTGCCACTGACTTGGGACTTCTGAGGTCCAGGGTTACCATGGGGACTAATGAATGTGCCCTTATGTAGGGGCAAAAGAGTGAGCGAGAGGAAGCCTGAATTTCCACAAAAATCAAAGAGCTTCATGAATAAGTGACCTGCAGAGGAGCATCACAGGTCCTGGAGAGAGGAGACAGACCTCAAGAGAGACCCTGAGGCCAAGCCCAATTGCCTCAAGGGCCTCCAGACAAGGATCCAGCATCTCCTTCCTCCCCCTCCCCCACCCCACACATACATCAGAAAACGAAGGGCAGGCTGACCCTTGACGTTTTGACCTCTCCTTTGCCCCCAAGGTTGCCTGGCAACCCTCAAAACTTCTACCCCTACCCCAACGCACATGGCCTGTCTCTGAGATAAGAATCCAGAAATACATTCATTTGGGGTCACACACCACGGACCCCTCCCTGTCCCCTCCCAGCGTCACCCCGGGTGCCCACAGCAATGGTATCCTTACCGCGGCTTCTGATTGAAACTGCACTTGCATCGGCGACCTGAAAGGCAAGGAAACCATCCGGGTCAGCGTCTGGCTTGGCCAGAGCAGGGCTGCACTGAGGCTGTGGGACTGTGACTAGGAGCCTGGGATCCTGTGCAGTGCACGCCTTGCGCAGCTGTACGTGGCGATCCTTGGTTGGACGAGGGCTCTTCTGATGTCACGGTTCAACGCGTCTGTCTGCTTGACGACATGAGCGCTGACAGCTGCAAGCAGCCCAGGCTCACGAGGGGAAACAAATGCAGGGGGACACGCCTCGGAGCCCTCTAAGGACAGCCCCTGTCTCCCCTCCCCTGTGGCGTCCCACTCGCTCCCTGATGGATCCAGCCACCCCGCCCCTTTGTATCTGTGCTGTTTTCATCGAGTACTTATTTTGTTCACGCTTCACAGTTTCACTGAGCACCTATTATGTGCCCAGCAGTGTATTAGGTCCTGGAGATAACTAGGAAGACAGATGGGCTCCTTCCTTCTCCAGGAAAGAGAACTGCCAGCCTTTTATACCGTATGCCACCTGCTTCACAGCCACAGACATTGCCCTTAGCGAGTGAACAGAGGAACAAACATACTTACTGAGGATAAGCAGGATCCCCACCGAGAAGAGGACCACGGCAAACACCAACCCTCCGATTCTCAGGGTCTGGTAGTCTGCGAAAGGAACAAGAGTGAGAGACAGAAGCGGGGAAGGGCCAGGGAGAGCATGTCGGTCCCTCCCCTGGATGGGGTTGTACCTCCCCTCACCATCACCCAGGGTTACCATCACCACTCACCGTAATGGAAAGGGTCCTTTTCTTTCTCCTGCTCAGCTGCTGGAAAAACAAACAGGTGTGGTCAAGAGGAAGACAGCTCACGTCCTGATTCCCAAGTCTCCCACCTTGTCTCACGGGCTTCACTCCCCACAAAGGGATCCCTGGAAAGCAGGGCCCAGGAAGCAGAGATGCTCAGAGAAGCATGGAAGGGTGGGCCGGCCTGCCAGGGTCACTGCGGGGGCCAAAGGCAGGTGCAGCTCAGAGCCCGATCAGAGTCTTGTGTTCACAGGAGCTGCACGTACTGCCCCTTCTGAATCTTACATCATCCCCCAAAGGCAGGGGGATTTTCTTCCTGTGACAGGTGGGGAGGCTGAAACCAAGCAAGGACACGCGACTCGCACAACCTAGACTGATGTGCAAGTCTGGCTCCCAGGACTCAGGCTGAGTCTACAGGGACCTGCTGGGCTTGAGGGCAGGAACCAGTGGGGAGAGGTGGGCAGGCTGGATTGGGGGCTGAGTTAGCTGCTGCCTTCCAGGACTTTCTGTGCAGACTAAAGGCGGGGAAGCTGATCAGACATGTAGACTCTCAGAGCCCCCCACCCCAAGTGTCCCCCAGGGGCAGGACCTTCCATGAGAAAGGGCTGTGGCTGCCACCCTGCTGAACCAGGCCCTGAGGGGTACTCACCGCTGGCCAGGACCGCTGGGGCCAGGAGGCCGCACAGGAGGAGCAGCACCACTTCCATGGCGTCTGGGGACAGAGGGAGGGAACGGATTCTCTGGGTAGGAGACTCCCCACTCTAACCCTCAGCCCGGCCAGGGCCCCAGTTGGACTCCCACCCTGACTCCAAGCTCTCCCCTCAGATGGTTTGAAAGCCGAAGCAGCTGCTATTGACAGACTCCTTACAGAGGGTTCTGCAAGCTTGAATTCAATTACAATGGGATCAGTTCAACCAGCAGGCGCTGTGACTAATAACCCGTTTTGCAGGTGAAGAGCCTGAGCTTAAAGGAGGTGAATAACGCTCATGGTAGCAAGCAGCGGAGCCTGGATCCTAACCCAGCTCAGGAATGCCTCTACTAGGCTGCCTCTCTGGTGCCAAAGTCACAAAACCCCAGGGGTTTGGGGAGATCATCTCATCTGAGTCCTCCTCCCTAGTCCACCCAGAGACGTGGCCATCTCTAGCTCACTGAGATGCCTGGGACTTCTGCCCTCGTCCTCTACAACCGAGACCCACTGGTGGAAGTTCTATCAGATTAAAAATGGGGGCAGGGAGACCAATGCCCCTCGTGTCTAGCTAGGGGTGAGGGTGGGAGGCCTGCTGTTTCCTGGACTCTGTATAGTAAACCCTGAAGGGCTGACAGCTCTCCCTCAAGGTGCCCCCGCACCCTCTCACCTCCAAAGTGCCCAAGTCAGCTCCTCTCATAGACTCTAGTTCATAAACCTCTGAAAGCTGGTTTGGTTAAACAAAGGGAGCGTGGAGACAGGTTCTCGGAGCATCAATGTCTGGCCTCCCCTTCCCCAGCAGGTGCCTGAGACGTCTGCTTGAGCCCCTGGTCTCTGGGGTCAGTGGTCCCTGGATGGGCCATCTGCATGGAGGCCTAGGGCAGAGCAGCTGGTCCCTCCAGGGATGGATTTCGGTGCAGTTACACATGCCTCACTCCTGGGCTTAAAGGAGGGCACTAGAGAGCTAGAGAGGTAATGGGAAAGAAACCCAGGCCAAAAAAGACCAAAGCTGCTTGCTCTTTCTTAGTGGGGTGAGACTGGCCGCGGTCTGACCCCCTGCACGCTCTCTAGCAGCCAGGACCACACGTGCTGGGAGGGTTCATTCCTCTCCTGGCCCAGCAGCCTGCAGCCCCCAGTGGCCCTTCACCTCCGGGCCAGCAGAGGTCAGAATAGCTCCATCCGCAATCAAACCAAGGCAGTGACCCTGGACTTGGAATTCAAGAAGCATTTCTCATAAGACAGTCATTTGCTTTTAATGTTACTTCATTTAATATTTGTATTTCTTTTAAATTTCACATATTTCATATGTATAAAAACACATGTAATACACATAATGAAACAGTAAAAGGAAACACCCATAAAGAAGCTTAAGAACTGGCACTTTGTACACGCTGCTACATTTGTCTCTATTTCCTCCAACCCATCCCCCTTGCCTTACTCCCAGAGGTAAACAGTACTGTTTTTCAAATCTTTTGACTACCACTTCCACAGGAAATATTTTTTACATTGGAACCCAGTACAAATATACATACATGTAAACCAGAAATAACAATATTGCTAAATAATACTTAGCCTTAAAAAGGATGATGCCCTCTGATATTTTCTATTCTGTTTCTCTAAAAGAAGAAATGGCTAAGCCAATTAATGGCTAGACCCATAAATTAGTGGGTCACTCCTCAGTTTGAAAAATTATATTTGAAAAAAAAAAATTATATTTGAGAGATAAGTTTAGGAGTTAAGTCATTGGGTTGTACAAGTTATCAACTTTACAGAAAATTTTCAAACTATTTTCCAAGTGACCATCCCCACTTTAAAGTCCCACCACTGCATATGACTGTCCCTATTACTCCACATCCTTATCAATACTTGCTATTACTAGACTGCTTAATTTCTGCCAATCTAGAGGTATAAACTATGGTCTCAACTGGATTCCTTAGAAATGGAGTCTAGCTTCTGACTGTTGATTTGCCATGCCTGTTTCTTCATCAGTGATGGGCTTTCATGTCTTCTGCTCAGTGTCCCAGTGGGCTGACATCACTATTATTCACTTATTATTCTGCATACTAAAGTTTTGTCATTAAGTATACTTGCCTTTTTACATTTTTATTGTCTCTCAATGAATACAATTTATTAATTCCAATGTTACTGAATGCAATGATCCTTCTGTCTTGTTTAAAGATATTCCTTGTCACCCTGAATCAGAAAGAATTTGCAGGACTTCCCTGGTGGTCCAGCAGTTAAGACTCTGTACTCTCTATGCAGGAGGCCAGGTTCCATCCTAGTCAAGGAACTAGATCCCGCAGGCCAAAACTAAAGATTTCACACACGGCAACTAAAAGGTCCCACATGCTGAAACTGAAGATCCTTCATGCCATAACTAAGCCTCAGTGCAGCCAAATAAATAAATCCTAAAAAAAATTGTTTTCTTCTAAATATCTTAAAGTTTTGTCTTTTACATTTAAGTCTGTATTCCATCCAGAATGAATGTCTATGGAAGGCATGAGGTTGGGATCCAATTCTTGCTTTTTCCACCTGACAATCAGATGTCCTGGATAGCACCATCTGTCAGTATCTTCCCTCACGATGCGCATGGCCACTAGTGTCATGTATCTGGTTTCTGTTCAGGTGTGGGTCTGTTTCTGGCCTTTCTGTTTGGATCTATTGGCCAGTTTGTCTGTTCCTGCATCAAGATCACTGTTTCAGTTACTATAGCTTTATGGTAATCTTCCCAAGAGGTGGGAGAAGCCGTCTCGTCTTTTTCTCCTCTCTTCTCTGCCTCTCTTGCCTCTTCCTTCAGGAATGTCTCTGCTATTCTTGGTCTTCTGCTCTTATATGTAAATTTTAGAGTCAGTCTGTCAAATTCATTCAGAATGGTTTGGATTTTCATTGGAATCACAATTCATCTATTCCCTTGTGGCTCAGCTGGTAAAGAATCTGCCTGCAATGTGGGAGACCTGGGTTCAGTCCCTGGGTTGGGAAGATCCCCTGGAGAAGGGAAAGGCTACCCACTCCAGTATTCTGGCCTAGAGAATTCTATGGACTTCTCCTAGAGAAGTCCATGGAGTTGAAAAGAGTCAGACAAGACTGACCAACTTTCACTTCACTTCATAGAATGTAGGGACAATTAACATTTTTGTGATATTGAGTCCCCTATCTATAAATAAGTCTTTTCATTTCTTTAGATCCTTTTCAATGCTTTTTTTTTTTGGCTCTGCCACAGGGCATTGGAATTTTAGTTCCCTGACCAGGGATTGAACCCGTGCACCCAGTGGAAGTGCAGAGTCTTAACCACTGGACTGGCAGGGAAGTCCCTCAATGCATTTTAATAAAGTTTTATAAAGGATTTCATATAGGTCTTGCACATCTTCTGTTAGATATATTGCTAGGTACCTTATTATTTTATTGTTATTTAAAATACTATCTCTTGTGTTTTCTAATTTTTGCTGGTATGGAGAAAGATAATTGATTTGTATACATTGATCTTAAATCCAATAATCTTACTAAACTCTCTTACTAATTCTAATAATTTACCTATAGATTCTTTTGGGTTCTTTGTGGACATATCTATAAGTGATACAAGACTGCTTCTTTTATTCTAACAGAAGAATATACTGTTTATTTATATTTCCTGTCATACTGTACTGCTAGGACTTATAGGAAAATGTAGAATAGAATCAGTGATAGAAGACATACACACATACAGTCTTACTACTAATTTTTTAATTTGTATGTTTATTTTTAATTTTCCCCCAGCTTCACTGTGACATTATAACATTGTATAAGTTTAAGGTGTACAATTACACCATAAGGTTTGTTAATACGTCCATCACCTCACATAACTACCTTTTGTCTGTGTGTGTTGAGACTGGATAATGAAAATGTGGTAAATGTATTTACATATGTGTGTGTGTGCGTGCTTACACGCTCAGTTGTGTCCCACTCTTTGTAACCCCATGGACTGTAGCCCACAAGGCTCCTCTGCCCATGGGATTTCCCAGGCACAAATACTGGAATGGATTGCCATTTCCTTCTCCAGGGCATCTTCCCGACCCAGAGACTGCACCTGCTGCACGGCAGGCATCTCCTGCATTGGGATATTATGTAGTTATAAAAAAGGACATTACTGATTTTAAATAGATTTCTTCTAACATTTTAGAAGCTCCCCTCTAATCCTGGTTTTCCAACATGTTTCTGTTTTATATTAACTATGAACGAGCACTCTACATCTGTGTTTTTTTAACCTTTAATCTATCAGTTAAGTAAAGTGAATGTAAAATTATCTAACATTAAACCATCCTTGTATTTGTGGGATGAAACCAATGTATTTTAAATGCATTTATGTGCATGAGTGAGACTGGGCTGCAATTTTTATTTTATTGTATTGACCTTGCCTGGGTTTGGTATCATGGCAGTACTGGCCTAATAGAACAAGTATTTCCTCTCTTGCTATTCCCTGGAAGAGATTGCAGAAGATTGGAATAAATATGGTATAAATAAATAGTATGTTCTTTGAACGTTTGGTAAAACTAAACTATCAAATCACCTGACTTAGTATTTTCTTTGTCTATTCAATGAGTTAATGGTTACGACACTCTTAGGCTTCCCAGATGGTGCACTGGTAAGAGGATCTACCTACCAATGCAGGGGACACATAAGACGCAGGTTCAATCCCTGGGTCGGGAAGACCCCCTGGAGAAGGAAATGGCAACCCACTCCAGTGCTCTTGCCTGGAGAATTCCACAGACAGAAGAGGATGGTGGGCTACAGTCCAGGGGGTTTGCAAAAGAATCAGACACACCTGAAGGGACTGAGCGCGCGCACACACACCCACACAGACACACACACCCACACACACACACACACACACACACCCAGACAGACAGACACACACACACACCACTCAAGATTTCTACCTTTTTCTTGATGGACTGTAGGCCACCAGGCTCCTCTGTCCATGGGATTTCCCAGGCAAGAATACCGGAGTGGGTTGCCATTTCCTCCTCCAGGGGATCTTCCCTGAATATAGTTAGTGAGTTATAATTTTTATAGAAAGGTTCCCTTTTCTATTCAAATTTATTGCCATAACATTGTTTGTAGTATTTTCCAGCTATCATTAGAAATCATTAATTTGTTGGATCTGAATTATGTTTTTTAACATTGTTAATTTTGTTTAGTTGTGATGACTCCCTTCTGTCTTGATTTGACTCACTAGAGATTTAACTGCTTTATTAGTCTTCTCAAAGAACTAACTCTTAATTTTGTTGTTCCTCTTTATGGTGTTTTAAATTATTCTTAATTCTACCCTTATACATTCCTTGGGTTTATTCCACTGTTTTCTCTTTAGAATTGTCTTCTTTTATTGTATGTTTAGTTCATTAATATTTAGCCTTTCTTGTTTTCTAATATTAGCATTTAAGACTATAACCTTCTAAGTGCCACTTTTGTTCCAAATATAAGCTTTGAAGTGTGACTTTTTGATTATTGTTTAGTTCTTAGTATTTTAGACTTGTGCTATAATTTATCTGACCTGTGCATTAAGAAGCATGTTTTTTAAATGTTCAAATGTATAGTGATTTTAAATTTACTTTTGTTACTAACGTCTAACTTAAGTGCACTGTGGTCAGAGAATGTGCTCTGTAGGATTCAGACATCCTGAAATTTATTGAGACTTGCTTTATGATCTAATATGGTTTTCACTTCAAAAACTATATTCCATGTATTAAATTACAAATTCTTTTATTGTTGGGAAAAAAGTTCTATATGCCATTGCGTGTGTGCATGCTAAGTTGATTCAGTCGCGTCTGACTCTTTGTGACCCCATGGACTGTAGCCCACCAGGCTCCACTGTTTGTGAGATTATCCAGACAAGAATAGTCGAGTGTGTTGCCATTCCCTTCTCCAGGGGATCTTCCCAGCCCAGGAGTTGAACCCAGGTCTGTATTGTAGGCAGATTCTTTACTGTCTGAGCTCCCAGGAAAGCCCCTGTATGCCATTAGACTAAGATAATTAACCATATTGTTGAAATTTCTGTATGTTTTCTCATATTTTGACTGTGTGACCAATTTGAGAAAGTTGCCTTAAAATCTACCACTGTGAGGAAGGATTTATAAATTTATCCCCAAATTTCTTACAATATTAGTAAGTTTAAAATTGTTATACTGTCCTGTGAGTTGGCTCTTTTAGGATTACAAATGAATCCCTTCTTAAATTCAACTTTACTTTCTACTTTTCTTTATGCATTGTGTATATCTTATCATCTTACAGTAAACAGCTAGATAAAAAAAATTCAACCTGATTATTAACTGTCAAGTTTGCTCCATTTAACTTTATTGTGATTACTGACATATTTGGTCTGATTTCTACCACCTGTTTTTCCCCCGCTTTTCTTATGTGTATTTCTCTTTTGATTTTTTTTCTAATTTATTTTCTTCCTCTACTGCTTAAGAAATTATCCAAGTTATTTCTAGTCTTTTAGTAGTTACCTTTGGAATTTGACAATTTGTATTTTCTATAGACTGAATGTTTGTGTCCCCAAAATTCATGTGTTGAAACCTAACTCTCAATGAGATGGTATTTGGAGGTAGGCCCTTGGGAGGTAATTAGATCATGAGGTGGGGGAGCCCTTATGATGGGATTAGTGCTCTTTTATAAAAGAGACCCCACAGAACCCTCTTGCCCCTCTGCCATGTGAGGGGTCAGTGAGGAGATGGCTGTCTATCAGCCAGGAAGCAAGTGTCTGTCATCACTGAATCTGCTGGTACCTGGATCTTGGACTTCCCAGCCTCCAGATCTATGAGAAATAAACATCTATTGTTTATAAGCCACCTAGCCTCTGAACAGACCAAAACAGTATTCAATTTCACAAAGATTTAATTTGTTTTTTTGGTTGTGCCACATGGCTTGTGGGATCTTAGTTCCCCCACCAGGGATCGAATGTAGGCCCATGGCAGTGAAGCACTGAGCATTAACCACTAGAGTGCATGCGTGATCAGCTGCCCCAGTCGTGTCCGACTCCTTGCGGCTCTATGGACTGTACGTGGCCCGCCAGGCTCCTCTGTCCATGGGATTCTCCAGACAAGAATACTAGAGTGGGTTACCATACCCTCCTCCAGGGGATCTTCCCAACTCAGGGATCCAACGCAGGTCTCCCGCATTGCAGGCGGATTCTTTACCAGCTGAGCCACAGGGAAGCCCAAGAATACTGGAGTGGATGGCTTATCCCTTCTCCAGCGGATCTTCCCTATCCAGAATCGAACCGGGGACTCCTGCACTGCAGGCAGATTCTTTACCAACTGAGCTATCAGGGAAGCCAAAATGTATAATAGTTAAAAGGTAAAATATTCTTCTTGAAAAATACACTCCCTTCCTGACACATATGCTATTATTGTACAAAATTTCAGTTCTGTTCTTAATTCTATGAAATAGGTATTAGTGTTTGTATTTCTTGGAAAGAAACACTTGTCTATAGATTCACCTGTGTGTATGGTGGCCAGCCTTCAAGAGAGCCCCCAATACCTCCTGGCATCCACACCTCTGTACATTGTCCTTTCACAGTGCGCCAGGGCTAGTCTGGGTGACCAGTAAAAACAGGGCAGAACTGATATGCTACTTCCAGTATCAGATTATAAAAGGCACCACAGCTTTCTTTTCTTACTTTCTCTCTCAAGGATTGCTTGCTCTAGGGAACGTTACCTGCCACGTTTTAAGCATGCTCAGGCATCCTTGTGGAGAGGCCCACATGGCAAAGAACCGAGGGGCTCGGTTCAAAAGCCCATGAGGAAGTAAGCCTCCCATGAACCACTAACCGAGCTTGATCATCCAGCCTTCGCCGACCATCACCCTGGCTGCCAGTTTGACCACAAGCTCATCAAAGGCTCAGAGCACAACCACTCAGCTCCACTCCTCCTGACTGCTGACCCTCAGAAACTGTGCGAGACAATAAACATCTGTTGTTTTAAGCTACTGTTATGTTGCGACAGATAACTCATGGCGTGTATTTACTAACCCACTTGTTTATGATTCCTTTTGAATCTCAGGCATCCATCAAGCCATTTTCTTTATTCCTGGAGAACATCTTAGAATTTTCTTTAATGAAGACCTACTAGCTGTAAACTCTTGTTTTTCTTTATCATCTCACCCTTCTGGGGGGCAGATCTAACATTCCCCAGTAATTCCAACCTTTAGTAGTCAAGCCTTTGTCTAATTCCCTCCCCTGAACAGGGGCAGCAGCTGGGACAGCTTCTAGCCAGCAGAGGGGTTATGAGGCAAGCAAGGCCCCTCCAGGGAAGAGGAAGGACAGAGGTCAAGAGTCCCAGGCCACCAGTCACTGCTACACCTCTCCACGGCTCCACCTAATTACCTCCATAGATGCTGAGATTCAAGGAAATCCCCCCACCCCAACACACACACATACACACTGAATTCCTAAACGGAGTTATACAATTCCAGGTTCTGCAAGGGATAAACAGGCGAACAAGACAGGGGGGCAGTGTGTGAAAGCAGAGGACTCAAGATATTTCAGCAAATGTGAAGAGAGCTTCACAAGAGGCGGAGACTACACTCGAGGAGTAGCCAGCATGGCAGGCACAGAAAAGGGAGCAGGGAATACAACAGGGCACCTGGGAGGTTTCCATGGAGGAGCTGACATTCCAGCTGAACCTTGAAAGCAGGATGGGATTCTGAGGGACTGGGGTAAGAAAAGAGAAAAGGAGAGGCATTCCGGTAGAGGAAACAGCATGAGCAAAGGCAGTGAGATGGGAAAACAGGGATCACAAACAGTATTCAATTTCAAGTTCAGTTCAAGTTGCACCTCAAGGTACTTCATTCAGGAGTGGCCACCTGAAGTGGCTTCCTCAGAAGGATTCTGAAGGAGGGCAGGTAGATGTGAGGGCCTTCATCCATCTGTGATGTCTGCACAGCGCAGGAGGGGCCGTGACAGCCATCTGCCAAGTATTTGCCATTTTGAGAGTAAGATACCTTCCAAAACAGTGAATAATCAAGTTGTGTAAAGCATGAGAGTGTGGGTGGTGAGAATTCTGATAAGAGAGCCGGAGTCAGCCTCTAGAGGATCTTGCATGCCAGGCTAAAGAGTAAAGACCTGTCTTTGTATTCTAAAGAAAACACTTCTGATCAAGTTACAGTGAGCTGAAAGAAATATTGTTACAGATTTGGAAAGAGACCAACTCTCCTCCTTCAAGCTGCTGCCCAGGCCAGAACTACACCAGCCACACCTCAGCATAAGCCTCCTCGGGGGACCTCTTGGCCCCCACACCCATTTTTAAAAATCTCGCTGGTCCCTCTGGCACTGCCCCTGAGTCAAGTGGCCAAGGACGCAGACAGAGCCTCTGAAGGGACACAGAATGTCTTTCTCTTGTGGCTGCACCGAGGAACTCTATCTCTTTCTCCTCTCCCTCCTACACAACTGCCCCCTCTCCGTCCTACACCACACATTCCTTTCTCCCAGAAAGGAGGTGAGGCTGCCCAGGGCTGGCCGAGGGGAGGGGGAGGTTAAGAGGTGGTAGGAGTGGTAAACCTCATTTCCAGGCCACAGAGTCTAAGCAGTAGATGAAAGGGTAGGGGGGGGTGGATCTTTGGAAGATGAAAAAGCAAGGCAGAGTTGGATGGAGCTAGGAGAGAGGGTTCAGGAACATCACATTAGCCACCTGCATGTGTGAGGATCATGGACCCCCTACCTGGGAAAGCCTACGGACTTGGTCCCCTGGAATGGAGATCTGGTGAAGTCCTCACTTTTAGACGGGGGTGGGGTATCTCTGGAACTCTAGATCTTTCAGACCATCCTCCCCATCTGGAAAATGGAACCAGCCACCTTGTGCTTCCTCTGAAGCATCTTCAGAGAAAGAATTCAGTTTCCACTCATTTTCCTGCTC
Organism: Cervus canadensis; assembly: GCF_019320065.1. Lineage (NCBI taxonomy): Eukaryota > Metazoa > Chordata > Mammalia > Artiodactyla > Cervidae > Cervus > Cervus canadensis. The sequence goes on from NC_057396.1 coordinate 25,567,397, forward strand.
CGTTCCACGCTCTCATTTATCTTGACACTGGTGAACAGCTGACACTTCCCGCGGCAACAGCCTGTCCATGTTAATTTCCCTCCCTGATCTCTCTGCTGTCTGCACAGTTGCTTTTCTGCATGTGCAGGAGAGAGCAATCAGAAGAGTTTCTCTGGTGATTATCTTTCCATACTGAGTCACATAATTTCACATAATTGCCGGGTAAAAGCTGCTCAGAAAGAGAAGCCACGAGCTGATGATATAGCATCACGCTATATTATTTTTGATTCCACGAAGCAGTGAGGTAGATCAGAATACCCAGTTCTATTGTGAAAATAACTCAGAAACAACCTCCCTTTAAAATGCACAAGCTCCAAATTACAGGGAAACATTCTCATCTCATCCTCATCTCTGTCTCACTCAGCCCCCAAGACCTCGCTCCCCTTCCCTGGCATCCCACCCGCTTGCCTTCCCTAGGGTTCAGCCCATCAAAAATGTGCCCAGAGGGAACACCAAGGCCTGGGTCCTGGCAGGATCCCCAAAGAAAGATAAGGCCCCCTCCCTAGAAAGGACATGCCGGAAGGGGACCTTTATGGGGTCACAGAATGCCTGGAAAAGTGAAAGTGTTAGTCGTTCAGTCGTGTCTGACTCTTTGTGACCCTATGGACTGTAGCCCACCAGGCTCCTCTGTCCATGGGATTTTCCAGGTAAGAATACTGGAGTGGGTTGCCATTCTCTTCTCCAGGGAAGCTTCCTGACCCAGGGATCGAACCTGGGTCTCCTGCATTGCAGGCAGATTCCTAACCATCTGAGCCACCAGGGAAGCCCTAAGAATACCTGGGCTCACTGTTTAGGCTAACTGGTTACCCTGGACTGTTATTGCATGCCAGGGGACAAGATTTAGCCTATGATATATCCAAATCTTTGGAACAAAGAAGCCTGTAAAAAGAAGATTTTGCTGTGTATAAATAGGATATAAGCATGATGTGAGGTATACCAGATGGACTTAGAACCACTGAATGCAAGTGAGTTAGAATGATTGAGATGAAAGCTCTTTATTTGAGGAGTCTGAAGTGCCAACAGAGAAGTGATGTAGCCAATGCATCTACCCAGAACTCACACCCCCAGCTCCTGCCTGCGGCTCTGTTATGCTGGCACTGGGCGCCGGGCAGGCCAGGACTGGAGGAGAGGAGTACCATGAGCGAAACAAGCAGGCTGGGCAATGCCTGAGAGCTCTCCGGCAGCCTGGCTGGAGCCAGGAAAGAAGACAAGGCACCTCAGGAATGCGGTGACCGAGGCAGTGAGGAGGGAGGAGAAGCACTGACAGGCTCCTGGCTCTGCATTAGAAGATTATCTTGAGGGAATTCTTTGGTGGTCCAGTGGTTAGAACTCTGCACTTCCACTGCAGGGGGCACGGGTTCGATTTCTGGCTAGGGAACTATGATCCCACATGCTGTGTGGCTTGTCCAAAAAGATAAAGACCGCCTTTGGTTGGTCAGATGTCAAGGGGGCCGTGCTGGCTCCTGGGAAGGCGCCTGTTGGAACCACGTCCACAAAGTGTCTTCAGAAGGCCTGGAGGCCAATGCCTCACTCTCTCAACAGGAGGCAAAGAGATGATCAGAACAGTCCTTTCTGATTATTCTGGCTGGGCTGTGTGAGTGAGTCGGTAAAGAACCTGCCTGCAATGCAGGAGACCCAGGTTCAATCCCTGAGTCAGGAAGATCCCCTGATGAACCCACTCCAGTATTCTTGCCTGGGAAAATCCCACGGACAGAGGAGCCTGGCGGGCTACAGTAGATGGGGACGCAAAGAGTTGGATGTGACTGAGCAACACACACACACTTATCACTGTAGCATAGATATGAATGGTCTAAGGCCGGGCTAACGGCTGAAAGCAGAGACTAAAAATTATCACAGACAAACTGGTCTGATTTATGGGGGAAAAGGTGGATGCTTTACATTTCTAAGACATTAGTAAGTCTAACTGTTTGGGAGGAAAATATTATAGAAGGCAAGAAGTCTGATCTCTTTGGAGTCAGGGGCCTGGCTCCAGCAGCCATTTCAAGCCTCCTTAGCATCTGTTTCTATGAAAGGGTTATGCACACCCTCCATGAATGGTACCTTTGGTCCTCAATCATAACTGCTCACAAATGAGGCTCAGGTGTATGGTCAGTATAATCTGGTGGATGAGGCCCAACTCCCGGCCTGGCTTTGATGTGCACTGTGCTTTTATGAGAACGTGGGCGACATAATGCCTCCAGGCCACACAGGCTGGAATGTTGTCTTTGATCTTCTCGGGCACCCCTTCCGCCTCCCTGGTCTCCCCACTCCCCATCCCCGCTAGGGCAGCCAGGCGTCCTCTACACTCAAGCAAACCATCACCTCCACTCACATGCAGCTGCCCTTCTCTCTAAAGTGCTCATCACCTTTTGCTTCCCAACTTAGATGCTTTGATTCAAAGCTCTCTTGGGATTTTATGTAGAGGAGAAAAAGAAAGCAAACAAAAGGACAGTCATCACCTACATGACTGCTGTCTGGAAGCGCTCCCGAGGGTTCCTCGGGGGTCCTTCCTGACTGAGCTCAGCACTCCTCTCCACCTTCTCTGTACCAAGCTGCTTTCAGGATGGGGAGTGTCTGTCCCTCGCCTCATGTCCCATGTGACAAGTGGCCTGGAATGGAGGTAGGGACCACACCGTGGCCTCAAACCCCCACAATGTACCCTATACTCTTGGACCTTGAAGCTCCCAGAGATCAGCTATCACCAAGTTTCATCATCTGTTTTTGTAAAATGCAAGGTGATTCTTCTCTGTCTTTGGCCCCTTTGGGAAGGTTCAAGGGGGCTTCTCTAGTGGCTCAGTGGTAAAAGAAGATCCCCTAGATGAGGAAGGGGCAACCTACTCCAGTATTCTTGCCTGGGAAATCCCATGGACAGAGGACCTGCACGGGGTCACAAAAGAGTCGGACGTGACTTAGCAACTAAACAACAACAGAAGGCTCAAAACCCCCTTTCCTCATATAGCTGCAAGGTACAGCTGCAGCTTTCTTGACTGTAGAAGCCTCCATACAATGCTTCCCGCAGGCCCATCCACATGCGGCAGAACTTGGAGCCAATGGCATGAACCTCAGGGACACTGAGGGCTGGAGCTCGTGCAGGTACACCAGCCCCGCCCCACTCACACTGCACACTTCCGGGAGCAGAAGCCTGGACCACAGTGTGAAAGCAGATGTGGAACCAAGACAGGTGAGTCTTCTAGGTGAGTCGTCCAGCTGTGAGCTTGGCTGTAGGAATAAGCAAGGTGCTGGCGACTGGCAGTTTGGGAGTCAATGGGACCGAGCCCTACTGGGAGCATTGGAATCATTCTATGGACTCTATGGAAGGAAAGGAGAATGCTGGGATGGGAAGCCCATAGTTACAGCCCAGTCTGGGGCCAGGACTGGATATAAGAAATGATAATAATAATCATGATAAACAGAATATTGGTCAGGTACTATTCTTACTACTTTAAATATTCATTCTCATTGACTCTTAAAAATAGCCTGGAAAATATATGTTACCATCAAACCTATTTTAAAGGGAAACAAACTGAGGCAGAGAAAGAATGGGCCCTTGGATGAGAGCTGGATTCCATACTTCTGCCCAGCTCAGCCTGCCTCCCTGCTGAGGGAGGAAGGGTAATCTTCCTGCTGCGAGCCCAGGACTCCAGCGCCCCCAGCCCCACACCCCAGGGGAGGGTTCACACCCACTCAGGGACAAAGGCCACACCGGGCCACCTGCACTGCTGCTCGCAGAGGGCTCACGTCCCTGGCAGCTGCCACTCCAGTCCTTGCTGCTGTCCCAATCCGGTGGGCTTAGGCTGCAAGGCTCGGGCCCGGAGAGAGTCAGATGAACTCTGTAAAGAGGGGACTCCTACCTCTGGGTAAACATTTACCAACCAAGTCTTAGCGTCGCTGGCCTCATACAAACCCCTGAGAGAAAAACAGTGGGATTCACAGTGTCTGCCAGCTCACCCCCAAGAGAGAATTTTCTATTCCCTTGTGGATAGAGAGTTGTTCACTGGAGAGGGTGTTTTTTTTGGTAAGAGAGTATGGAATTTGTGCAGCTGCTTAGGTCAGAGTTGACAGCATAGCATGGAGGGATCTGGAAGTTCAGCCAACCCCGCTGCCCACTTTCCAAGGCCATTATAAAAGTCAAGTGAGGTAATATACGTGAAGGTCCTTTGTAAACTGTAAAGCTCTGTGATAACAATACCTAACAGCTATTAGGCATTCATGGCATGCTAAGTACTGTTCTAAGTGGTTTATATGTACTAATTCATTCAATCCTTACGGTAGTTCTAGGAAATGGCTCCATTTATGATTATCCTCAGTATACAGATGGAGAAACTGAAACCAGAAAGGATAAGCAACTTGTCTAAAGTCCTAGAGCCAGAAGGTAGCAGAGCCTGGATTTAGACCCAATCAATCTGGCTCCCAAGTACTTGCTCTGAATCTCTCCACCATCCTGCCTCTCTGCTATTCAGTGGCTTTGGGGGCTTGAACTAGTCACTCTACCTCTTGGAGTCTTTGCTTCTGAAACTGTAAAACAGGAATCTCAGGAGCTGTGAGGATTAGGTGAACTAGCCTCTGTGCATAAGCAGTTATCATTCACCCACATCCATCCCTTTGGTATCTCCTTTTGGAGAGTAGACAGCTCCTCCCCAGCTCCAACCTTGAAGGTCTACTGGAGGCTGCCAATCACAGCCCCTCCCTTGGTGCTAAAAGGACTGGGTTTGAAACTTCAATGTCCCTCAGGGGTTGTCACACAGTCTGAAGCAATAGAAGAGGGTTCACAGCAGCCAAGGTGTGAGATGTGGGGGTGGGGGAATCTGGTGCAGAGCAGCAGCTCACCAGGGAAGAGCTGGCAGGAGAGAGAAGCAGGGAAAAGAGATGGGGAGAGGGTCCCGGCCAGGTATGCTCTGGGCGGCCCCACAGGCTCCCTGTCTTGCCTCAACCAGATGCAATGGTTTGGATCATTTGCAAGGAAGGGGTATCATGTCACAGCAGGAAGTCTCTGCCTGGTAAAAAGCAAGTGCTTTTAAAGTATCAACTGCTGATGCTATTAATATCATTATTCCCCCCCTCCTTCCTCCGCTTCCGCCTTGATTTTCTAGCTTCTCTTGGGAAATGGGGAAGAGAAACAGAGAACAGAGCTGGGGAAAGGCCCCAGTGGCCTCCTTTCACTTCCCTCCACCCCTGGAAGGCTCCAGCGTCCCCACAACAGGAGCGGGGACAGGCCCGGTCCACAACAGAAGCAGGCAGACCCGGACTCAACAGAATCAAAAGGCCTCCGGGGGCCACTGCCGTCTTCTTCCTCCAGAAAAACAGGCTGCATTACCCAGGGCCGCCGACAGGAGGCGTGAGGCGCGCAGATCTGCCTGGCGCAGCTGAGGCGGGTGACGTAGCCTCCCAGCACCAAGTGCGGGAGCCCGCACCCAGAGACCCAGAAGCAAGACAGAAGACATGAGACAGAAAAGGAAAGAAATCCCAGAGAAGAGAAGCTGACCAGGGGAGGGGGCCCAAAGAGAAGTGCAAGAGGGGCAGGCAAAGTGCCCCTTATTGGCAGGCTGGCCAATAAGAGGAGCCACATAAGATAAGACGGTAGGATGGCATCCCGGACTCAATGGACAAGAACTTGAGCAAACTCCAGGAGATAGTGAAGGACAGGGAAGCCTGGCGTGCTGCAGTCCATGGGGTCACAGAGTCAGACACGACTTAGCGACTGAACAACAAAGAAAAGGCGCTCCTGATGAAAATTGAACAAGGGATGGACAAGGTGGCAAAGCAAGAAGAGGCTGGAGACTGCTGAGAAAAGAAATCTACTTTGGAGAAACATCAAGCAAGGCTCCACGCTGTCTTCCTCCCCATGAACCCCCAGCTGGGCCTCCATCCTTGGCTCCCCCGGAGCCTTCACCAAGCCCTGCCTTCCCCAGTCACACCAGTGCTCCAAAGAGTAGTAAAAGGAAAATGTGCCCGGGTGGGGTGTGGAGAGAAGGGTCAACAGACAGCTGCAACTCCTGGGAGAAGCCAGTTCACATCCTGCTCTGCCTGCAGGGCGGCTGCCCCACAGAAGACACAGGGTCTCTGCTGTCCCAGCAGCCTGCTGGGCAGCGGCCAGGGGCCTGAGGCTTAGCCCTGGTGGAGCTCAGGTGCCCCACCCCACGGTCAGCACGCCTAGTCTTCTTCCTAACCCAGAGGCCTCCCAGAAGAAGCCACTGCCTCCCGCAAGGGGCCCCTTCAGGGTGTCTCCCTAGGAGGCCTGGGCTCTGAGACTCCCGGGGTGGCGGGGTGGGGGGGGGCGGGCAAGCGGACTTCTGCAAGATTGGGATGCTGTATCCAGGACACCCTGGTCCTCCTGCCTCCTGGGTTTAAGGGAGATTGGAGTAAGGTCTATCGGACCAGAGACTCCTGTCCTTCAGCCTCAGACCCTCAAGTGTACCTGTCGCTGTTGTAAGACAAAGGGGGACCAACCATGTTGTGTATGATCCACCCACCCTGCTCCCTGCCCATGATGGCTGAAGGGGATGATCACAGTGATGGTGGTGATGCCCCTAACATCAAACATCTGTAAGACGCCTGACTTACCAGACAACTTCACAAGCATCAGCTCAAAGGAACATCACAGCTGCAGGAGATGTTGGATATGAGGCCCATTTTACAGATTTGAGAAGGTGAGGCTCAGAGTTACATCACTTGTCCAAGGCCCCGCAGCTAACAATGGCACAGCTGGCATCGGCCCCTAATTCTGTGGATGCCGCATGCTAGGCTTTTTACACTCTTACTTGCTGCCTTCCTGGCAAATGCAGCAATGCATGGGCACTAAGGGAAATCAAAATGCTGACTTTACTTAAGACCAAGCAGGGCTCGTTGGATGGAAGTGTTCTGACCCAGTCCAGGGGAGAAAAAACAGGACGAGAGAATAACCTAGATAAAATTGAACAGCTTTAACGTTGACACCAATGATGTCATTTTCTTCCCCTTTCACGGTTTCCTGCCCAGCTCTGTTCTGTCCACTATGACTGACGTGAAGGCTGGGACCCCAGAGCTCCTTAGGAGGCAGGAGGGCTGGCTCATCCGTCAGCCATCACTGGACCCCAGCTGTTCACATGTCTTCCTGTCACTCACTCTCAGCTGAGCTTCACACCATCATGGGCTGTCTTCTCTCCCTCGCAAGCCTCCCCACAGTACCTGGTGCTGGGCACCCTGCTGCTCTGTGCCCAGCAGAACATCTGCATCTATGCGGGAAGCAAGACAGTATCCCAGACGGGTTGTAGGAGGTCCTGGCCATTGGAACCAGGCTCACAGGGCATGCCAACAGACTACCAGCCCAGCAACTGACAGCCTTTCAGAGCAGGTTGCCAAGCTGCAGACCCCACACTCCCGTTTTTCTTCTGGTCTGGCTCAAAATTAGATTAAGGTGTAGAATTGAAATAAAGACGATCCCTACTCAAAAATATATCCATACCCACAACATTCTCCAAAGGAGAGAGTTAATTCCACCAAACGTTTTGTTTGAAAGGTAAATACTTCCAATCCTAACAGTTATTTACATCTTGGCCCAAGTTATTGAATTAGATTGATTTCCAAACAGCTAAGATCTGCCTGCATTTAGGTGGAGAAATTGGTAGAGAAAAGGAGGATAATTTTGGAACGAGGAATAACTTTGGAAAGAATGGTATCATTATTCTTCCAGGAACCAAATTAACAACACGTACTGATGGCCTCCTGTTGTCCAGGACCTCAGTCATCACTGGGGGAGCTGCAGCAACAGAGTCCCTGCCTCATGGAGCTTATAGTCTCACTGAGCTCCCAGGGTTTGCTCCCCGCCTCCGGAACACCACGTCCTATCTGTGGCAAAGTCCTAGCCGTGCCTTCTCCTGCAGGATCTCTATAAGTTTCTCTTCCACTGCTCACTGTAGTTCAGACCCTCATCCCTGCTCCCCTGGGCTGCTGTGGTACCTTGCATAATACAGTAGTGCCTGCTTGCTCAGTTGCTCAGTCGTGTCCGACTCTTTGTGACCCCGTGGACTGTAGCCCGCCAGGATCCTCTGTCCATGGGATTCTCCAGGCAAGAATACTGGAGTGGGTTTCCATGCCCTCCTCCAAGGGATCTTCCTGACCCAGGTTTCGAACACACATCTCTTAGGTCTCCTCCATTGGCAGGAGGATTCTTTACCACTAGCGCCATCTGGGAAGCCCAACACTCTAGTAGCTGTACCTATCTTTCACTCTCTCCCTATAATCTGTCTTGGACATTAATTGGACTGATTTAATACACCTAACGTATATGCTGATCACTTCTCTATCAAACTCAAGTGTATTCATGGTGTTTCCATACCCTAATTACTTTTTAAAAAATCAAAACTTTTAAGCCTGGCATATATACCTCTATATCTTTTCTACCCTTCTAGTGTTTCCTCCCAGTACTTTCAGCTAAGATGATCTACTCCCATCCCCCACCACAGGTGTATCGAGCTTCAAGCCACTGAGTATTCTCTTCCCTCCACTGAGCACGGCCTTCCCTTCCCTGTGCAGTCCAGTTCTCAATCCTGCATCTTAGGATCACATGGAGAGCTTTTGTATAATAATAATAATGGGGATCAACTAAGTCCCACCAAATTCTAAACTCTGGGGGTGTGACCAAGGCATCAGTCATTTTTAGAATCCCTCACTCATGCTAGGGCTTCCCCAGTGGCTCAGCGGTAAAGAATCCACCTGCAATGCAGGAGACGGGTTTGGTCCCTGCATCGGGAAGATCCCCCCTAGGAGGGCATGTCTCCCCATTCCAGTATTCTTGCCTGGAGAATCCCATGGACTGAGGAGCCTGGCAGGCAACAGTCCACAGGGTCACAAGCAGTCGGACACGACTGAAGTGGCTGAGCACGCCAACACACGCACTCGTTCCAGTGTGCAGCCGAGGCTGAGAAACGCTGTCCTTGTCCAACTGCCGCTCCAGCCCATGGACTGAACTGCAGGCTTCTTTCTCCAGACTCAAAGAGCACCTGTGATCTGTCATTAGCACTGACTTGCCACACAACACATTCTGGTTTATGCTCTCTTTTTAACAAGGTTCTCCTGGCTGGAAGGTCTCTGTTACCCCATGACTTATAAGAGCTGGGGTGGTGCAGACAGCCACTGAGTGCTGGCTGACAGACTGATGTTTGTCTTGAGGAAGGGAAAGAGCACAGTTCCCATCACCAGGCTTTGGAACTGTGCAGAAGTGGGGGTGCAGAAAGGGACTGGAAGCCTAGCCCTCCCTGTCAGTACCATCAGGGATAAATCATGCTGATGGTACAACACAGCCTTGATTTGGTGTGGTGAAAATCACACGTTACCTCTGTGATCTTCCTCCACCAAACCCGTAAGCCAAGAAAAACATCAAAGTCCCCATTGAAAGGTATATCTACAATGTACCTGACCAGTCCTCCTCAGAACTCTTAAGGTCATCAAAAACCAGGCAAGTCTGAGAAAGGGTCACAGCCAAGAAGAGCCTGAACAGACATAACTAAATGGAATGTGGTTATCTGAATGGGATTCTGGAATAGAAAAAGGACATTAGGGGAAAACTAAAGCAATCTGAATAAAGATGGTCTTTACTTAATAATAATATATCAACATTATTTCACCAATTGTAACAAATATACCACACTAAGACAGTAATCAGGAAAAATGTGCAGGAGGGTTGTATTGGAATTCTCTGTACTAGCTGTTCAGTTTTTCTATAAATCTAAAATTTTTCTTTAAAAGTCTATTAAAAACAATTTAATAAATTTTTAATTCCATTAAAAAAACAGAACAGCTCCCCAACCCCATCAAGCCCATGTCTGGTCACATTCCTGGCAAGCAGCTTGGAGCCCTGTGCCTGCTGGTGATGTCCGATGCTTCTGTAACAGGGGCTGGGCTTCTATGGTTCAGAACCACAGAGCCAAAAACCCAGCAACAGCTTTTAAAGCTGCCTTTTAAAACAAGTGCTTTAGGTCCAACTACAGGTCCTGGATGGATCTACGGGCTTCAGAGGAAAATGCAACGTCTTCCCTTCATTTGCATGTTAAATGCTCATCAAATAAGCATTAAACATCAAGTATTCTGTTTAATAGCCTAACTACAAAATTCCAGAGAAGGGCTGAAGAGCATAGAGAAGTCAAAGCCTGGGACTGAGGAGACAGCAGAGGGTGGTGACATTCTAACAGGCTGAGGGGCTCCCGGCGGCTGTAGTCGCTTCACTGAATTCCTGCACCGCCCTGAGGCGGCTGGACTGCGGACAAGCAGGCCAGGGGTCTCTGGCCCAAATCGCTGCAGCTGACACCCACCAGGGTGGCCCCTTCCTCCCATCAGGCCTGACAGGGTCTCCTTGAGAAGCCCCACCTCTGGGTCTGCCCCACCATCCTTCCTTCATGGAGGAGGGCACCCACCTCCCAACAGCTGGGAGGCTGCAGGGTGGGCCTATAGGTCCCCATGACTCAGAGTTCTTCCCAGTCCTCAAGCCCAGGCCCAATCCAGCCCAGCTGCGCAGGGGGAATGGGAGGGACAGAACCCCTTCATCAAGCACAGAGAACTTACTGTTTGAACAAGGAGGCGCCTTTATCTTTAATGTGGAATTACTTCTGAGGAAAAGGAAAAGAACTGACCACAAAAAGAAATAAAGCCCTCTCTTAGAAGCAACACACCAGACTCACAAAGCACAAACACAGGCCTGGTTTCTAAAAAGACTCCCTTGGAAAGACCCCAAGCTGGCCCACCAGCAGGGTCGCGGGGCCTTGCTGCTACCCCCCAGCCCCCCATCACCGCCGAATATGACGGTCTTGGCAGTGCCAGGCCAGCCGTCACCCATGGCTTCCCCTGACAGCCCCCAGAGGCGGGGACACACGGCAGCATTGTGCGGCTGACCCCGCCACAGGCCCAGGACACGAGCTGTCTGGAGCCAGGGAGCGGGACCAGACCTGCCGCCTGCCAGCCTGGGGCCCATGCCCCTGCCCCCGGGGGGACCTCAGTCCAGTTCCAGGGAGTCAGGATGGTGGGCCGTGGTGCACAGAAGCCCCAGGCCAGGGCCCTGGGCAGGCTTGGGCGGGTATGAGCGAGTGAGTGACTCAGGCCAGCCACGGGATCCCCTCCCCACGCCTGCTGACAAAGGACCATTCAAGACAGGCCAGACAAACAGTCCCAGCAGCAGAAACAGAAACTCAGAGCAGCTGCCAGGACCAGAGGCCCAGGGGCCAGGCCCATGAGACCCTGCCCACAGGCAGACCGCAGTACGGGGCAGCTTGACTTGCCCCTTCCACTCTCTCTGCCCAACAGCCCATTGCTTGAAAGCAGTTGAGCCCACAGGGCACTCTGTCTGTGCTCACACTGACTTGCCTGGTGGTGGAAATGACATGGGATGATCCCTGACCTACGGGCCCGTATACTCGGAAACACACTGAACCTGGTCACTTGCCTGCGTGGAGGTTTACCTGACTTGTTTGTCTCAGCTTCAGGAAACGTACTGTCTCCTCCTTCCTGTTACATGCCTCATTGCCCCAGTCCCCACAGAGCCAAGGCCCATGCCTCTCCCCAGGTTCCCCCATTAGACTATGAGCTCCGTAGAAGGGAGGCACCTTTCAGGCATTCTCTGAATCTCCAACACTTTGCAGAGTGGCTGCTCAGTTAATGCCGATGACTGAAGGATCAGACGCTCAGCACCACTATCCTTTTAAGTCAAATCCAACCTAAGCTCAAAACAACTCGAGAATCTGTGTGGAATTTTAGAGGAATTTTTAAACTTTCTCAGTGCTCCCCTCCCCCCATTTCCTGCTGCCCACTCTCCAGGTCTCCATCAAATCCCAGTCACCAAAATACAATGATGAATCAGCTTCCCTGCATTGCATTCGATCCTTAAGCACTTCCCAGACCTCCTGAGCTGTGCGCAGTCCCTCAGTTGTGTCCGACTCTGCGGGCGCATGGACTGTAGCCCGCCAGGCTCCTCTGCCCACGGAATTTTCCAGGCAAGAATACTGGAGTGGGTTGCCATGGCCTCCTCTAGGAGGTCTTCCCAACACAGGGATTGAATCTGCACCTCTCGTATCTCCTGAATTAGTAAGAGGATTCTTCACCACTAGTGCCACCTGGGAAGCCCCCCCAGACCTCCAACGAGGTCAAATTCCTAGTTTTCAAACTCTACCAAAGGAACAGACGGACTAAGATGACACATAGGCAAAAAGCATGTCCACTTTAGGTGTGTGTGGTATGCACCTGGGGATGAGTGATAGGCAGGAGACAGCTTGGAGGGGCAAGTGGGCTTTCAACATGTCCTGGTGGGTGAGGACTTTCTCCCACATATGTTCAATTCACAGATGCTCACTGGGCTTCATGTCTGACACCATGCCCCACCCTGTCTGGGGAAAAAATGGACCTTGCCTTTGAAGAAGCAGGAGGGGGTGTGGGGAGTAGGCATGGACATAAGTAGCTAAGTACAGGCCCAGTGGGACTGTCCTCTAAGGGAAAAAGCAACAGAGTATTTCAGGGGTACCAGGAAAAGGAATGTTTGTCTGTTTACTAAGAAATGTGCAGACTCTGCAATCGCATGGACTGTAGCTTACCAGGCTCCTCTGTTCATGGAATTTTCTAGGCAAGAGTACTGGAGTGGGTTGCCATTTCCTTCTCCAGGGGATCTTCCCGACCGGTGGATCAAACCCAGGTCTCCCAGGTCTCCCACATTGCAGGCAGGTGCTTTACCCTCTGAGCTACCAGGGAAGCCCTTACTAAGAAATAGGAAAAGCTATCTTAAAGAATGAGCACTGGAGAGGGGCCTCAAAGGACACTGTAACAATAATGAGTGCTAAGTCTCTTCAGTTGTGTCCAACCCTCTGAGACCCTATGGACTACTGTAGCCCCAGCCAGGCTCCTCTGTCCATTGGGTTCTCCCGGCAAGAATACTGGAGTGGGTAGCCATTTCCTTCTCCAAGGGATCTTCCTGACCCAGGTATCGAACCCTCATCTCTTATGTCTCCTACACTGGCAGATGGGTTCTTAACCACTAGCACCACCTGAGAAGTCCTAAAAAATTGAAAGAAATTCTAATAATAATAACAATGTCATTATTATTATTATTATAGCAGTTAATATCTAGCAAGTGTGTTCTATATGCTAGGCACAAAGAAGCACTTGACATAACTTAGCCCTTCTCAATCCTCATGCCCATTTGACAGATAAGGAAACTGAGGCTTAGAAGAGTTAAGCAAGCTAGGGAGTGTCAGCAGCCAGATTAGACCCCAAGTCTGTGCATCTCCAAAGGCGACCATCCCCTGTTCTGCAGGCCGAAGTAAGGGTTCATTCCTGCTAGGGCCTGAGCAGAGGCAGAGGGTAGGAAGTCCAAGGCTCGGGATGATCACATGGAGAAGGTGCCTGGACGATCACATGGAGAAGCTGCGGCCGGGACCCAGAGAGCTTCGAGGGCCAGTGCCAGGCACCTGTCCTCACCAACAGGCATGGAGAGGTTGGAATACTGGCCCACAGGATCAGTGGTAATTAAAAGCATGAGGGCTGAGAAAGTGGAAGGAGAGAGAGCCCGTCACCATGGTCTGGGTGAGAGACTGCAGCTGGGCGAGGTGAGAGGGTGCAGGGAACCCGTGAGCTCACACCTGAGTGTCAGGTACCGGTATTATGTATGAGTGAGAAGGGGAGAGAGACTACAAGTGTGAGCCACACATGAGCGAGTGCGGGGGCCCTGCTTGTTGAAGAAGGAAGTTGGGGGGTCCTTCTGGGTGGGAGGTGGGGTGAGGTTAGCCAGGGAGAAAGGGAGGGACCGGGCAGAAGCGCTCAGAGGAATGAAACCATAATCTCAGAGGGCTCTGGGTCCTGGAAAGCCCGCAGGGCCTGGTGTAGGAGAGGGACTCAGTTAACAACTGTTAAAGGGATGTACGTGTGACCTTAAGACCTTGCTCTGGTCCCCTCCCGAAGACTGGCTTTGCCCTCCAGCCACGTGAGGGTCACTGTCATTCTAACTAGCTCCTCCCTCGTCCCTGGCCCCAAATCAGAGCTTCTGAGCTGCAGCAGCCACATTCCCACGGCTGCAGCCTGGTCCCCTGGGCCCCAGCGCCCCTCCTGAGCCTCCCGCTCCCCCGCGCGTCTTTGTAACAAGTGTGTTCCTGTGTGGGCTCCAGGCTGACTTCATACTTTCCCAGGTCAGAGTCTCCCCGCCCCCCTTCCCATTCCAGGGCGGAGAAGATGCTGCCAAATGGGATCCAAGGTTTTGTCTCGGCCAGAGATATTCTGCTTCTCATCAGAGACAGACAGCCCTGACCAGCGCCTCCTGTCACGCTCTCCAGCTGCCCCAAGGCTGTCTGTCCAGAGGATTCATAGACCCAAGTGAATCTGGCCTCGTCCCTCCAGAGACCACATTTCCCAAGGCTCCACCAGGCCCCGGCTGTCATCCTGACAAAACAGACCAAGTGGACATGGTGTCCAGGAGGGGCCAGGGGCTGCAGCCTGGGAGAAAAGAACTCGGTCTCGGATTCTTGAGCATTTCCTGTCTCACAGGGTGAAAGGGGAGCGTTCTCAGGGGTGACCAGAGACCAGCCCCTTTCCTGCTCTGCTCAGTTACAACCCTGTGTTATAAAATTATAAGCACAGTTTGGCACCTGGAGAGAAAAGGGATCTTTTTCAAGACTGTATAATCTACACAAACTGGGAGTAAAACAAATGCCTTAGAAATCATGAAATCTGACCCCTCTACTGGCAGATGAGAAAACAGAGGTCTAAAATCTTGGAGGCTTTTAGGTTCCATCTGTGGTCAGGGAACTGAGATCTAGCATGCTGCGTGGTGTGGCCAAAACTAAAAAAATAAAATAAAATCATGGAGGCTTTCGGGTTCTATCTGTGGTCAGGGAACTAAGATCCAGCATGCTGCGTGGTGCGGCCAAAAACTAAAAAAATAATAAAATCGTGGAGGCTTTCAGTTGCTGGAGATCAGTCTAAGCCATTCCTGACTATCACCAGAAACCCAGTTTGCATCTAAAAGGGATATCTGTGATATGAACGCACTTCCCCTTGGAGCACAGCCAGGACTACACCTGGGTCTGCACCCCCAGGCTCTCCTGCTTTATGCGGCAGGCAGGGGCGGAGCCTCTCATAACGTCTGCATCCTCAGGTGTTCAGGCAGAAGCTGGTGAGTGATTTGTTAGACAGTGACTCCTGGGGACTGCCTGGCACAGTCTCCATCCAGATGGCTGCCAGCGAGGTCCGACGGGGTCAGGCTCTGACTTACAGGGATCTGATGCTCTGGCTTCCCTATGGCTGCGGGGAGTTTCCAGGGTCTAGAGAACTGCTTCTGCTCCCTCCTCTCCTGGCCACATTCTTCAAGAAAACAGAATGAAGCAGGCTTCCCATCCACTAGGGCACCCACACTTTGAAAGGGACCTGGTAGTCCCCAGATGATTGCTGGCAACAAAGGAAAAAAGGCAAGTGATGTGTGACAGGAAGTGTGGGGGGTCACAAATCCTGGCTGAAGAGTCAGAGGCCTCAGCCACAGTGGAGTGTGTGACCTCCATGCCTCAGTTTTCCCATTTGCATAATGTCCCAACTGGATGTCCCCCTTCCGGCTCTGAGAAATCTAGGATTCTGAGGTCAGGGACTGTGTCTTCCTCATGATCCTGGCAATGAACACATAGTAGGTACTTAAAGCAATTCACTGAATAATTGAATGAAAGGGGGCCCAAGTCAGTCCAAAGATCACAAGGTGGCCAGAAAGGAGACCCTGGCCTCCAGAGTCTACCACCAGACCCAGAGAGAAGCTACATGTCTTGGGAAAGCTCTAGCAATCCAGGAGCCCTTGGCAAACTGGCTTCCTAACCAAGACACACAGATGTGCTTAGAGGAACCAAGGAGAAAGCAGGAAAGTGTCCCTAGGGGATAGAGGGCAGCCTGGACACTCCTTCCCCGCCCACCATCACCCTACCACACTTTCTAAATACACCTGGCTCCTCTCTTGCCTGCTCCTCCTCCTCCCAACCCTCCTCCAGGCTTTGTCTCCTCTCCCTGCCCTCCCTGCTCTCCTAACAGTCACACCTTTCCTCCTTTCTTGGAGGAGGCTCAGAGCCTCAGCTTGTCTTGGAGCTGCCTGATCCCTTGTTAGGCAGGAAGGCTCAGGGGCAGAACTGAGATTCCTAGGAGGGGCCAGGAGCCTCAGGCTTTCTTAGGGTCCAGGCAGGTAGGAAGCAGTGTGGAGAGATTTAAATTCTGGTCCATGCCCAGCCTCTTGCATCTAGCACGAAGGAGAGGGGCTCCCCTTTGAGGGAGTCTGGAAATGCATCTCCCCCCATCTTCTGCAGAGTTCTCAGGGCAATGTTTCCTCCTAGCCTTTTTGAGCCTTCCCCTACACGCTCCTCCACAGAGCTGGATGAGGCAGGAAACCGCGCTCTCTCCTCCAGCTGGAGACCTGTTCAGAAGAAGTAGTGTGTGTGTGTGTGTGTGTGTGTGTGTGTGTGTGTGTGTGAAGGGAAGCAATGGTATATGTTATTGCTGGTCTGTGTGAAAACACACACAGTTCAATGACAGGTGTATGTGTAGCCTTGTGGGTTGTGTGCTGTGGTTTGATATATGCACGATGTATTTGGTGTGTACATGGTGTACATGTGATATGATATATGTGTGTGCTGTGCGTTTATGCAGTGTGTGTGGCAAGTAGGTGTGTGTCTGAGTGTGAGGGTGGTGTGACGAGCGTGCATGTTTGGGGTGTGTTTGTGATGTGTACTGTGTGTTGGGGGAGCTGGAGTGGCTAGGGGCAACATCAGTGTGAGGTGGGAGCTAGCATTTCAGGGTCTCCTACCCAGAGAAGTCAGGGATAATCAGTATCTAGGCAACCATGTTGGGGGGAGGGGAGGAGATATGGAGGTGAGGAATGGGCAGAAAAGGAGGGAGGCTGAGAATTGAAAAGGGGTTTCCATGGCAACTACTGGGCAGGTCACGTGAAAAAGGCCAAGGCAGAAAGAGATACAGACATCAGCGCATACACACGATGAGGGCCCTGGGACCCCAGAGTGGGGGCCCTTCCACGGGAGACATGGCTGCCCACTGATCCATCTCCAAACCTGGAAATCTGGGCCTAGGCAGAGCACGTGATGCCAAGAAGACAAAGGAAGTGGAGACAGAGGCCACACTGGCGGGGAGAAGCCCTGGAAGCCACAACCCCAGAGGCTGGATGTGGGCAGCGGGGGGTCTGGCCAGGCCCATTCTCCAAGCATGCCTGCTCCCTGCTCCCACCCTCGGGTGCTTCTTCCACCAGCCACCACTTGTAAGTGACCAGAAGCAAGTGCCAGGAGCCCCTTCCAACTCGGCAAGGAAGCCCAAGAGACACAATGGGGAAGGCTGTGCCAGGGCCAGCCCTGCTGGGGAAAGAGGGCAGGGTACCAGGAAAGGAGGGGATGGGGGTGGGGGGACCAGGGGCCCCCTGGAAGAAGCCAGGACGGGTTAGACAAGAGGAGAGGAACACTGATGCAGACACTCTCATGAACCCATGCCCTGGAACGCCAATCCTTTTTTTACCTGCCCCTCCTCCCGGTGCCCAATGCCCAGCCCCAGCTCCCTGTCCCCCAAGCGCCAAATCAGCAAGTCCCATTTTGCATGGCTCGTGTGTGCACACTCACAGCCAGCCACCTCCCCCCGTCTTCACAACCGCACACTCAAGTGTCAACAGCTCCCAAGTAACAAAGGGAAAACTATCCCCCACCCGCCCTGGTACGAGGAGAGCAGCCCTTTCCCCCTCTCCCTAAACCACAGCCCCAAGCTCCGAGCAGCAGCAAACGCCTTGTCCGAACAGCTTCATCCCCACCGCCACGTCCTGTCTCCCCCCTCGACGGCCCCTCTTCTCTTCCGACGCCCACCTCCCCTTTGGGTTTCCATCTCCTACCGGGTCTCCGCTGCCCTAGCGGTGTGCCTGGCGAGAACCGCTCACACCCACCGAAACAAACCTACCCTGGCAGCATCCTGGCGCCGCGCGATCGGTCCCCACCCCAGCCCCTCTCCCTCCCGGTTGGAGGAACCCAACTTCACCACCTCTGCAGCCGCTTACCTGCGCGGCGTGTCCCCTCCGAGACAATCCCAGGAGGACGAGTCGAGTCCGGAGGAGCCTGGGAGTGGCGAGGCTGGGGGAGGGCGGTGGGCGAGGCTTTCGCTGTTTTTCCCGCCTCCCCTGCTGGGAAGGGTGGGGGCGGGCTGGAGCGGCGGGTCCGGCTGGGGTGGGGAGTGGTGCGCGGGGGCTCGGCCGGGGCTGGGCTCTGGGGACCGCGGTGTCACCATCCGCCGGCCTCCGGGCAGCGTCGGCGCGCGGACCCCCTTCTCCTCGCCCGGCGCTGCCCGCCCCTCGAGCGCGCCGCCGCCGCTCCTGGGTGCGGGCGGGATTCAAAGGGCAGGCCGCTTGGAGAAGCAACAGGAGACGGCCGCCGCGGGGACGGGCCAGCGCGCGCGCGCATCCGCCGCCAGCTGTTGCTTTTTGGTTTTCCTCGGCTGAGGGTGGGCAGGGAGCAAGACAAACACGATGACAGAGCTAGGTCTCTCCGAAATAGTAAACCCGGGCGGGGTGGGAAGCGGGGAGGAGGGCGGGGAGGGGGACGGAAAAATACGAGAAAATAACCCAGCACCAGACACTGCAACCCACGTTCACTGGGAGGCTTGGCAGTTAAGGGGAAGGCGCACCTAAAGCATGAATGGCTGTGTCGTAGGCGCGCGCGCCGGCTCTGGCTGGAGTTGTCATTTTCAGCGAGAGCCCGGTGGGCTGCTGGAGGCGGGGGGTCGCCGGAACCACAGATTTGCAGCCCAGATCCTCCTCATCGGGGCCCCCTGTCCTGCCCCTGCAGGGTCACAGTACTGCCCCCGTCCCCAGTCCACTTCTCAGGTCCAAATTCGAGAACCACAAACCTTAATGAGGAGATTTAACTCCTAGCTCGGCCACTCCGCCCGTGATGCGACCTTGAGCACAGCGCTGAAGGGCGCTCTGGAGCCTCAGTTTCCTTCCTCGTGAAATGGCAGTGAGAACACTGACCTCCGGGGCTGAGCCCGGGCGCAGAGTGGGCGCCTAGCGAGCAGGCAGCTGCTCCGAGGAGCAGGGCCTGTAGGAAGGGCTCCAGGCCAGGTGCTGGCAGAAACCGCGGATACAGCGAGGGCTGGCCACTCGGTTGGTAGCCAGGAAGCCACGCTGCCGGCCATGAAGCTGCCCAGACGAGCCTGGAGGGGGACCGGGCAGGATGGAGCCGGGAATTCCTGGGAGAAGCTGTCCAAGCCATAGAGGGGCCACAGGGGCTTCCTCAAAGACCCTGTACCCTAGAACCACGGATACTGCCAGCCTTACCTCAACACTACCAGCCCTGGCCCTCAGTTTTCTCATTTCTGACGTGAAGGAGAGGGATTCGATAATCCAAAACCACCTTCCAGATGGACCCTCTGTGACTGAATTATCTGGAGAAATGGTCCAGTCTCAAAACCCCAAGGCAGAAAATAAACATGGGTTCCAGAAGGCTTTGCCCAGATGTGGAAGCCATGAGTGGCTACTGAGAAAGAGTAGGGAATGCTCGAGAGGACAAGACGCCTCCATGAGCACTGGACCTTGGACAGAGTGGACGCCTCACTCTGGCCCAGTCCCCAAAGTTCCTTGGGTGCCCATGAAAATCAAAGCTCTTTCATCAAAACCTGGCTCAGATCTCTCAGATCCGTGTGACTTTACACGCATTTGCCCCTGTCTGTTGCTCTACACATGAGCACTTGGTTCCAACTGCCCTTCTCCCTCTTCTCTTCGCTCTGCTCTGAGAGATGAAGCCACATCACTCACAAGGCCCGTGTCCTTCGCAGACGCGCTTGAGTGCTCCCAGCTGCTACCTCACTGTGTCGTTTTTCAGAGTTTCTCCTGGTGAGAACACTTCAGACCCCGGCTCTGCAAGTCTGTTTGGGAAAGGACAGGCCAGGGGAGCAGAACTCCAAAGCCATGCCACCTGTTAACACCAACCCTTTTCTTACCAGAGCATGCCATGGTGTTTGGCCAAATTACTCAGGTGCCTCAGGGCAGCAAAGAGCCACAGAGGAACAGTAGGAGCTGCATCATGTGTGGAAGGGCTGAAAATGTGCTTCTCCCCGGTCCATCCAGGGCCGCAGTGAGAGAGTTTGGGGTGACACAGCTATGGAGTCACACCCAAGCTTGTTCTGGCAGGAGTCCTGGCTCCCTTCTAGGAGAGGAAGAAACGCATCTAGCCCCTACGACACACGCGGATGTCAGTGAAAAAGGTCACCAACTGCCTCATTCTTTCCACACATTTATGGTATGAGGAGCTACTGGGCACTGAGCCCCGGGCCAAGCTCCAGGCTGCACAGTGAAAGAAAAGTCATGGTCCCTTGGAGCCAATGGGACTTCCCTGGTGGCTCAGCCGGTAAAAAATCTGCCTGCAATGTAGGAGCCCTGGGTTCGATTCCTGGGTCAGGGAGATCCCCTGGAGAAGGCAATGGCTACCCACTCCAGTCTCCTTGCCTGGAGAATTCCCTGGACAGAAGAGCCTGGTGGGCTACAATCCATGGGGTCACAAAAAGTCGGGCACAACTGAGAGACTAATACACACTAGAACCGATGGGTGAGGTAGAGATTTATCAAATAATCCCATGGATAAATGTGTCATTAAAATGGTTTTGAGCCCTGAAGAGGTAGCATTTGAGAAGCAAGCTGAAGGGTCAGGAGGTGTTATGGAGATGAGGTGAAGGAGCCAAGAGTTGGAGTGACAGGTGGGGTTGGGAAACGATGATTCTGACAGGGGAACAGAAGCCACATGTGCAAAGGCCCTGAGGCAGAAGGCACATGCCTGAAAGGAGCCGCTGTGGCTCTGGAACAGAAGAGACAGGCTGGAGAAGGATGCAGACGCCAGGCCAGGCAGGCCTGGTGGTTCCTGGGTGAATCCAACTCTTATTCTTAGGACAGTGGGAAACCTCTGAAGGGCCTTCAGAGAGCTGTTGCAAGCAAGAATTGGGGAGTGGCAGACTCTGCAGTGTGGGGGATCCCACAGTCAAAGGTGAGGAACTGTCAGGAGAGCAGGGCTCATGTGAAGCTGGGAAATGGGCCTGCACCCCAATGAAGGGAGCCCTGCATCTCCAGAGGCCAGGGAACAAGGAAAGAGCTGGGCGGGGGTACCCGGCCACAGTGACAGGAGGACGAGAAAGGACAGAAACCGTCTCTAAAACCCTCCCCACCCCCACCCCTCCAGAATAAGAGCCATGCCGAGACTTAAGGTTCGGAAGGGCAGTGTAACCATTTCGAGCTTACAGACTCACCTGTGCTTTAAAGCTGAGCGAAGTACTTTGCAATAGTGCCGCTAAGACCCCATGTGGATAGCACTTGCCCCCAGTTGCCTTGTCCTGTGGCAGACACAGACCTTCAGCATGTCAGCAACCCCGGTCACACGGCCATGGACAGCAAGCAGAGGGCCTGCAGGGAAAATTAAAAGAGCAAGACCAGAAGCCATCCGAGGAGACCCCTGGCCTTCCTAGCAGGTCCCTTTGGGTGCTGTTTCATCCTGGGGTGCAGACTGCAGGA
Source organism: Cervus canadensis (assembly GCF_019320065.1). NCBI lineage: Eukaryota > Metazoa > Chordata > Mammalia > Artiodactyla > Cervidae > Cervus > Cervus canadensis. The sequence continues at coordinate 25,588,950 of NC_057396.1, forward strand.
CCCAAATAGACCCTGCCCACCAGTTGTTTACTCTGGATCCATTTGTACTCATTCTGCTTTGTAGGAATTTGAAGGCATGCTATCCCAGACCTCAGACAAATGCTAAGCCCCCAGATCCTAAGACAGAACTATTTCCTAAGTCCTTGCTGAAAGAGTTCTGCTCACTTCAAAAGCACTCCTTGGTCATGCTCCCTTCCTCCTTTCCTGATCTTTCCCCAACTCTTCAGCTTCTCCCTCAAGCAGCTGCGTTGGGCTCTCTGTCCTCTGCTCTGCATTGTTCCTGGACAGTCCAATCCACGATCATGATTTTGCCGCGCACTTGGGGCTGATGACCCCCTCTCTCAGCCTGTTCCTTACCCCAGAAACCCGGAGGAGTTATCTCCAGGGGCTCAGCGGTACTCACACTGGATCCATCATCTGACCCCGCCCCCCCCCCCCCCCCCCCCGACCCCTGCCAGAGCTGATTCTCCTTCCCTGCTTTTCCTTGACTTTGGAAATGGTACTGCTCCAATACTGTTATCATCTGGAAAAGTGTGTGCCATCCTTGTGCCTCTCCCCCACTGCTTCTCTTCTAGGTCAGGCTCCATGGTGCCAGCCTCCCATTGGTGCGTCTGCCTCAGTCTCCCCACCCTTATGCCAATTCTTGTTTGAAAATTAGTTTCTACAACACTGATGTGATTCAAACCTTCCTAGGCTCCGATTCTCTACAAGTTAAAATCCAACTGCTTAAAATCCAGCATTCAGTCTTTACCACCCGACACCCACTTACCTTTTCTGCTTCATCTCCTGACCCATTCTCTGCCCTGCCTTCCCCGTCTTATCACTCTGGTCACCTCAGTCTTGGCAAATGCTCTTCCCCAGACCAACACAGCCACTCACAATTATTCAAATACCCTGCCTGCTTGCCTGCCCCTAAGCTTTTGTTCACATAATCTTCTCTGCTTAAGACATCCTGTCCCTCCCTTCTCTACTTAAATGAATTGCATCTACCATGCAAAGTGAAATTCAAATATCACCTTACTGAAATTAAAGCTGTCTTGTCCATGAGGTCATGGACGGCATTGTCTCTGCATCTATGCATGTACATACCATAGTCTGAATTTTTCTGTGTTTAATTTCATGTGTGCCACCTACCAATAAGGAGACAGCAGTTTGATCCCTGGGTCAGGAAGATCCCCTGGAGGAGGATGTGGCAACCTACTCCAGTATTCTTGCCAGAAAATCTCACGGACAGAGGAGCCTGGAGGGCTACAGTCCATGGGGCTGCAAAGAGTCAGACATGACTGAACACACACGCATGAGACCCTAGTAGAATGGGAACTCCTTGAGATCAGCCAGCCGTCTTACTCCATTTATACACCCCACTGTCTTGCATGGTGACCCACTTATAATACATTTAAGTGAATTACAGCTCATGATCCTACCCTAGGCCCCTCTCCAGATGCATTTTGAACACTTTCTTCTGTGATCTCTCTCCAGGCAGCAACCTTTCAGCTTAACCAAAGGGTCCTCAGAACTGGTTCCCTGAGCACTGGTACCCTGGGCCCAGACTACACCTGTGAGATGCATTTGCTTTGTTCTCTCGTCCCAAGATGAAGCGGGTAAGGAAGCTAGGGCTGGTGAGGCCCCAGGCAGAGGAGAGGAGGCCAGACTGCCGGGAGAGGAGGAACAGGTAACCCTGACATGACATTGGGATTGAAAAGCAGGACTTCACTGACTGTGGATGGAGCAGTAGAAACTGCAGAGGATGGCAGACACCACTGGTTTTCCAGACCAGGTCTGCTGCTGCTGCTAAGTCACTTCAGTCGTGTCTGACTCCTTGTGACCCTATGGACTGTAGCCTGCCAGGCTCCTCTGTCCGTGTCTTCTTTTCCCCTTCTATCAGAACTTTTTTCTAAATCAGGTCCAAGAGGTTTGGTTTATTTTTTATTTATTATTTTTGGCTGTATTGGATCTTGCTGCTTTACACAGGCTTTCTTTAGTTGCAGCGAGTGGGGGCCACTCTGCTGTGGTGTGCAGGCCTATTGTGGTGGCTTCTCTGGCTTCAGAGCACAGGCTCTGGGTGGGCGGGCCTCAGTAGTTGCAGCGTGCAGGCTCAGTAATTGGGGCTCACAGGCCCTGGAGCATGGGCTCAGTAGAGTTGTGGTACACGGCTCTAGTTGCTCCACAGCATATGGACTCCTCCTGGACCAGGGATCAAACCCATGTCCCCTGCGTTGGCAGGCAGACTGTTAATCCGCTGCACCACCAGGAAAGTCCTTGTTCAGTTTAAACTGCCAATTTTTCAATAACTAGGGGCATTCACATGATCCAGTTTTGGCCAAGGAGATGGGAACAGAATTATACTGAGGAAGAATTCTAAGAAAGACACAGTAATATGTCCCTTTTGCCCTTTGCCCTTTTCCATTTGTTCCTTCTTCTGTTCCCTTTCTTCTTCCTCATCTTCCTGCTCCTTCTTCCCCTCCTCTTTCTTTTTTCTAAATTAGACTATAGTTGATTTATAATATTGTGTTAATTTCTGGCATACAGCAAAGTGATTCAGTTATACATATATATGTACATACACGTATATGTATATGTACATATATGTATGTGTATATATATACACATGGCTTCCCCGGGTGGCTCAGTGGGTAAAGAACCTGGCCTGCAATGCAGGAACCGCAGGAGATACGGGTTCGATTCTTGGGTCAGGAAGATCCCCTGGAGGAGGGGGAGGGCACAGCAACCCACTCCAGTATTCTTGCCTGGAGAAACCCATGGACAGAGGAGCCTGGTGAGCTATAGTCCATAGGTCAAAAAGAGTCAGACATGACTGAAGCAACTGAGCATGCAAGTGTGTGTGTGTGTGTGTGTGTGTGTGTGTGTATACACACATATATACATGCATATATATATATACATATATATTCTTTTTCAGATTCTTGTCCATTATAATTTATTACAAGATATTGAATATAGTTCTCTGTGCTATCAGTAGCACTTTGTGGTTTATCTGTGTTATATATAGTAGAGGATTGATGCTCCAATGCTTTGACCACCTGATGGGGAGACCCAACTCATTAGAAAAGACCCTGATGCTGGGAAAGATTGAAGGCAGGAGGAGAAGGGGACGACAGAGGACGAGTTGGTTGGATGGCATTACCGACTCAATGGACATGAGTTTGAGCAAGCTTCAGGAGATAGTGAAGGACAGGGAAGCCTGGCGTGCTGCAGTCCATGGGGTCACAAAGAGTCAGACACGACTGAGCGACTGAACAACAAAATGTGTATGTTAATCTCAGACTCCTAATTTATCCCTCTCCTGCTTTTACCTTTGGTAACCATAAGTTTGTTTTCTATATCTTGTCCTTTTTTGGTCAGAAACACAAGTGTGATGCCTGGAGGTGAAGCAGCCATCTTGCAGCCATGAAGAAAAAAGTCTCCAACTCAGGATAGCAGAATAGAAAGAAAGGAAGCTAGAAGGAGCCATCAGCAACATCTGAATAACCTAATTCCAAAGTTCCTGTTATATGAGAAAACTCAGCTTCTAGTACATAAATTTTTTTTCCAGACTAAGTTTTTTTAAAAGATGAAGACAGGAGGATGGGGGTGGGGGGAAGTTTGTATAGGCCAGGCCTCCCCTCCTTCTATAAGCTCTGGGACTGCTGGAGGCTGTCAGCGGCTCTCCTCACCTCTATCAGAGGTGGCACCGGCTGACACCCCCACCCTGCCCCAAGTACATACATTGACTGTTACTGGTTTTCTGTTCCATGCAGCCAACACAATCCTAAGGGATACAAGTGGGGAGAGAAGCCTTTAATCACGAGAGAGCAGAAATTCAGCACAAGCCTTCCTGCCCTAGAAGACCTCTGCCTGCCACTCACAACCCCACAGGCACGTACCTGACACGTGCCAGCATATCAGAAACACAAATCTCAGCATCTCTCTTCTTGGAGTGGATCCTGCATGGTCCCTTTCCTTCGCTATCTTTATCCAGATCTTGATTTTTGGAAAGGGAAGAAAGCAAAGACAGTCAGGGCGGGGGAAGTCTGAAATAAAATCTCTCCCTATCTTCCCGCAGGAAAACTATGACATATGTCAGGAAACAAGGCATGCCAAAGCATGGATGAGATTTGTTTCTAAGTGAAAAATTCATCCCAATCCCATTAGTCTGGAAAACTTAAACTGCTGCCTGATTAACTTAAACTTGTCTTGTAAGCATGTAACGTCACCGTAAGGTGCAGATTTCTAATTATGAGCACACTTCTTCCAGAGCTGCTGGTTATTCAAATTGGAGCACATGATCACTCCTTCCCACCCCCCCAGCCTTTCCACTCTGCAACTATGCACCCATTTGTCCTTTCCTAGTGAATGCAAATGGGAGAAAACTGAGTGATGTTGCCCTTTGGATATAATGATGTCGGAAATTCAGTACATAATGGCTCCCTAGACAAGACCAGAATAGCTTCGTGTTTCTGTTTTCCCCATGCACAGAGGAACTGACAGCCTGTTAGCGTAAGCAGGCATCTGAACTCCCTGCCCCTCCCTGAGTTCCTGAAGCCAGCTTTCAGGCGAGAGACACTTGTTTATCATCATATACTTTCTTCCAACCCACTGGATCCGGGCTTGGAATAGAGGCTGCAGCTGAGTTTGGGGGCCAGGAAGAACCCTAAGGACCCAGCAGGCATCTCCATTCAGTCTATAAACCAGCTTTGCAAATAGGCAGTAACCCACTAGCCCAGACACGTTTGCCAGGCAAGTAAGACTGTTCTGAATCCACTTATTATTTTGTGCAGCCCCAATGTCATCTCCACCCCAAAGCCTGAGCTGGAGTTTAGGGGAAAAAAAATAAAAGTGATTTAGGGCTGGCAGATTGTTGAACTTCTGTACAAGGAAGTTTCACATGAAGCCTGAAGATTGACTGCCACGAGGGCAGAGGAGCTTCCATACAGGGCAAACTCGGGTGCCGATCAGCAACCTACAGTCTCCCAAAGAGGACCCAGCAGTAGCCAGAGGCCTGGCATCCTGGCCACTTGTGGTCATGGAGCCGCTGCCTCTCAGTCTGTTTATGATGGACTCTGTGTCCATCGAAAGCTCCCCTGTCAACCCTCCTGTAATTCACTTGTCTCTTTGATGATACTGTTCGTGTAATTGCCTCTCAGACCAGAGGCGTGTTTGATGTCTACCTTTTAAAGCATTATCTCTATTGATTTTCATTTGTCAGGCCTCGTATGGAAGCTTAGATGTAGTTAGTGGGAGGTGATGGGTATAAAATGTTCCCCATTCTGACCGTTTATTCTAACAGTAAACATTTATATAGCCCTTGGCACACAACTCCTTCCCGGCACCTTGTTAAAAAGAGAATCCACAGCTGTCTTCCTAAGTTTAACTCAGAACTTTCTTTCAGAATCAGAAGAAGGGTTGCAATGATTTCACCCAGGGAATAATCTAAGTTGTTTACCCTTACGTGGTGCCTACATTTTTAACCCTCTCCCCAACTAGCCAATATAACTGGGGTGTGTGTGTGTGTGCATGTGTGTGCTCAATCGTGTCTGACTCTTTGCAGCCCCTAGGACTGTAGCCCACCCGGCTTCTCTGTCCATATGATTTCCCAGGCAAGAATACTGGAGTCTGTTGCCATTTCCTTCCCCAGGGGATCTTTCTGACCCAGGGATTGAACTCACATCTCTTGCATCTCCTGCATTGGCAGGTGGATTCTTTACCACCGTGCCACCTGAGAACCCCTATAATTTCTGTATAATAGGTACTTGTTGAATGCAAAAGATGGGAATGAAATTGACAGAGGAAACCACTACACAGCAATAATTAGTTCCCATGTAGGTGCTGTGAGGCAGTCTGAAGTTGTTTCTTGTCTGACAGCAAGGAGAAAAGGAGAGACAAAAGCAGGCTCCCTGAGACACAGTTCACAGATGTTTGGCCCAGCAAATTCATCTGGAGACTATTTTTTAAATTATGGTAAATTGTGTTTCCAAAGATGGCCTCTCCCTTCCCACAGGCTCATCTGCAGTAAACTTCTGTTACTCCTCCCACTGAGAAGTGGGGTCTCTTTTCTCCCCACTTTCAATCTGGGCTGGCTCTGTGGTTTGGTGTGAGCAATGGGAAGAGGCAGAACTACATCGTGTAACTTTCTAGACTGGGCCTTAAGAGGCCTGCAACTTCTGCCTTAAATATTTAGAATGCCACCTCTTAGAAGCCTACTACTGTCTTGGAAGAAGTCAGACTACCCAGGAGGGAGAGAGAGACACCACGTGGACATGCCTAGCCTAGCTGAGCTCCCAGCTGAAAGCAGTCCCTTGAGTGACACTTGACCACAGACCTCTGAGTGGGGGCCCTGCCAGAATTCCTGCTCCTCAGATGAGTAAGTGAAATCGTTGTTGTCTGAAACAGAAAATTTGGTGAGCATACTGTCGTATTGTTTTCAGAAGATTTGCAATCCCGATGATAGTGTAAAACCCATAACCTTGATGGAGAAGGAAGGCAATTTAATATTTCACCCGGATCCAAAGGTGCATCAAATTAAAGGACAGCTCCAACTGGCAAACAGGTGTTTCATGATGGTATTCAAGGAGAAGTGGCTGGTGATGGACAATTCAGAAATGCTTCCCCGAAAGGTGGATGGTTCTTTAAAAAGTTTCAGGTCACAACCATTGCAGAAAACACTGATGCCCAACATGCTGGTTCTCAGTCCAGGAAATGTGGGTCTTCCAGGTATTAAAATAATAATAAACAAGCAAGCGAACAGAAAATTTGGGAGCATTTTGTTTTGCAGCCATAGATGACTAAAACAAGATGACTGGGCCCAACCCCAAACCCACGGATCAGATTCTCCAGGGCTGCAACCTGGGCATCAGCGTCTTTACAGACCCTCCCTGGCGCTGAGAAAGAGAGCTGGGTCTCCCCCTAACTCCTCCCGTGGCACTTCATCCATGGCTCATGGACTCAGTGGGTCGAAGCTTCAGGAAGCCAGGCCAGAGACACAGGGTGAGAGAGATCAGACAGCCTTAGAAAGGCAGAGTCCTGAAAAAACAGGGCATAAGGGATTTCCCCGAGGACAGCCCTGAACTTGACACAGGAGGAGAGTCAAAGGAAACAAGGCCATGGAATATTTGAGTGGGATGGGACCTCAGAGAACATTTTGTAAATTGGGACCCAAAGGCCCAGAGAGGAGAACTGACTGACTCAAAGTCACAGAGCTTGTTAGTGGTCTAGTGGGGACCAGAGTGAGGTCTCCTGAGTACCGGCATATCCTTCTTCCCTTGCCCAACCCATCTCTAGGGGTTCCAGGGTCCTGAGGAGATGAGAAAACTCACACTTTCCTAAAGGCAAGGAAACTGTTTAAAAATATTAACTAAGCTGTGTATTTACGAGTGCCAATTATTAATATCCCAGTTAAAGTGGAAATACCAAAATCCTCCAAGAGAAGGATCAGAGTAAGAAGCGGAACTAATCAAGGATGTCTTGCTGGAAGACTGGTGTGGAGCTGGGGTGGGAAAAGAGGCGGCTGAGGCTCAGAGGTTGAAAAAGAGATGTGAGGGAGGTGCGGACGGATGCACTTGGCAGATTCAGGAGTCCTGCCAGGAAGGCGCAGGGGTTTGTAAGTTTCCATGTGGAGCCTGTTTTTCTTATCAGCAGAGGAGAGAGAGGAGTGACTGGCTGGTGCCCAAGCTGGAGGACTGGACACAGACTTCCTGAGCACCCAGCCTGGCCCTGCTGTGCTGATAAGAAAATTGAGCAGGGCCTGGGAGAGGACCAGCTCCAGGGGCTGAATCAGTGAGGCTGAGGGCTTCTGAATTTGGTGTCAGGCGTCTGTTTTCAGCCCCTTTCTCCACTGAAAGTCCAGCGCCCCCCCCCCCAACCTTCATCATTAGGGGAGGCTCAGAGACATCACCCAACTGATGTTTCTTTTCAGTTTCCCATTCTTTCCTAAGAACTGCTGGGCATGGAGCACACAATTTAAATGTTCCCCACTGCCCTTGGCCAGGATTTAACGAGAGAAGGGATTTTACCCGTAGTAGGACAGGTCAGGGCTTTCCAGGTGAAGCTAGTGGTAAAGAATCCCCCTGCAATGCAGGAGACTTGGGTTTGATCCCTGGGCCAGGACGATTCCCCTGGAGGAGGGCATGGCAACCCACTCCAGTATTCTTGCCTGGAGAATCCCATGGACAGAGGAGCCTGGCAGGCTATGGTCCGTAGGGGTCAAGAAGAGCCGGACACAACTGAAGTAACAGCACACACATATGCATGCAGAAGAGGCCAGTGCCAGGTAGAGGGATGAACTCCCCTGGGATCAGAGTGAGCAAAAGAGCGAGACTGGTAAATTTACTTCCTTGGCAAATAATTCCTGCTCAGCAGGGAGATCCACAATGCTGTCTGCAGTTTCCATGCCAAAGAACAGGTTCTTCTGGAAGACCATGAACTGGTTGCAGAATAAGCATGGATAGTCACTAATTAGAATTGAGTGCTGTTATCTGTCTTAAGCAAGTTTGTTAACTTCTCCGAGCACCTATTTCCTCACTTGTGAGGGTATTTTTTTTTTAGATTTTTTTTTTAATGTGGATCATTTAAAAAAATCTTTATTGAATTGGTTACCGTATTGCTTTGTTTTTTGTTATGCTTTTTGGCCACGAAGGTATGTGGGATCATAGCTTCCCAACCAGGGATCAGGCCCACATCCCCTGCACTGGAAGACAAAGTCTTAACCACTGGACCACCAGAGAAGTCCCTGAAGATGTATTATTGATGGTCTCTATCCTATGGGGTCATTATGAAGATTGGTAGGGAAAATATGTATAAAATACCTACCGCAGTGCTTGGTGATGACAACTGCTCAATAAACATTTGTCTCTTGACTTTCCTGTGCTGACCACACACACTTCGACCAGCTCTAACAGACAACCGTAACTGACACCTCTCTTGGACCTGGGGTGTACCAGGCAGGTAACTAGGCACGTCCTACTCCTTCCCACACAACAGCCTCGAGTGCCAGGGGTTACCGATCCCCATTTTCCCCTGACCCTCTTTGCAGTGAACTCTACCCTGTAGCAGATCACTGAGCCAAAAAGTCCTAGCAGATGCAAAGAGGCAGGACAGCAGTGACGGCAGGGTCTGAGGGATGCGCACTGCTCTGACCCGTGTGCCCCTGCAGATCGCCAGGAAACTGGGTGTTCCAGGAGGGGTGACCCCACCCCTATCTGGAGGACCACTGATCCATCCAGTGTAACTCATCAAGATGGTTTGGAGAGTGACCGAGAGGACTGAATGCCTTTTTCTGGTCTCTGGAGAGCCTTCGGGAGGTAATACAAATACCAACAGCCAATGTTAACTGAGCCTGTACCACAGGCCTAGCACAGCCCTGATGAGTCCGCATACGTCCTCTTCATTTCTGATACACGCAGGGGTGAGCGGCAGCTGAAAGCGAGAACTTAGTTCCCTGACCAGGAATTGAACTCTGGTCACCTGGGTGGAAACCTGGAATCCTAACCACTACACCAAGGGCCAACAGTTAGAGTCTACATCCCCAGTCCTCATCTGCCTTGAGAGGAAAAATCTAACAAGGATATAGACAGTATAAAGGAAAGGAAAGTGTTTATTAGGAAAGCACAGTACATACAGAAAGACACATGCGCAAACTCAGCAAGAGAGTACAGAGTCACACCTTTGGGAAGTTTAAATCCTTTATTAGAGGGCAGTCTTCCAGGTCTTTGTTTTTCTCTTGGCCAACTGTCTTTCTTTGCCCCATAGCTAATTTGTCTCAGGACCCTCTCCTGGGTGTGCACGTATCCTCAGCCAAGATGGATTTCAGTGCAAGGGCGTCTGGGTGTGTGGAGGGGGATGACGAGACTTACTATTGTTGTAACCATGCGTTATGGGAAACAAACTCACTCAGAAGGACAATGAAGATAGTGGAGTGCAGTTTATTACACCGGTGGGCCTAAGGTAGAGTCTCCTCTTAGCCAAGGACCCTGACCAGTTTTTGTGAAAACCTTATATACCCTAAGTGTACTTGCTCAAACCCACCTTCCCAAACTCCTTGAAACTAGTCTGGACAAGGTAAAAGAGAGATACGATCAAAGTTAACCCATGATTCATGTGCCATAAGCCTAGATAGTTAAACAGTGGAGGTTTATCAATAGGCCAGTGGTCATATCCTGATAAACATGATGGAATTTACGACTTTGTTCTGTTACAGAGATAATTAGCATATTCTTTTAGGCAACGGAGAGTCCAAGTACAAGTCCTGAGGCTCTTTTATCCAGGGGGTCTGGTTTTCCATTGGTATGCCATTTCTATAGACACCGGGCACAAAGTTCAGAGTCCATTGGGAGGGTGACCATGCGTGTACCTAATGTCCGCAGCCTGGCGTTAGATGGAGTCCAGCTCTGTCTGTTTCCTCCTTCACTATGGTCTGGCACCCCCGGCCTTTTTGACCCCATGGAGTTTTCTGCACATGTGTAGTGTCTCTTGCCCCAAGGATGGGAAATATGTGACCTCTACATGTTTTAAACAGGGCTTAGTCCCTCTCTGTTCCTGCCAGAAAGTGTCCAGGGTCAGGCTATTTAGCCTATTCCAGTTGTTTTTGCAGCAGAGTACAGTCAGGAGACTGGTCATAAATATGGAGCATGGAGCCCACTTGTCTCTTGTCTCAGGAAAAGTAAACAGGAGGCTGGTAGTAAGCGTCCAATCTGGAGCCTATCCCTTTCTTCCTCAAGAAGTGTGAACAGGGGACTTTTGGAAATGTCTAGCCTGAGCCCATCTCTCTCCTCTCTCACCCTCATTTAATCCGCACAACAGCCTTGCAATACAGATCCTTTTTCTGTCACCGTTTCTCAGACATGGAAACTGAACCTAAAGAATGAAACAACCTTCCCAAAGTTGCTCAGTTGATCAGTCGCAGAGCCAGGACCCAAATCCAGGTGCAAAGCAGATGTTTGTTTGGGGTTTGTTTGGTGAAGATGCAACCTTAGCTCATAGCCTTCAGGGGTTCTACACTCCTGGCCACTTCTCCCCATGAGGAGACCAGGCTCCCCAGGTCTCCCACAATGCTTTATCCATGACAGAAGGACACCTTCTCACAACCACCAGCCACCCCCCACCACCCCGACCCCTGCCCTGTATTGGACTGAGGCCCTGCCCCCCACAACCCCCACCCCTACCCCCACCCCCAGCCCTTTCTGTCACTCTGCATGCAGAGTCATTCGCCAGGGATAGGCAGGAAACTGCTTTCTTTGTCCCAGCAACCTGTTTAGGGGAAGTACTGAGAGGCTTTTTTTCCACTCCAAACAGGCCATCTCTCTGGCTGTCCCATTGTGAAATTCCTGCTTCCTGCACTGTTGAGATTAGATTTCTGTCTGTGATCAAAGAAGAGTGGCTTGTGGCTGTTCTATGCAGAGACTGGTAAGAAATAGGCACTTGGCTGGAGATGCATTTGGCTGCTGTCATTATTGTCATCATTTGAGATCTGCTGAGTGCCCCAGAGTGCCTGCCCTAGACTTGGGAGTACTCAGAGAGGACAAAGTCAAGAGAGATGGAGTGAGCTTCCTGCTGCCAGGATGCCTACATGCAAATCTCCACCTGCAAGTCAAATATCCCAAAGCCTGGTGCACACAGATGTGTTCAGATAAACTCATCCTGTAGGAGGAGTTCGAGAGTGTAAGCAAGCGTTTAACCAGCTTTGTTAAAACAGAGCACTGCACTCCACCCCCAGGGGACCGCACTCTGAGAACCAGCGCACTAACAATGCATGTACCAATAGCACTGAGGTACCCACACATGTGTTCCAATGCATGTACATGCACAGACATAACTTGCTCATAACTTGCTACCTCTTCAGCGTCCTCTGGCCCCACTCTCCCCTTCAGTCTTTGGGCTTCAGCTTCTCCAGCCTTCTCTGCATTCTTCAAGTCCTGCTCCTCCTACCTCAGGAGGAAAAAGATAGGAGAGCAACCAATCGAGGCAGAAATGCTCCTGTGTGGTGTGGGCAAGTGTAGAAAAAAGATGCTTCCCACCTATCAGCAAACAGAGGATGTTATGGCCAGGAAGCCACTGCAGCCACCCTGCCGGTGTGCCCTGAGGGAACTCAGGATGGAGACAAACTGGCTGCTGGCCGTCAAGCCATCAGCCTCTGTAGCTGCTCCCAGCTGACACTGAGGGGATTCAGGATGGAAAAGAACAGGATACTGACCCTATATAATATATATAAGGTACATATCAAAGGAATGATTTTTTTTTCCTTTTTGCTGCTTGGCATGCAGGATCTTCATCATGTGAGATATTAGTTCCCTGATCAGGAATGGAACCCATCCCCCCTGCCGTGGAGGCACAGAGTCTTACACTGGACCACTGGGTACGTTCCCAAAGGAACGATTTCATTAAGCTAAACTCTTGCATCTTTCCATACAGAGTAAATAGCTAAAGTTCTGGGATAACAGACTTAGACACTGTGGAGGTGTAGAAGTTAAACAAACTCTTCTGAAAAACAGCGTAGCATTTTCAGTAAATACATAGACAGCCCTACTTACAGGAATGTACCTTTAGATCATTGCTTCAAAATGAAGCATGCACAAAGAAATTTATGACGTTAGTGTTTGTAAAATCAAAATCTGAAAACTAACTATCCTATTTGAACATCATCTAATTAAATTGGTACATGGATACTATGGGGGCTTCCCAGGCAGCACTAGTGGTAAAGAACCCACCTGCCAAGCAGATGACATAAGAGACTCGGATTCAATCCCTGGGTTGGGAAGATCCCCTGGAGGAGGGCCTGGCAACTCCACTCCAGTATTCTTGCCTGGATGATTCCATTGGCAAAGGGATGTGGAGGGCTACAATCCATGAGGATGCAAACAGTCAGACACGACTAAGCACACACACACACACACACATACTATGGAGTATTCTACAGTTATTAAAGCTGATAATATCCACCCCCTTGGGGAAGATGTATATCTCTTATTGCTGAGAATAAAAGGAACCAAAATACAAAATAATCTGTAAAATATGACCCCACTCATAAAAAATTGTAGACCTCTCGCTATGAATGCATAGAGAGTATTCTAGAAAGATTTTACCAAAGTGCCAAAAATATATACTTCTAGATGGTGAGATTTAAAGTGATTTCTACTTTCTTCTTTGCAGTAGTACCCACTATTATAATAGTTGTTGAGTAATTAAATGAGATCATAAACTGATGATGTGGAGAGTTTATGCTTGACACATAAACGGTACCTTTTATATATATTATTTTATAGTTTTTAGGATTGTTTGGATTTTTTAAAATAAATGCTCCTATAGTGAGAAATCCCTGTAGGAGGACATGGCAACCCTCTCCAGTATTCTTGTCTGGAGAATCCCCATGGACAGAGGAGCCTGGGGGCTGCAGCCCATTGGGTCTCAAAGAGTCAGACAGGACTGAGCGACTAAGCACAGCCCAGCACACAGTGAGAATTAAATTACAAAGTTACAAACACAGTCAAGCTTTAAAAGAAAGAGGCCAGAGTAGAAAGGGGCGGGGAGGGGATGCCATGATGTGTGTGTGTGTCCCCCACCCCAACCACAAGTCCTGCTCCCAGCATTCAATGCAGTCCTTGGACTAGTGAGTGCTGGTGACAATGTGTTGAATCCAGCAGAATTTGGGGCATCTATTAATCCTGTTAGAAGGATTATCAGAAAGAACTTGCTGGAGTTCTGATCTCTAGTCCCAGCCTCAAAGCAGACCCCACCCAGATTTCGTCTCTAATATTGAAACTCTTGGCCATGCTTCCCCAATCCCAGGCAGAATGATCGATGTGTTTCTTACGAGACATAGAGCTCTGGCTGGCGATACATCAAGCCCAGGACGTTAAGAAATGCAAATTCCCAATCACTCTTCTTTCTCCCACCCACTGAGCTCTTCATTAAACTGCAATTAAATTAGCATCCCTCTTCTTCAACGAGACCCAGCATCACCACATAAAGCTGACAGCCTTAGCCCTCTACACAGCTGAGATTGTTCACTTTTTCCTGAGGGTCAGCAGGGAGGATGAGATCAAGATGTGGCTCCAGCAGAATTTCCAGAAAGTGCCTATCCAAAACCAGTACCCATGGATGTCCCTTTTTCGTCTTGCTGTATGGTCTAGTCTGTACACGTGTGCTAAGTCGCTTCAGTCATGTCCGACTCTGCAGCTGCCTGCTCTGTAGACTGCCAGGCTCCTGTGTCCATGGGATTCCCCAGGTAAGAACACTGGAGTGGATTGTCATGCCCTCCTCCAGGGGACCTTCCTGAACCGGGATCAAACCCCTGTCTCTTAGGTGTCCTGCATTCCTAGGCAGGTTCTTTACCACTAGCGCCACCTAGGAACTCCCATGGTCTAATGCAGCTGTCCTCAAAGTGTCCCCAGAAGGTGTCCTGAGACTTTTCAGGGGGTCAGCAGTGTCAAAACTATTTTCATAATAATGCTGTGATGCCATTTGCCTTTTTCACCGTGTTGACTTGGCACCAATGATACGAAAGTAATGGTAAGCAAAACTATCACGAATTAAGGCTGCTTACCACAAATTGAGGCCACAGCACCAAACTGCATATACCAAACTGTGTGCATAGTCACTGTGTCCTTCACCAGCTCACACTTGCCAGATTTTAAGAGCGTCTTTGATGAAGTGGTAACAGTAGTGTGCCTGCTGAGTCATGTCCGACTCTTTACAACCCCATGGACTGGAGCCCACCAAGTTCCTCTGTCCATGGGATTCTCCAGGTCCAGGCAAGAATACCAGAGTGGGTTGCTATTTCCTTCTCCAGGGGATCCTCCCAACCCAGGAATTGAACCAGTGTCTCTTCTACCTTCTGCATTGGCTGGCAGATTCCTTACTGCTGAGCCACCAGGGAAGCCCCTCAACGAACTGGTAGAAATTATTAATTATTTAAAAGTATTCATTACTTAGTCTCAATCCTGAATACATGTCTTTTTAGTACTCAGTGTGAAAAATGGTAAGTGTGAACAAGGCACTTTAGGTGTATCCCAAAGTGCTAAGTTGTCCTGAGGAAAAACACTTGCATTTTTGAGCTGCAAGCTGAACTAGCCACTTTTTTCATGAAATATCATTTTTCCTTTAATGAAAACTAACAGACAGATGGCTATTTAGACTTGATAGTTGGCAATCACTTTCTCAAAAATGAACAAAATTAGCTTGTCACAGCAAGGAAAATAGCAGACAATACTGACAATATTTGTTGCTAGGGACAGAACTTAAGCTCGCAATTGAAAATTAGAATTTTGGAAAATTGTGCATCCTTCCCCATGGGCTTGACTGATTTCCAACCCTTAAATACTCTTCTAATGAGAGCAGTAGTGATATTAACACAAATTATTTTTGGTATTGTATAATGAAATATGTCAGCATTTGGAAGATGTTCATAACTCAGAATCAGTATTTTCCAAATGACAAATTCATTATGTTACAAAATTAGACATGGGTCAAAGACTCATTCAGGGCTTTCCAGGTGGCTCAGTGTTAAAGAATGCACCTGCAAAGCAGGAAACGCGGGTTCGATCCCTGGGTCAGGAAGATCCCCTGGGGAAGGAAATGGCAATCCACTCTAATATTCTTGTCCGGAGAATTGCATGGAGAGAAGAGCCTGGTGGGCTACAGTCCATGGGGTCACAAAGAGTTGGACACAACTGAGTGACTAAACAACGACAAAAGACCCATTCAGAGTGCAACATAGACCAGAGATTTTAAAGTAACTGAGTAAAAAAGTTCATTGACATTTTCGATTCCACATTGCAGCTGACCTTTAAGAAACTGCCACTTGTCAAGTCTGAGTACACCAAGTATCAAAAGTATTCATAATTATCTGAAAGGCTAATAAAATATATTTCCACTTTCCAACTCTATATTTGTATAATATTGAATTCTTTGTGTATTTCAACCAAAACAGCATATCACAACAGACTGAACACTGAAGGAAGAATGAGAACCCAGCTCTTTCATTAAGCCAGACATTAAAAACAGTTGCAAAAATGTAAAACAATGTCACTCATCTCCCGCTCTTTTGTTTAAAAATATTATTTCAGTGAAAACATTGTTTTTGTTAATATTTAATTACTTAGTTATAAATATAATGAAATGGGAACAAGATCTGTATGCTAAAAACTAAAAAAATCTAGATGAAGGAAATCAAGGAAAATCTAAATAAATGGATAGACACGTCATGTTCACGGTTTGGAAGACTCAGTGGTTAACATGTTAATTCTCTCCCAGCTGATTGTAGATTTACACAATCACAATCGAAATTCCAACAGGCTTCTTTATAGATCTAAGCAAACTGGTTCTAAAACTTCTATGGAAATGTAAAGAGCTAGAATAACCAAAATGATGTTGAAAAAGAACAGACTTGGAAGACTCATCCTGCCAGCTGTAAGACATACTATGTTCCTACTGTTGAGTCACTCAGTTGTGTCTGACTCTTTCATGATCCCATGGACTGTAGCTGGCCAGTCCATGGGATTTTTCAGGTAAGAATACTGGAGTGTATTGCCATTTCCTTCTCCAGGGGGTCTTCCTGACCCAGGGATCGAACCCATGTCTCCTTCATTAGCAGGCAGATTCCTTACCACTGAGTCACCTGGGAAGCCCAAGACGTACTATAAGACAGGGTGGCACTGGTCAAGGATAGACACATAGATCGGGGTTTCCCTGATGGCTCAGTTGGTAAAGAATCCACCTGCAATGCAGGAGACCCTGGTTCGATTCCTGGGTCAGGAAGATACGCTGGAGAAGGGATAGGCTACCCACTCTAGTATTCTTGGGCTTCCCTTGTGGCTCAGCTGGTAAAGAATCCGCCTGCAATGCGGGAGACCTGGGTTCGATCCCTGGGTTGGGAAGATCCCCTGGAGAAGGGAAAGGCTACCAACTCCAGTATTCTAGCCTGGAGAATTCCATGGACGGTATTGTCCATGGGGTCGCAAAGAGTCAGACACAACTGAGTGACTTTCACTTTCAGACACATAGATCAACAGAACAGAATAAAGTCTAGAAATACACTTGCACAAACATGCTCCATTGATTTTTTACAAAATGCAAAGACAATTGGATAGGAAAAGTACAGTCTTTTCAACAAAAGATGCTAGAACAACCTGGCATTCATTTGCAAACAAAGAAACAAACAAACAAAAAAGTAGACCTCAATCTATAACTCAATGATATCCAAAAAGTAACTCCAAATGCTTCTCGGGTTCAAGTGTAAAATTTCAAACAAAATTCTTAAGAGAAAATATCAGTAAAAGATCTTCTTGCACTTGGATTTGGCAGAGTTCTTAGCACAGTCCTATAAAAAAAAAACCTGATAAATTGGAATTCACCAAATTAAAAACTTGTTTTGTAACAACACAATTAAGAGAACAAAAAGGCTGGTCATATGCGGAGAAAATATTTACAGATCATATATTCAGCAAAGACTAGTATTTGAACTATGTAAAGAACGCTCAGGACTTCCCTAGTAGTCCAATGCTTAAGACTCTGAGCTGCCCGTCCAGGGGATGCGGGTCAGATCCCTGGTCAGGGAACTAAGATCCCACATGCTGCCTGGCATGGCCAAAAAATAAAGATAAATACATAAATCTTTAAAAAGAAAAGAACTCTCAAAACTCAACAATAAGAAACAAACCAACAAACAGGCAAAGGATCTGAACAGGAATTTCACTGAAGACGACAGGTAGATGACAAATAACACATAAAAACATGCTCAATATCCTTAGTCATCAGAGAAATGCAAGTTAAAACCACAATGAGATGCCATTGCACACCTATTAGAAGAGCTGCAATAAAAAATTCTGACAACACCAAGAACTGGAGAGGATACAGAGAAACCAGAACTCTCTCTTTTTTATTGGAGTATAATTGCTTTACAGTGTTGGTTTAGTTTCGGCTGTACAATGAAGTGAATGAACCACATATATGCATACGTCTCTTCTTCCTTGGATTTCCCCCCTTTTAGGTCACCGCAGAGCACTGGGTGGAGTTCCCCGTGTTATACAGTAGATTCTCGTTAGTTACCTATTTTATACATGGAGCAACTAGAACTCTCACGCAGCAGGTGGAAATGTAAAAAGGTACAGCCCCTTGAAAACAGCCTGGTAGCTTCTTACAGAGTTAAACATACGATAACCATAATGGGCGGCGACCTCGGACGGCGGACCGCATCAGCCGGGCGCGGCGGCGTGGAGCCCAGCCGCGGCAGTGCCGCTGCTTCGCGGAACCCGCCACTGGGCCCAGCGCCTATTTGCCTCACAGACTGAGGGGGAGCTCACAGTGACCCAAATTCACAAAGAAAAGTTTCTTTGAGCTACAGCTATCAAAGTCACTGACATTTCAGGAGGCTGTGGGGCAATGTATGAAATTAAAATTCAATCAGAAGAATTTAAAGAGAAGAGAATTGTTCAGCAGCACCAGATGGTTAATCAGGCACTAAAAGAAGAAATCAAAGATATGCACGGATTGCGGATATTTACCTCTGTCCCCAAATACTGACCATACTCCGGCTGCGTTGATGCTGCTGCTAAAACTATGGATGAATCTTACTACCACCGTTCTTTCCTCAGCATATGACAAAAAGTTTATATATTTTGTTCATAGACGTTTTCATATTGTAATCATAGAAGAATATGGTATCTACTTAGATATTAAATTAAAGGCAACAACAACAACAAATAAAAGATAACCATAATGTCAGGCTTCCCAGGAGGCGCTCGTGGTAAAGAACCCAGCTGCCAATGCAGGAGACATAAGAGATGCAAGTTTGATCCCTAGTTCAGGAAGATCTCCTGGAGGAAGGCAAGGCAACCTACTCCAGTATTCTTGCCTGGAGAATCCCATGGACAGAGGAGCCTGGCAGTCTCCTTACAGTCTGTAAGGTCGCAAAGAGACAGACAAGACTGAAGCGACTTGGCATGCATGCATGCGTGCAACCATGATATCACCTAGGGTAATTTATCGTAGAGAATGAAAACTTAGGTTCACATGATAATCTGTATACCACCATTGAGATCTGTGGTGATCTTGATTTCTGCCATGATCTCATCAAGAAAGAATGGCTTTTCCCCTAAAGAGAAATTATTTGCCTTTGTCATAGGTCAAAAAATTCCGACACACTGGTGGTGTACATAAAAGAGACAGGCCTGGACTTCCCTTGTGGTCAAGTGGTTAAGAATCTGCCTACCAATGCAGAGAACATGAGCTTGATTGCTGGTCCAGGAAGATCCCATATGCCTTGGGGCAACTAACTACCTTGGGACAACCACAACTACTGAGATTGCGCTCTGGAGTCTGTGTGCCGCAAATTCTGACGCCTGTGCCTAGAGCCTGTGCTCTGCAAAGAGAAACCACAGCGATGAGAAGCCCGCACACCACAACTGGAGAGTAGTCCATCCATCATAACTAGAGAAAGCCCATCCAGCACAGCCAAAAACAAACACTTGAATGATTTTTTTTTTTTTTTAAGTGACAGAGACAGGTCTGAGCTGTCTGCAAGGAGAGAAGGGCTTTGGGGGTTGAAGAGTGGAGAGCAGCCTGAGATTGACCCAGGGAGAGTGGGGCTCCTGAGCCTAGGGGTACAGAGGGCAGCGGGTTTGTGAGCTACTCCTTTTACCTGTAATCCCCTAAGGGGACCTGTGATGGCTGCAGACTGGGAACTCCACCATGAGCATGGTGGACAGGCTCTCCTGGGGCCGAGCTTCTGGGGGAAGAACATGATAAGAGATGTTTTCCAGCCAGGATGAGGCAGTTCAAAGTCAGATTTTAATCTGGTTTTAAAAAGAAAGATGACATTTCTTGTACTTTAATGATGTGGAGCAAATTCCTACTGGCTCCACTGATGTTGGTTAGAAAATCCAGGGTGAGTATATACCCCGAGAAGAGAGCTGGTGTCCTAGGGACACCATTAATACAGTTTATGGAAGACAGAAGGGGCAGCCAGAGGGTCAGGAGGGGAACTGGGAGAGATTGATGCTGCAGAAGCTGAAGCAATTTCACAAAGTAGGAAGTACTCGAGAGGGAAATGCTGCAGCTTCAGAGCTCCGGTTAGATGAGGACTGAAAAAGTTTCCATCAGATTTGGCAACGTGGCGATTCACGTGACGTGACGGGGTAGGAGCCAGATGGCCGTGGATGAATCAGTCCACCAGGAACAAAGATGTGTGTCCCCTCACGGCCCTGAATTGTCCGCTTCTTTGGCTGAGCAGTCAGATGCCACCAGGGCAGGACCAGGGACAGGAAGCCATCCTGGTTCCATCAGTGAATGAGAGAGCTGGGTGAGCCCAATTCAGTGAGTTGCCATGGCTCAGAGAAGCCACCAGTAGAGGAGGGCATCTACCCCAGGTGGTAGTCTCATCTGCTTGGAAGATCAGGCCATTGTTAGGAGACTAAGAGGAAAGTTCCTAAACCCTGAAGATAGAGTCAAATTTCCCTCTCCTATAACTCCAGTACCCTTACCTGGAAGATCCCATGGATGGAGGAGCCTGGTAGGCTTCAGTCCATGGGGTTGCTAAGAGTCAGACACGACTGAGCGACTTCACTTTCACTTTTCACTTTCATGCACTGGAGAAGGAAATGACAACCAACTCCAGTGTTCTTGCCTGGAGAGTCCCAGGGATGGGGGAGCCTGGTGGGCTGCCGTCTGTGGGGTCGCACAGAGTCAGACACGACTGAAGCGACTTAGCAGCAGCAGCAGCATGACACTTGTTGGGTGGAGGGATATGAGGTGAAAGATCTGTCCTTTTTGTTTCAAATTTGACATTTGTTGAGAGATCATAATATGCCAATCACTTTGCCCTGTGTGTTTACATGCATCCTCCCACTTCATCCTGCACCAACGTGTGGGCCGGATACACCCATGTCACATATGAGGAAACAGAAATCGGCTTGCCTAAGACCAGAGCCAAACAAGTGGCCAAGCCTGGAGGTACCTGGAGGGATTTTTACCTCCAGGTGGTTGGTTTCCAGCTCCAAGGTTCTCTCCACTGCAACATAGCATAATTAGGAGGAATTATTCCAAGAAGGGGCTTTCCTGGTGGCTCAGTGGTAAAGAATCCTCCTGCCAATGTAGGAGATGTGGGTTCAATCTCTGAGTTGGGAAGATCCACTGTAGGAGGAAATGGCAACCCACTCCAGTGTTCTTGCCTGAGAAATCCCATGGACAGAGGAGCCTGTCGGGCTACACTCCGTGGGGTGGCAAAAGAGTCAGTAGGACCAGACATGACTTAGCGACTAAAGAACAACAGCAACAACATTCAAAGAGGATTCTGGGCTCCTTCCTCATTTGAAAAGGGAAGAACTTCTGGGACTTGGGGCTTAGACAAAGGAGACGGTTTGTCATATCCACTGATCTCGCTGGCAGGAACTGAGTGTGGAGGACCAAAGGCCAAGCCGTGCTCCTCCTTTCTCAAAGGACTCATCTAATAAAGCCTCCTGCCTGGGCCATTCCAGCTGCTTATCTCCAGAGCGTGGCCCTCCATGTTCCCTGGGTGGGTCCGCTGTAGGACCAGTATGGAGCTTGCTCCCTGGATGGGTGGCAGTGTCAGGGAACAGGAAGCCTGAGCCAGAGCAGAGGAGGTAGGGAATGAGTGGCACGCGCTTCTTGGAGTCACCCACACACATCGAGGAGACGTGGAGGCATCCTGGAGCCGTGGCGTGTCATGGAATCAGAGGGAAACCATCCCCTTGGGGACTGGGGGTGTGGGAGGTGCCAGGGGGCCTCCGCCCATCCATGAATCTTTTGTCCTGGGTTCTAGAAACTGCCTGCTCTAAGTTCTGGTCATGTGGAGCTCTGAGGGATGTGCCCATCCTCCCGGGGTATTGCCCACCCTACCCCTCGCAAAGCGGAAGCCTGGTGGAGAACAGAAAAATCTGCAGAGCCAGATGGCAGACCCCAGGAGGGGGCAGCTAGGAAGACTCCACCTGTTTTTTAAAACAGCTTTTAACATCAGACAGCCTGGATTCAAAGTCCAGCTCTGCCACTTAGCAGCTGTGTCTGGGGGAAGCTTATTTCACTTCTCTTGGCCCCGTTTCCTCATCCGTAAAACAGAGGCCATAAAATGCCTGCTCCAAGCTCACAGGAGATAATACACACCAAGTGTTGCACAGAATCTGGCACACAGCAGACATTCAGCAAAGGCTAGCTGTTCTTGTCATTATCCTCCTCATTGTCATTACGAGGAGCTCTCCATGTGCATCTCCCAACGTCCTTCCAATTTCATCAGAACATTGGCTGAGCAATTATGGGCAACAATAGCTCTTGGGAATCTAACCAAACCCCAGAGGCAGCTGGATGGGCAGCGAGGCTGTAACTGGCTCCTCCTCCAAAGTGTCATCTCCATCTGCCCCATTCCCAACGCATTCACTTGACCCTGCCCCTCTCCGCAGGGAAATTCCAGGGAAATTCAGCCGTCAACAGAGCTGACAAAGCCAGAGAGTTTTACTGGTGCCTGGAGAATGCCTGGGACCCAGTGAACATAGGACAGTGTTGCCAGCAAACCCTCCCCTCAGTACACACACCCATCTCCCTGGAAATTCTGGATCAATTTGGGAAGTCCCATCACCCACCCTCCATGAGTTTTTTTCTTTTATATATATATATATATATATATCTCTAAGGTACTTTGGCTTTCCAGGTGGCACTAGTGGTAAAGAACCCACCTGCCAATGCAAGAGACTTAAGAGACATGGGTTCAGTCTTTGGGTTGGGAAGATCCCTTGGAGGAGGGCTTGGCAACCCACTCCAATGTTCTTGCCTGGAAAATTCCGTCAACAGAGGAGTCTGGAGGGCTCCAGTCTACGGGGTCGCAAAGGGTCGGACACAACTGAAGCGACTTAGCAAACAGCACGACATGGCTAAGGTATCTTAGTCTAGCTGGGAAATTCCGAGGCTCTCCCAGCCTCTTCCTTAATTTTTTATTTTTTTATTTTTTTGTTGCACTGGGACTCCGTTGTGGCACACAGGTTTTCTCTAGTCTCAGTGAGAGGGGGGTCCTCTTTGTCGCGGTGTGGTGGCTTCCCTTGTTGCGGAGCACAGGCTCTAGGTTAGAGAGCTTCAGCAGTTGCAGCACTTGGGCTCAGCAGTTGTGGTGCTTGGGCTTGGTTGCTCTGCAGCATGTGGAATCTTCCTGGACCAGGGATCAAACCTGTGTCCCCTGCATTGGCAGGCGGATTCCTATCCACTGCACCACAAGGGAAGTCCTTATGATTTTTATAGCCTTTATAGATGTCCTGGGCCTAAGGAATACTTTTATTTTTCCCATCTAGAGATTGCTTTTTCTCCTACCTCCCCCAAACATGCACACGCCTTGTTGTTCAGTTGCTCAGAAATGGCCTAAGCCCTAACTCTCTGCCCCAAGGCCTGGCTTCTGGGATCTGACCAGCTTCCTCTGGGAGACAGAGATGGCTGGTTTTCCTCCAAAACAAGTGTTCACTCCTGCCTGGGAACTGCCCAGGACCGCTTTTCTTAGGGCCTTTCCCAGTTGATCTAGTTGGTGCCACATGACATATGGACAACCATAAAATATGAGTGAAGTGCTATGGATCACTTCTGAGTCAGAGCATTTAAGAAATGGATCTGCCTTCATGTATTCTTTCCTCTGTCCTCTCACTGGAAGCAGATGACAAAGTCACTAGGCTGAAAAAAGTCTGAGTCCCTGAAAAATCACGTGGAAGCAAGTCTCCTGTTGGCTGTACATCCTCATTGGACCCTTCGAAAGATGAGACATAAACTTTGATTGGGTCAAGCCATGGAGATCATGGGAGATTGTGGGCTCTGTGACAGCAATTGTGTTACCCCCACTGCTCATCCAGTGAGCCTGGCACATGCCCCCTCCTCGTGCTTTGTCATGCAGATGGAGCGAGAAAATAACTGGAGGAAGGATTTGCCCTCTCATTGATGGGGGCGGGGTTGGGGGGAGGGAATTAAACACTCTGGAGGGGTCCAAAGGCCAGGCCCATGGCGGCAGGCTTGGAGAATTCTGTGCTCATGGCTAGGGGCACGACTGTGTGTAGTGGGGGTGGTGTGGGTGCTGGGCATTCATCGTGGGAACATAATATTAAATGAGGTCAACAATATGAAAGAGATCAATATATTAAATGCAGGAAAAGTAAGTATGGAGCAAGAAGGACTAGATCTTTCAGAAGAGGCCAATGGAACCACCCATCCAATTCTTTTGGAAACAGTTGAGTAAGCACTGGGGCTTCTTCATAAACATGCCTTTTGCTGAGCTGGCAAAGTCAGAGGTAGAGAAAGAGGAAGGAGGCAAAAAGGACTGCTGGACTGCTCTTCCCCCACCCATCTGCCTGGGGGAGACTCACATACTCTTTAAGACTTATTTCAAACCTCACCTCCTCTGGGAAGCCTTCCCTGACCTCTCTAGGTGAGGCTGCGGGCTGTGTTCCAAGCACAGTATCCACACTGAATCACAGCTTCCATCACACTGGGCCATGACCTTGAGTTCCTGAGGACCACTGTTGTTTTTGTACCTCCTGGGCCTGGGACAAGTTCCTGGTACAGGGCAGGCACCAGTATGGTGGGTAAATGAATAAATAAACGAATCATATGATTAAATGAGCAGAACCCAAAGCTGAGGAACCAAAACTAAGAACCAAACTGAGGATGCCTGAGCATCTGGGTAGACAGCCTCAGTTTTCTACCCAGGGTACCACTGAAGCCTCCAATAACAAATCTTTCAGGTCACATAGTTTTTATTGTTGAAGATCACTGCTGGGGTGCTGTGGACATGAACACTGCTGTTCCCAACCTCAGCCTTGATGACACATCACCAGCCCCCTCAGAACCTTCTGAGCCATGATAGCCAATCCCAGCCGCTCTTCCAGAACAGTCTATCCCCCAAGCTGCCACCTGCCTTAGCTGGGCTGGGCTGATCTGCTTGGACTCCGCTTCTAGGAGTCACAGCAACATCAGATAGACCCAAGGAAGGTAGGAGACAGTGGGAGAACCAAGTTCCCCAGAGAAAAGGATGCAGACAGTCCGGGACTTCAGCTGACTCAGAGGTCAGACTCACTGATGCCCCGCAGGAGAGGCAACTCAGATCCTTCAGAAAAGCAGTTTGGAGGCAGCCTGGGGACAGAGTCAGCTTTCTCTCTGAGGCAGTTTTCATGGCAACACTGTGTCCCTGAGAAGGTGAAAGATGGGGAAAGCTGAGAAGAAATTCCAAAGTCCCAGGACATCCCTGTGTACCAGAGATGCCCGTCCTCCTGGACTGTCCCAGGCTCTGGGGCCAACAGAGAAGCAGCCTCGGTTCCCTCGTGCTCCTGTAGCCCCCGGGTGCAGCAGCAGTGTGGCAGTCTTGGTGATGGATCTGCTTCCCTGAGTATCTCGAAGGGCCCCTTCATCTGGCCCCTTGAGGCCGAGAGCATTCCACGGGATGCCAGGGGGACACAGCTGCCAGGGGTCCCTCAGAGTTCTTGGGGCGATTGAGTGGCTAGCTCTCTTGGCTCCTGGAACTTTGGGAGAATCTTTAAATAATACATTTACTTCCGTTACTTGAATATAAAAATGAAATGAAGTTTGCCTCCGACAGCCTGTGACGGAATGAAGCAGTAAGCCCTGTGCTGAGTGGTCAGCCTGCACAGCCAGGGCGCAGCCCCTCTCCGCATCCAGCGAGAGGGCTGAGAGGGGGCGGGATGGGCTGAAGGTCAACGGGAATGTCTTCCCACTAGAGGCTGTCCAGGCACTCCGTGAAATCTGATACTGTCCCTTGCTGGCAGTGATGGCTGGGCCACAGGGGGCTGCCTGTTCTGGACTAGTCTCCAGTGAGGGTCGGGGAAACAAGAATTCCTGACGTGGCCTTCCAGACCATCCCTGGGCTCCGGCTCCCCAATCCGTGATGGACACTTCCATGTTGGGGAACCCCTCTTGGGGCCCAAACGGTTGTCTTCAGGTGATTTCCAGCCAGGGGTTTGGGAAGAGCTGACAGCTCTCCTGATTTCTGAGGACCCTGGGAGAGCAGCGACACACACACGTAAACATACACACATGCACACACACGTGTGCATTCACAGAGGCAGCAGACAGTGGATGTGGCAGTAATGATGGTGGCCTTTAGCCCGGAGGAGGTTGCAAATGGCTCAGTCCCTTTGGTCAGAGTCCTCACGGTGGACTCTGAGATGGCGCAGGACAGCTGTTTATGATTTCCGGAAGCGCACCTCCCTCTGAGGAAGAGAAGAGAGAGAACAGTGTGAAGCTGGGCTGGGTGTGTACAGAGGCGGTGTGGGCTCAGAGCCTAAAATCAGCCCAGCCATCACCGGGCACTGTCCCTCAGGGAAGTGGGGTGGCCAAGGGGACAAGATGGAAGCAGTTTCTGAGAGACCCGCCACCCTGGATTTGCAGAGCGGCCTTCCCCACCCTTACCCGAGCTCTCACTGCCTGGGTGGAGAAGGGAAGGGCCGGCACAGCTACAGGAAGGATGGGGGTCCAGGGGAGGCAGGGGCTGGACTGGGTCAGCAGAGGTGGGGCAGACCTCCCCCTCCCAATGCCCAGTTTCCTGGGAGACCAGCCTCCTGCCGAGGAGGGGTGGCCTCCCCAACCCCGTCATCACGGGGGAGAGGAGAGGGGTACTGGGGGCCGGCCCCCAGCCTAGCCCCCACACCTTTCCAGCCCTCTGAGCTGTGTTTTGCGGGAGGAAAAGGAGGGGAAGAAGTCCAGGCAGCTGGGGTTGGCCAACATTTGACACCTGTCCTGTTCTCTCCTGGCAACTTCTGAACACCCCCAAAGGCAGGGGGTTGCGGAGACCCAGCTGAGACCCTGGGGAAAGGCCAGGCCCACTTCCAGGCACCCCACCTTGGGGGTCCCACACCTCCGGCAGGGCCCTCACCTCCATCTTGCTGTATATCCAGGGGAGCACCTCGGTCACCTTGGTGTACACGCCGGGTTTGTTCCTCTGGCCACAGCCCGTGCCCCAGCTGGTCACTCCTGCCAGGTACCAGCGGCCATTCTGCTCACAGACCAGAGGCCCCCCGCTGTCTCCCTGCGAGGGAGCGTGCACGTCAGTGGGGTGGGAAAGGTGGTCCTTGAGCAGGAAACGGTGGGCCCCCGACTCTCCCTCTGACCACCGCACCCCAACCTTCCTCCCTTCCCTCTGGGTCCCAGAACCTGAGCCCCACGCAGAGGCAAGCCCACCTGGCATGAGTCTCTGCCTCCTCGCAGATCCCCCGCACACATCATCCTCGGGGTAAGGTAGCTGTCATAGACTAAGTAGTCGTTGCACTTCTTAAAGTCAATGAGGTTGACCTGCACCTCCCGGAGAAAGGGGGAAGTCCTCTCTACAGTGCGGTGGGGTGGAGGAGAGAAAGGGTGGGAAGGGAGTGAGACTCCGGGCATCTTTGAGGCCTTCCAGCTGCCCACCCCAGGCCCCAGACTGGCAACCTCCCAGGCATGGAAGGTACCATTCCCATGGTGGGCCACCCAGGACACAGGGGCACATACAGCCTCACACCAGACACAAATCACTACACATAACAGAGACACACATGCAGAGACAAACCCACAAGCCTATCAGGCTGCCTGACACACGCACAATGCTTTTCTGTATTCAAAGCAGAAAAGATAGAATGGAAAACCCGAAAGAACTTTTCAGTCAACCCAATAGATCACTTCATTGCTTTTGGTAATGATGTGCTTTAAGGAGAGCAGGTGTGATGAATCCACTTACAGAAGAAGAAATTTAGGGCTGAAGAAGGACTTGCCCACAGTCACAGGTGGCCCTAGTGATAAAGAACCCACCTGCCAATGCAGGAGGCATAAGAGATGCAGGTTTGATCCCTGGGTTGGGAAGATCCCCTGGAGGAGGGCATGGCAACCCACTCCAGTATTCTTGCCTGGAGAATCCCATGGACAGAGGAACCTGGTGGGCTACAGTCCATAGGGTTGCAGAGAGTCAGACACAACAGAAGTGACTGAGCAGGCATGTACAGTCACTCAGCTAGTCAGTTAGAGAGATAAGATCAGAACAAGGCTGCCCCCAGCCAGTCACTTCTCCATCCCATGAGCAAGGTCTTGACACCTGCAGTGGCCAGTCTCACGAGCCTGACGGCAAGGCCAGCTGACTGCTGTGCTTTCCTGCCCAGTATCAACAATCCAACAGAACTGACACCAGACAAGGCCGCCCGGTAATCATGATGAAGTGAGGGAAGACCAAACCACTTTCTAACCTTGTTTCAGCCCAGCCACAAACAAAGTAGGTCACATCACAAAAGGACCAAAGGGCCCCCTCTTCCAGCCAGAATGAGTTGTTGCTGCTTTTTCACTTCTTCATCATCTATAGGTTTAGGCTCAGTCTATTGACTCTTTCTAGATGAGGTTATTAAGATATCTGTGGAGTCCTATCCCAAGATCACAGGTGCGAGGCTTTGCACCAAGGCCACAGACAAGGAGCCCAGAACCAAGGCCACCACCAAAACTGATTAAGTCCCATTGTAACCACTGCCAAAAGCCCCCCTGATCATCACCAGCAGGCACACGGACCCCAAATTAGGCCAAAATGCCCAACCCAGTGTTCACCCTATAACACACTTGCATGCGTGCTATCACTTCAGTCATGTCCAACTCTTTACAACCATATGAACTGTAGCCCGCCAGGCTCCTCTGTCCATGCAAGAATTCCCAGCAAGAATACTGGAGTGGGTTGCCAGGCCCTCCTCCAGGGGATGTTCCCAACCCAGGGATTGAACCTGTGTGTGTTGCATTGCCAGCAGGCTCTTTACCACTGAACCACCAGGGAAGCCTGGCTTTGATGTATGTGCAGGTGTATATATACACACATTCACATCCAGGCCCATGAATCTATATACCCAAACCCTCATCTAGGTAGACCCTCATTTCTATACCCCTACATATCATCCCATACACAGAAACACATGTATAGTTTTTCTGATAAGCAACCTGAGGTGACCTCTAAAAATGGTTCACTATTCACTTGATCCAGAAAATGCCACAATTGTGGCAAAAAATTGTGCAAATCAAGAGGTTCAAATCTTCATGTTCACTCTAAGAACGTTCATGAAACTGCCCAGGCCATTAAGGGTATGCATATCTGAAAAGCCACCAAGTATCTGAAGGGTGTCACTTTGAAGAAGCGGTGTGTTCCATTCCGTCGTCACAATAATGGAGCTGATATGTGTGCTCAGGTCAAACAGTGGGGCTGGAAAGGATCAGTGGCCCAAGAAGAGTGCTGAGCTTTTTGGCACGTGCTCAAAAATACAGAGAGTAATGCTGAACTTAAGGGCTTAGATACAGATTCTCTGGTCATTGAGCACACCCAAATGAGCAAAGTCCCCAAGATGGAGCACTGAACTTACAGAGCTCATGGTCGAATCAACCCATACATGAGCTCTCCCTGCCACATGGAGATGATCCTTACTAAAAAAGGGCAGATTTTCCTAAACCAGAAAAGGAGGTTGCACAGAAGAAAAAGATACCCCCAGAAGATACTGAAGAAACAAAACTTATGGCCTGAGAATAAATGCCACAAAAAAATACAAATAAAAGAAGAAAGAAAAGAAACACATTCATACAGTCAAACACACACACACACACACAGTCTAGCATCTGCCTCTCACCATCTGTCTCCTTGGTCTTGCCAAAGCCTGTGATCCAGCAGATCTCATTGAGGCCGAAGGTCTGTCCATGCATGGGGAGGCAGGCAGGGTGGACATGAGCTGTGACAAGACCTCAAGACATCAGTGAAGAGAAGAGGCTGGAGGTTTTGGAGGGGTGCATGGAGGAACAGGAGTAACAACATCCTAGGACATCCTCCTTTCCCCTAGAGTGCTCCTGAATCTTTCAAGGCCTTCAATTGACCAGGCAAGAAATTCAATCATTTAATCTTGACCCTCCAGTCTTCAGGGTACTCTCAGAGTCCCCCAGACATTCTGATTTTTCAGTGGGTGCCATGTGGGCATATGCATGTGGCTTGGAGCTCCCCTGTGCCAAGCTGATACTAGGTGGCTGAGGGTGTCTCCACTCCAAGAGCAGCTGTCCTCGCTGAGTCTCTTCCACACCTGTCCCCCAGAGCAAGATGCAGCACTGGCTGAATGCCAGGTATTATTGCCATGATGTGTCAGTGGTGGGTCCTGCTTGGTCTGGAGAGGGCACCCCTGGCTAGCCAGGGCCTGAAACTCTCCCTCCAGGGTGAGACAACCTCTCCAAGTGGGAAGAGTGCATCCCTAGAGGCACAGCCCACTAAACTGCTGCTCACTCGCTACTACACTCAGAATTGTATAGAAGGTGCTATTGTGCATCAGTTCATAAGTTCCCTGTGAGGACTAATGCTCCCCTGTGGACTAGAGCACTGACCAGTTTGCAAGAGGAAAAAAGTTGATGGAAAGGATATTTGCTGTTGTTGTTTAGTCGCTTAGTCTGACTCTTTTGTGACCATATGGACTATAGCCCGCCAGACTCCTCTGTCCAAGCAATTTCCCAAACAAGAATACTGGAGTGGGTTGCCATTTCCTTCTCCAGGGGATTTTCCCAACCCAGGGATCAAACCTAAGTCTCCTGCATTACAGGCAGATTCTCTACCCCTGAGCCACTGGGGAAGCCCTAGAGAGGATATTCACAGTGCTATGCATGCTGCAGCTTCCTGTACCTAGAATTGTGCTCCTAGGAAGAAAGGAAGGGAAGGAGGGAACGAGGAAGGGAGGGAGGGGGTGAGAGGGAAGGAGGGGGGATAAATGCAAAAATTTTTTCCTATAAATTGGGAGTCTAAAAAAAAAATTGGGAGTCTAACACATTTATCTGCTAGAGTGTAAACAAATAAAACGTAAATGAGAGCACGGCACCAATTACTAACCAAAACCACAAAATATGACTTAAAATAGTCTATGCCTCTGAAAGCATTCCACCTAAGATCAGGAACAAGACAAGGGTGTCTACTTCCCCACTATTATTCAACATAGTTTTGGAAGTCCTAGCTACAACAATCAGAGAAGGAAAAGAAATAAAATGAACCCAGATTGGAAAAGAAAAAGTAAATCTCTCACTGTTTGCAGATAACATGATTCTGTACATAGAAAACCCTAAAGATAGTATCAGAAAATTACTAGAGCTAATCAGTGAAATTAGCAAAGTTGCAGGATACAAAATCAATACACAGAAATCACTTGCATTTCTATATACTAACAATGAAAAATCAGAAAGAGAAATTAAGGAGTCAAAGAGAATTAAATATCTAGGAATAAACTTACCTAAGGAGATGAAAGAACTGTACAGAGAAAATTATAAGACACTAATGAAAGAAATCAAAGATGACATAAACAGATGGAGAGATATTCCATGTTCTTGGGTAAGAAGAATCAATATTGTGAAAATGACTATGCTACCAAATGCAATCTATAGATTCAATGCAATCCCTATCAAATTACCAATGGCATTTTTCACAGAACTAGAATAAAAAATTTCACAATTCATATGGAAACACAAAAGACCCTGAATTTCCAAAGCAGTCTTGAGAAAGAAGAAAGAGAAAGAAAGAAGAATGGAGCAGGAGGAATCAAGCTTCCTGACTTCAGATTATACTACAAAGCTACAGTCATCAAGACAGTATGGTACTGGCACAAAAACAGAAATATAGACCAATGGAACAAGATAGAAAGCCCAGAAATAAACCCATGCACCTATGGGTACCTTATTTTTGACAAAGGAGGCAAGAATATACCATGGGGTGAAGACAGCCTCTTCAACAAATGGTGCTGGGGAAACTGGACAGCTACATGTAAAAGAATGAAATTAGAACACTTCCTAACACTATACACAAAGATAAACTCAAAATTTATTAAATACCTAAATGTAAGACCAGAAACTATAAAACTCTAAAGGAAAACATAGGCAAAACACTCAATGACATAAATCAAAGCAAGATCATCTATGACTCACCTCCTAGAGTAATGGAAATAAAAATAAAAGTAAACAAGTGAGACCTGATTAACTTAAAAGCTTTTGCACAGCAAAGGAAACTATAAGCAAGGTGAAAAGACAACCCTCAGAATGAGAGAAAATAATAGCAAATGAAACAACTGACAAAGGGTTAATTTCCAAAATATACAAGCAGCTCATACCACTCAATACCAGAAAAACAAACAACCCAATCAAAAAGTGGGGAAAAGACCTAAACAGACATTTCTCCAAAGAAAACATACAGATGGCTAACAAACACATGAAAAGATGCTCAACATCACTCATTATTCAGTTCAGTTCAGTCGTGTCCGACTCTTTGTGACCCCATGAATCACAGCACACCAGGCCTCCCTGTCCATCACAAACTCCTGGAGTTTACTCAGACTCATGCCCATCGAGTCGGTGATGCCATCCAGCCATCTCATCCTCTGTCGTCCCCTTCTCCTCCTGCCCCCAATCCCTCCCAGCATCAGGGTCTTTTCCAATGAGTCAACTCTTTGCATGAGGTGGCCAAAGTGTTGGAGTTTCAGCTTCAGCATCAGTCCTTCCAATGAATGCAAATCAAAACTACAATGAGATATCACCTCACACTGGTCACAATGGCCATCATCAAAAAGTCTACAAACAATAAATGCTGGAGAGGGTGTGGAGAAAAGGGAATGCTCTTGCACTGTTGATGGTAATGTAAATTGATATAGCCACTATGGAAGACAGTATGGAGGTTCCTTAAAAAACTGGGAATAAAACCACCATATGATCCAACAATCCCACTCCTAGGCATATACCCTGAGGAAACCAAAATTGAAAAAGACACATGTGTCCCATTGTGCATTGCAGCACTATTTACAATAGCTAGAACATGGAAGCAACCTAGATGTCCATCAACAGATGAATGGATAAAGAAGTTGTGGTACATATACACAATGGAATATTACTCAGCCATAAAAAGGAATGACTTTGAGTCAGTTCTAATGAGATGGATGAACTTAGAATCTATTATACAGAGTGAAGAGAGTCAGAAAGAGAAAAATAAATATCATATTCTAACGCATATATACGGAATCTAGAAAAACAGTACTGAAGAATTTACTAACAGGGCAGCAATGGAGAAACAGACATAGAGAATAGACTTATGGACATGGGGAGGGGGAGGAGAGGGTGAGATGTATGAAAAGAGTAACATGGAAACTTATATTACCATATGTAAAATAGACAGCCAACGGGAATTTGCTGTATGGCTAAGGTAACTCAAACAGGGGCTCTGTATCAACCTAGAGGAGTGGGATGAGGAGGGAGATGGGAGGGAGGTTCAAAAGGGAGGGGATATATGTATACTTATAGCTGATTCCTGTTGAGGTTTGACAGAAAACAACAAAATTCAGTAAAGCAATTATCCTTCAATTAGAAAATAAATTTTAAAAATAAACAAGAACCTACTGTATAGCAAAAAAAAAATTAGTCTATACCTATTTTTGAGACATACAGTCTTAAAAACATGTAACACTAGTATATATCTACTTGCGTTTCTTATGGGGTAATTAAATTTATCAGTGAGTTTTCACAAGCTTTCTCAGCTAGTACAGTGATTTCAAAGTGCTCAGCCTATCAGGCAGTTTAAGAAAATCTGCTCTGATTTCTAAACCAAAAATCAGGGCACATGGTCTGACCACAGGACTACATAAATCCTAGCTGTGATTTATGATGCTACAAAGATGCTGCTTGAGCAGAAGTGGGGGGCGGGGAGAGGTGGCTATCAGAATCTAGGCAGGGACTGCTGTAGTCTGAAAAGCACATGTAATGCTATAATAACTTAAATTTCATTTTACAAATTATTTAATTAGATTTGGAATTTCAGATAATATTAATGGGGGTTTGGGTTGATGGCAAGTGAGGTCCGGACGGTTAGCCAAATGGAGTCTGCGTTTGACAAGGTCGGGAAGGCCTGTTTTGGTCCTGCAGGCTGCCTGCCCCCTTTTACGAGTGCATGAGGGGCAAGGCAAGGGCAGTAGGACACCCCTCCGCTCACAGTCCCAGGCTCCACAGACAAGAATGGCGGGGAAGGGCAGGCGGAGGGCAGAGAGGGCTCGCAGCGTGGGCGTGGCCAAGGTGGGCGTGGCTCTAGGTTGGCCCCACCCAACCGGATCTTGTGCTGGGAATTGGACTCCTCCTCCGGACACCACTCTGATGCGCTAACTCCTCTGACTCAGGACCAACCCCACCTCCGCAGCTAATGTGCCAGGAAAGGCCAGCTCACAGGCCCAGAGCGCCAGAAAGGCTGGACTAACCAGAAAGCCCTCCAAGGCTTCCAAAAGCCTCTGTAGCCTGCCAAGACTGATTAGGTGCCCACATCTGTGCCACCGTGCCCTCCTCCCCCAGGGCCCCCTGACGTCACATCACTAGCTTCTAAGCGGCTGTTTGTGCGTGCCATCAGCCTTGTTCTCTTTGCTGGGGAACTGCAGAGCCGCTAGGTAGTAGATACACTGTATGTGATACGTGAACAAATCGGAGGATGAAGTAATGAACGAAAACTGATCTCCTGAGAATTTCGGTAGCATTTCCTTTCTGTAGCCCCATTTCGTTCTCAAGGTCTCAGCTCCAACCTTGCAGCAGTTGGCTGTTTGGTTGCGTAGGTATTTTGCTTGTGTTCGCAGCTTCGGTGTTGGCAACTTGCCAGCACAGAGCAGCGTGGGAAGAACGTTGCCTGCGAGGCAGACCCACCTGGACCCAGTCCTGAAGCTGCTCCTTATTACTTCATGGCCTCAGGGAATTATCTCTCTCTAAAGGTCTTCTCCTCAAAGGGAAAATGAAGCTAATAATACCTGCTTCACATGATCTGGTCGTGGAGTATATGAAATTGTAGATGTACAACACTTACCATGGTGTCTGGCCTCTGTTTAGTTGGATATACCAGGGAAACAACTCGATCTGTTTATCTTAATGAAGCCCAGAACCTAAACCCTGGCTCTGTCACCAATTTGCAATAGAAGAGGGGTCACTGGGGCAAGTTTATTTCCAACCTCTGGGTCTCAGTTCTCCCAATTGTAAGATAGAGTTCCACCAAATGATCTCAAAGACTGACATCTGCCATGCTGAAGCTCTGGACCCTGGGATGGGTTTGTGGATGCTGCTAAGAGCAAAGGTTCAGCACCGAGGGGTGCTGGCTGAGCAGGGCGGCTCACTCACCGGACAGGGTCAGGGGCTTGGAGAGCCGCATGAGGGCGATGTCATAGTCATCCTGGTCATCCGAGTAGTTGCTGTTGATGATGATCTGGGCGACAGAGGCTGACTCGGGCAGGTGGTGCAGGTCGTTGGTGCCCACATACACCTTCCAGCCCTCCAGGATCTTCTCCCGGGTACTGCCAAAGCCACAGAGAGCATGGGCCAGTTACCACCTGGCAGAGGTCCTGGCAACATCTGCTGCACACCAGGAGCTTCAGCCCCAGCACCAGCTTGGAGGCAGGAGGATGGATGAAATGACCTCTGGAGGGGGCACTCTATGTTAGCCCCGGGGGTCTAGAACAATCCTCTACTTTCAAAAAGCTGCTCTGAACTGGTGGTTCTGTACCTTAAAATAGAAAATGGGGGCTTCCTTGGTGGCTCAGTGGTAAAGCCACCAATGCAGGAGACACAGGTTCGATCCCTGGTCTGGGAAGATCCCACATGCCGAGGAGCAACTAAGCCCATGTGCCGTATCTGTTGAGCCTATGCTTTAGAGCCTGGGAACCACAACTCCACGCGCCCCAACTATTGAAGCCCCAACACTGCTCTGCAACAAGAGAAGCCGCCTCAACGAGAAGCCCATGCATCGCAACTAGAGAGTAGCCCTGGCTTGCTGAAACTAGAGAAAGCCCCCATGCAGCAGTGAAGACCCAGCAGAGCCATAAATGAATAAATAAATAAAATTTTAAAAATAGAAAGTGGGAGGAGATGAGCAAGACTTCTGGGACCACTGGCCCCACTGTCTCCTCTGGATGCCACCAAGGATCCAATGAGGTAGATGGGACACATTTCAGTGGTAGTATTTTCAGCAAAAACGGGGCTTTCGATAGGACAAAGTGGCCCACTGAAGACCCACTGCTGGGGAAGCCAGTGCCTTTGAGGCCTCATCTCCCAGCCCTTTCCTGTCACCAACTCGAAGGACAAGCCTGGCTGGTGGCTGTCAAAAGCTGACTGCATTGCCCTGCCCACAGCCCCAATCCCTCAGTTCCTGGGGCAGCATTCCCGATGTCTCCAGCTCCCCTCCTGTAACTTCCAGGTTTTGAAAGCAGCTCTAAGCCCCAAACCTCTTTATTTCACCCTGTTGTTTAGAGCAGGCTCCCAATTCCTCCCGTCTACCTTCCCCTCTCTCTCCCTGGAAGCCACCAATGGTATTTTCTCACTCTGCACTGGCTCAGGATAAGTAACCCCAACTCACACTCCCAGGACCAAATCATGGTCCTCACCACACATGTGCTGCCCAGTCCTCGGGGTCAGGCTTACAACCAAAGTCCTCCTCCACAGAGAGAAGTCAGTCTGCCCTCAGCCCTTCCTGGCGGCCCCGACCCTCAGCCTCGTCGCATCACGGCTCCCTCGGGCACTTACATAAAGAAGCAGTGGGCGGCGGTGAGAATCCACTGGGCGTCGATCAGTGTGCCCCCACAAATGTGGGTGCGGGAAAACTGCAGGCTAACTTGCCATGGCCACTTGCTTTCTGGGGCCAGCGCCCCTCCCACGATCCGCCCGGTCATGGCCCTCAGTCCACAGTCTGGGGAGAAGCAGAAGAGATGAACTATGAAGTCTGATTTTCTTAGAGCTGTGACCATGCTCCCAGGCCAAGGGAGGCTCAGGCATGAGGGCACCGCCCACCCACGGAGGCCGCTTTGCCAACTTAATCTGATTTGGCACAGCTATTTCCTGCCAACACAGAGCTCCCACATGGTGGGTTAGCTTTCTGGGATCATCCAGTAGGAAGTCTGATCCTAGGAAATATCCTCTTTCCTCCCACTCATTTATTGTTCCAGTAATTCAACAAATGCATCCTAAGTACCCCCTGCTTTGGGTGATGTGCCAGGTGTTAGGGTCACAATGGTGAACCCCAGGGCTGCTGTCAGGAGCTTTGGAAAACAGACCAAGTCTAACACAACTCTGAATTGATGAGCAATGTGATTTGGATTGTTTCAAAACGAAGGAGTAAAGTCCTTCCCATGATGCACAAGTAGCTGGTGCCCACATGGTTTCTCAGGGGGTCATTTAGTGCTGTTGGGGACCCTGTGCCCCAAGGGAACATTTCCAAACATGTCCTAGAGTGAGTCATCCCCTGTAATCATGCACAGAGTTTCCTTTTTCCTTTGAAGGAGGAGAGAGTGAAGAGCCAGCGGTGGTCTGAGGGGGCTCTGTCCATAGCACTGTGCCCACTTGCTCAGGGGGGCACCCCACCTGGTCATCATGAGAACACAGCACTCGTGGACTGGTTAATGGTTTGGGCCCTGTGGTCAGACCCACGATTCAATACCAGCTCTTCACCTACCAGAGGTCTTACCTTAAGTAAGGCAAGCATTTCAGTCTCTTTTTAGTAAGTGGACAATAATGGCACCTTCCTCATTCAATGCAATCATATTTATAAAGCCATAGTGCCTCAGCAACCAATGCTCTCCACAAATCTGGGCTCTGGATCTAGCTCCATGTCTACTGATATGGAGATTTAAGCTGGAGCTTTAAGGTGGCTCTGACATGCTCTCCCAATCCTCTGCCCCCTGCCCAGAATCCAAGACACTAGAATGGTGAGGTTGCTGGGCTGAGCAGAGTCAGGAGAAGGGGAAATGCTGTCCTGAGAGTGTCTATCCAGGTGACTGACAGGCACCCTGGCCCTGAAACAGGCCTGCTGCTCAAGCCCCTCTTCCTGGCTCCGACCCCCAGGGTTGGCCCTCTTCCTCACAAGGACCCCATCCCTCTGTCCCCTGACTCCCACCCCACACCGGCCACAATCCGTGAGGAAGAGTGTCTTCTTACGGGAACACTGTAGAGAAACATACTGCTGGGAAGGGCAATCAGACCTGCAGGAGGAGATACAAAAGTTGAGAAAAGGGCACATCAGCCACCACCTCCTGGAAGCCTTCCATGATTGGCTCCCTCTAAATTCTATCCTGTCCCCTTCACACAAGAAGATGGAGATTCTGACCTTTCTCCCTCCCAGTGCGACAGACTCTTCCCGTTCTTTCTCTAGAAACAGGGGTGGCTTAGTGCAAACCAGCCCCACCTTCACCATCTCCCAGTTTTTCTGTGGCAGGTTGCACATACTGGCTAGGTCATGTCTTCTGAACTCAGGACTTCACTGTCCCAGCATCTTTCCACAGCTAAACAGGTGGCCCAACGCTCCTCTGACACTTGCTCAACACTCTACCAGCAGTGCAGCACGTGAACCACCCAGCACAAAGCAGGAATCCAGGAGCCAGTTCATTTGCCTTCCTGCCCTCCCCACGCCTGTTTCTCTCACAGCCTGGTTTCTTCTCTGCTGTCCCCAGGGTAAACACTGCTAGCTGGTGGGGCACCCCCCATCCCCCTCCACCCAGTGGCATTGGAACAAGAGCAGCTGCAGTGCAGAGTGACAGATGGCAGTGCTCCCCAGATGGGCCTCCCTGCCCCTGACTGCCTGCACCTGGCACTCCCCCTCCCCGCTGCCACCCCAGGGATGTTTCTCCCTCTCTGCCCCAAGCGCCCTCCCTGCAGCGGCTTTCAGTCCTAACATCAGGCTGATCAGTGGCCCCAAGGTTTATTCATTGTCTTTGGCATCCAGGTAAATTCTTGGGTCCCCATGACTTCGAGGTGCTCTGCACCAAGTTTTGATAACTTCCAAGTCAGGAGGCAGGTAGTGAATGAGAGCTGTTTCTGAGATGCTCTGGACATTCACGAAGGACTCCTTCGTGAGGAGGGGGTCCCAGAAAGGCCAAGGGACTCAAAGCAGTCCTTTACACCCCTGCTGGCAGCAGACAGGTGGGCCCACCCCACGTACGTGTAGGTGCTCTCCTGGATGGTGGAGTTAAATTCGGAGACTGAGAAACTGCTGTCAACTTTCCTGTCAGCCACCTTGGTTGTCCAGTAAGCACTGCAAGGGAGGAGAGGGGAGAGGAATGAACCACCTTGAGACAGCGCCCACCCCTGGTCCCCAGACCCACATGAGAATCCCGGCCAGCCCTGCTCCAGAGGCCAGAGGCAGTTAAAATCCAATGATCTCAGACCCCACACACATATTCCACCACTCCCCCGACTAGCCTTACACACTAGCCCAGTAGTTTTGAAAATATGGTCCCATCTCAGGGGACAATATTAGCACTGCCTGGAAATTTGTTACAAATGCAAATCTGGGGGCCCTATTTCAGACCTGCTGAATCAACAGTTCTGGTTCTGCATTTTAACAGGCTCTCCAGGTGATCCTGCTGCACTCTGGAGTCTGAGAAACACCGACTGAGCCCTTTCCTACCCAAACTGTGATCCATGGACCCACAGCAGCAGCATTGCCCCCCCCCCCGACCCAGACCTGCTGAGCCATGCTCTGCATTTTAATGATCTCCATGTTATGGGTTTGCACATTAAAGCCTGAGAACCATTTGGCTCCTTAGACCAGAGTGTGCCTAAGAACCACCCTGGAATGTTCCTCAGGGTTTGAAATCTTAATCCCAGAGATTCTGATTTCAGGGTGCATTTCAACAAGCACCCCAGGTGATTCTGCTGTGGGTGATCCATGGACTACTATCTGTGTGGCACTTTGGTGTGTTTCTAGGATGTGGGACGCCCTTACATGCAAGCTTGCCTTTGCGGGCGCTCTTCTTCCATTGCTGTGCTGACCTCCAAGTGCAGTCAGGCACCCTCTCTGTTGTGTGTACATAATGCTTCCCACGTATTCTTTCCATTACACATCACACAGCGCTGTGATTATTGGTTAAAGCCTCTCTCGCCCACACCATACCAGAGATTGTCCAACGACAGGGATCTTGTCTGGGTGTCTGGCACATAATGAAAACTCGATGAATATTCTTTGAATAAATGACGCTATCTATTGAAGTCCAACGGAAGTTCACATTTGCATAAGGTCACACAACTCAATGATAAACCATGTTTGTCTTCTAACTAGATCACCCAGGTCAGAGAACTGGTTCTCAGTCCTACTGCCCAAGCCCAGTTTTCCGGGTGCTTCTTCTATAGAGAACCCACAGTGAGATCCTTAATAAACCCTCTCCCCAGAACTTCACACACATTAGTGAACCCCCCAAACTACTTGGTTTGAAACCCAGACTAAGAGGGAGTATGGAGGTGACTATGTGGTCAGAAATGGAGGGTTTCTTCAAGCTGGAAGGTCACGATAAACCCCATTCCCTACTCCACCCACTGGTACCAGCTTCCTGTTTCAGATCTTTAGAGCCAAAGATGCTAAGGACTTTACCTGGCCACATCTGCCCATCTCACTCTTCGTTTGATGAGTCCTAGCTCGAGCTGCAGCTGCTCAGAGTCCACTGAAGGGTTTGCCCAGCCTGAGCTGCTAGTTATCAGATGTGAAGAGAAGACAAGACCTGCCCAAAGGCACACCCACCTCACAGGGCCTCCGCGACCATTGAATGTGATCGTGGGCATGAGGGTGCTTGATGCAAAGAACTGTATAAGAGTGCCATCCTGCTGCAAATCTGCAAATAAGTACTTTGGCCTCCTGGAAACAGCTTGCCCCCAGACCTGGGCTCCCCAGGCTACTGTTCCTTTGAATAAGTCGAAGGCACTATGAGCTCGTGACCTCAGCCCTGGTCCCCAAGAGTCTTCTTGGTATGAGTGACCCTCAATGAGCCTGAGATGCCCTTGTGAAGAGTCTGAGATGTCCCTGAAGCGTGGACTGGAGGGGAAGGTTTACCTTTCAAAACCCAGCTGCTGGCAGGTCTTCTTCGAGTAGGAGTCATTCCAGCTGTCACTGCAGACGGGAAGCCACTGATGGGAGGATCCAGAGTAGACTTTAAGCAGAGACTTGTCCCAGTCAAACCTCACTGCCGGTCAAGAAAAGGGCAAGGCAGGTCCTCAACACCAGGAGACTCCAAGCTCTTGAGCAATGAACCGAGTGAGGCTCTGAGATGCTCCTGTCCCCAGGCTTCTCGCTGAGGCCTTGCAAACATCTGGGAGCTTGACCGGGGACAGGATGGCCATCAGCCAGTGCTCAGAGCTCAAGATGCTCAGTGAGGGCAGAGCCAAGGCAAGGGGCTGGAGCAGAGCAGAGAGTGCTCTGTCCAACAGGACCCAGGAGCCTTTGCTGGGAGAAGGGGTGAGCACTGCCAGGAGGCATCACCCCAAGAGGGCAGTGACATGCCCAAATAAGAGAGTGACAAGGGGAACCTTGATCCAACTGAGTGCTCACTCAACCTGCACAGTCACAGATGGATGTGGTCATGGGCAAGGACACACATATGCACACAGGTGGAGGGGGCAGGTGATGTACCCACAGACACCCACATCAGGGCTGTACATAGACAGTGCCTGTAAAAACCACTGAGGACAGCACTTAAAGAAGTCTTCGTCTCATCTGCGGCTTCATTTACAAACTGACCTTCATGAAACCACAGAGGTGGCAGGTCAGAGGTTACCTGCTGGGCAAAGAGAAGGGGTACATGGACAGGGCTTCGGACCCCACACTTATCTCCAGCTGCAGAGCAGCTCTGCTTTGCTGGGAGCTGCCAGATTTTATTTGAGAAGCACTTATCTTGTCCAATCCACACATTTTGCAAATTAAGAAACTGAAGCCCAGAGAAGGTAAGTGATTCGCCCAAGTCACACTCAAAGCCAGGTTCCCGACCCCAGTCTATTATGACTGGAACCCAGATCCTCCAGGTCTCTGTCCATCACCTCCCGTTTGAGCTGATACCCAGTTTACAGCCCCCAGAGTACACGCACGAACACACGCACACATCCAACCTCCTTACCACAGCCCAGCTCATCACTCTTCAGCTTACAGTCCTCGACCCCATCACAGCGCACAGCGTGACTAGGGCAGCTCTCTCTCGGCTCCTTGTAATTGACCCCTGTGTGACCCCGCCAGAAGTAAACTGAAAAAAACGAACAAAAAAAACCATGAAGCAGAAGCTGGGTCATTGCCAGCCCCAGAGAGACATGAGATGACGCAGCCCAAGGCCCTGGGGGTTCTGAGACACCGACCTGCAATGCCTCTTGGACTCTGGGGTTCTCGTCCCCCATCTGTATGGAGAGAAAGGCTGCTCAGGAATGCTCTGGAATGTTCCAGAAAGCTCCTTCAAGCAGGACAGCACCAGGCAAACTCAAAAGCAGCCACTCAGAGAGAGAGAGAGAGTAAGAGAGGGAGGTATGGAGATGAGTAATACTCCGGAAGCTCTCCTGCCCTATGTGCTGGCCAGAATGTTGTTCAGAGAAATCCTCCTTTTCAGTATCCCAGAGGCTCTTTCTCAGACCCAGTCCAGCATCCTCACCATCTCTGCCTGTCCCATCTTCTCAGAGGTTGTCCTTCCAGCCTCGAAAACTCGTAGATTTTCTTCCACCTCCCTCTTCTCTAAACAAGAGCTATTCCCTAGGCTCAGTTCTTGCCCCATGGCTTGTCTCAAGGCCTTTAACTGTCTTCCCAGGAACTTCCCTGGTGGTCCAGTGGTTGGGAATCCACCTGCCAATGCAGGAACACAGGTTTGATCCCTGGTCCAGGAAGATCCCACATGTCTCAGGGTAACTAAGCCTGCGAGCCACAACTACTGAGCCTGCACACCCTAGAGGCCATGCTCCAAAACAAGAGAAGCCACGACAATGAGATGCTTCTGCACCACAGCCAGAGAGTAAGTAACCTGCCGCTTGTCGCAACTAGAGAAAGCCTGCACATGGAAATGAAGACCCAGCGCAGCCAAAAATAAATATATAAGTGTCTTCCCACTCAGCGAGCAACTCTAGGTAGCTGATTCCCGAATGCACAAGTTGGGTTGCCAACAGATCGGGATGGGGAATACATGTAAATCCATGGCTGATTCATGTCAATGTATGACAAAAACCACTACAATATTGTAAACTAATTAGCCTCCAACTAATAAAAATAAATGGGAAAAAAAAAAGAAAAGCCAACAGCTTTACAAACCATATGTGAGCATCAGCTCCACTACTTCTCCTAAGAGCTCTTTCCATACCGGGAGTTGTCATGCCTCCTGCCTGGAAACTCCTCACCTTGGATGCCTGAGGAAGCCCGGGGTCTGACCCCTCACCCTGCCTCTTGTCTGCAACCTGTTTCTCACCCCGCCTCTGTCGCTGGTCCCACTGTGCTGTCACCCCAGCTGGAGGTCCCCCTGTGTGACTGCTCCTCCCTGGTCCAGACATCAGTCCCCCTAACCTGTTGGACTTCCCTTCCTCCTGGGCCCTGGTCTTTCTACCCCCACCCCCCACCCCAGGCACCGAGGCTCCTGGGATCGCCTTGGTGTGTAGCAGAGAGCTCTCAGGAGGCGGGTGCTCTAGTCCTGACCACATTGCCGAGTTGCACAGTGACCACCTCCCCAGGAAGTCTGGAGGCCAGGGGACTTCATGAAGTGCGTGAAATCATGTTGAGAGCCCCCCAGCCCAGGCTGCCCTCTCACCTCCCCCCTGGGTTATTTCCTGCTGCTCTCTGCGCACTGCCAGGGGCCTCCCCTGGAGCGTGTGCCCTGTGCGGGGAAGGGAGGGAACAGGGTCGAGCATGTTCCAGGGGAACCTCCTGGTGGGAGGTTCACACGGGGGCCACGAGGCAGGCTCTGTGCTGACACCTTCATGGGCATTGTCAGGCAGGCGGGGAAACTGAGGCTCAGGACGTTCATTAACTTAAGTGGCTGAGCCGAGATGCTTCAGCAGGTCTGTCTGGTCCTAAAGCTGCCCTTGTAACCAGCTACTTCTTTCCCCACGATTCTCTTCCTCAAACAGCCCTGCCTGCTGGGGATTTCCCTATGGGCACCCAGCCCGCCCGTCACCGCCCCGTGCGGCCTCTGTAACAGAATCCTCACCCCTCGGCCTGGCACTTCAAGCTCTCTACAGCGTGGCCCAGCCTCGCCCAACCGAAGGACAGCCTGCAGGTCCCTGCATGAGTGTTCACTCTGGTGAATCGGGTCCCTCCCCATGCCAACTTGCCCATTTGCCCCCCCACACTTCCTGTAGCTGCTTGCCCCGCTTAGATGCCCTGCCCAGGAGATCCTCCCCTCCCTGCCATCCTCTAGGTCCTCATCTGGCCCCCCAGCCTTCAGGAGCTGTCCCCTGCCTCCGTACCTACACAGCTGTCCTTTCTGCCTGATGGTAATACCCAAATCCACTTGGCCTTAATCATTTCCATCTCTGTCCCCCAGGGGACTGTACTCGCCCCAAGGACTGAGGGGTACAGTGGGTACTCCCCTTTGCTTCCCGCTAAGGTATCCCACTATGCTGGGCTCAGAGCAGACACCCCCTCAGGGAGCCCTGGGATAGGTCCTAAGTGTCTTTTCCAGAAGAGGGTGTGGATTTCAGGGAGATTGGACCCCTGAACACTTAATCCCGTTGACCAAAAATGCCCAAGGGGCCTTTACCTCATCAATGTCTTTAATGCTTGTTTTTTAAATAACTCAGATTTTTAGAGTGGCATTTTGTGTCGGGCACTGTGCCATTAGCTCCTTTATTCCTCATAACCCAGTGAAATCTTCAGGATATTTTACTAAGCACATGTTAGCTTGAATGA
The DNA here is from genome assembly GCF_019320065.1 of Cervus canadensis. Taxonomy (NCBI): domain Eukaryota; kingdom Metazoa; phylum Chordata; class Mammalia; order Artiodactyla; family Cervidae; genus Cervus; species Cervus canadensis. The sequence continues at coordinate 25,633,564 of NC_057396.1, forward strand.
ATGAATGGATTTAATCCCATTTGAAGACACAGAAACTGAGTTCAGACTGGTGAACTTCTACAGAAGGGACCCACTCCTGGTTCCTCTGACTTCCCACCCTCTCAGCCCACCCACCTCCAAGGGGCCTGGAGGTGCCAGGGTTCAAGGCCGCTTGTAGGAGCATCCCTATGGACACGGCAGCTGGTGTGTGTTCCGCACTCTTGTCTCCCTGCTGAGTGCCCCCATTCCCCAACCCCACTCCACCCTGCAATGACCAGGGGCCAGCCTTGCTCCCTCTGTTAAACTCACATAGGATAATGAGCGACACCACGAGGGCGATGAGAAGGAGGACACATCCGATGAGTGGCAGCCGCTTCTGGCTCTCCCGCCAGGTGAACTTGGGCAAGGTGATACCTAGGAGCAGGCCAGCAGCAGGGGAGAGTGAGACTGTGAGAGGGGAGTGTGGCACAGAGGAGAAGGGGTAGGGAAAGAAGGCTGGTCCAGGAGGACCCAGTTAGGCCCTCTCCACCCAGAATATGGTACCATCCCTGCCTGATACCAATTTCCCTTTTACTTAGCATCTATTATGGGCCAGTTAGGCATTTGTGTGTGGTATCTTATTTAATTCTGACAGCAACTGTGTGAAATGGACATTATTATACCCATTTTATAGATGGGGAAGCTGAAGTTCGTGGAAGTTAAATTACTTGCTCAGGGTTACTTGGCTAGTGAGTGGCAGAACAGGGATTCAGATGAAATGTGTTTGATGCCAAAGGTCTCTACACCAAAGTGCCTCATTGACTCTTCAGAGGGCAAGACGGGCCCCAAATCTGAGATCCTTCTCCAGGCCTGTTTGTACTGGGGCAGACTGAATTCGAGGGCAAGAGGAGGGCAAAGTTGGGATGGGGCAAAAGGGCTGCTTCATTAAGGGCAGAGCCAGTTCCTGAGGCCCACTTGGCATCTCTCCGTACGAGCTGAATCATAATGGCCAGCTTGGGAAGTTGGGGGTGGGGAGTGCCTGTCTGATTAGGATCTCTCCCTTTGCTCCTCCACCCACAGATAGGCCCCTGATCATCGCTGTACTCCCATGTAGACCCCAGCTTCCCCGGCAGACCCTCCAGGGCAGCCCTAGGAAAGAGGCCTGGTTTCTAACCAGGAGCTCTGGCTCTCAAAATCTGTACCTTGACCCAGACTGTGCCGCCTCCAAAGTCATACCTGCTTTGTTGGTCCTGATTTCTTATGCTTTACCGCATTTGCCCCAGTTTCCCACGGTCTTGGGTTTGCGTGTCATGGTTTCTTTCTGCCCCCAACTCCCCAGGTCCCCCACTGCCCATCCAGACCATTGCCCCTCCTTCCCAGACATTGTCATCCAAGAACTAGAGGAGAAGCAGTGAGCGCCCAACTTGGAGATTCGCCCCCAGCACAGCCGCTCCGCCTTCGGACGGCTCCCCTGTCCCTCCTGCCTTCCCTGCAGGAGTCCCCTTACCTGGGCTCTCCCCGGCGGCCCTGGCAGCTGGTGTGGCCCTGGCAGGAGATGCATGGACAGGGACAGTCCCCACTGGCGTGGCTCTGACAAGGTACACTCGAGTTGGAGATGATGTCGTGAATGCTGACATGGTAGACGAGGACCTGCCAGACGATGACCTGGAAGGTGATGCGCGGGCTGGGGGTGCTCGGCCCGGGGATGCCCGGGCTGGAGGCGTCCTTGCCGGGGAGGCATTCTGAAAACAGATGGAAGGCTGTCCCTCAGGCTGCTCCTCTATTAACTCACCCAGTGGTCAGCCCTGCTGACCCAGGAGACAGAGGTCCTGGGGCAGGTGGCTAAGGGCTGAGCAGAGCCCCCAAACAGGGAAGAGAGTGTCTGAGGATGGAATGAAAGCTCAGAGCCTGCTGTCCCCAACACCCGGTGGTCTCTCCCCATACAGAGAGGTGGGCAGAGGGCACTGGGCCATCTGCCTAGAGCATGGGGCATCTGCTTTGGCTGTGTGTGTCTGTGCTGTGCTTAGTCACTTCAGTCCAACTCTGTGTGACCCATGGACTGTAGCCCGCCAGGCTCCTCTGTCCATGGGATTCTCCAGACAAGAATACTGGAGTGAGTTGCCATGCCCTCCTCCAGGGGCTACATGTGTCTAGGGACCCTCAAAAAAGAGGCTGCTGGGCCAGACCTCACTCTGAGCTGGGAGTTACCACCCTTTCTTCCCTCTTCACTCCCCGGCACCCCATCCTTCTGTGTATATGTGTTAGATTATAAAACATCATTCTTACTTTGAGCTGTCATCAAAAAGTGTGGGAAGCACTGCTTAAGAAAAGCCCTGGCCTGCCTTGTTCTCCCCTCTTCTCAGTAACAAGGGAACTCGTGAGCACTCACACACACAAACACACACACACACACACAACAATACAACAGGAGAAGGTAGAATGCAGGGGAAGAAGGTGTCCAAGGTCCTTAACCTTATTCAGCTATAGGAGAAGTGATTCATTCATTTAGACTTAGCACTTTAATCTGTAGTTTCAGAGGACTTAACATGCTTTATATGTATTTACTCACTTGATCTTGAGAAACAACCCTATGAAGAGGAACTCTGATTATCCCTATTGTGCAGCCAGGGAAACAGAGGCAGAGAGATTGATCAAACTTGATCAAACTCTCATGTGAGAGTGGCAGAGCCAGGATGTGAGCCCAGAAAGTTGGGCTCTGAAGGTCATGTTCAACCAGGAGGCTTTGCAGCCTCTCTGAGGAGGGAGGTGAGAGTTAAAACAGCTGTGGCCAGAGCGGGCGATCCACGAACACCAGAGCTGTTCCTCCGTGAAGAGCCTAAGACTTTGGGTGCACACATTCTGGGACTGGGAATTGGTGAGCAGCCAGGGCTGATGGAAAGTCTTCGAGCAGCCTCTGGTGGCAGCCATGCCCTGGTCTGTAGGACCCCCAGGCCCTGTCACCAGATTAGGCCTCCTCTCTCCTTTCCCTGGCCCCTTACAGAGCTCTCTGCCCTCCCTCGCAACACCTCTGCCTTCTAAGCCCCTGTAGGAGTCCCCAGCACAGCAGGGGGAGCTGGGGACTAGCCTGGCCTAGGGGGTCACATCTGCCCCTCATTCTCATTTTTGCTAAAGGTTGACTGAACACCAAGGAGGGCAATGGGGGAGCAGCAGGAAGGGGGGGAGCCGGGACCTGTGCTCAGGGTCCCTGCACTGGGGGTACAGTCAGCAGGGCTGTGAGGAGGGGGTGGGCTCTGGACCTCAGGCACCTCCTTTTCATCTGTCACCTACCACTGTGCTTAAATGCATTTGACATTATTAGTAAGCAGCCCAGTTACTAAAAAGTCCTGCTTATTAGAACATCAGACTCAAGTCAACACTATCAAGCCTACCAGACAGGGTTGGCTTTTTTTTTAACTCCATCTTCTAAGAGTCAGAGGTAACGGATTTAGTTACTTCTTTGTTTTTCTGGAGGCTGAGATGAATCCAAGAAGGAATGTCACATCCCTGACCACTCTCAGCTTGCCAGGGGCAGGGACCAGGAGTGACTATCCCAGGAGTCACTAGTCACTGGGGTTCACTGACAGATGTGGATAAATACACATGGTCCAGAGGCCCCGGCCAGCAGAGCAGGGACACACGCATGTGTATTTAGGGGTGTGAAGAGCACCTGCAGCAGCTGCTGACCCAGGTGAACCAGAGCTCAAATTTCCCTCCTACCCCCGATGCCTAGAGGCTAGAGCTCCACAGAACAAAGATAGGCTATGCCCCTGGAAGCCTCAAGGGCAACAGGATAGGAGTCGGAGCAGGGAGAGGAGGTGAGAATATGTGGAAATGTACAATGCCTCTGTTCACAGCACTGGCTTTGGTGTCAGGCAGACCTGGGCCCCAATCCTAGGTCTCACCCGAAGTGTGACTTTGGACAAGCCCCTCAACTTTCCTTTTTCTTAATCTGTAGAAGAGGACTAATCGTCCTGAGGATTCAATGAGATAAAATAGGACCTCTCTGGCCTGTGTCCAGCAGGAAACGGTCATTCCTCTCCCCCTTTGCACTGGTGCACTCAGCACCCACCATGCTGAGATTTAACAGCCCTGGGGCATGACCAGAGGGCTATAAGGTGGTGTGAGCTCATCTTTAGAGAAAGAGGGAGCTGGAAAAAGACCAGACCAAGGTCCTGCCATGAGAGGGACAAGCTCAGACTAGGTAGAGTCCTGTCCTTCCTTCCCACCAGTCACCCAAGCCTCAGCGCCTGCCTGGGGACCTTGGCATGGTGGCATCCCCACTGACCTACCAGGCCTCCTTCTGTGATGCTCATAATATAAGTTTATCCCCACCTCAGGGTAAATTCCCATAACTCAAGACAATAATATGATAATAGCTCCCAGTGTGTGGTACTTCAGAGTTTACAATAAACCTGCATATCTGTGGCCTCCTGGGGTCCTCGCTCCATCCCTGGGAGGTTGACACATCTAGAAGCTCATTTTGTAGACGAGGACTCCAAGGCTCAGAGCACAGATTGCCCAGGACCCCATAGTCCGGAACTGCCACAAACCTGCGTGCATCTGAGTCCCCTGCCTCCTTGAGTCAACAGCCAGAGGCTCCTGGCACATCTTCTCTCTGTGCATGGGCTGCTTGTTCTGCATCTGTGACGTGGCCTGAGAATCAGGCCTGGGACCTTGCAGGGCTGGGAGCATCAGAGAGGATCTGGGAGTGGGGCCAGGGGTTCCTACAGGGATCTCGACCTTGTGGAACTTTCTGGTGGGAAGCAGGGTTGGTCCCAGTGGCCTGTCAGGATTGGGTGGAACCTGGTGGTCAGGAGCCCTCCAGTACTCTCAAAGCCAGGTGGTAATTCTGGGAAAGTGACTTAACCTCTGTGCATCTTGGTTTCCTCATCTGTACAGTGAGCTGGTCACCCTGCCTCACAGCATTGCAGTGATGGGTGATTCTGTAGAGTAAGCGCTCAGTGACCATCACACTTGGTGATGGCGGGTGGGTAGGTGTCTATTTGCTTGCTTGTTAAAGACACTGGGCTTCAAATGGAAAAATCTGTGTTCAAATATGATGACATCCATGCCTAACTGGCTCAGGCAGGTGAATTAACCCTTCAGAATCTGTCTCCCCATGTGCGAAATGGGACTGATCTTGTCTCCTTCCCCCAGATAAGCAAGGAATCAATATGACAGAGCCTGGTTTATAAATGCTCATCGCTATAACAAATGTAACAGCCCACCAGACATCTTACTTGATCCCATTTCAACCTCATAATAGCTTTTCATGGTTGGCATTATTAACTCCATTTTATAAATTTTGAAACTGAGCTCCAAAGTGGTGGAGAATATGCCCAAATTCACATCCCAGTTAATTGATGGGCTTGGATTCTCTCACCAGGCCCCGTCAGAGAAAGTAGAATCTGGCCCCAGAGTATCAGGAAGGCCCACAGTAACTTCCTGCATTTCTTCAGGGTTTACAATTTGCAAAGAGCTTTTATACCCTTTGTTCCATTTTTCACAAGGCTCTTAATTAACAAGCTGTACAGAAATTTTTATCTCCAGTTTATACATGAGGAAACCGGGGTTCAGAGGCACTCAAGAGCATGCCTAAAACCTCTAAAAGGATTAGTGGTCTTGGGACTTGATCAAAGCTTCTGATCCTGTTACCCCATCATGACAGGCAGGGGCCACGTAAGAGAGAAAGGGCTGAGAGGCCTGCAGTGGCGAAGGCCCAGAGGAAGATGGGGGTGGGTGTACCTTGGGGAGGCTGGAGGGAACAGGGGGTGGGCAGGCAGAGCAGGAGGCCAAGAGCAGCCAGGGAGGCAGGGTCCCTGTCCATGATGCTGGCTTCACTCACAGGTAGGTCCCAACTTGCCCACCCTAGGCCTTGACCAGCAGGAAGCAGAGATGAGCTGAGCTCTGGGGTCCTAGCAGGAGACCCACCTGGGTCCCTCTTCTCTGAGTCTAGAGGGAGGTGGGAACTGTAAGATGGAACCAACCCGGGGGCTCGGTGCCCAAGGAGCCAGGTGGAAGGGTGAGTCATCTCCAGTCACAAAAGCTTCCCAGGGTTGGGAAGTGGGGGGTGGGGTGGGGGTGGAGAAGAAGCTTTGGGGAGGGGAGAAAGAGTGATACCCCAGAAGGGGCTGGGGGCCCCAGAGGCCCCCACCTCAGGAGAGCGAGCCCTCTAGTGTCAGACAGGGTGGGGGTGGGTGGAGAGTTTCTAAGCCCGTGGACCAGGGCAAGAGAATAGTCCTGGACCTCCAGATGCCAGACAGAGCGGCCCATGTGGGAAGCCACCCAAGTGTGTCCCCCTAGCGAGGACAGCAGGATGGAAGGGCGGCCCCAAGACCAGAGGAACACAGTGTCAGAATGAGGCCACTGACTCCATCTTCCTGACTCCAAACCATCACAGGACATGCTAGGTATTCTCATTTTCCAGGACCCCCAGAATAGGAGGTTCCATGGCCGTTCACGGCCTGCCACCCCACCTTCCAAGAAGTCCTTCCTGATGTCTAGCCTACTAGAGCAGTAACTCATTTCCTTTCCTCCATTCTCGGAGAGCAGTTGCTGAGATTCCAGCATCCCTCCTGGAGACCTGACCTCACCCTCAGAGCAGATGCCTTGAGCAGGTGGGGAACAGGGCGGGGAGGAGACTTCCTGCCCCAGGTCCCAGAACAAGGGGCAGAGCCTGGGCCAGAACTGGCCTGACCCCTGGCCTTGGCCTGTGAGCAGCAGACCCAGGAATGGAACTCAGAGGACCAAGGCCCAGGCTCTCCACAACCTGCCTGCAGACCAGAGGCTCCTGGGCCTTCCCTGGGAGGCGGGGGACAGGGCAGAGCCGAAGCCTGGGTGACTCAGGGCCATTTCCCTGGCTTAGCATTGCCAGTCCATTTCTTCCTATCTAATCCATCCACCCCTGGCATGGTCTCTGGGTTTACCCCCTCGACAAATAGAGCTGTGAACCCTTACCCTCTTGTGGACCAGCCCTACACCCCAGGTGGCCACTACTACCACCTGCCTATGTCTCTGCAGCTCCCAGGGACCCCTACTCAAAACTCATCCAGTCCCCTCGAGATGTTCTGGGGCGGGAGGAGAGAGGTGGGGCCGGGGTCCGCAGGAAGGCAGCGGGGGATGGACCAGGGAGAGGGCTGACAAGAGCAGGCCTGGCCCTGGGCCCTGGGGCTCTTTCCAAGCTCTTTCCTGGCCAGGAGTTGCTGAGGATTATTATGTCCATTTTACAGATGAGAAAGTAGAGGCCCTAATTACTTGTGTGCTTTGCTCAAAGTCATTCAGGTACGTCTCGTCTAATTGCAGAACAGGGACTAAAACCAGAGACCTGCCCTCTGCACCAAAAGCATCCGGGGTAGAGTCACCATGGCTCCTGGGTCAGGGTTGTGGTTTCCTGCTGTGACTCTGCCATGGCCCCTTACCTGGTGGGGGATGGGAGTGAGCTAACAAGCCCCGGGTGTGTCCTACCCTTGGCCTTTCTGCATCCAGAGGTGCCGGGGAGGAGGGGGCCTCTGGCTGTGCTGAGTGGTGTAACAGGCACTCTCAGATTGCTTCATCTCAGCAGTTATGTGGCTGCCGCCATGGACTGTGCCCTGGGCTTTCCGCAGAGACAGTTATTTACCCACAGACGGCAGCCTGCAGTCTGTGCGTCACTCAGAGCCCCAGGCAGCACAGGGAAAAGTACCCTTTAATAATGCCTCACACTAGACTTAAGAACGTCCAACTGCAATAGAGATGCCGACATAGAGAACGGACTTGTGGACACAGGAGGGGAAGAAGAGGGTGGGACGAACTGAGAGAGTTGCGTTGTCGGTGCTAAGTCGCTTCGGTCATATCCGACTCTTTGTGACCTCATGGACTGTAGCCCACAGGCCCCTCTGTCCATAGGATCCTTCAGGCAGGGATACTGGAGTGGGTTGCCATGCCTCCTCCAGAGGACCCTCCTGACCTGCATCTCTCACGTCTCCTGGGTTGGCAGGTGGGTTCTTTACCACTAGTGCCGCCTGAGAAGCCCCGAGAGGGCAGCCTGACATATATATGCAACCATGTGCATAACACAGGGAGCTCAGCCAGGTGGTCTGCGATGACCTAGAGGGGTGGGATGGGAGTAGGGCTGGCAGAGAGGCTTGAGAGGGAGGGGATTTGTTGTTGTTGTTCAGTTGCCCAGTCGTGTCTGACTCTTTGCGACCCCGTGGACTGCAGCACACCAGGGAAGGGTGGAGGGGGGATATATGTTCACACAGAGCTGATTCACATGGTTTTACAGCAGAAATTAATGCAATGTTGTAAAGCAATTTTACTCCAATTTTTAAAACTAAATTTAATTTTTTTTAATTAAAAAAAATAAAAGAAGGTCCACCTACAGCAACTTGAACATGTCTTCATGGCCAAGGGCAGGTCCATCAGGGCCCTTCAAGTCCAGCCTGGACTGACTGGGCCTCCCTCCTCAGCCCTGGCCTGTGCTCAAGGCTGTCTATAGACTAGAAGCATCTTGAAAACCCCCTAGTCCAACCCATTTTCCTACTGCTGAGGTCATTAAGGCCCAGAAAGGCAGTGTGACTTGCCGAAGGTCACACAGCCAGTGGGGGCAGCACCAGGAATCCGGACCTTCTGACTCCTGTCCTCAGTTGCTGCCCACCTCCAGGCTCCCCCTACTGCCAGCCCCTTAACAAGCTCAGAAAAGGACGGACTCTTCACTAGCTTGCAGCCCCTGTGGCAGTGTCTCTCTTCCAGGGATCCTGAGCATCAAGGAGGTTTGAGGGGTGGGCACCCCAGCACTCCAGGCTAGGCAGGAAGAGGTGGTCCCCAACCCCTGCAGAAGCCGGGGTACTAAGAAAGATCAGGAGCCCCTTTAACAGCACCCGAAAAGCGCCCTGGCTTATTGGGAGCCTGGGGAGCCCCTGGGCCACGGCAGGGAAGCCTGAACACCCTACAGCATGAACTGGACTGGATCAGAGAGGTTCAGGCTTCTTTCCATCCCCACTGCCCAAGCCAGGCTTCGTCGCATGTCCAGTACACAGGGCTGACTCCTCCCCTCCCTTCCCTGGACCCGGAGAAACCCCACAGATTCAGGGCCCTCAGAACACAGGCAGATTCCCCAGCATCTCCTCCCACCCAGCCCCCAGCACGCCCCCCCCCGCCCCCCCCCAGGCAATGTTAGCCTCAGGGGCCCGAGGCAGCCTGGAATTAAACTGGGCTCCAGAACAAGGAGCCGGAGCTGTGAGGTGCCCCTCGCCCCATGCACCGAAGGCACCAGGGAATCTTGCTTCTGCTCTGAACCAGCTCTGTGACCTGAGGGATAACGGCATTCCTTTCTGGAGCTGGCAACTTTACACAATGAAGGGATTGAACAATCAGCTGTTTTCCAGAGACAGACTCACAGACTGAGACCGAGCTTATGGTTGCTGGGGCGTGCGGGGTCGGGGGAGGACAGGAAGGGATAGTCAGTGAGTTTGGGATGGACATGTACACACTGCCGTATTTTAAATGGATAACCAATAAGGACCTACTGTCTAGCACAGGGAACTCTACTCAGTGTTACGTGGCAGCCTGGATGGGATGGCAGTTCGAGGGAGGATGGATACATGTATGTGTATGGCTGAGGCCCTTCCCTGTTCGCCTGAGACTCTCACAGTGTTGTTTGTTACTGGGCTGGTATGCCCCAATACAAAATAAAAAATGTAAAAATAAATTTTAAAAAAAAACAGCCATTTTCAGACAAGTGTCTCCAGAGCATTCGAAGTTCTGTGGAGATGCCTTGGAATCCAGCTTAGTAAGTAAAAGTCTTCAAGTCCTAAATTTATCCCACTTCAAACAGAGCAGATTAACTTTTCAGTTTGATACAATGGGCTCCAGATAAGATTTCATCTGAATGAAAGAGGCTGCTGCTACAAAGAACTTGAAAATTGCCAGCCTGATTGGGAGCTAAAGTCCTTCTAGTTTATGATGCCTCTTATACATGTGAAAAAGCTGGGTATCCCTATTAGACCAGAATGAAAACACCTTCCTATGCATTCAATCATTAATCAAATAGTTCAAAGAGTACTGAGTACCCCCTATTGCCAAGCAAACAATGTTTGGTTTCCCAGGAACTTGGTCCTCAGTTTCTCCTTACGTCCCCTCTCTGCCAATGCTGGGGTGTTGACACAGTTCAAGGTTGGTATGAATGGGAGCCCCGTGGGCAGTCCTGGGTATTGCTACCCTATCACAGACTCCACCTGGCATTACTAAGGCCTCCTCTTGGCTGACAAAGCCCAGGGTTCCCTGTGCCAGCTTCCCTCATGCCCCAACCCAGCACCCTCCCTGCCTGGCTGGGCACCATCCACCCCCTTGTTGCCGTACCAAGAGGAAGGTGTTTTGCCAAAACACTTACCCAAGACACTTAAGCTAAGTGGCTATTGTTACATCAGTCGGTCTTCCTGCCCAGCACCCAGCCTGGAGCCCCGTACATACACACCCCCACATTCACGCTCACATTTGCTAGATCACAGCGACCACACAGGGGGAGGCAAGGCAGGATGGGCTTGGTGGAAGGCCGCTCAGCACCAGTGCCAGCATGGGACCCACATGAGACCAGCAGAGGTCTCAGGTGAGGGCTGCATGCCTGCAGGGACGAAGGGCAGGTGCCGGAGGTCCTAGGGCGTGCCTACACTTCAGGGTCTAGGGAACGGCAGAGTCACCTGAGCCTGCTGTCTGCCATCGTGGGAACCTGACAAGCCCCTGTAGAGAGGCGGCCTCATCCTGGACCAGCCTTGGGATCTCCAGCCGTTCTCAAGTCCACTGCATCTGTGGTCCTGGAAAGCCTTCTCCACTTCAAGTAGACCCAGGAGGGGAAAATCCACTCTACAGAGAATTGTTGCTTTATCAGTGGGTCTATTTCTGTCTTTCTTTAATAAATGTGACACTTCTTTAAGGATTAAGAATGTGATGCCTTATGAAAAAACACAAAATACACACTATTTTTTAAGAATAAATGTGCATCTCCATTGTGGCACATCTGTAATTCCACTCTATGTGATTCCAGAGACTGTCATGGAACCAGGAAGGGACCTCGGGGCAATTTGTCCAACCCTCTCGTTTTGTAAGTGGGGAAACTGAGGAACAGAGAACAGAAGATATTGTCCAAATTTAGAGGTACTAGGGCTAGACCCTAGATAATGATGATGATGACAATAAATCTTAGCTATGAATATATGTCTACCTCTATACCTATCTAACTATGCTAGATATTCTCCTCAAAGAGCCTTCTTATGTGAAAGATACTATTCTAAGACTCCTTGAAAGAGATACTACATTTGTTCCATTTAACAGATGAAGAAACTAAGGTGCAGAAAGGTTAAGAATTGGTTCAAAGTCACAGCTGACCTGGAACTTGGTCAGTGTTCTGTCCACCACACCCTACAGCTTCTCTTTTGAATACAAAGAAGCTCTGATCCTTCTCCACCTTCTTTCCAAGATTCCCCTGGAGTCCCAACCAGCTCACAGAGAAGCCTCTCAGGCTTAAGTCCATTGGCCACCATCTTTCTTTCTTTTTTTTTTTTTTCATTTATGTTTATTAGTTGGAGGCTAATTACTTTACAATATTGTAGTGGTTTTTGCCATACACTGACATGAATCAGCCATGGATTTACGTATGTTCCCCATCCTGATCCCTGCTCCCACCTTCCTCCACATCCCATCCCTCTGGGTTTTCCCAGTGCACCAGCCCTGAGCACTTGCCCCCATCTTTCTCACTACTCTATGGAGCTGATGGTCAAAAAGTACAACGTATCCTTCTACAACGGAGTCCTCAGGCAGAAAACACAGCCTTGGATGATCAATTACTCCGACTTTGCTCTTATTCAGTTTCATTTATATTAAGAAACCCACTGTAGATAAGATTAAAATCCTCAGGAAGCTCTCTCCGTTCCCACCTCAGGCTCACAATCTTGGAGGTTCCACTTTAAATAAGGGGACAAATCTAAGAACCCTAATTAAGGAAGCAATTATTCAGTTCTTTCATTCCAAGGTAAGTTAGTATGGCCCCCCAGAGTGAACATGGCACCTGCCATACACGTGTCATTTATTCCATCGATAATGAAAAGCCTGCACTCCATCCTAGGCCCCTCCAGTGACCTTCCATGTTGGTCCCTAACTCTGGAGAGGTGAGCGTCCTAGCAGCTATCACCTCCCATCACCCTGCCCCAGGGACTGACCCTTCAGATAGCTTCTGTTCTCACCCCTCATGTCTAGGAACCATGAAGTTTAGGTTCCCAGCAAGTTACCGAGGAACATGACCCATGGCTGAGACCACGGGTTCACTTTCCCCATAACTTAGACGAAACTCCCTCTGTTTTACCCTTACTGCTCACCAGAGGCTCCAGTGACCCCCAGAAGCCTAGGGTCAAATGACCTTGGTGAGGCAGAGACATGAGCCAAGGAGTCCAGAGCAGGGGGCAGGAGAGAAAACCTGGGACAGAAAAGTCAAGAAGGAGCTAGAAAAAAATGGCAAGAGAGATGATGGTAAAGTTTGCAGAAACACTTCTGGGGTTCAAAATGGACCACAAGCCCACTATCAACCAGAACATAGGCTTCAGTTCCCAAGGTGGCCCATCCTTCCCCAAGTCCTAGATTCTACCACATCAGCAGAGAACAGAAGAAGGTGGAGATGAGCAGAAAATAAGACCCAAGGAGAAGTTAGAGCACAAGAGGCATGTCCCTCAAGAAAAGAAAGCTGAGGAATTGTTGAACAAAGTCTCTGGAAGCCTTCAGATGTACGTGGCTGGCTTTTCCACAGAGGACAGTTGGCTGCTCTCTACCACCAAAAGCAGAAGAGGAAAGTCACCTTGATTGTAGCAGAAGGAATCATGGTTAGACATAAGGAAGCACTTTCCAAGTGTGACAATTATTGAGGCTCAAAATAATGACCAAGGAAAGCTGAAAAAGCCCGTTGAAGATCTTAAATACACATAGAAAGTCACCTTTTCCAGGATGGTTTAGTGAGGGAGTTACCCGAGATAACCTTGAAGCTTGGTTAGAATGTTATTAATAATTTTTTGTGATTCTCAAACCAGCAAAGACTTCCCAAGAGCACACACACTGGCTGGGATTCTCAGGGACCACAGAGTGGGAACCCAGGATCCAGCCACAGAGCCCAGAGGTGCTTCCTGACCAGTCTCCAGATCCCATCAGCTTCTCCTCCCATGCAGCCCCTTCTAGGAATTGTGATAAAGCAGGTTGCCCGAGTAGCTGGCAAGTAGCTCCTAGAAAAGTCACCTTCAATTTCCTCTGGAACCCAAGGCGCACCCGGGTGCCCATGCCACACCTGGCTGCCAGACCTGTCCCTGCTTTCCCAGTGCTAGGAGGTTCTGGCCCGAGGTCCCCAGACGCACTCACCCGGCGACTGTCCCTTTCCATGGTCTCCCAAGGGCTGAAGCCTCCGGACTCAGCTGGTGTCGAAGGGAAGCTCCATGTTGGCCTCTGGCGTCCCAGGCATGTAGGGAAAAGGGGGCTGGAATTGAGGGCCACCCCCCCGCAGCTGGGCGGGGAAGCTGGTTGGGACATGTGAAGTAATCCCATGTATGAACAACAGCGCAGAACTAGCCAGACCTGTCCCCTGCCCCTCCCCCAAGGCCTCCCCAGTTAGTCAGCAAATGCCAGATACCCGGAGGATGAAGCTACCTTTATTCCTAAAGCTGCCCCCACAAAGTCAGCTGTGGGGGAGAACAGGGGTTCCAGATTGCCTCTTTCAGAAGGGGATTCTGGGGAGATATAATGGCCCAAAATGTCCTCACAGCGCCTGTGAGGATGATCTTAGCCCTGCCAACGGGGGCTCCTAAAGCAGGTGCTTCTGAGCCCTCTGAGGTATGATCCTGTCCCCACGGGGATCGGTCAAGCTCAGAGGCCCACCCACGGCAGGGCAGTGTGAACCTTCGTCTCCAAGGACCGCAAGTCCACACCTCAAGTCAGGACATGTGGTCTGGCAAAAAGAATTTTTTTTGCTTATTTCTATAAAAACACTTGAGGAAATTAAAACCAAACGGCTTCTGATTATGCACATAATGAATTGCTTCTATTGAAAGTGATAAAATGTTATGAAACAAGGCATCAAAACCAGTGCAAATAAAACATACAAATGTTTTGAAGGGAAAAGGTTCCAAGAAATACCAGGCTGACTCATGGTTCCATACCTCTGCCCTATACTGTCAAAAGAAATAGTGTCTAAAGAGACAGAGCAAGAGGAGCCGTGAAGGGTTACCTAGCACCTCCACACCCAGCTGAGCTGCTGAGAACAACAGAAGGTGAACTTTAGGAAGAACCTTCCAGACTCTGAGTATTTGGAGCACAAAGATCATAGAACTGCAGATCTTTTAGAGCCTGAAGGAAGCTGAGAGTTCATCTAGTGAGTCAATCTCCTCATTTTATAGATGGACAGCTGGAGAGCCAAGAGCCTGAGGAATCTGTACAAGTCACATCTAACAAACAATAGCAACAGCAGAAATAATAATAAGGTGCTGGGTATCCTACCAAATGCTTCACATACAGCGATGCGTTTAATCCCTACAACAATCCTATTCACCCATCCTTCACTCATTCATTGAACAAGTATGTGTTAAGGGCTTCTTATGTTCCTGGCACCATTTTAAGTGCTGGGGACCCAGTAAACAAAATAAGCGAAGACCCCTGCCCTATGACACTAGCATTTGGGGGGTGGGGCAGACAAAAATAATTTTAAAAATAAACAGATAGATAACAATGATGGTGATAGACAGACGATACAGTGTGTTAGAAAGGGGAGAGGGTCATAGAGCAAAACAAGGCAGGGAAGGAGATTGGGAGGGCTGGGGAGGCAGAATTACAATTCAAAACAGGAAGGTCAGGAGGGCCTCACTGAGGGGGCACTCAAGCAACAACAAGCGATGTGACTACTATTCTCTCCATATACAGACAGGAAAAGGAAAAGTTCTAGATCAGATCGGAAACCATTGGCTCCAAAGGTGCTTTGAAGGAAACTGAATCCCAAGGCAGAAAGATGGAGGAGGGGCATCCTGGAGGGCCCAGGCAGAGACCCCAGGGATCTCCAGATTTGGGTGATTTGGCATGTTACTGCCCTGGCTCTCCAGAAGAACTCAGCTTTAGCCCCATCCCCTTCTTCCTCCCTCCACCAGCCTGCCATGGCAGAGGGACTCCTCCCATGTGGTTGTCCAGTCCCAAGGAGATGCCAAATTGTGTCTTGTCTTCCCTCTTTCCTAGGGAGGCACCCACCCCCACTCAGGCCGCCAGGGACTAAGGCTGGAGACCGGCATTGGGCCTTTCCTTCCATGCACCAGACTTGAGGACCCCCCACCCCGTCCCCCAGGCAGACCACTGGCCTCCCAGGGTCACCCTTAACTTCACATCATTCCCTGAAGGTCCCACCAGCCTCTGGTAAGAGCTCAGGATTGGGGTTCCGGGCCAGCCTGGAGGGACGGGAAACCCACCTCAGAGATAAAGGTCAGCTATGTGAACTTGGAGGTCTTCAGATTCACTCTCTGGAAGATGGTGGTGACACGTCCACCCCCAGATAATATGTCCAGCACTGTGAGGCTCTGAAGAGATGTCGGTTGTCTTTCTTGCTCTGTTCTTTGGATCCATCAGAGACACAGGTTGTCTCAGCGTCCTTGCTGACCAAGCCTTCTCACCCACGTGGAAATCGCCTCCAGCCATTGGTTCAGTTCAGCCGTCATGCTGACGGCTCAGCATCAGGCCCTGCAGTAGCTGCTGGGGCGAGGGTGGCAAAGAACAGAAGGGCGGGGATCCCGTCCAGGGTCGAGGGGAACACGCAGTATATGTGTTGGGGCTGCGAGGTGGGGCTGAGGGACACTGAGGCTTGAAATTCTTTGCTGGTAGTTTTCCTCTTTCCAGAGGGTTAGATGCTGGGCTGGCCTAAGGTCTGGACTCTCCCCCAACAGAACTGGCCTTGGGAAGACCGACCTCTGCCCTCGGCTTCTGCACTTTCTTGTCTCCATAGAAGGAAGACACCTGGTCGCACCATCCTCAGTTCCCTCTGCCCAGGGACCTGACCTTGACCACTTCCCACCCAGAGGCAAGCAGCGCCCTGGACCCAGGTGTTCATTTGCTCTGCGTTTCATCTCCTCTGCAGTGGGGCCCCAGGCCATCTGTAGCCTCGTCCTTTCCTGCCTCTGGGTCATTTTCCTTCAGGGTGGAGGGAGTTTCACATAAAATATATCATCCATGCAAACAAGCAAGTGCCTCAAGGCAACCGCAAGAGGGTGAAGAGTGACGGAAATCTCACTACTATTTTGAGACTAAACTCTGAGTGCTCCGCTTTCACGGCTGCTCCAGCTGCCACTACCCAGGTCCTTGCGAGCTCCTTCCTAGGGCTACAGACTGGGAATCGAGGCTCTTAGCCATTCTGTTTGCACCTGGTTGCCAATGGTCCTGGCTCCTGAATCCTTCATCAGCCTCACTCCCGAATTTCTTCCTTGCTTCCTCTGTGGAAACTCTGAGTGCCCTGCCTCCTAGGCACCCCACTTCTGAGCTTTTCCATCACTCAGAGCTCCACTGAGGGGTTTCCCTTCAAGTCTAAGGGAAGCCAGGACACACAGACCACATACTTAGAGGCCAGGCAGAGAAGACACACCAAGCCGACCCTCAAGGGAGTAAGTCCCCAGGAGAGACCCCTTGGGCCAAGACACCTGCCCCACCCCTCTGTACTTCCCCCCCACCAGCCCCTGCTCCCCACCCCCAGCCCCCAGTCCAGCACTCTCCCTGAGTCCAGACCAGCAGGGTCACTGGCCCGGGTCCACACCAGGAACTTGGCTAAGGATGCTCCCAGATAGTATAAGGGGAGGCTGGGTAGAATGGTGGCTTTTTTTTTTTTTCAAACCAAGAAGAAACAACCCATGTGTCTAAACGATGTCCCTGGTCCCAGCTGGCCCCTGGGGCACCCTGAGGAAGACTGGAGGGGGCTTGGCTGGTGGGGCACGGCTGAGGCGTCCCATGTACAGCAGATAAGGGGCCTCTTGGCTTGAGTAATGGGGAGAGCAGAGGGACGAGGCCAGGCATACCTAGAAAAGAAAGGTGGGCAGGAAGCCTGGGTGTGGCCAAAGGACCACATGGTGACCCCCCAGCTGAGTGCCTCAGAGGGTCCGGAACCCTCAACCCAGGAGCCAGCGTTCCGCTTAGTCATGGAGTTTGCTACCCCTTGTGTCTGGTACAGGATCAACAGGAGGCAGAGAGGTCCCATGGGTCTTCTCCCCGTCACCATCATAGTTCCCATCACTGGGGTGCTTAGCATCACCCCAAACCCACCATTAGATAGGATAAACTAGGTAAGAAGCCTCTGGCAGAACCCTGGGCTACCTTGGCACATTCTGGCCCCTGCCCCCTCTAACAGTGGGCAGTGAGGAAGGCTGGGTCTGTCCTCCAGGATGTCCCAGGCCACAGCAGCCAAGCCTTCTCAGATGGACCCTCTGTGATGTCCCTCCCTGGAAGCCACCCAGCTGTGCCCAGATGGGAGAGGAAGATGCACCATCTGGAGACAGTCCTAAGTGCCACCTGTTTCCAAAGAAGGATTTGGCGCAGCTGCTCTTCCTCGTGATTCGCCCACACCCATCTTTCCAAATTCCCAGTCCCCCTCCCTGCAGAAGTCAAGTCCTGCTTCAGCACGACAGCCCCTCTCACACTCGAGGGAATGGTTTGGTGACCCTCTGAGTTGGCACTCTGCCCACCTGAACACACCCAGTTCCTTCGCCTGCTCCTGGTGTGAGGGGATGTCAAGGTCTTCTTCCCTCCACGAATTTCTCCAAAATCGAGCCCATGGGCTCCTGAAATGTGGGCCCAGAGCCAGGGCCCCCACCGTCATATTTACATGGGCTCCTCGAGATAAAATCAGCTGGCACAGGTGGTAAAGAATCTGCCGGCAATGCAGGAGACCCGGGTTCGATGCCTGGGTCAGGAAGATACCCTGGGGTAGGGAATGGCTACCTGCTCCAGTATTCTTGCCCGGAGCATCCCATGGACAGAGGAGCCTGGTGGGCTACAGTCCATGGGGTCAGAAAGAGTGGGACATGACTGGGCGGCAGAACACACAGTGGTTCACCAGGACCACCTACCGATGCTGCTAATTTTTCCACAGGACGGAAGCACCTGCAGCAGACCAGTGGTGCTGACAGACAGCTGGAGGTTATGCCCTGCAGAGGCACACTGGGTCCACCTGGGCACAGCCAGTCAAATACTTACAGAGTGTGAGGGCAAATGAGACACTGCTGTGACCACGAGACTCCCACGTTCAGACAGCAACGTCTCTACTCCTCTGATCCATCTGAGAAGGCTTTCTGGAGGTGGAGGTGAGATTCCAGGAGGTGTGAGAGAAGGCAATAAGACAGGCTGGCACTCTGGGGCTGCCGGGGGGATGTGAGAGGCCTTAAAGGAACATTCAGAGCAAGGAGTGTTGAGTGGTTTGTACAACAGACTTTGAGATCTGGCATAGAAGCAAAGAATTGACGCTTTCAAACCGCGATGCTGGAGAAGACTCTTGAGAGTCCCTTGGACTACAAAGAGATCAAACCAGTCAATCCTAAAAGAAATCAACCTGAACATTCATTGGAGGGACGGATGCTGAAGCTGATGCTTCAATACTTTGGCCACTTGATGTGAAGAGGCAACTCACTGGAAAAAACCCTGATGCTGGGAACTACTGAAGGCAGAAGAAGGGAATGACAGAGGATGAGATGGTTGGCTGGCATCACCAACTCAATGGACTTGAATTTAAGCAAACTCCAGGAGATAGTGAAGGACGGGGAAGGCCAGTGTGCTGCAGTCTATGGGGCTGCAAAGAGTCAGACACAACTTAGAGACTGAACAACAACAAATAGAATCTCAGCTCTTTGGGTACCACCTCTGTGTCCTTGGGCAAGTTACTCCTCATCTCAGAGCCTCTGTTTCCTCAGATGGGGATAATGGTTCCTCTCAAATAAGTATTTATGTCCACTCACTGAAATCATTTGTTATAAAACACTTGACACAGGGCTTGGTACATAGTACCCACCAATAAATAGTAGCCATTGTGATATAATATAATTTCTAAATTTGGTTGAACAGCAAATACTGCTTTGAGCAGGTGTAGAGAGGGTTAAAGTCCATGCTTTGAATCCGAAGCCCGAGAGAAGGATCCCTTGCTGGAAGGGTGGTGGAGGGAAGCCCTGGGCTAAGACTCAGGACTGGGCTTTTGTTGCTGCTCTGTTACTCTTAAGCAACTTCTTCCCAGGTGCCCCTAGTCTTGGCTTCCTTACCTCTAAAAAGTGAGGTCCTTTTCAACTCTGGAGAACCTAATCTCTAAGCAGAGAGATTGGGCACAAGAGAAGAGAGTCAGTGAAGGGGACCAGGCAGTGTGGAGGTTGTTGCAGAAGAGCTGAGGAACAGAAAATCTGACAGAGAGAAATAGAATCATAGTTTAAGAAAGAAGAAAATGCCACCAAAGTTTTCCCAGAAAGACAAGAACAGAAGGGTGATCAAAACCTAGAGAGAAAGAAAAACAGGTGCAATGTGCAGTAAATAAGAATTTGAAGGGAAAATTATATATATATAATTATATATATAAAAGGAGCACCAAGAAATAATAACTCACATTTGCAAAGCACTTGCATGAATATTATTTCATTCTGTCCACAGAATACAATTTCATTTTGCAACAAGGAAGCAAAGAGTCAAGGAAATAACCTTGCCACTGTCAATAGTTTATGCAGGATGGAGCTAATGCTCAAATCCAGATTTTCTGCCTCACATCTCTGTTCTTGCCATGATAGTGTCAGTTACCATAGACCGGTGTAATGGGTCATCATATTTTTAAATTTTCTTAAGTATCAACATGCTGTTTGGATAATAAAGTTTAAAGTATTAAATATGTACATTCTTGTTAGAACCTTTATTCTTTACAACTCAGTATTTTAAAAGGACGACTTCGTTTGGATGTAAATAACTCTTTTCCTAGCTTCATTTTTCCAGCTGCTTCAGACGTGTTTTTATCAGAGCAGATGAGAAGTGTGACGTCACGGAAGGTGAGGCCCTGCAGGTCCCCAGATTAATCACGCTGTGTTTTGCCAACTGTCACCAAAAGATAGGTATTTATATTGTTTCCCCAATGACAGGGAAACATTGTGCATTTTGAACTTTTGGCTTTTTGACTATTTTTAAAAAGATACAAAGTTATCCAGACTTTAAATCTAGATAACATGAGAAACTTTAGATATTTTGGGGTGGGGGTGGGGGTGGGGTATAGTTAATTTACAATGTTGTGTTAGTTTCTGGTGTATAGAAAGTGACGGAGTTTTATATATATGTGTATATATATACTTTTCAGATTTTTTTCCATTATAGTTTATTACAAGATATTAAAAACAGTTCTCTGTGCTACACAGTAAACCTTCATTGTTTATCTATTATACACAGTAGTTTGTGTCTGCTAATCCCAAACACCTAATTTAACTATCCCCTCCCTTCCTTTCCCCTTTTGTAAACATAAATTTGTTATCTATGTCTTTGAGGAACTTTAGATATTCGAGCAGGCAACTATGTTACTCCTTTTCTCCAATCGGTTATTCAGAGTTTGGAAAGAAAGCATGAGCCTTTCTGCTTTCTTGGCTTTCAAAAGATTTCTCGGTTTAGATCAAATTAATCTATAGGAATATGAGTTTTTTCCTCTATGGATATTATTCCTCATGGATATTAAGACATTAAAAACCACATTTGCAAAGCACTTTCTGCTCTTCCCCTCTAGCCCTTAGGACAGCACTCCTACGTGGACGGGACAGGTGACCACCTCAGGAAGCCCAGAGAGTCTTTAGGTCCGCAGGCTGGTGTCTTGGCTGGGCCCGGCTGCAGCCGAAGTGCCTGCAAGGCTGTGCACTTCATATTCATGGGACACCCCAAACAGGGGCCCCTAGTAACTATGATCAACATCAAAGTTCCTGAAGGCAAAACTTCCCTTGAAAGTGTCTTTATATCCAACCTAGAACACTGCTTAGGGACAATGCACCTTGACCCAGGTCCAGCCCTGGCTTGGTTCCTTCCCCAGAAGTGGAAACTTGGCCAAATCACTCCACTTTAGTTCTCTCAGCTGTCACCTAGCAAAGATAAGGTCTTCTCTGCCTGCCCCTTTGAGATCAAGTGATAGTGTGAGATAGCTCATGGGAAACACTGAAGTAAACTTTTAGGACATAAGATATTATTACCATCAGCTTGAAACTATGTATAAACACATCTGCCTACAATTTGTCTTCACTCAATGCTTTTGACTGCTAAAATGTGCCCAGAATTCAGTTCAGCCTTCCAAGTTCTATAAATTCATATTGGGGTTTTCTCTTTAGCTTTAATGTTCCCACAGTGAGGGAAAACTAAAGGGGTTTAGGGGTTCCTGATGGAGACCCTTGAAGTGCTGAATGGTGGGCATTACACAGAGCAAGACCACATTTCCAGCTAGTTTCCAAAATTCTCCCCCAAAACAGCCAGATCCCATGGACCTTTGGTGCTGTGCCTGCCCTTTGAACCACCCACTAGCAGCCAGTATCCAAACTATTTGTAGAACATTTAGGTTCCCTTTCTTGAGTCAGAACAGAAGGCTCAGGACCCACGACCTTGAAAGTAATTGTCCCTGTTGTTGCTGCTCAGTTGCTAAGTTGTGTCCTACTCCTTGCGACCCCATGGACTACAGTACACCAGGCTTCCCTATCCTTCACAATCTCCCAGAGTTTGCTCAAACCCCTGTTCGTTGAATAAGTGATGCCATCCAACCACCTCATCCTCTGTTGCCCCCTTCCCCTCCTGATGTCAATCTTTCCCAGCATCAGGGTCTTTTCCAATGAGTCAGATCTTCACATCAGGTGGCCAACGTATTGGAGTTTCAGCTTCAGCATCAGTCCTTCCAATGAATATTCAGGGTTGATTTCCTTTAGGATTGACTAGTTTGATCCCAGTGCCTGGATCATTTTGCTGAAATATGTTCCCTTCCATTTACCACTCAGCCCCTGAAATCTTGCTTAACTATTATACACCTGTAAACAATAATTTGCTGTCACCTATCATGTACCAAATACTGCTCTGGCCACTAAGACAGCAGGAGCAGCCCAGCGTGGTGTCTGTCCTCATGACACTTACCCTTCCATGGAAGCCTCATTCTCCTGCATCCTCACACTCCTCATCTCAGGACTTTGCTACCACAAGAGTAGCTAATATGTATTGAATCCTGTTTATAGGTAGTGTCTCAGTCAATTGTCACATCAAACGTATGAATGGATACTTTTATCCCCATTTTACAGATGAAGATACAATCAAGGCTCAAAAAGGATAAGTAATTTGCCCAGGAACACATAGCTAATAAGTGATGGAAATGTATTTGAAAACAACTGTGACTTGACAATTCTTTGTACAAAGAAGTTTCTAATTTTCTCTATGGTTGGTTTTCTGAGTGAGGCTACTATTTTGTCTATAATGGTTAAGGATGTAAACTAGACTATGGTTTAAAAAATCTATACCTTAAAGTGAAATTCTGGTTATATTACTTACAAGTTTACTATCTGGATCTCAGGTTCTCTATCTGCAAAAGAGAATAATAATACCCCATTACTATCCCATGGAGTTTCAAAGATTAAATGAGACAACACTCAATACAATGGTAGTATATGTTATCATTCAACTTTCCTCTTAAGCACAACTTTTTCAATAACCTTGAATATTGGAACTTTTGACCATATTTAGAAAATCTAAAACAAATACTGAAAACTAGCTTCTCTCTAGTTGGATTGAGATGTTTGTGATGGAAAAACTAGGTGTTCCTCTCGTCTTTCCCTATTCCTACCTTACCCACAACACTGACACCAGAAAGTGGGTTTTTTCCCCACACCAAGCCATTTTGTGACACGAGATGAATGTGCTATGATTTAACTCAGTTCTGACACATCCCACGGTTTAAGGGCTCAGTCCCATGAGACTGCTCCCAACTTCAGATACCATTGCAAGTAATAAGGTCTCCGCTTACCTACAACTTTCATTCAACTTAAACTGCAAACTGGAGGATCGCATGACCTCCTCCCCCTTGGATTCAACTACTGACTAAAACAAGTCACCACACTCAGGGCAACATTTACTTACACTTACCTTTTTAAAGGATATGATAAAGGACACAGATGAGCAGCCAGATGAAGAGGTACATAGGTGAGGTCTGGAAGGGTAGGAGTTTCTGTCTCCACGTACATCCTCCCAGTGTTCACCAACCTGGAAGCTCCCCATGCCCCATACCATTGGGATTTTATGGTGGCTGCCTCAGGTAGGCATGATCAATTGTCAACCCCGTTTCCAGCCCCTCTGCCCTTTCTAGGGAATGAGGGGGTAGGGCTGAAATGTCCAAGTTTCTTATCATGACTCGATCTTTCTGGTGGCCAGCCCCCGTCCAGGAAGGCTCAAGGGCCCACGCAGAGTTGCCTCATTAGAACAAAAGACACTCATATCACCCAGGAGATTAAAAGAACTTTAGGAACCCTGAGTCAAGAACCAGGGTCAAAGACTAAAATACTAAAACAAAAGATTCTCCTAGCATTCTATTTACAAGGGATGCAGAAGCCCTATGATAGGAATTGGAGGGAGCAGAGACCAATACAAATATTTCTTCTCATTTCACAGTATATTTTCTTGAATTTGGACAGTATTACTTTTACCTGAATTAATTGCCAACATGAAAAAACCCATAGAAGTTTGGTGTCTCTTCCAAGACTGGACGATACTTTCCAGAAGAATACACACAATAAGTACTCACTAATTGACATGTAATTCTTTTGCATCCCCTCACAATGTCTTGCACAAATCTAAGCAACCAGTCAGTCAGTCAACAAGTCTTAATTTTTTAAAGAAAACTTTTTATTGAGTGATATTATCGAGTGAGAGTCACTCAGTCGTGTCCGACTCTTTGTGACCCCATGGACTGGAGCCTGCCTGGCTCCTCTGTCCATGGAATTCTTCAGGCAAGAATACTGGAGTGGGTTGCCATTTCCTTCTCCAGATTTTGTATGGGGGTATAGCTAATTAACAGACAATGTTGTGATAGTTTCAGGTGGACAGAGAAGGGACTCAGCCACCCATATACTTGTATCCATTCTCCCCCAAACTCCCTTCCCATCCAGACTGCCATACAACATTGAGCAGAATTCCCTGTGCTAAACAGTAGATCCTTGATGGTTATGCATTTTAAATACAGCAATGTGTACATGTCCATCCTCCCTAACTCCCTTCCCCCTGTCCTTTCCCCCAGCAACCATAAGTTTGTTCTGTAAGTCTCAACAAGTCCTTATTGACTCTCTACTATGTGTCTATCAGAAGTTGCTTAATAACTAAATTTCCTCCACTGATCTCCCTATCACAAAGAAAAATCACTGTGAATAGGCTACACCTCATAGGATTATGTGAAGATGAATGAAGACAGGGCATATACAGCCATGGCACAGACTAAGTGCCCAGTGAACGTTCACAACCAGGCTTTCAGAATGTCTGAACTGAAAGAACCTCAGGGATCCTCTTCTCTGAATCATCTCTTAAACTACTGACTGCAGGGTAACTCTCTGACATCTTATGGCAGAGCTTTGAGAGGCTAGGATTCTGAAGACCTACGTCCTATCTGTGACCTTTCTTCCCAGGCTTCTGCCCACATCTTGGAGCCTGAAGGCTGCCCAAGGCTTCTTCGGTTCAACACCAAACCATAGACGCTCCTATACTGGGTTCAATACTTCAAGGCCAAACACAAGGCCGGCCGGCCAGCCGTCCTCGGTTCTAGCCTGAACCTCCACGGCTCCAGCCACTCTGGGTTCCAGTTTTGGGGTGAGGAGTGAGGAAGACCAGGGAGCCGCCTTTGTCACCACTGTCCCCTCTCCTCTTAGTGCTGAGTGCCCTGGCTTTCCACTCACCCTGAGTCCCCGGGAGAGCTAGTTCTCCCAGTCTTCACTGGGCCAAGACTGGTGTGATGCAACGTGGCCCCAGTCATCAGCCCCAGGTTTAGTATAATCATCCTCGTGTGTGGATGACACACACACAGAGGCTGAGGGGCAATTAACCCCGGGCGGGGTGACAGAGCCTGGTGACTAACAGCATGCTTTGCTGTAGCTGGAGAGCTGGAGAGAAAATTCTAGCAGTCTCACCTGGGCCTGGATCCTGTGCGGCCCTCCAGGACACCCTCTCCAGGAGGTCTCCCGTAGCATCCAGGGATGCTCCATGGGGATGGAATCCCAGAGGGCGACGGGACATGTGTGTGGACGTTTCTTGCATCACTATGCATTTCCAGGATAGGGCAGAGTAGACCAGCTCATGGGCTTCTCAGGTGGTGTGGGTAAAGAATCCGCCTGCCAATGCAGGAGATATGAGAGACACAGGTTTGACTCCTTGGTCAGGAAGTTCCTCTGGAGGAGGGCACAGCAACCCACTCCAGTATTCTTGCCTGGAGAATCCCATGGACAAAGGAGCCTAGTGGGCTACAGTCAATAGGATCGCAAAAAGTCAGACATGACTGAAGCGACTTAGCACACACACGCACATAGACCAGCTCATGGGGGCATGTCTTACTTGATTTGTCTCCCCTAAGAGCCAGGAAGTGATCAGAAGAAGCAGATTCATGAATTCATCCCCCTGCCCCACAAAATTGCAGCTTTGAGATAGAATTCATATCCCTTATAATTTGCCTGCTTACAATGTATAGAGTTACGCAACTATCACCACAATGAATTCTAGAACACTCATCGCCTTTGAAAAGAACATGCCACCCATTAGCAGTCACTCTCTATTTCTCCTAGCTTACCTACCCCATAGGCGACCACTAAACTCCTTTCTGTCTCAACAGATTTGTCTGTTCTGGACTTTTCATATAAATGGAATCACACAGCATGTGATCTTCTGTGACTGGCTTCTTTCATTCACCATAATATTTTCAAGGTTCATTCATGCTGTAGCTTGTATCAGTACTTTACTCCTTTTTATTGTGAAATGATATTCAGTTGCAGGGCTTCCCCAGTTGCTCAGAGGTTAAGAATTCACCTGCAATGCAGGACCACAGGAGATGCAGGCTCAATCCCTGGGTGGGGAAGACGCCCTGGAGGAGGGCATGGCAACCCACTCCAGTATTCTTATCTGGAGAATCCCATGGACAGAGGAGCCCAGTGGGCTACAGTCCATAGGGTTGCAAAGGGTTGGACATGACTGAAGTGACTTGGAACGCACACATGCAATATTCTGTTGCAAGTTTATTTCACCTTTAAATGATCCATTCATCTGTTGATGGGCTTTTGGGTTATTTCTACTTTGTGGCTATTATGAATAATGCTACTACAAACATTTATATACAAGTTTTTGTGCAGACACCCATGTTTACAATTCTCTCAGGTATATACCCAAGATGGCAATTGGTGAGTCATATGATAACTCTTTTTCACAAATAATTTTGAGAGCTTCCCGTGTGTTAGGCCTGGGCTGGGTGCTGAGGGTTCTGAACAAGTCTGGTGAAAAAATCTGAACAAATTCTAGTGAAGAAAACAAATGAGGTTCTTGTCCTTATGGAGCTCAAGTTCTAAAAAGGAAGACAAGCAGAAAGCAAGAAAAAGTAAACAAGCACAATCATTTCATGTAGCAATGGAAAGAAAATTGATGAAATGGAGCAGAATGAAAGGGTTGCTTTGGGTGATGGAATAAGAGAAGGCCCTGGATAATGAGAACGAATCAGAGGCAGTGCTCTAGGTAGAAGGAAGAGCTTCGTGGAAAAGAGAGCAGCATTGTGGAAGCAGAAAGAACAAGGAAAAGAGTGGTCCTGGAGTCTCATAGGCCACAGACAGGGGTCTAAATTTTATTCCAAGAACAATGAAAAGCCATCGTGTTCTTTTAAGTAGGTGGAGTGGGTAGGGGGAGTGTAGTGGCATGATCTGATTCGTTTTTTTAAAAATCAAATGTCGTGAAGTGTAATTTATGTACCGTAAACTTCAACTTTCTAAAGTATGAAATTTGATGAGTTTGAAAAATATTACAGTTGCATAGCAGCTACTGCATTCAAAATAAACAATTGTTTCCATCTTCCCAAAAGTTTCTATTATGCCTTTTCTCAATCAATCTTCTGTCCACACTCCCAGACCCTGAAAACCATGGATTCACTTTTTGTGCCTTTTTAGAATGTCATATAAATTGTCATCATAAGTATGCACTCTTTATATGTGTGACTTCTTTCAGTCAGCATAATGTTTTGGCATATAGCAGCAGTCTGTTTTTTTTTTTTTTTTTACCGCTAGTGCTATTCCATTATACGGATATGCTGCAATTTGGCCCTTTACGAGTTGGTTGACATTTGGATTGCTTCAATTTGGAAATTATAAATAAAGCTTCTATGAATATTCATGTACATCTTTGTATGGACATGTTTTCATTTCTCTTTAGTATAAAATATCTAGGAGTGGAATTTCTGGGTCATATGGTAAGTTTATGCTTAGCTTTGTAAGAAAAACTAAATTGCTTTCCAAAGTGGTTGTACCATTTTTGCACCCCCACTAGCAGCATATGAGAGTTCTGGCTGCTCTGCGTCCTCACTCATGCTTGCTATTGTCAGTCTTTTAAATTCCAGCTATTCTAATGAGTATATAATAGTATTTCAATGTGGTTTCAGTGTGCATTTCTCTGGTATCTAATGACATTGAGCATTCTTTCCTGTGCTTATTAAGATAAGGTAAGTAAGTGAAGTTGCTCAGTCATGTCCAACTCTTTGCGACCCCATGGACTGTAGTCTGCCAGGCTCTTCCGTCCATGGGATTCTCCAGGGAAGAATACTGGAGTGGGTTGCCATTTCCTTCTCCAGGGGAACTTCCCAACCATGGATCGAACCTGGGTCTCCCACTTTGCAGGCAGACTCTTTACCATCTGAGCCATCAGGGAAGCCCTGGTGCTTACTGGTCATCTCCGTATCTTCTTTGGGCTTGCCTGGTAGCTCAGCTGGTAAAGAATCTGCCTGCAATGCAGGAGACCCCGGTTAGATTCCGGGGTTGCGAAGATCTGCTGGAGAAGGGATAGGCTACCCACTCCAGTATTCTTGGGCTGAAGCTGAAGCTCCAAAACTTTGGCCACCTGATGTGAACAACTGACCCATTGGAAAAGACCCTGATGCTGCGCAAGATTGAAGGCAGGAGGAGAAGGGGACGACGGAGGATGAGATGGTTGGATGGCATTACCAACTCGAGGGACATGAGTTTGAGCAAGCTCCAGGAGTTGGTGATAGACAGGGAAGCCTGGCGTGCTGCAGTCCATGGGGTCGCAAAGAGTAGGACACCACTGAGCAATTGAACTGAACTGAACTGATATCTCCTTTACTTAAGTGTTTATTCAGATCTTTTTTGACCCCTCCCCTTTTTATCTAGTTGTTTCTCTTTTTATTATTGAGCTATAAGAGTTCTCCTTATATTCTAAATATGTTTTGCACTCTCTGTATATATGTTTTCATATATTTTCTCCATTCTGCAGTTTATCTTTTTATTTTCTTAACAGTGTCTTTTAAAGAGAAGTTTTTATATTTGATGGAATTCAACATACCAATTTTTCCTTCATAGTTTGTGTTTCTCATGACTTATCTAAAAGTCATTTCTTGGGGAATTCCCTGGCAATCAAGTGGTTAGAACTCAGCACTTTCATGACCAGGCCCTGATTCAATTCCTTATTGTGAACCAGGATCCCACAAGCCACAATGTGGCCAAAAAAAAAAAAATTTTTTAATAAAAAAGTAAATAAAAATTATTTCTTAACCCAAGGGATTTTTCTCCTATTTTTCTCTAGAAGTTTTAAGGTTTCAGCATTTACATTTAGATCTATAATCGTTTTCAAGTTAAAATTTTTGTGTGGTGCGAGGTAAAGGTCAAGATCCATCTTTTTTTTTTTTTTTTCATTTTGAACATACAGTTATTCCAGTACCCTTTATTGACAAAACCATCTTTCCCCTATTGAGTTATCTTGGTATCTTTGCCAAAAATTCAACTGACCATATATATGTTGGTCTATTTCTGTATCCACAGAGCACATTAGCGTCTGAAGCAGGGAGCTAGATATCAGTCTCTGACCCCAGAGTAGGAATGAAATTAGGGCAGCCACATGACCCATGGGCTGAGGGATGCCCAGGACCCACCGGGGAGGGGGCACACACAGGGACTGTTCTCCACTGTGAAGAGGAAAGGGAAAGACTCCCAGCCAGTGCCTGGTGCTGGTCCCAGCAGAGGGGACATCTGAACTTAGAGATCTCTTTCAGCTTCTCTAGTGAGAAGTGAGAGAGGCTAGAGAAGGGGAAGGCCAAGACAGAGGAGGGACAGTAGAAGGGATGTTGTTGATCGATCTAGGCCTAGTAGGCATAGCTGGGTAGAATTAGCATTAGGAACCTAGGCATTCAAGGTAGAAAGACCACGAGAGCCACAAAGGGAGATGGAGAAGTCGGGGAGTGGGGAACGAACAACAGTCGCCACATGGGCCAGCACTTGAGCCTGGGGATGAATTACTGCATCACTGATGCTTGGGTCTCACCCCAGTCAAAGCTGTAGAAGAGAAGCTGGTCACTTGTATCTTTGAGATGCTTCCCTAGTAATTCTAATGAGCAGCCAGGGCTGAGAACCCCTGTTCTCATCCAGATGCTTTATCTTACAGAAGAGGAAACCAAGAGGCAGAGTTGAGTGAAGGCTTGAACTGGAATAACTGACCATCTTGGTTTGCCCAGGACCCTGGGGGTTCCCAGGATGTGGTGCTTTCAGCTCTAAAACCAGGACAATCCCAGAATGTGGGACTTTCAATGCCCAAAGTGGGTAAGCCCCCGGTTAACCAGGATGAGTTGATCATCTGAACTAAAATGTGTACCTCCCTATTTTCAGTAGCTCTTTCCATTTAAAACGATAGATTAGATGATCAGTGAATCCTGACAACCAACTGGGTGTCTTGCTGTTTGATCAAACCCCTAATGCGGCAGAGTTTTAGTTTCTAGCTGCCCCTCAGGACATGACATCCCTGAAATTCAAATACAAAGCAGTCAATTAGCCTCTGAGAGAACGGAAGTCAGGTGATCTCAGTAGAAGCCACATCTAGCTTTGCTCAGACGTGTTACCATGCTGGTTTCCTGACTGGGGGTGACAGAGGGGCTCCTTTCCTGGCTAAATTCTCCTAAAACAAGCTTTCATTTGCCATGCTCCTCTCCTCTGTATCACACTGTGTGCGCGTGTGCTTATCACAGTCGTCATTCTATATTTGTGTGATAACTGGATGGACCTCTGTCAAGATTTTAAATTCATTGAGGCCAGGGGCCATGTCTGTTTCAGCTCATTATTGCATCTCAGCATTTAGCGCAGTATCTGGCACATAGTGGGTGCTCAAGAAATGAGTAAATGCAGGCACAGATGAATGAATGAATCATGAATATCACTACCTATAATTGTGCCCAGGGAGTAACACTGCCCCACATCCTGCTATCACTGGGAGGTTTCAAACCAGTAGGAGCTAAGGGTTAAGTGCTTTCCTAGTGGGTCCTACACTGTTATGATAAATGTAATTCATCATCAGCTGAAATATTCAGGATGATAATGAAGGGTGTGCTATCTTTGCTATCTGCTTCCTGAGACATGACTACTTCCAAAAGCAGAGTTGCTGGTTAGCCTCAAGTCCAAACCATGCACCACCCTGCCTCAGTAACCTTTGACATCTTTATTAGTATCTGTGACATTCAGGGCTTACTTCAGCAGGGCCTCTGTAGCATTCCTAGTACGTTAATACAGATGGCCCATGGATTTATCATCAACATCATCACCATTATCGTTATTACCATATCTTTATTGAACATCCATCCCTATGTTCTAGTCACTGTACTGAATTCTGGCAAAGAGGTAGCTGGAGTGGGAGTTAGTAAGATAGTATTAACGCATGAGACGTCATTCCTGACCTAGCATCTTTTACCATTCAGCTGGTTGGAGAGATAAGATACGTACTTAGAAAAAGCTTATCAGACTCTAGGGCAGTTTGCAGTAAGTGCCAGAGACGTAGTACAGTCAAGAAGTCGTGCACAGTTTCAAAGGAGGGAGGGTGCAAGAAAGAACCGTGGGTTGGGCTTTTGTCATTCACACCCCCCATTTTCCATGTTCAGACACCAGTCTTTGGCTTTCACTCCCCCGTCCTCCACTCCACTTCCCAAACTCAAAAGGAAGCAGGACAGAGGTATCTTTGTGGAAACGGTTGCTGTGTCCCTCTAGACCCAGCACTAATTAGAATGTTGATGAATGTCAAATGAATGAGTTAGTCAAGGAGGGAACCCCCAGCTGCACCCTCACCTCAGATATAACGAGGTGATGCAGTCCTCCTGGTTTCACCCCACTGAACCTAGTGATGAACAGCCCACTGATGAAGTCATCCTGGTGAGTCATTTCCTGGCAAGGGGCCTGGAGAGCTTTGCTCGCTGAGCCTTACCGGACATGCTTGGCTTAGGGCGCCACCTGCTGACACTTCCAGGAAAGGCTCTCCAGTTCACCTCCTCCTTATCCACCTGGGCCAGCTTCAGAGTCCTCCAGGCTAGGAACTACAGGACACCAGAAGAACAGAATCAACTCTTCCAAGACTTCTCCTATAACCCTCTTGTGTGGCCTTGGTCTTGATCATCCTCTTAAGGGAAAATGTCCCCAGTATATCAGTTCTTTATATGTCCCTAACACATTCCTAACACAGAAGAACTGTACAAAAAAAGATCTTCACGACCCAGATAATCATAATGGTGTGATCACTCACCTAGAGCCAGACATCCTGGAATGTGAAGTCATGTGGACCTTAGAAAGCATCACTACGAACAAAGCTAGTGGAGGTGATGGAATTCCAGTTGAGCTATTTCAAATCCTGAAAGATGATGCTGTGAAAGTGCTGCACTCAATATGCCAGCAAATTTGGAAAACTCAGCAGTGGCCACAGGACTGGAAAAGGTCAGTTTTCATTCCAATCCCAAAGAAAGGTAATGCCAAAGAATATTCAAACTACCGCACAATTGCACTCATCTCACATGCTAGTAAAGTAATGCTCAAAATTCTCCAAGCCAGGCTTCAGCAATACGTGAACTGTGAACTTCCAGATGTTCAAGCTGGTTTTAGAAAAGGCAGAGGAACCAGAGATCAAATTGCCAACATCTGCTGGATCATCGAAAAAGCAAGAGAATTCCAGAGAAACATCTATTTCTGCTTTATTGACTATGTCAAAGCCTTTGACTGTGTGGATCACAACAAACTGGAAAATTCTGAAAGAGATGGGCATACCAGACCACTTGACCTATCTCTCTTGAGAAACCTATATCAGGTCAGGAAGCAACAGTTAGAACTGAACATGGAACAACAGACTGGTTCCAAATAGGAAAAGGAGTACGTCAAGGCTGTATATTGTCACCCTGCTTATTTAAGTTCTATGCAGAGTACATCATGAGAAACGCTGGGCTGGAAGATGCACAAGCTGGAATCAAGATTGCCAGGAGAAATATCAATTACCTCAGATATACAGATGACACCACCCTTATGGCAGAAAGTGAAGAGGAACTAAAAAGCCTCTTGATGAAAGTGAAAGAGGAGAGTGAAGAAGTTGGCTTAAAGCTCCACATTCAGAAAACTAAGATCATGGCATGTGGTCCCATCACCTCATGGCAAATAGATGGGGAAACAGTGGACACAGTATCAGTTTTTATTTTGGGGGGCTCCAAAATCACTGCAGATGGTGACTGCAGCCATGAAATTAAAGGACGCTTACTCCTTGGAAGGAAAGTTATGACCAACCTAGATAGCATATTAAAAAGCAGAGATATTACTTTGCCAACAAAGTTTTGTCTAGTCAAGGCTATGGTTTTTCCAGTGGTCATGTGTGGATGTGAGTGTTGGACTGTGAAGAAAGCTGAGCGCCGAAGAATTGATGCTTTTGAAATGTGGTGTTGGAGAAGACTCTTGAGAGTCCCTTGGACTATAAGGAGATCCAACCAGTCCATCCCAAAGGAGATCAGTCCTGGGTGTTCTTTGGAAGGACTGATGCTGAAGTTGAAACTCCAATACTTTGGCCACCTCATGTGAGAGTTGACTCATTGGAAAAGACCCTGATGCTGGGAGGGATTGGGGGCAGTAGGAGAAGGGGGCGACAGAGGATGAGATGGCTTGATGGCATCACCGACTCGATGGACATGAGTTTGAGTAAACTCCTGGAGTTGGTGATGGACAGGGAGGCCTGACGTGCTGTGATTCATGGGGTTGCAAAGAGTCAGACACGACTAAGCGACTGAACTGAACTGAACTGAACACATTCCAGTTATCTGAAGATTTTACCCTCTGCTCCCCAGCCCACACACGTGGGGAGCCAGGGTCACTCCCCACACCTCCAAGGATGATGGAGTGGGACTCCTGTTTCCCAGAGTTTCCTTTAGATCCGCATTCCTTCTTCTGCTGGTGCTGGAACTTTTGCTCGCCGCTCTGGGTTTTACATCCTATTCACATGCTCCTCTTTTTCTGCACCAAATACCCTACCAGAAAACACCCAAGTTGCTTTGCTCCCCATAGTGCCACCAATCAAAGGCTGTGGACGCAGCACATTTTCTAGAAGGTATAGAGTCCAAAGGGCGTGTTCAAGCATGAGCTGCATTGTCAAATAACTCAACACTGGGTGAGAGACGGGGAGGGAGGCTAAGGTCAAATGATGCCACTTACAGACCTAACCTCATTGTGGGAAGAGAGTCTCCAAGACAGCCCAGGTCAGTCTGGACAGGAGTTCTGTGTGCGCAGATGATGGCCTTGCCTTCATGAAGCTCACATCCTAGTGGAGAGAGATGGGCAAAAAGCAGCTGGACTGGTAAATGACTAGATGACTTCCATAGTAGTAAGTGTTACAAAGAAAACAAGGTGATAAGGAGTGATTGGTGGGAGAGAAGGGAGGGAGCTGCATAAAAATGATGTCAGGGATGACTTCTCCAAGAAGGTGAGAGGTGAGCTAGGATCTGAATGGTGAGGAGACAGAGCAAGGGGGAGGGAAAGAGCAAACTGTGAGGAAGAGAGGGAGAAAGGAGTCAGAGTAATAGCCTTTCAGCTTTGAGGTGAAGGGTCAGAGAGGGCCCCCCAAAGCTAGGTAACCAATGTGAATTTAAAGGACAGGAATTTCAACACACAAATTCAAAATTCTGCATTCACTGAAAGTGGTCACCCATTTTCAGTAAATTGATCACACTCGTGGATTTTTTTTTTTTTTTTTACAAGGGAGTTTTTACTTTTGTTTCTGTTTTGGTTTTGGTGGAAATCAAGGGAAGAAGTGCGATCATCACCATAGAACAGAAGAGAAAACATGATGTGGAAACAGAAACACACAGAAAAGACAAGCATGAGCTCACAGGTCACCCTGGGAATTCCTCTTGAGCAGGCTTCAGAGCACAGCCAGGCTGGGACTTGGAGCTCAAACCCATCTTAGATCCCAAGGAACAGGGAAAGAATTTGCAATGCTTCTTGCATAGTTGTACTTTTCCCAGTATCTCATTTTAACCTTGCTCCTAGGTACCACTGTTATTTCCACATGACAGGTGTGGACGTTAAGGTAGAGAGGTTAAGTAACTTGCTGAAGATGACATAACTCATAAGTGGAAGATTAGAATTCAAGTCTGACTCTAACCTTGTGCCCTGAGTCAGGCTCTATAGATGGCGTCATCGTTGCTGTTTAGTCAGTAAGTCATGTCCCACTCTTCGCAGCCCCATGGACATAGCCCACCAGACTCCTCTGTCCATGGAATTCTCCAGGCAAGGATACTGGAGTAGGTTGCCATTCCCTTCTCCAGGGTATCTGCCTGACCCAGGGATCAAACCCAAGTCTCTTGCTTTGGCAGGCAGATTCTTTACCACCGGGGAAGCCCACAGATGGCATACACAGATGAATTTTTTAATGAGTATTTCTCCTTCCGTCTCACCCCAACACTCAAACACCCCCACACACAATCAATCTCTCATTCCTTTGGCTCCCCCACAGTAGCTGGTCTGCTGAAATGTGAAAGAGACCTTGACTGTGCAGAATGGTGGTTCTCACCCAGGGACGCCTGGCATTGTCTGGAGACATTTTTGGTAGTGGCGTACACCTGGTGGGTAGAGGCCATGATGCTGCTAAACACCCTGCGATGCATGGACCCACAACAAAGCATTGTTCAGACCAAAATGTCACTCATCCTGAGGTTGAGAGACTCTGATGTGGAAAATGTCATCAAAGAAAGCCACTAGCCGGTCAACTTGACATTATCTTGATGACTTAACCTCAGTCAGGGGCTGTTTCTCAGCTAACAAAACCCAGAACCTAGGCATTATGAATTCTCTGCGATGCTAAGGCCCTAAAGAAATGATGCATCTCAAGCCAAACGGACTTGTGGACACAGAGGGGGAAGGAAAGGGTGGGATGAGCAGAGAAAGTAGCATCGACATCTAGACACTGCTGGTGATGGTGGTGGTGGTTCGGTGGTTCAGTCACTCAGTCGTGTCTGATTCTATTACCCATGGATGGTAGTCTGCCAGTCTCCTCTGTCCATGGGATTTCCCAGGCATATACTGGAGTGGACTGCCATTTCCTTCTCCAGTATATACACAACCATGCGTAAAATAGACAGCTGGTGAGAAGTTGCTATATAACACAGGGAGCCCAGCCTGGTGCTCTGTGATGACCTAGAGGGGTAGAGTTGGAGGAAGGGGAAGAAGGCTCAAGAGGGAGGTGATATATGTACAATTATGGCTGATTTGCATTGTTCAGCAGAAAGCAACATAACATTGTAAAGCAATTTTCCTCCAGTTAAAAAATAAATTAAAAAAAATTTTTTAAGGTGGACCCCGCAAACCAAACTAAAACAAGAACTCTCCCCACTATTCATAGATGCTATTGCACTAAACCCTAGAAAAACCAAAGGAGGAAAGTGAAAGAAAACCTCAAGTTCATTAAAGTCCTGGGGTATCAGAACTTTTTCCCCAGCAGGCAGGGCAGGAAAAGCCCTGGGCACTTACCCACAGCTGGGCACCACTCATCCAGGGCTGCTCCACTGGCACCTGGGAACAGGTGCCAGAAGCAGCCCTTCTAGAAAGATCCAGACTTGGAGACAGTCTGAGATCCACAAGCAGAAAGCCAAAGGGAAAGTGCCCAAGAGTGAGGACAAACACCACCCCAATAAGACCAGTGCATTCTCCAAAGCTGTGCTCATTAATTGACCACAGAGAAATTAAAGGGAAATAAATTCTCCCCAGAAGCAAACCGTCAGAAAACCAACTGCTCATTCAATTTGGAGACAATTCCCAGAGGAATGAACTTGATGGTCTCCTTTGAAAGTGCCTTCCTCACTCCAGGACTGATCAAGCCAGACCCTTCCAGAAAGATTCTAGTCCTGAGTACAGATGACCTGCAAGCTTCTGAGTGCTAGGGAGACCTGGATTCCTCTGCCAACCTCCCTTCTCACCCACACATCTTTCTCCTGCAGACATGTTGTCTAGGTTGTAGCGAGTCTTTCTTAGCCAGTAGCAAACAGGTCTCTTGATTTGATGTGGGATGTGTTGATTTTCCAGCTCAGCCCTCAGAAGGCTCTCTCGTGTCCCTCATTCACCAGTGCCAGTTCACAGGGGCCCCTGGGCCTGCGCTGCTGCTCTCTGCTGGCTGCCCTGTTACTTCCTGCACTGTAACAGCCCCCTGGGAATGTGTGTTACCTCCCGACCCCTAGTCTGCGGTTGGCAAGTTCAACAGTGCAAACTCTCAATGTGGGCAAAGTCGAGACTGAGTCCCAGATGCAGCCCACCCTGACTGTGTGACCCTGGATGATGGTTTTAACTTTGCCAAATCTCAGTCCTCTCATCTGTAAAGTCAGGGTTACAAAGGGCCATCTCATGGGGAGGTGTGAGGACGAAATGAGGGGATAGGGATGAAGTGCCTGACACGGTGCCTGGCAGAGGACCACTCAAGGAGCACCAGCAGTGATCGTAGCTGCCACCTTGTACAGGATCCAGCGAGGGCGGTGGCACCATGCTTCTCACGTGACCTGTGCCCGGCACGTGTTTGTGACTCGGGGAATCTGGTGGAACTCCTTGTTCACTACTGATTTCAGGCACACATGATTGTCTGATCAGTGTGGATTACAGACTCTGGGAAGACAGAGAGGAAAGCAATGCCGTGCAACAGGCAAGGTGGAGCCCAAGGCCTGGATGTCAATCCTGCCTCCTCCGGGATCATCCCAGTGGCTCCTTAACACATCAGTTTCTTTGTCTGGACAATGAGGCAGTGGCAACACACACCTCCTTTCAGGCCAGCACTAGCCAAGAGAAAAGGTGAGCCAAACATGCAACCACTCAGATGCAGTTTTTAAAAAGTTAATACCTATATGATAAAGAGAATCCCTAATACTTTGACGACCTGATATGAAGAGTTGCTGCTGCTGCGAAGTCACTTCAGTCGTGTCTGACTCTGTGACGAGATTGAGGGCAGGAGGAGAAGGGGGCGACAGAGGACGAGATGGTTGGAGGGCATCACCTACTCAATGGACATGAATTTGAGCAAACTCTGGGGGATGGTGAAGGACAGGGAAACCTGGTGTGCTGCAGTCCATGTGGTTGCCAAGAGTCGGACGTGACTTAGCGACTCAACAACAACAACCTATACGGTATAGAGTAAAAAGAAAAATTGATCTTCACATATTTTATTTAACCCAATTAATTTTTTTTAATGTTAAGTCTTTGAAATCTAACATGTATTTTTATATCCACAGCACATCTCAATTAAGACTAAGCAGGTTTCAGGTACCCAGTGGCCTCACATAAAGGGGTAGCTGCCACACTGGGCAATGCAGTTCTAGGAAGTTATAAAAAATTAAATGAGTTGATGGAAATAAATTAGTCAGTCCCAAGTAAGTGCCGGGTAAATGTTGGTGTTGTTACTTTACCGCTTGAAATAGACAGCACACAAGCAGCCTCTGAGTAATTTTGTGTCAAGATCTTTTTCTGATTCCCACCTTCTTATGTTATAAACACAACATACAGTAGAGGATAGCAGCTAAACCCATAGTGTCTGAAGTCAAATTGCCCAGGTTAGATCCTCTCTCTGCCACTTACCAGCTGTGAAGCTTTGAGAAAGTTACTTAACATCTTTGGGCCTCAATTTACTCATCTGTAGAAGGGGGGTAAAAATAGGCCCTCCACCATGGGCTAGTTGTGAGGATGAAATGAGGTAACTCACGTAAGTGCTTAGAACAGTGTCTAGCACTTGGTATCATAATAGTAGGTATTATTGTTCCATGTTTGTTAAAGAAAATCGAAAAATACAGAAAGGCTGGAAGAAAGTAATCAATTAACCCCAGAGTCTTTTCTACCCAGAATAACCACAGATGATATTTTTCTGCGGTGGTTTCTCAATAAAACTTGAGGCTCCACCTAGTTCCTCTCTTTATGTTCTAAAATGCCTCTCCCCGCTCCACACCCCTGTCAGCCTTTGAAGTCTCTGGCCCCTGAAGAGAAGCAAAGTGAAGGTCAAAGAACATTCCTAAGAAAACGAAGAAAAAGCAAAAAAAAACAGACT
This sequence comes from Cervus canadensis, assembly GCF_019320065.1. NCBI lineage: Eukaryota > Metazoa > Chordata > Mammalia > Artiodactyla > Cervidae > Cervus > Cervus canadensis. The sequence goes on from NC_057396.1 coordinate 25,672,102, forward strand.
TATGATTCAAGGCAACAGTGCTTTGTTCCACTGTCCAGGGACAGTCTGGTCAGTAATCGACATGATATCTTACTTGCATCAAACGTCAGTTGAGATGGGACCGCTGATTTGGTCACATCACAGCTTCGAGTGTCAGAGGCGTGACACGCCCACACGGGACCAGCCCAGGGCCTTCCCTCGGGCATGCAGGATGGTCGCAGGGCGCCTCGGCCACTCAAGTTTGAGCAGAGAATGCTTGTCCCTGACAGTGAACCCTCCTGCCAGATTTGCAGCTCCAGCTGTGGACACTTCTTTCTAAGGCACTGGTTCTCAAACTTGAGGGTGCGCTTATGAGATTCACCTGCTGAAATAGTTACACTGCAGATTTGACTGGGTTTGACTCTGCACATCTGATTGAATAGCTGTGAAGATACCCAGGAATCTGCATGCCACAGGAGATTCTGATGCCCTGTGGTCTGCAGCCCACTCTGAGAAATCCTGTTAATGTGAGGGGGGCAATTCTCTTTGCAGTTCACTGATATCTACAGACGCAAAGCTAGAGACAGTGATGGTGAGAGTGAGGGAGCAGAGGGGAGAGAGCCTTTCTGCTCCCCGAGTCTCTGACCCACAGTCCTCTCCTTGAAAACTCAGTGTCAGCCTTCCACCTGAGCACAGCCAGCACCCTTCACAGTTATTTTTAAATTGTGTGAGACTTCCCTGGTGGTCCAGTGGTCGAGAATCCTCCTTCCAATGCAGGAGATACGGGTTTGATCCCTGGTCAGGGAACCAAGATCTCACATACCATGGGGCAAGATCCCACATGCCTCAGGGCAACCAAGCCCACGCGCTGCAACTAGAGAAGCCTGCGTGACTCAGTTAGAGAAGCCCTCATGTACCACAAGGAAGACCCAGCATAGCCAGAGTAAAAATAAACAAACAAAATAAAAATGGTCCACGTCAAAAATATCTTTTAAAAAATAAAAACAGTGTGACTCACATATTACATTCCAAAGACAGTGGAAAGAAATACCATGTCTGGAGTCAAATCTGTTAACTTTGAGACTTATTAGCTATGTGATTTCAGGCAAGTTTTTTTCCTCTTTGAGCAACTCATCTATAAATAGAGACAAAGAAGCCAATCTGTTGGGATCCATTAAATTGGATGCTGCTACAATGCTACTTTATTAGAAACATACATATTACCATATGTAAAATAGCTAGCTAGTGGGAAGTTGCTATATAACAAGGGAGCTCAGTCTGGTGATCTGCGACAACCTAGAGGGTGGGATGGGGTGGGAGGTGGGAGGGAGGTTCAGGAGAGAGGGGACATATGTATACTTATGGTTGATTCACGTTGTTGTAAGGCAGAAACCAACACAACATTGTAAAGAAATCATTCTCCAATTAAAAATAAGCTTTTAGAAAAAAGAACATAAATAAAATAAAAAAATTTTTAATAAATAAAAATAAAGCAAATTTTGATACTGTAAGTGAACCAAACAGAGCAGAACCTCCTTCATAGTGACTAACTATACTTATTTATTTATTTATTTATTTAACCACTATTTATCACAAACCAGATTGAACCAGGTGGGCTTCCCTGGTGGTTCAGCTGGTAAAGAATCTGCCTGCAATGTGGGAGACCTGGGTTTGACCCCTGGGTTGGAAAGATCCCCTGAAGAAGGTAAACCTGGGTTTGATTGCTGAGTTGGAAAGATGCCCTGGAGAAGGGAACGGCTACCTTCTCCAGGGAAATAGTCCAGTATTCTGGCCTGGAGAACTCCATGGACTGTCCATGGGGTCACAAAGAGTCGGACATGACTGAGCAACTTTGGTTTTCAGTGTGAACGAGGCTCTGTGCTGGCTTTGGAGGCATGGAGATGAATTCAGGGAGCTGCCTTTCTACAAGACGCCCTCCAGTTGCTGGAGGAGGCAGGTAACAGCTCCCTACGAGACAGAAGAAAAACCAGAGAGGCAAGGTGGCTTCCCAGAAATATGAGCACCTTGCCTTCCCCACATAATCTTTTCCTACACATTCAGAGGTTGGGGAGTGGCCCACTGAGACCCATTCATCCCCACACAGGGTTGACCATGGAAAAGACATGGCCATGCCCAAGGGAAGTTAACCTTCAGCAAAACTCAAATTCACTAGGTGAGCTAGGGAGTGAAGCCTGATCAGGGTGCAAAACTCTTGCCTGAATGCACATCAAAGACCTTTGGTTATATTTATGCCCTAATAATCCCAGTTCTTGACATTTCCTCTAAGGAAATGATTTTAAAAAGAGAAAACCTTTACACGCAAAACTGATAGATCAAAAGATGTTTTAAAAAAAAAGCCCATGCCCTTTAATCTAGTAATTTCACTTCCAGAAATCTATTCTAAGGAAATAATAATGGAGTCACACAAAGAGTGTGAGGTGTACAGTTTGTTCACTTCAGTGTGTTAAGTGAAATTTTTTAGTCTAATGTTACACAAGAGAGGAATTGGCTAGGTAGGAAATAACAGCCAAAACCTTAAACAACCAGTACAAATAAAGGTTCTGAAGGCCCCTAGTATGCCAGGCTCCTAGTTGCCAGACTGTGAAAAGACTGGGGAGGGGTATCCAGGGCAGCCTGGAAGGGAAGACAGGGCAGGGTACCACTGGCTATCCCCTTACTTACTAAGCTAAATATTCAGATTAGATTCAGGAGAGTTATGAAGTCATTAAAATGACTGTGGGAACTTCCCTGGTGGTCCAGTGGCTGAGACTCCAAGTTCCCAATGCAGGGGTCCCAGGTTCAATCCCTGGTTGGGGAACTAGATCCCACATGCCACAGCTAAGCATTCTCATGCTAAAAGATCCTACATGCAGCAACAAAGATCTAAGATCCTGCGTCCTGCAACTAAGACCTGGCACAGCCAAATAAATAAATATAATTTTTTAAAGGACTGTGATTACATCTATATACATTTGTCAACACTCACCAGTTTATACACTTAAGATCTGTGGATTTTACTGTATGTAATTATATCACAACTTTTTAAAGTATTGTGGGATAGGGTAGTGGTTAAAAGCCTGTATTCTGGCCTCAAATGGATCTGGGTTGGAAATACCAGTTTCACCAATTCCTTTTCTAAGTCTCAACTACCTATCCGTAAAGTGAGGATACTGATAGTTTTTACATCATAGTATTGTTGTGAGATTAAGCAAGATGATTAATGAAAAAAACATCAACACAATGCTCAACACTTTGTAACTGCTCAGTAAATGTTAGCAATAACTTGATAATATGAAAAATATGTATGATACATATCATAACACATATGATATACATATGCATCATATATATAGATGTAATCATATATATACATATCATACATATATCATATATACACATGATACAATAAGAAATATAAAAGCCAAATAGAAAATTGTATCTGCAATATAATTAAAACCATATGTATATTTTAATGTTTAACCTTTGCATTATACAGAGAAAAGGATGGAGTGATGTCACCAAAATGATGACATAGGTCATTGACTTCACTCCACTTCACAAGAGCAATGAACAACTACTCATGGACAAGACATTCATTGTAAAAATCCAAGAACATGGAGGTGAGGATGAAACACCTCCTGTACCACAGAGACCCAGCAGACCATATTAGGCGGTTATGAAGAACAGCTACATGCTGACCACATTGCCCTTCCCCTAGGTTGGCACAGCCCCACACCGAGAGGTTGTCCCTGAGCCGATGGTACCTCCAGAGGGAAAAGGGAGCAAGTGTGAACATCCAGCTCCCCCAATGTCTTGGGAGTCCTACTCTGGTTTTGCCACAGGGGGATCACAGGGGAATCTGTGGAGCTCGACCACTGGGAATCAGATTGGATGGAGAAAAGAGGAGGGCTCATAGAAACCAGAGCTTGGATTTTGGCAGGCCAAGTTCCTACTAGCTACTCCTAAGTGGTAGCCTCAATCAGGAAATTTACTCATCTGTAGAGCAAAGATGTTGGTGCAGTCTGATCAGGGAACAAGGCAGGGTACAAGCCTGCCCAATTTGGAACCTCAAACAAAAGGTCTTGTCAGCCCTAGAGCCTGGTCTGGCCCTCCACCCAGCCAGGAAAGCCAACTCACAACCCTAACTACTGCTAGCCAACAAACCTAAACGGAACTCCTGGGAATCTCAGGAGCTCACCCCACAGCCCTGATTACAGTGGCGCTTGACTGGAGAACCCAGCCAGTGGCTCTGAATCTGCAGAGTCCACTCAGTGACCATGTCTGTCCAGGGAGTTTAGCATGCAAGTCTGTCTGATTTGATCACCCAACAAAGAACCTTGCCAGCCCTGAGGCCTGTTCTGCAGCCCTGACTGGCAGGGAAACTAATTTACACCCCTACCCAAAGCTTGGCACAGACCCTGGGCTGACCTGAACAAGAAACCTAAACAGAGCTATCTTGCAACTCTGGTTAGGGCACCAGTTGAGTGAAGAACCTGGCCAGTGGCCCTACCCGTCTGCAGAACTATGATGGTGGCTCATCAGGCTAGGGAAGTTTGATCCCTAAATAATAGCTTTGCAGGACCTACCCCAACAGGAACCTAACTCAGAGCCCCACTCACTGCTGAATACAGCCTTCAGCCTGTCCAGTCAGGGAACCTAACCAGAGCAAATAGGAAGCCGTGTATCCCATCCTATAACCCTCCTTCCAGTGGCATTCAGAGAGCATATCCCATAGCTTTTCCTGTCTGCAGGGCAAAACCAGTTCACCCATCTGCCAGGAAAGCCAGTGCACTTTCTTGTCTGATTTGGGTCCCTAAATAACAAGTCATGCTGGCTCTGCCAGTGCAAGGAAGCTAATTCATATCCCCATCTACTGAGTACGGTACCCAGTACCAACAACCTAGGAAGCCTGATCAGAGAACCCAGACAACCACAGAACCCATCTTATAGCCTTGCATGTGCAGGGAACCAAGCCAGCAGTCCTATCTAATTGTCCTCAGACAATGGAGTTCCCCAATGTCAGAGCTTGGGCAGTGGCCTCATCCAAAAATAGATCCGGATAGTAAGTTTCACCTGTCCAAGGATGTTTCCAGCTGACACATCTAGATCTCCTACCTGAGAGGTCTAGTGAACCACTGTTTTTGCCAAAGTGAAACTATAAAGCGTGGGAAAGAAGACTGCTTACTGAAATGTGTGAATATCAATGTAGGGAAGCAAAGATCACGAAAATCAAGTACATATGACCAAAGGAACTAATAAAGATCCAATAACCAACCCTGGGGAAATGGAGATCTATGAACTGTCAGACAAAGAATTCAGAATAATCCTCTTAAAGTAGTTCAAAAGCTACAAGAACACACAAATAGACAACTAAATAAGTTAGCAAAACAATTTATGAACAGAATGAAAAGTTCCACAAAGAATACACCACACACAAAAAGAAAAAAACAGAAATCCTAGCGTTGACAAAGTGACTAAACTGACTGAACTGAATAATTCAATAGAGAACCCCAACCGCAGATCAATCATGTGGAAGAAAGAATCAGTGACCTTGAAGGCAGGACAGTTGAAATTATCCAATCAGAGGAGCAAAAAGAGAAAAAAATGAAAAAGAATTAATAAAACCTATAGGACTTACGGGACACTATTGAAACAATATCTGCATTATGGGAATCCCAGTAGAAGAGAAAGAAAAAAGGCACGAAATATATTTAAAGCAATAATGGCAGAAAACTTCCCAAAACTGGGAGAAATGAACATCAGATCCATGAGGCCTAAAGAACTCCCAATAAGCTGAACCCAAGTAGGGCGACACCAAGACACATTATAATTAAATTGTCATAAGTCAAAGACAAAGAAAGAATTTTGAAGCTAGCTAGGAAAAAAGATAGCAAGTCGCATACAAAGGATCCCCCATAGGATAACTGGCAGATTTCTCAACAGAAACTTTTTAGGCCAGGAGAGCTGGGATGATATATTCAAAATATTGAAAGAAAAGAACGGTCAGCCACAAATACTAAACCTGGCAAAGCTGTCCTTCAGAAACAAAGGCAAGATAAAGAAGGTCCCAAATAAATAAAAGCTGAGGGTGTCATCACCACTAAACCTGCTTTACAAGAAATGGTAAAGGAAGTTCTTTGAATGGAAGTAAAAGGACGCTAATTAACATCGTAAAAACATATGAAAGTAGTGTAAAAATCACTGGTAATGATAAATACATAGTCAAAGTCAGTTTTCTATTGTGGTAATGGTGGTCTGTAATTCACTTATTAATATAACTCTAGTTTTAGAGTTTAAAAGTAAATGTATTGAAAAATAACTGTAGCTACAATAATCTGTTACTGGATATACAATATCAAAAATTTGTTAACACAGGGACCGAGCCTGGTACTCTGTGATGACCTAGAGGAGTGGAATGGGGGAGTGGGGGGAGGGAGACTCAAGAGGGAAAGGATATATGCATCTTTATGGTTGATTTGCATTGTTGTATGGCAGAAACCAATATAACATTGTAAAGCAATTTTCCTCCAATTAAAGAATAAATTAAAAAATTTTGTAAACTGTAACATCAATAACATAAAATGCGACAGGGAAGAGAAATAAAAATGCAAAGTTTAGGAATGCTATTGAAGCTGAGATATCAGTTTAAAACAGGATGTTAAAATTTTAAGATATTTTATGTAAGCCTTGGGCTTCCCTGGTGGCTCAGACAGTGAAGAATCTGCTTGCAACGCAGGGTACCTGGGTTCAACCCCTGGGTCAGGAAGATCCCCTGAAGAAGGAAATGGCTCCACTCCAGTATTTTTGCCTGTAGAATTCCATGGACAGAGGAGCCTGGTGGGCTACAGTCCATGGCGTCCCAAAGAGTTGGACATGACTGAGCAACTGATCATGTACACACGCATGTAAGCCTCATGGCAACCACAGGTTTCCCAGGTGGAACAGAGGTGAAGAATCTGCCTGCCAATGCAGAAGTTGCAAGAAACATGGGTTTGATCTCTGGGTTGGGAAGATTCCCAAAGCAGAGTAGGAAATGGCAACCCACTCCAGTACACTTGCCTGGAAAACTTCACAGACAGAGGTGCCTGGCAAGCTACATAGTCCATGAGGTCTCAGAGTTGGACACAAGTGAGCAACTAAGGATGCATGCACATGGTAACCACAGGGGGAAAACATGTACTCGTTACACAAAAGAACTTAATAAAGAGGTCAAAGCATTCTGATACCACAAGGTATCAAATCACAAAAGAAGGTAGTAGGATAAAAAACAAGGAACTGTGGATCTATAAAACAGTCAGAAAACAATGAACAAAATGGCATAGGTAGTTAAGCTATCAATAATTACTTTAAATGTAAACAAATTCTCCAATCAAAAGACATAGAATGGCTGAATAGATTAAAAAAAAAAAAAGGGACAGAAAACAAGATCCAACAATATGCTGTCTACAAAAGACTAGCTTTAATAAAGACACATGTAGACTGATAATGAAGTGATGGAAAAAGATATTATAAGCAAATGGTAATAAAACAAAACCAAAAAAAAAAAAAAAAGAGTAGAAGGTAGCTATACTTACATCATAAAAATAGACTTTAAACTAAAAATGGTAAAAGGAGACAAAAAAAGTCATTATATAATGATAAAGGGGTCAATTTATCAAGAAGATACAATGATTATAAATATTTATGTACCAAACATTTATGCACCTAAATATACAAAGCAAATACTAACATAACTAAAAGGAGAAATAAACAGCAATACAATAATAGTTGGAGACTTTAATATCCCACTCTCAACAAATAGATAGATTATCCAAAGAATCAATAATGAAACAGCAGATTTGAAGAATGCTCTGTGGTCATGTATGGATGTGAGAGCTGGACTGTGAAGAAAGCTGAACGCCGAAAAATTGATGCTTTTGAACTGTGGTGTTGGAGAAGACTCTTGAGAGTCCCCTCGACTGCAAGGAGATCCAACCAGTCCATCCTAAAGGAGATCAGTCCTGAGTGTTCTTTGGAAGGACTGATGTTGAAGCTGAAACTCCAATACTTTGGCCACCTCATGCGAAGGGTTGACTCATTGGAAAAGACCCTGATGCTGGGAGGGATTGGGGGCAGTAGGAGGAGGGGACGACAGAGGATGAGATGGCTGGATGGCATCACCGACTCGATGGACATGGGTTTGAGTAAACTCCGGGAGTTGGTGATGGACAGGGAGGCCTGGCGTGCTGCGATTCATGGGGTCGCAAAGAGTTGGACACGACTGAGCGACTGAACTGACTGACTGACTGACTGACTGACTAGACCTAATGGACCTGATAGTCTCATACAGCGCATTCTATCTAACAATAGCAGAATATATAGTCTTCTTAAGTGCAGATGAAACATTTTCTAGGATATACCACATGTAGGATCACAAAACAAGTCTTAGCAAATTCAAGATTGAAATCATACCAAATATTTTCTCTGACTACAGTGGTATGAAACTAGAAATCAATAACAGGAGAAAAACTGGAAAAATAAAAAATATATGGAAATTAAACAACACTCTCCTGAACAACCAATGGATGAAAGAAGAAACTAAGGTGGAAATAGAAAAATATCTTAGGACAAATGAAAACAGAAACACAACATGCCAAAACTTATGTGATACAACAAAAACAATTCTATGAAGGAAGTTTATAGTTATAAATGCATACATTAAGAAAATGGAAAGATCTCAAATAAACAACCCAATCATTTTACACCTTAGGAAACTAAAAAAGAACAAACTAACCCCACAATTGGCAGAAAGAAGGAAATAATAAAGATTAGAGCAGAAATAAATGAAATAGAGAATAGGAAAACAGTAGAAAAGATTAAAAATATTGAGAGTTGGTTCTTTGAAAAGACAGACAAAATTGACAAAACTTTAGCTTGACTAACCAAGGAAAAAAAGATGGAAGACTCAAATCAACTAAATTGTTAATGAAAGAGGAGACATTGTAACTGATAGCCCAGAAATACAAAGGATCAAAGCAGGCTTCTGTTAACAATTATATATTAACAAACTGGACAACCTAGAAGAAACAGATACATTTTTGGAAACATACAACCTACCAAGACTGAATCATGAAGAAACTGAAAGTCTGAACAGATCAATTCCTAGGAAGGAGATTGATTCAGTAATCAAATATCTCCCAACAAAGAAAAGCCCACATCCAGATGGCCTCACTGGTGAATTTTACCAAATATTTAAATAAGAATTAATGCCGACCCTTCTGAAATTCTTCCAAAAATCAAAGCGGAGGGAATACTCCCAAACTCATTTGATGAAGCCAGCCAAAAATCAAAGCCAGACATGGACACTGAAAGAAAAGAAAATACAGGCCAATATCCCTGAAGAATATAAGTGCAAAAATTCTCAATAAAATACTAGCAACTGAATTCAGCAGCACACTAAAAAGATTATTTACCATGATCAAGTGGGATTTATCCCTGGATGCAAGAATAGTTCAACATACGCAAATCAATAAATGCAATATATAGCATTAATAGAATAAAATAAATCACGCGATCATCTTGATAGCAGAAAAAGTATTGACAAAATTCAAAATCTGTTCATTACAAAAACTGTCAATAAATTAGATATGGGAGAAACATACCTCACCAAAAATAAAGGCCATATATACTAAGCTAACATCATACTCAATGTTAAAAGTCTGAAAGTTTTTCCTCTAAGATCAGAAACAAGGTTGCCCACACTCACCACCCCTGTTCAACATAGTACTGGAAGTCCTAGCCAGAGCAGTCAGGCAAGAAAAAGAAATAAACAACATTCAAATTGGAAAGGAAGAAGTAAAATGGTCTCTACTTGCAGGTGACATGATTTTATGTATAGAAAATCCTAAAGACTCCAGACACACACCCACACACACCCCCCCATATGTTACATCTAATAGGTGAATTCAGTAAGTTGTTGGACATAAAATTAATATACAAAAATCAGCAGTGTTTCTATATACTATCAATAAATTATCCAAAAAATGAAGACCACAATCTTACAACAACATCAAAAACAATAGAATATCTAGGAATAAATTTAACCAAGGAGAGGAAAATTTTCTACACCGAAATCTGTAAGACATTGATGAAAGAAATCAAATAAGACACAAATCAATGGAAAGTTATCCTGCTTTCATGGACTGGAGGAATTAATGTTATTAAAATGACTGTACTACTCAAAGCCACCTATAGATTCAATGTAATTCCTGTCAGGATTCCAGTGGCATTTTTTATAGAAGTAGAAAACTCAATTCTAATATTTATATGACACCACAAAAGATTCTGAATAGCCAAAGCATTCTTTCCTGAGAAAGAACAAAGTGGAAGGGATCACATTTCCTGATATCAAGCTATATTATAAAGCTTTAATAATCAAAACAGTATGGTTGTGTCATAAAAAGAGACACATCGACCAACAGAGCAAATCTGACCAACAGACCAGAAATAAAGCCATGCGCTTACGGGTCAACTAATATTTGACAAGAAAGCCAAGAATACTCAATGAAGAAAAGACAGTCTCTTCAATAAATGATGCTGGGGAAATTGGATGTTCACATGTAGAAAAATAAAACTAGATCTCTATCTTACACTACTCACAAAAATTGACTAAAATTGTATAGCAGACTTAAGACCTGAAATCATAAAACTCCTAAAAGAAACCAGAGGGAAAAAATTATTTGAAATGGGCCTTGACCACAATTTTTTGATATGACACCAAAAGCGAAGGCAACAAATTAAATATATAGGGCTATATATATTTAGCCCTATAAATAAATACGGCCATATCCAACTAAAAGGCTTCTACACAGCCAAAGAAGCAATCAACAAAATGAAAAGGCAACCTACAGAATGGGAGAAAATATTTTTAAATCACACATCTGATAAGAGATTAATATCCAAAGTATATAAATAACATACTCATTAGCAGGAAAACAAATAATCCAATTTAAAAATGGGCAAAGGGCCTGGATAGACATTTTCCCAAAGAAGATATTCAAATGGCCAACAGGTACCTGAAAAGGTGCTCAACATCACTAACCACTAAAGAAATGCAAATCAAAACCACAGTGAGATATCACCTCGTACCTATCAGAATGGCTATTACTTAAAAAAAGTAAGAGACAAATACTGGCAAGGATGTGGAAGAAAGTGACCCTTCCTTGTGCATTGCTGGTGAGACTGAAAATTGGTATAGTCACTGTGGAAAGCAGTTTGGTGATCTCTCAAAAAATTAAAAACAGAACTACCACCTAATCCAGCAATTCCACTTCAGGCATACATTCAAAGAAAACAAAATCACTATGTTGAAGAGATATCTGCACCCCCCATATTCACTGCACAATTATTTACAATATTCAAAAATGAAAATAATAACCTAAATGTCCAACAACAATGAATGAAGAAATTGTGGTATATATATACATATATATAGTGTGTATATATATATACACATAATATATGTATACTGTATGCACCATGCACTGTACTAAAGATTTTTTATGTATCTAATTAATTTAATCTTTGCAAAAGCCTTATGCAATAACTGCTATTATCCCCATTTCATTGAGAAAGAAACTGAGACTCAGAGTTACTCTATTTGCGAACTCCATGACATTCTTGGCTATGCCTTGCACACCACACCCTAAAACTTGGAGTGAATTTCCATAGATTCTTTATCCACCCAGATTTTGTGCTGCTGGGTAGACCCTGCTCTGAGCCCTCTCCTTCACACATCTCTCAGCCTATCTCTGAGACTGCCTATCCTCCCTTCCTTGCTGGGCCTGGCTATGTAGCAACTAGGCTGGCTCTGCAGCTTGCCCCAGAACCCACCCTAAAATCCAGTTCCAAGTTTCCCTGGACCCTCAGGCCAGACCCTGGCTACCACAGTAGCCCCCGGGTATGAGGGGTCACAGCCCCACACCTCTGCTTACACAGAAAATGCCCTCCCCACCAAAGGACAAAAACAACTCCTCACACCTCTGAAGACCTGAACGATCTAGAAGACTGTTTCACACTCTGAACAAAATCCCCCACCTAGATGTTAAAAGGTGAGAGAGCAGGGAGGGAGAGGAAGATGCAAAAGCCACTATGGTTGGAAAAGAAACCCAACGAGAAAATTTCTAGGCGGTTAAGCCACCTGCCCCCACAACAGTCCTTGGAGGAGCAATCGTGAGTATCAGTAAACAAAAAGGCTCAGCCAGGTTTAGAGAGTCAACCACTTGATGCTCAAGGTTTTGCTCTTCTTCACTCCACCCTAAATCTTATCTTGGGGACCACATGGAGTGAAAACAGGATGCAGGGGCAGGATATCATCTGATATTCACAGTACTGGAGGCTTAGAGACGTAAAGCCATTTGCCAGACTCAGTTGTTGTTATTCGGTTGCTAAGTCATGTCTGACTCTTTTGCAACCCCATGGACTGTAGCCTGCCAAGCTCCTCTGTTCATGGGGTTCTCCAGGCAAGAATACTGGAGTGGGTTGCTATTTTTCTCTCCAGGGGTCTTCCCAGACCAGGGATCGAACCTGTGTCTGAAACATTGGCTTTACCACTGAGCCATCAGAGAAGCCAAACTCAGTAGAGTTGGCAGGTTGCCTGACCCCATCTCGGCCTTTCCACGCAGATGGTTTGATGGAAAGACTAGGGCCAGTGTCATCACCAAAAATTCAAGCAGAGGCACCTGGTCATCGTGGCCAATAAACAAAGATGTAGATGAAAATTGTTGGCCAGAAGAGTACTCTGCAAAGTTGGGGGTCATTAGAAAGGCTAGTGTTCTTCAAGGAGGGTTCTCTGTAGACAGTATCCAATATTCTGCAGAAGGAGGGAAGGGGAGGCAGAAAGGTGGGTCCACACTCCTAGAACACTCACCCCCCTCGGCCTGGTCATCGTGGGCCACATCTCCTGGAGCGTTATGCCTGGTGTGGGCAAAGTGGCCACTATGCCAGTTGGTGAGATCTGCCCTGGAAACCCATTTGGTTCAAGCGCTGCAGGCAGCAGAACCAGAGCTGAAGTCCCAGAAAAGGAAGCAATCAGCCCCAGTGCTCTGCTCCCAGTCAGACAGGTCTCTGAGGGTTGCCAGCACTTGGCCTACTGCCTAGAGCAGAGTGGGGCCACAGTAATAGCTGGCTGGCTTAAGTGCTCCTTAAAGGGACTGAGGCACAGACAGGTGAAGTCGGTCTCCTAAGATCACACAGCAGTAAGTAGCAGGAATGAGATTCAATGCAGGACAACAGCCTGTTGAGCACTCAACCCTCTTGCTTTCCCCTCCACCCTTCAGTCTCTCTCCTCAAGGGCCAGAAAAATGTCACTTTCTTGTCTTAATCTCTGTAACTCCCAACACAGTGTCTGCCCCACACAGTAGGCACTTGAAATTTTTGTTGATCAAAGCTTAGAGGTCTGCCCTTAACACTGCCCATGGGGGTTTCCTTGCTAAGCCACATAGCACACTGGGCAGGAAGTGAAAGGATGAGGCCTAAGGGAGGAACAGGGAGGAAAGGTCCCAGGATACAAGGCAGCAGCCACTAGTTAGGATTGGGGGTAAGGGCCGGGGAGGAGGCGCAACAGACTGACCCCCGCAGAGTCCCTGAAGCCCACACCCCTCTCCCTAGGGGCCCACGCCAAGCCCTGCATATCCTGCTGGTGCTGGTCATGGCCTGGTTCTGCCCTCTGGTCCCTGTTCCTGCAACACTCTTCCCTCCCCTCTTAACCTGGTGACCCCAACTCGCCCCTCAGATTACCAAAGCTGCACCTCCTCATGGAAGCTCACTTGGGGCTTTCTCACCAAGTCAAGTCTCAATTACAGACTCTCCTAGCTCTTATCATGGTTGCAATTTTGCATATTATTTGGGTGATTATTTGATTAAAGCCTATCTCTCCTTCTAAACAATAAGCTTGGGACTTCCCTGGTGGTCTGGTGGTTAAGACTTTGCCTTCCAATACAGGGGGAGCAGGATCGATTGCTGGTCGGGGGGCCAAGATCCCACATGCCTCTCTGCCAAAAACCAGAATATAACAGTCCTGTAACAAATTCAATAAAGACTTTTTAAAAATGTGTTCATACATTAATAAATGAATAAATAAACTCTAAACTCTGACAGAGTTCTGATTTTCTTACCATGTCTTCCAGTGTCCTGCAGGGTCTGGTATTGAGTAAATGTTCAATATTATATATATATACTAAGTTGCTTCAGTCGTGTCTGACTCTGCGACCTATGGACTGTACCAGGCTCCTCTGTCTATAGGATTCTCCAGGCAAGAGTGCTGGAGTGGATTGCTGTGCCCTCCTCCAGGGGATCTTCCTGAACCAGGGATCAAATCCATGTCTCTTATGTCTCCTCCATTGGCTGGCAGTTTCTTTCCACTAGCACCACCTGGGAAGGCCTATATATATGGTGAAAGTGAAAATCGCTCAGTCATGTCCGACTATTTGTGACCCCATGGACTATACAGTCCATGGAATTCTCCAGGCCAGAATACTGGGGTGGGTAGCCTTTCCCTTCTCCAGGGGATCTTCCCAACCCAGGGATCGAACCCAGGTCTCCCTCATTGCAGGCAGATTCTTTACCAGCTGAACCACAAGGGAAGCCCCATGTATATGATGAAGTACACCATATATATATATAATGAAGGATGGTGAAGGACATGGAAGCCTGGCATGCTACAGTCTATTGGGTCACAGAGTTGGACATGACTGAACTACTGAAAAACAACAACAATATATATATATTTATATATAGTCCAGGTATGATTGAATGAATATGGAAATAAATGTTGAAACTGATCACTCCGGTATGATGAAAATGGCTCCCCAGAAGCTATTCATGTCCTGATCCCTGGAACCTATGAATGGTCCCTTGTATGGAAACAGAATCTTTGCAGATGTAATTAAATTAAGGGTCATCAGAATGAGTCCTACATGCATTCATATTTAGGTTCCTGAGAAATTTTTGTAAATAAAGAGACAGGGAGCTTTGACCCACACACTTCACCCTGACTGCCTTGAGTTCTGGGTCTCTCCCAGTTGTACCCAAATGCCTACAACAGATCTCAACCTAGTTATTTGTCTGGCAGCCTCCAACTGGCCTACAGCTGGAATGTCCCATTTGCTTCTTTTTGTGTGTGGCTGGTGGGAATAGGCATGAAGAACAGGAACATGGGGGTGTGGGTGTGGTCAGACAGACCAGGACTGAACCATTTTCTGAGCAACCCTGGGAAAGTCATATAACCTCTCAGCTTCCTTGTCTGTAAAATAAGGAAAGTATATCTCAAATAGGATCAGTTGAAGTAATAACAGCACATTTTGTTGTTGTTGTTTAGTTGCTAAGTCATGTCTGACTCCTTGAGACCCCATGAACTGCATCAAGCAAGCCAGGCTCCTCTGCTCGTGGAATTTCCCAGGCAAGACTATTGCAATGGGTTGCCATTTCCTTCTCCACACATTCTTCCTGACCCAGGGATCAAATCCAGGTCTCCTGAATTGGCAGGCAGATTTTTTACCACTGAGCCACCAGGGAAGCCCAATGATAGCACATTACCCAGCACAGTAATGAATGCTAGGTTTCCAAAAATTTCCCCTTACTTTTAAACTAAACATCCTCCAAGGCAAACACAGTCTCCTTTTCATTTTTGTCCCCTGGTGCTAATCACAGTGGCCGATACAGGGCAATTCAGTTCAGTTCAGTAGCTCAGTCATGTCCGACTCTTTGTGACCCCATGAACTGCAGCACGCCAGGCCTCTCTGTCCATCACCAACTCCCAAAGCTTACTCAAACTCATGTCTATTGAGTAAGTGAAGCCATCCAACCATATCATCCTCTGTCGTCCCCTTGTCCTCCTGCCTTCAATCTTTCCCAGCATCAGGGTCTTTTCAAATGAGTCCGCTCTTTGCATCACGTGGCCAAAGTATTGGAGTTTTAGCTTCAGCATCAGTCCTTCCATTGAATATTCAGGACTGATTTCCTTTAGGATGGACTGGTTGGATTTCCTTGCAGTCCAAGGGACTCTCGAGAGTCTTCTCCAATACCACAGCTCAAAAGCATCGATTCTTTGATGCTCAGCTTTCTTTATAGTCCAACTGTTACATCCATACATGACCAATGGAAAAACCACAGCTTTGACTAGATGGACCTTTGTTGGCAAAGTAATATCTCTGCTTTTTAATATGCTCTCTAGATTGGTCATAACTTTTCTTCCAAGGAGCAAGTTTCTTTTAATTTCATGGCTGCAGTCACCATCTGCAGTGATTTTAGAGCCCCAAAAATTAAAGTCTGTCACTGTTTCTACTGTTTCCCATCTATTTGCCATGAAGTGATGGGACCAGATGCCATGATCTTAGTTTTCTGAATGTTGTTTTTTAAGCCAACTTTTTCACTCTCCTCTTTCACTTTCATCAAGAGGCTCTTTAGTCCTTCTTCACTTTCTGCCATAAGGATGGTGTCATCTGCATATCTGAGGTTATTGTTATTTCTCCCAGCAATCTTGATTCCAGCTTGTACTCGTCCAGTCCAGCATTTCTCATGATGTACTCTGCATATCAGAGAAGGCAATGGCACCCCACTCCAGTACTCTTGCCTGGAAAATCCCATGAACGGAGGAGCCTGGTAGGCTGTGGTCCATGGGGTCACGAAGAGTCGGACACGACTGAGCAACTTCACTTTCACTTTTCACTTTCATGCATTGGAGAAGGAAATAGCAACCCACTCCAGTATTCTTGCCTGGAGAATCCCAGGGATGGGGGAGCCTGGTGGGCTGCCATCTGTGGGGTCGCACGGAGTCGGACACGACTGAAGCGACTTAGCAGCACCCTGCATAGAAGTTAAATAAGCAGGGTGACAATATACAGCCTTGACATACTCCTTTCCTGATTTGGAACCAATCTGTTGTTCCATGTCCAGTTCTAACTGTTGCTTCTTAACCTGCATATAGATTTTTCAGGAGGCAGGTCAGGTGGTCTGGTATTTCCATCTCTTGAAGAATTTTCCACAGTTTGTTGTGATCCACACAGTCAAAGGCTTTGGCATTGTCAATAAAGCAGAAGTAGATGTTTTTCTGGAACTCTCTTGCTTTTTCTATAGCCCAACAGTTGTTTGCAATTTGATCCCTGGTTTCTCTTCCTTTTCTAAATCCAGCTTGAACATCTGGAAGTTCATGGTTCACATACTGTTGAAGCCTGGCTTGGAGAATTTTGAGCATTACTTTGCTAGCGTGTGAGATGAATGCAATTGCTCAATGAATATTAGCAGTTTTGAGTTGTTGACCTAAGAGGGAGAAGGGTCATGAGGAAGATGTGGCAATATGGACTTTGTCATCAAAGCGGATCCTCAGAGGACCTGAGTTACTGACTTATGCTTTAGTATGTGATGACCAGAGTTGGCGTAGGGAGGAAAATTAAATGGAGAAGGGGAAAGAATTGAGTTCTGAGCTCAAGAATATATGTGTAATAAATATATTCTCAAGAAAATATGTGTAATAAACAGAGGAGCCAGAAAAAATATTTCATATATGGCTGTACAAGGAGCATCTCCTGGGAGCAATGGATGGGCAAGCATCTCGTGGAAACTCTCTTGTTAATTTATAACTGTGGACACAAGTCATGACCACTTACAAAAATATCATGAATCTCAGAGTATCTATTACTGTTTACTTCAGCTTTCTGAAATTAGGCTTAGAATTTCTACAACTGGTCACGGGGGCTCAGTGGTAAAGAATTCACCTGCAATTCAGGAGACTAGGATTGGATGATCCCTGGACTGGGAAGATCCCCTGGAGGAGGGCATGGCAACTCACTCCAGTATTCTTGCCTAGAGAAGCCCATGGAGAGAGAAGCCTGGCGGGTTATAGTCCATGGGGTCTCAAGAGAGTCAGACACAACTGAGCGACTAAACAATAACAACCATGCATTAAAGTGTTGATACAAAGTGAAGTGAAAGTTGCTCAGTCGTGTCTGACTCTTTGTGACCCCATGGACTACACAGTCCATGGAATTCACCAGGCCAGAATACTGGAGTGGGTAGCCTTTCCCTTCTCCAGGGGATCTTTCCAACCCAGGGATCGAACCCAGGTCTCCCACATTGCAGGCAGATTCTTCACCAGCTGAGCCACCAGGGAAGCCCAAAGAGTTGATAAATGGTATATATTTCTGAACACTTGTTACTTAATCAAAGAATTTTTATGTGTTAAAAAATGTATTTACCAAAGTTTTGTGGGGTTTTTGTTCTGTTTTGTTTTTGGTGGTCCTGTGTGGCATTCAGGATCCCACTTCCCTCACCAGGCTGCAAACCTGCACCCCCTGCAGTGGAAGCACAGAGTCTTAACCACTGGACCACCAGGGAAGTCCCTAACCAAAGTTTTAAGAAGTGTAAAAAAAAAAAAAAAACTCACCACATGCAATAACTCTAAAAAGCTTCAGGAAAAAATGCTCATTTTTCTCTCATGCGGCCTGAGAATTTTACACTTGGGTTATTTTGGTGTCCTGGGAAGAGGTGCTGGGGGAAGAGAAAAGGGTAAGTTAGTGCAGGCAGAAAGAAGGGGCTACTGGCCACCAGAGAAACCAGCAGGACTTCCCAGTATGAGTTACCCAGCTACTGGCTTGTGAAAAAGAGTTTGGAAGAAGGTGAGAAGGGCAACAACTTATTCGTTCTTTTGTCCCCAAAGGTCAGATGGCCACAGAATGAATCTGGGGGTGAGGTGTGAACTTGCCTTTATCTAACTGAGCTCCTCTTTTCTGACTTTCATTTTCCTATAAATTATATTCAACTGCACCCTCGAACTGTAGAGCTTCCCTCTTCCGTGCCGCCTCCCACGTACCCATCCGCTAGGCACATGTGCATGCTTTCTACACACCATGCCCAGCTGGCATCCAGTTATCATTTCTTGTACTTGTCATTAATTCTGTGAAAGAGGAAAGGTCTTATTTCCAATATGTCCTGGGGAAAGTGCTAGAAGAGAATCAGGGGCACAGATGATTTGACCTTCACATAAGGACTCCAGGATTCCTCGGGATGGCAAGATCTTCTGGAGCCATAAGTGATGGGGCGTACAGGTTGGGGTTGTGACCTGGGCAAGATATGCTTGGCCTGGCATTGACCAGAAAGGAGACCCAACCCATAGGAAAATTACCAGCAGTACTAATACCCTAGTTGTTTAGTCACTCAGTCATATCTGACTGTTTGTGACTCCATGGATTGTAGCCCGCCAGGCTTCTCTGTCCATGGGATTCTCCAGGCAAGAATATTAGAGTGGGTTACCATTTCCTTCTCCAGCGGATCTTCCCAACCCAGGGATCAAACCCACGTCTCCTTCCTAACAGGCAGATTCCGTACCATTGAGCCACCAGGGAAGCCCTGCATGTATATTATATCTTAGGGTTTACAAAACACTTTACGCCTAAGTTGGTCCTTCTGATAAGTGGTTTATTAAAGTAAGCATGTACTGAAAGTACATGTTCCTGATCAGGCCAGTGTCTGACTAATTTTTGTATCCCACATTATCTAGTTAAGGGTACTTAACAAATGTTTGCTTGCGATAAAGCTCTTGACAACTCTAATAGGCTGCAAGAAGAGGTATCGTCTTTATTTGATAGCTAAGAAACCTGAGACCTGGGGAATTTGTGACCTGTTCAAAGTCACAGATGGCAACTGACAACCTGGGGCTGGAACCCCAGTCTCAGGTCTTCCCACCCAGCACTCCAGCTGCCACTGGAGGTACAGCAGAATGGAAACCTTTAAATACTTGAAACTGAAAAACCATAATTCAAAGGGTTACGAGCAATTTCTACATCAGAGAGTAGCACTTAGGATTTGTCTTTAGGTGGAAACCTCCCTCTGTCCTGGGTGAGCCTTCTTACTCATGCCAATAGAAAGTAAGCACAAGCCATTATTTTGGGCAAGGCCCTGGACATCAGTGGTGGACCCCAGGCAGGTGCCTCAGACCAAGGTCTAGAGGTTTTATTCCTCAATGTCAACTGAACATCTCCTTAGCAGATCTCCTGGAGAAGTTAGAGAAATGTTTCCCCCAGTCTGAATTCAGGCTGTCACATCCCACACCGGGAAATCACTGTTCTTTGTCCTGGTCTTTCTCATAGAAGGCCAGGAACCCAGATACATGCAAGAGGAGCAGGCAGACCTGGTCTCTTCCCCTCCATGGAGGAACCGCTGTGCAAGCCCTGGATGGGGCTTGACGTGCCAATGTCTGGGCCTCCCAGCTGCTCTGCCACCTGCCCTGTTATCTAAGGCCAAGGCAGACTTAAGGAAACTTGCCAGCAACTAGCCATTTTGTGGGCAAATGGAGCCAGGCTATACCTTGGAGGCAGGGCTAGGAATTTCCCTTGAAGGATTCTGAGGTTCTTCCTGTGAATCATCTTAAAGCAAAAAAGAAGAAGTGGGCTTTGAGCAGCAGAAAGGAGTCCTCTCCTCTCTCTGGGGGCAAGAAAGTTGTTCAGAAAGGCCTGGAAATTTCCACACATGGGAAGCTAGCTGATTTCTTCTGCCACAATGACTGCCAGAAGCTGAAGGAAAGTTGGTGCGAGCTCTGAGAGGCTAATTCTTGAATTAGTTGAAAATTATCTCTTTGGTACTTCTGCTATTTGCAAGCCTCCAACAGAAAGTCAAAATGTGATAGGCCCTGTGTCCACCCTAGAAGTGAGCAGCTGCAGCCCAGAGACCCTAGGAGGTGAGGCGTGAGGCTGCCAGGACAGCCCTGGGCATGAGACACTTCTCAGGAGCACCCCACAAGTCCTCTGGGAATGGAAACCCAAGAGCAGATGAATTTCCCCCATGTATAGGATGGAAGCTCAGACTGCTGCTAAGTTTAGAATTAAAGGGAAATAAAACCCCTAAAAACTGGAGAAGTCAAAGTCATCAAGACTCCAGAAGAACACATCTGTTTCTTGAAGTGAAGGTGATTTTTTTTTTTTTGTCAATGTTCTTAACCTCTCAAATCCAGGTTCCTGAGAGTAATGCCAATGGACAAGGTCCTCACCCTTCCTGATAAGACGGTTGGAAGTGGGAAGGAGTCCAAGTGTGGCCAAAGGCCCCACTCATACTGGGGTGGGCGGGGCTCAGAATGAATACAGTCAGGAGAAAGGACAAGTGAATGAGGACAATGAGAAAGGGCACTGGCTCCCTCTAGCCTATATGAGGCCTTTCTGCTGAACATTTCTACTAGCCATTTATTTGGGAAGCCTTTCTTAGTTGTCAGAACACTTCTGCATCTGGCTTTACAAGAGCCCAGAAAGGTTACAGTTCTTCCAATCTTGTCATCAGCTAATAGAGGTAAAGAGACTGGTCCAAGGGCACATACCTGGCAGTGTCCAAGCTGAAGTGAGAAAGAGGTCTCTGTTTCTGAGGCCCACAGCCTCCTCCCAGCAGCCTTGTGAGTCTTGACCACTGATCTAGAATGATATCCCTGGGGTAGACTACAGAATTGACACAGCTCTTGGCCCCAGCTCTGCTGATTCAAGGGAATTAGCAGGGGAGGTCCCTTACCTGGGAGACCAGTATTTCTTCCTCTTTTCTCTTTGTTAATAGGCACAAGACATGACACCCACATGGTCTTTATAGTTCCACAAGCTTAGTTGCTGGGGCACGTCAGGCAAAGAGCTGAAATTCAATCAGGAGACCAGGGTTTTGACTCTGCCACTAACTAGCTGAGTCACCTTGGTTCGTTATCTCTGGGCTCTGGGTTTCCTCTTCTAATTAGAATGCAAATCTGGCATGTCTCTCTCCTGCCCAAAACCCTTTAGAGAGGACTATCACCCATCCAACTAAAATTCAAGCAACTCCCCATTCAGGTCTGAGCCACCATCTGAACAGAAGAATAAGGGACAATCAAAAGGGGGTTCGGTCCCTTCTTATCTGTTCTATTCTCAGCCAGAAGAGTTGGGCAGACCATGAAGGAATATACCCGTTAATTACGTTTTGTAACCAACAGCAAGAAGGCTTCTCCTGGGGCTGGGCTGGCCTTTGGTGGCCCCTTCCCCCTCACATCTGTCATTCTACTTGACCCAATGACTACCAAGTATTCCCAGGCAGCTTCCTTTTCTTTGATTTACTCTCAGGGTTGGTTCTTTTGAGATCTCTCTCCCTGTTAGGTGTAGCTCTGACACAGTGATCACAGGCCTGGATCTTCCCTAATCACCAGCCCAGGGACAGAAAGTGGGAACTGTGTCTGCTACCACACTCAGGCTGGACTTACTGCTGCTCAGATGCCCACCCTGCTGAAACAGGTCACCTCAGATTGGGGCTTGAACCCTTGTTTTGGGACTCAAACCCACATGGCCAGGACACAACCCTGGCCAAAACCCCATGGTCTTTCAACTAAGGTCACACATCTGGTTTCAGGACTTAATGAAGCTCAGGTTCTTTATGTCTAGTCTCAGAAAGAATTCATTGAGAGACAAAGTGACAGGATTTAGAGAGAAACACACTCCACAGACAGACTGTGGGCCATCTCAGAAGGTGAGAGTGGCCTCAAATCATGGTACGGTTAGCTTTTATAGGCTGGGTAATTTCATAGGCTAATGAATGGGAAGATTATTCCAACTATTTTGGGGAAGGGGCGGAGATTTCCAGGAACTGGGCCACCGCCTACTTTTTGGTCATTGATGGTCAGCCTTGGAACTGTCCTGGTGACTGTGGGTATGTCATTTTGCTTGCTGATGTGTTGTTGTGCAATCGCTCAGTCGTGTCCAACTCTTTGAGACCCCAGGAAGCATGCCAGGCCTCACTATCCTTCACCATCTCCCAGAGCTTGCTCAAAGTTATTTCCATTGAGTCAGTGATGCCTTCCAACCATCTCATCCTCTGTCATCCCCTTCTCCTCCTGCCCTCGATCTTTCCCAGCATGAGGGTCTTTTATAATGAGTCGGCTGTTTGCATTAGGGAGCCAAAGTATTAGAGCTTCAGCTTCAGTCCTTCCAATGAATATTCAGGACTGATTTCCTTTAGGATGGACTGGTTGGACCACCTTGAAGTCCAAGAGACTCTCAAGAATCCTCTCCAAAACCACAGTCCAAAAGCATCAATTCTTTGATGGTCAGCCTTCTTTATGGTCCAACTTTCACATCTATACATGACTACTGGAAAAACCATAGCTTTGACTAGACGGACCTTTGTTGCCAAAGTAATGTCTCTGCTTTTTAATATGCTGTCTAGGTTGGTCATAGTTTTTCTAACAATTAGCAAGCCTCTTTTAATTTCATGGATGCAGTCACCATCTGCAGTGATTTTGGAGCCCAAGAAAATAAAGTCTCTCACTGTTTCCAGTGTTTCCCCATCTATTTCCCATGAAGTGATGGGACCCGATACCATGACCTTAGTTTTCTGAATGTTGAGTTTTAAGCCAACTTTTTCACTCTCCTCTTTCACTTTCATCAAAAGGCTCTTTAGTTCCTCTTTGCTTTCTGCCATAAGGGTGGTGTCACCTGCATATCTGAGGTTACTGATATTTCTCCCAGCAATCTTGATTTCAGCTTGTGTTTCATCCAGCCTGGCATTTTGCATGATGTACTCTGCATATAAGTTAAATAAGCAGGGTGACAATATACAGCCTTGACATACTCCTTTCCCAATTTGGAACCAATCTGTTGCTCCATGTCCGGTTCTAACTGTAGCTTCTTGACCTGCATACAGATTTCTCAGGAGTCAGGTCAGGTGGTCTGGTATTCCTATCTCTTTAAGAATTTTCCACAGTTTGTTGTGATACGCACAGTCAAAGGCTTTAGCATAGTCAACGAAGCAGAAGTAGATGTTTTTCTGGAATTCTCATGTTTTTTCTATTGTCCAACAGATGTTGGCAATTTGATCTCTGGTTCCTCTGCCTTTTCTAAATCCAGCTTGAACATCTGAAGTTCTCAGTTCACATACTGTTTAAGCCTTGCTTGGGGAATTTTGAGCATTACTTTGCTAGCATGTGAAATGAGTACAATTGTACAGCAGTTTGAGCATTCTTTGGCATTGCCTTTCTTTGGGATTGGAATGAAAATTGACCTTTTCCAGTCCTGTGGCCACTATTGAGTTTTCCAAATTTGCTGGCATATTGAGTGCAGCACTTTCACAGCATCATCTTTTAGGATTTGAAATAGCTCAACTGGAATTCCATCACCTCCACTAGCTTTGTTCATAGTCATGCTTCCTAAGGCCCACTTGACTTCACACTCCAAGATGTCTGGCTCGAGGTGAGTGATCACACCATCGTGGTTATCTGGGTCATGAAGATCTTTTTTGTATAGTTCTTCTGTGTATTCTTGCCACCTCTTCTTAATATCTTCTGCTTCTGTTAGGTCCATACCATTCTGTCCTTTATTGTGCCCATCCTTGCATGAAAATTTCCCTTGGTATCTCTAATTTTCTTGATGAGATCTCTAGTCTTTCCCATTCCATTGTTTTCCTCTATTTCTTTGCATTGATCACTGAGGAAGGCTTTCTTATCTCTCCTTGCTATTCTTTGGAACTCTGCATTCAGACGGGTATATCTTTCCTTTCCTCCTTTGCCTTTTGCTTCTCTTCTTTCCACAGAAATTTGTAAGGCCTCCTCAGACAACCATTTTTCCTTTTTGCATTTGTTTTTCTTAGAGATGGTTTTGATCAC
Source organism: Cervus canadensis (assembly GCF_019320065.1). NCBI lineage: Eukaryota > Metazoa > Chordata > Mammalia > Artiodactyla > Cervidae > Cervus > Cervus canadensis. The sequence continues at coordinate 25,696,685 of NC_057396.1, forward strand.
CGCTTCCTGTACAGTGTTACGAACCTCTGTCCATAGTTCTTCAGGCACTCTGTCAGATCTAATCCCTTGAATGTATTTGTCACTTTCACTGTATAATCATAAGGGATCTGATTTAGGTCGTACCTGAATGGTCTAGTGGTTTTCTCTACTTTCTTCAATTTCAGTCTGAATTTGGCAATAAGGAGTTGATGATCTGAGCCACAGTCAGCTCCCAGTCTTGTTTTTGCTGACTGTATAGAGCTTCTCCATCTTTGGCTGCAAAGAATATAATCAATGCGATTTCAGTATTGACCATCTGGTGATGTCCATGTGTAGAGTCTTCTCTTGTTGTGTTTGCTATGACCAGTGCCTTCTCTTGGCAAAACTCTGTTAGCCTTTGCCCTGCTTCATTTAGCACTCCGAGGCCAAATTTGCCTATTACTCCAGGTATCTCTTGACTTCCTACTTTTGCATCCAGTCCCCTATAATGAAAAGGACATTTTTTTTTGGGTGTTAGTTCTAGAAGGTCTTGTAGGTCTTCATAGAACCATTCAACTTCAGCTTCTTCAGCATTACTGCTCAGGGCATAGACTTGGATTACTGTGATATTGAATAGTTTGCCTTGGAAAAGAACAGAGATCATTCTGTTGTTTTCGAGGTTGCACCCATGTACTGCATTTTGGACTCTTTTGTTGACTACGAGGGCTACTCGATTTCTTCTAAGGGAGTCTTTCCCACAGTAGTAGATATAATGGTCATCTGAGTTAAATTCACCCATTCCAGTCCATTTTAGTTCACTGATTCCTAAAATGTTGATGGTCATTCTTGCCATCTCCTGTTTGACCACTTACAATTTACCTTGATTTATGGACCTAACATTCCAGGTTCCTGTGCAATAGTGACTCTTAGAGGGCACAACAAAACCTTGTGCACACAGGACCCAGGAGAAAGGAGAAGTGACCCCACAAAAGCCTGAGCCAGACTTGCCTGTGAGTGTCCTGGAGTCTCCAGCAGAGGCATGAGTTGACAGTGGCCTGCTGCAGGATCAGTGGCACTGACTACAACAGTCCTGGGACCCACAGTGTGCTGGCATAAGTCCTTTCGAAGGAGGTCACCATTACTGCCATTACCCCTACCATAGTTTGGCCTCAGGCCAATCTACAGGGAGGGAACATAGCCCCACCCATCAGCAGAAAATTAGATTAAAGACTCACTGAGCATGGCCTTCCTTGCCAGAGCAAGACCCAGTTTTCCCCACAGCCAGTCCCTCCCATCAGGAAGCTTCCACAAGCCTCTTATCCTCACCCATCAGAGGGCAGACAGAATGAAAACCACAATCACAGAAAACTAACCAAACTGATCACAGGGACCGCAGTCTTGTCTAACTCAAGGAAACTATGAGCCATGCCGTGTAGGGCCACCCAAGATGGATGGATAATGATGAAGAGTTCTGACAAAACGTGGTCCACCAGAGAAGGGAATGGCAAACCCCTTCAGTATTCTTGCCTTGAGAACCCCATGAAAGTTATGCTGATGTGTTACAATGAGTGTATAATGAAGCACAAGGTCTAGTGGAAGTCGGCTTGTCCGCCATCTTGTACTCTTTTGGTTCTAGTCTGTTTATGTTGTGCCCTTGGGCTATGTCATTCTTTCAAAGGTTGTGCCCTATCCCCTTCCCTCCTGTTTCACTACCCTGCAGTGGTGCCCATGAAGAAGCACCAACTGGAAGACCAAGATGAAGTAGAGTAAAAATGAGACAACAGAACCATCCAGAGATCAACATTTGTTCTAAAATTTTCCCTGTGTGACCATGGGGGCAAGGTCTCTACCCAGCTCTGCCCACATGTTCTCTGGGGCTCCTCATATTCCCTCTTCCCACCACACTTGGCCCTGAGCTCTTCTTCTTCCCCACACTCACCCTCTTTTCTCTTTCTCTTTCAACTCACTAGACACTTATCTTTTCCAAGAACTCTTCCAAAATTAGGAAGGGCATTGTTTATATAGTGTTAAAAGCATAACCACTGGAGGCAAACAGACCTGGGCTGTAATCTTAGCTCTGCCACTCACTGGCTTAATGATGCAGACAAGGGATGCATCCTTCCCCACCTGTGAAACATTAGTAATTATGTCAACCTGGCAGGGTAGTAATAAGGATCAAATGAGACAATATTTGAGCCTCAATCAGGGTAGTTAACATTAGCTGCTATAACAAAAATTCCAAAATCTTGTGGCTAGATACAGTAAGAGGTCACTACTCACTCAAGTCACAGGCTAATGTACATTGGGTGTCTTTCCTGTATAGCTCTCCCCCAAGAGGTGAGAGGACCCAAGTTCCCAAGTTGAACCCAAGTTCAAGGAACCAAGTTCCTTCCATTCCCTTGAAGTCCTCCAATCAGCCCTCTCCACTGGCTGACAGAATAGCAAAGACAGAGTGAAGAGGCCAGGCCAGGAAATAGCTCCCATCAATTCAACTCTACATTAGTTAAACCCCAGACACATGTTCCACGTAATTGCAAGGCAAGCTAGGAGATTTAGTTGTCATGTGTATCCAGGAAGAGGAAATGGGATTGCTAACCATCTAGCCAGTCTTGGATACATTAAGTATTTAGCAGAAGGACTGATACACAGTAAGACCTCAGTACATAAAAGATACAATTATAATTACTTTCTATTGGTACTGATATGAATACTAGAAATCACTGAACCTCAGCTGGACTTTTCACAACATTGAGATTGAAAACTGAATACAAACCAGAATAAACACTGAATTTCTTAAAAGAAAACGATATGGCAATCATACGTCTGACACAATTCCTGTTCTAGGTGCTTTCTTTGAGGCACCAGGATACACTGGAATAGTCTACATTCAACTGCTGACTCTGACCCAAGCAAAACATTAAATTATGTCAGTTATGGTGGTTTCCTTTTTTTAAATTAAGGATGCTAATTTACCCACTTTACAGGATGCTTTTTAAAAATGCCACATTCCCTCTTACCTAAGCAAATACTTCCCTCTGTCTGAAAACTCTGTCTCTTCTTCACCCAGCCACCTCCTACTGATTCCTCAGGTCTCAATGTAGATGTCACCTCCTCCAGGAAGCCTTCCTTATCCTCAACCACAGTCGTGGTAGAGTGTCTGTTTCCTGTGTCCCCATGTGAGCTGTACTTCCCTTCCCAGAACACTTACCACAGCATGTTAAAAATCTCTGTTTACTTTCTGTCTCTAGCTGAGTGTTCATTTCTTGGGGGAAGGGACCTTGTTTTCATCACCATTTTATCCTCAGCCTCAACAATGTGCAGGCACATAATATCCCCAGGCACATAATGATTTGCAGTAAATGTATGTCATAAGAATGCATTAAGAAAAAAAAGAATGAATTAAGAATCCTGATCTTTCTTAAACTGGTGAGGGGAGTATAGACTTGGAAACTCTTACAACTCAACACAAAACTAAAAGTAAAGACAAGTTTAGAAAGACACTGTATAGCATATGCCTCCTTATAAAGGTCAATGGGAACTAATAAGTCATTTCAGACAGTAGCCACACCCTTGGGTCATGCCTTGGTACTTGTGAGCAACTGGCCATCTTTCAATATCTCAGTTGAGCAGCAGAGGATGCAAAAAATATCCTCATGCATTAAAAACTCTGGGACTCTTATCCTCTGTGCTGATGTGAAAGTGTGACAACAAGAGCTGCCCACTTAAGGTGACCTTGACTGACCATATGTCCTACTGGGCTTGCATATATCACTCTCCACTATCTATGTGGCTGGTGCATCCCTGACCTTCAATGACCACTATAAAAAAATGATGTCTTTCTAGTCCCAAGGTAGACCCTTAGATGCAGGACTGTACTTCCATGCCCCCCCCCCACACACACACAGTCTGAACCACAGAGGTGAAGCGAACAGTTTGTCCCCCATACTCTGATTATCTTCTATGCACCTGGAGCAAAGTCTCAGATGAGCCAATTGACAGAGATATGAGTGACTGACAATGTTTACCCAGTTCTCCCAGAGCACTGTTGTTCAGTCACCAAGTCGTGTCCGACTCTTTGTGACCCCATGGACTGTAGCATGCTAGGCTTCCCTGTCTATATCTCCTGGAATTTGCTCAAATTCATGCCCATTAAGTCAGTTATGCTAGCAAATCAGGTTCTCATCCTCTGCTGCCCCCTTCTCCTCTGGCCTTCAATCTTTCCCAGCATCAGAGTCTTTTCCAATGAATCAGCTCTTCATATCAGGTGGCCAAAGGATCAGAGCTTCAGCTTCAGCATATTCAGGGTTGATTTCCTTTAGGATTGACTGGTTTGATCTCCTTGCTGTCCAAGAGACTCTCAAGTCTTCTTCAGCACCAAAGTTTGAAAGCATCAATTCTTCCACGCTTGGCCTTCTTTATGATCCAACTCTCACATCTGCACATGACTACTGGAAAAACCATAGCTTTGAGTATACAGACCTTTGTTAGCAAAATGATGTCTCTGCTTTTTAATACAGTCTAGGTGTGTCATAGCTTTCCTTCTAAGGAGCAAGCATCTTTTAACTTCATGGCTGCAGTCACCATCTGCAGTGATTTTGGAGTGTGTGGGGGTGGGGTGGGGGTGGTAACATGAGATTTCAGGCAGGTGAGGGAAACCAAAAAAGTCTGGAAGACGTCATGAGCACCCCTTCGAAAACATTAAGCAGGTAGGAGACTGCCTATTTTACTGTAAGTTTAGCTCAGAGCCCTACACCAAGGTACTCGGCAATGCCAAGGCTCACACACACCTGTCCTCTCACACATTCCCGGAGCACAATCTCCTTCCCCAACTCGTACCTTCGTACAATTTGCTCTGACACCCTCACCCCACCTTCCGCGCCCACGGGGCAAGGCTGTCCCTCGCCTTGCCCCTGTGGGCAATCTACCCCCTTGCCCGAACCTGTGCCCCAAAACACACACAAACACACACACCCCTCCAGGCTACCCAGATTGCTTTCACTCGATTGCACTAGAGGCCCCGGAAGGTGAGGAAGGTGAGAGTTGACCAAACCCGGTCCCGGCCGGGCACAGCAAGACCCCGCCCTGGCGCTCCCCAGCTTCCTCTCCACGAGCTCGGGCAGTCGGCGCACTGGGCGGCAGGCTCGACTCCTTGACGCAGCGGCGTGTGGGCGGGGCGTCTCGAGGCCCCGCCCTTCTGACGTCAGCCTCTCGGGGCGTGAGCGGACTCGCCAGGCTGAGGTTTCAGTCGCAGCCGAGTAGAGCCGCTGCCGGAGGCGAGCTTCCCGGCTCCGGCTTTGGCCCCGGCACGGGAGAATGCGGTGCGCCCAGGATGCTGCCGCGCCAGATAGTGAAGCTGGCGGCGCTCCTCAGCCTGCTCCTCGGCTTCCGCGCGCACGGTAAGGATCTGGGTCTAGCCTCGCCCTCCGCGCCCATCCCGCTCCCTCTCCCACCGGTTGTCAACTGTGCATTAAAGTTCTGCCTCCCACGGAGAACCCCATCTGACTGACCGGCCCTCTGTGGAGAGAGCCGCCCATTATCTTCCCCCCTCCCCGAATCTCCTGCGTTCTGGCAAGCCTGAGTCTCAGGCTCCCACGTTGTAGACGTCTAACAGGCTGAGATTGAGTGGGGTAGTGGGGAAGTGTGGATAGAGAAGTTAAATGACCACCGCCCCCCCCTTCAACTCACTGCCCACCCACGTCCCGGTGAGTCATAAATTCAGCCCTGACTCTTTTGTTGTTCTAGTTCAAATTATGGGACTGGTGGTCCCTCTGGGAAATTACTTTGATCTCAGTCTAACTACTTTCCCTTAGTTCTCCGATTAACCTGTTTCTTCCCCTGGGCCATGTCACCCCTCAACTCTTTTCCTCCACCATCACCTGTCACCCCCATCGTATCATCCGTTCTCCTCCTTTAGCCCCCAAAGCATTCCCACTGCCACCTGCCTTTTCCTCCCTACTGTTAGCTTTTAGCTCTCCTAACCCAGCCAGATGTCCTGGAAAGTTTCTGCAATTGAAAAGGCTAAATCCTGAAGGGAGAGAATGAAAGGGCGGGGAGTCCCAGGAACAGAGGCAGAGAGAGCAGGGAGACAGCCAGAATATGAAGTAAAACATGAGGTCACCGGTCACGTGATCGAGAGCTGAGCTGGGGATGTGCAGCCCAAACACCACAGAGACCCACTGTACTTTTCACTTTCCATATACTGTTCTGAAATTGAGAAACAGACTTGAGGATTGAAGACAGTATAAGAAAGCAAGCAAGATGTGCTTTCTAAGTGAGAACGACAGTCAGAAAAAAAAAAAAGAAGCATTATTAGAGAGATGATGAGAAGTCGGAGAACCAGGGCAGCCTGGGAGTTGCTGTCAGATGCAGAGACATTAAGGGATTGGGGAGAGAAGAGGAACTGGGTGTTAGCATTGGCCTTGACATGCTTCATTGCACTTGAAGAGCAAATCTTCATTGCAAGACTCTTAAAGTAGTTGTATTTATCGCACTCTTACAAATGAGAAGATTTCTGCTAGGTTAAATGATTTGCCCAAGTCACACTAGCAAGTGCTAGTTTGCAGCTCTTGAAGTTAATTTTCTTTGATGAATGGTGTGTGGAGGAGGGAGGGGAAGACAGGAGGTGGAGAGAGGCTTTGGTATTTAGTATCTTCCCTGGTGGCTCAGGTGGTAAAGAATCTGCCTGCAATGCAGGAGATGAGGGTTCAGTCCGTGGGTCAGGAAGATCCCTTGGAGGAGGAAATGGCAACCCACTCCAGTATTCTTGCCTGGAGAATTCCATGGACAGAGGAACCTGGCAAGCTACAGTCCATGGGGTCTCAAAGAGTCTGACACAGCTGAGCGACTAACACACACACATCTCACCTTGGAGCCAAGGGTGCCAGTTCTTTGTGGAAACGTCCTCAGCCCAGTCTAGGATCAGGACTGTTTGTTGTACTCAGGCTGAGCCTGGATATCTGGCTGCAGTAAAGCTCTCCTGGAAGCTGGGGAATGGGGCAACCACTCAACTTGGGCTTCTGTGAAGAGAAACAGGTAGATGCCAATGAGGAGGATATCTGTGTACCAAAGAACTCCAGAGAGGGGGGCCTTGGGTTAAGGCCAGAACTGGGGCCAGAGTGGGAACCTGATGTGGGGATGGGAAGCAGACCTTGGGATGGGGCTGAAGCAGGCGCAGGGATTGGGCATAGCCAGGGACCAGCTCATCTGAGAGCTCATTGTGGGCAGAGATTAACCCTCTGCCCCTGCCTTCTTGCCTGGAATGCATCACACCCAGCTTGTCTCTTCTCACTTCTGCTTTTGATCCCAGATAGCACAGGATGGTGATTTAAGGACACATTAGCTCTGGGATAAGATCCATCTGGATTCAAGGGCCCATTCTACCCCTTACTATCCCCACTGACCTTGGGCAAGTCACTTAAAATCTCTGAACCTTCATTGCTTCTCTAGTAAACTTGGGATAATAGATGCCTACCTTGTATGACTACTGTGGTTATTAAATGAGACACAGTATATGTAAAGTACTTAGCTGAGTGCTCAATAAATGGGAGATGTTAGAATGCTTGGGCTTCCCTGGGGGCTCAGTGGTAAAGAATCTGCCTGCAATGCAGGAGACTTAAGAGACATGAGTTCAATCCCTGGGTTGGGAAGATCCCCTGGAGGAGGGCATAGCAACCCACTCCAGTATTCTTGCCTAGAGAAAGCCATGGACAAAGGAGCCTGGCAGGATACAGCCCATAGAGTCCCAAAGAGTCGGACACAACTGAAGCGACTTCGCAGGCAGGCAGAATGCTTGCAGCCATCTGCAGCAGCATCTCTTCCCCGGGGTGGGTCGGGGGAGGCTCTGCTACCTCTAGTACTGACACTCTCCTCTCTTTGGACAGAACTGCCCAGACCTCCTTCTGTGTGGTTTGAAGCAGAGTTTTTCCACCATGTCCTCTACTGGACACCCATCCCAAATCCATCTGAAAGTACCTATTATGAAGTGGAGCTCCTGAGGTAAGCAAAAAGGAGGCTGGAGAAAGGAGTTAGATGAGTGAGGAAGTGGAAGACTGCATCCCCTTCCACCCCCCTAGCATGGGAAGATACCTGCCTTGTTACTGAAATGACACCAGGAGGGACCCTGGCACATATCCATCAGTTGACAAGTACTGATCAAGTCTCATGTGTGTCGAGCAGTATACTGGGAGCTTGGGATGAGAAAGCCAAGCCTTTACCCTCAAGACTTTTCCATCTTGTTGGAAAAGCGTCCATAAGACAATTGGAGAACAAGGAAGCCCCAAGGACTGCAGATGAAATTGGGAGAAGGAAGGAAGTGGGCTGTGTTGCAGAGAGTAGTAGCAAGTCTTCCTGAAGGAGTTGGCATTTGAGCTACTCATATTCCAATCTGAGAGTCTTCTGGACCACAGAGAAACTGACTCAGCCCCAGAACCAAGGGAGATCCCCTTGCAACTGGATGCCCCATACTAAAGGGAATACCCTGAGGGCTGTATTGTCATTCGAGCTCTCCCCTGGCCCCTTGCTTCCCTCCTAAAGGAGGTAGGTTGAAGCACAAGTTCCTCTCCCCATGCCTACCCTGCTCTCTCGCAGGTATGGAGTAGAGCCCACCTCCTGGAAGCGCATCCTGAGCTGTAGCCAGATGCTGGTGATGTCCTGTGATGTCACCATGGAGACCCTGGACCTGTACCGCAGCAACGGTTACCGTGCCAGAGTCCGGGCAGTGGACGGAAGCCAGCATTCCAACTGGACCTTTCCTGAAACCCGCTTCTCCGTGGATGAAGGTGCTTCTCCTCCCCTGGGCCTGGAGCATGGCTTTCAGGCTCCTTTCCAGCCAGAAACTCTAGTCTAGACCTTTGCTGTCTGTTCCCATAGCTTGCCACATCCACCTGGCTTTCTAGTGAGGGATTTAGTTGCTCTAAGAAACCTGAGTCAGGGCTTTGGAGAAAGTTTAGATGAAAATAGCCAAGTTGTTCAAGATTTAAAAGGGAACTGAAGTTGTTTATCCTACAGAAGAGAAGTCTTGGGGTGAGTTGGAACAGCTGAATCATGAAGGCCAGATTGGTATACTTGTAGGGTTCTGGGAGAGGAAGTGAATCCATAAGCACTCAGCATTGGGCCACAAGCAATAGGCAGAATTTGAATCTGGTCCTGCTACCTTTAGGGAAGAACTCCCTGAGATCAGGGTGTGGGGCTTTGAAGCAGTGAAGTGCTACTGAAACCAAGTTGGGAGTTTCTCTCTGCAGAGAGTAGCGAAAAGGATAATAAGCCCCAAATGTGATAGGATTCTTTCATTCTGCAGATTGGGACTGACTATGCTCTTATGTGTATGGCAAGCCTGCTCTGCAGAAGTCAGAATGATGCTCTAGGAGGTCATTGTCTCCCAAATGCCTGTTCACAGGGCAGTACTTCACTAGCTGCAGAAACATGACTAAGGAGTGTGTTTAAAATAGATGTTGCCAGGGCCCCGCTTCCAAAATTCAGATGCACTGTGTCTTGAGTGGGACCAGGCATCTGTTTTTAGCACTCTACCCCAGAAATTCCTTATGTGCTGCCAGGTTGGGAGACCTGTAATACAGGTTTTAGAGTGGGAAGAGCTTGACCTTGGAGGCCAGGGATGGATGGTGTGCCCAGGCCCTCCCCGGCCCAGTGGCCTCATGGTTCTGTCTCCCCACCCAGTGACTCTGACGGTTGCCAGCGTGAAGCTGGAGATGCAAAACGGTAACATTGTTGGGGCCATCCAGCTCCCCAGGCCCAAGGTGGCCCCTGAAGGTGACACGTATGAAAACATCTTCCACAACTTCCGGGAGTACCAGATTGAGGTTCGCAAGGTACCAGGACACTATGAGGTATGAGATTCTCCACGGTCAGGCTCCCCTGTCACCTGGGGCCCGAAGTGCCTTTTGTCCTCCCCTTGGGAACTTTACCTGCAGAGTCGAGGGAGGTTGCGTGGCAGAGGTGGGTGGGGAGGGAGGGTTGAGATGGCCTCAGTCCTGAAGTATGTGCTTCTGCCAGGTCGCAGGGAAGACAGTGCCTGCTAGGTGTCTGTGGGACATTGTATGACTACAGGGGTGGGGGGGCATTGTATAGCTATGGTTTCCAAACCTCTTGTAGGTGGAGACTTTATTTTCTTTTATAGCTAGGGAAATGAGGCTCCAGGAGGCCCTCTAAGCACACTCCCATAAGGGAGAGACCTGGAACCACAAAATCCATCTTCTTACCTATCCACCACGGGCTTCCCAGGTGGTGCCCAGTCATAAATAACCCTCCTGCAGGAGATGTAGGAGACGCGTGTTCGATCCCTGGTTGGGGAAGATCCCCTGGAGGAGGGCACCGCAAACCACTCCAATATTCTTGCCTGGAGAATCCCATGGATAGAGAAGCCTGGTGGCCTATAGTCCATGGGGTCACAAAGAGTCGGACATGACTAAATCAACTTAGAATGCATGCATGCATGCATCCGTTTCCACCACAGTTGACTCCAGCCCCTTCTGGGAAAGTCCTCAGTATCTATAAAACACTTCCTTTTCTCTTTTAGTACAAAATAAATCATGGTAATCACAGAGATCTTGGGTTGCATTGATAAAGCAGGGTTTGTCAGCTTAGAAAAAGAACACTGAAGGAGGTTGACTTCCAGTGCTTTAGAGTATCTCTAAAGGCCCCTCTGGCTCTCATGTGCCATGGAACAAGGATATCATGTTTATTGCTCTGGTTGTTTTCATTTCAGTCCCATGGCAAGGTCAAAAATGAAAGCTTCAAACTCCCAGTGCCGAGAGGGGTGGGAGAGTTCTGTGTCAGGGTGAAACCGTCTGTCGGCTCCCGAGTGAACAAGGAGGTCTGGTCCAAGGAAGAGTGCATCTTGCTCACCTCGCAGTGTGAGTTGGCTGGGGCTGCTGTCCTGGGAGGAGGGAGGCAGCAGGGAAGGAGGCAAGGCTGCCACCGAGGGTCACTGTGCTGGCCCTCACCCGCCAACACAGCCCTCCATCCTCACCCAGCCCTGGTGAAAGAGCTCCTGTTGTCCCGATTTTAGAGATACGGGAACTGAGGCTCAGTACCTGTAAGCGACTTCCAGGCTGTGGTCACTGTGCCAGGTCTCCCGGCTGTGCGGCTCCTTCCACTGGAGCCCAGCTAAGCTCCCAGGAGCCCTTCCCAGCCCCGCTCAGTCAGCTGTGATGGTTCCTGTTTGTCACAGTCCTCAGCTGAATGGAGCTGGGGACCCCAAGGGCTTCTCAGAACTTTCCCTGCCCTCCCCCCCCCCACCCCCCCACCCCAGAGGAAGCAGAACTGAGCTGGCTCTTCTCTGCAGTTACAAAAGTCAGCAGACACTGTTCCAGCCTCCCAACCAAGTGCTGGGTGGGGTGGGTGCGGGGGTGGCGGGCAAGGGAGTATGGGGTGTGAAGGTCATGGTTTTGCCTGCAACGATCTTACAGTCTGCCTAGGAAGACAGGGCCTGGCAAGAGGAGGCTGCACCTAGCTACTTAGGACAGTGTATGTCGAGTGCCTAGTGGGTGATGTCACAGTCAGTGGGCTGGGAGAGTGCCTGGTCCAGTGGGGGCAGCATCCAGCAGTGACCAGAGGGACTCCTTGCTTTTCTACAGCACATTTCAGTTTATGGCAGACACTTACAAGCTGGTTGTTATTTAAGCCTCACTCTCACTGAAGCAGAGCAAGGCACCATCTCTGTGCCAGGTGGCCTTACACACTTTTTCAGCATCTGCTCACTAATACAGAAATAGTTTTGTGTACAGGTCTGGGTTCAAATCTCAGCCTCACCACTTATGCAATATATCACCTTGGGCAACTTACTTAACCTCTCTGGGCCTCAGGGTGCTAGTGTATAAAAATAAGGACGGTAATAGTATTTACTTCTTAAGGTAAGACTAAGAATCAGATCACATAAGTATTGTAGTCCCCCCTTATTCCCAGGGCATACGTTCCAAGACCCCCAGTGGCGGCCCTGCAATCATGGATATATACCATTTTTTCTTGTACATATATACATATGACAGAGTTTAGCTTATCAATTAAAGATAATTTTAAGTTAAGAGAATGTCCAAATTGCCAGTATCATTACTCTTGCACTTTGGGGTCATGATTGAGTAAGAAAAGGGTAACTTGGACAAAAACACTGAATACCACAACCGCCCATCTGAGGCAGCCCCTAGGTGACTTACAGGCAGGATCTCCTGGACAAAGGGAGGATTTGTGTCCCAGGTGGGACAGTGATAGAGTGGGACAGCATGAGATTTCAAGTTACTCAGAATGGCACGTGATTCAACTTATCAATTATTGATTTCTGGAAATCGCCCATGTAATGTTTTTGGACCACAGGTAACTGAAACTGCAGATTGGGGCGGGGGGCTGTTTTAAAGGGCTTGGTAGATGATAAATGCTGTGTACTTCACAGCCACCTGTGAGGTGGGCACTATTATTGTGCCCATTTTGTAGATGGTAAAACTAAGGCTCAGAAAGACTGAGTAATTTGTCCACAGCCTCACAGCTAGTAAGTGGTAGACCTGGGATTAGAACCCAGGTCTGGCTGCTCCCAAAGCAGCCCTTCTTACCTGCTGTGCCAGCCTGCCACAGCTGTGTCTGCTGTCATGTGAGTTCTGTGCGAAGACTGGCAGCAGAGCCCATGTGTCTAGTGAGGGATCCTTCAGGGTGGAGGTTGGAATGTCAGGCCAGGATTCCCAAGAATCCAGGGACTTCCCTGGTGGTACAGGGGTTTAGACTCCTCACTTCCAGTGCAGGGGAACTAGGTTCAATCCCTGGTCAGGAAACTAGGCTCTGCATGCCACAATTGAAAACAAAAATAAGAATGTAGTGGTGGCCTCCAGAGTTGTGGCCTTGAGGTAGCCTAAGGGGTTGAGAGGTCACTTGGCCACTCACTGAGAGGCTCCTGAGAGGGGCTGTGGGGACCACCCCTCCACATCCCATGGCCTACAAGCCCATCTCTCTGGACCCTGCAGATTTCACAGTGACCAACCTCAGCATCTTTTTCACCTTCGTCCTGCTACTCTATGGAGCCTTGACCTTCTGTCTGACCTTCCAGCTATATCTGCGGCGCCGGGGGAAGCTGCCTGCTGTCTTGGTGAGTCTTGCACAGAGGCCACCGCCCCATCCTTCCTTCCCAGCCCCACCTTCCCAGCTTCCCTAGGAGTCCTCCCAGGACTCCTAGAGGCAGGGCACACCCTCCCAGGCAGTCCATACCCTCAGCCCTGATGTTATCAGAGGCACCTTCATCAAGCACCATGGGGTTGGAGGGAGAACTTGAATGCCAAGCCCAGTACAAAGAATGTTGCCTTGTAGTGGCCAGAAAACACAAAGTAATCCCAACCCGCCTCACGCCATTTTGTTACTATTTGCTAATAACTGGCCGCAGACCAGCCCCTGGGCATTAGTACCTCGGAGACAGGCAGTTACAAGACTCACTTAACAACAGAGGGAACTGAGGCAGAAAAGATCATTACGTGCAGAGAGCCCCACAGCCAGCAAGAGTCAAGGCCAGAGGCCAGCCTTGCCCATCCCTAGAGGCTGTGCTGAGTCCTCTGGAAGAGGAAGACAAGGGGCTGTGGTCAGGGTAGAGAGAGCGGCGCAGAGAGGATGCTGAGAGGAGGGCTTCCTGGAGGAAGCAGCATCTCCAGCCCTTCCTGGGAGGGGTGGGGGCGGGGGCGGGTCCTCTCTGACTGCACAGTGCTGACAGATGCTGATTTGTAGTCAGTCAGCCTCTGAAATTCAACTTGTCCCATTGAGCAGCGTCTCCAGACCTCAGTCCATCTCTGGCCTGGGATTCAGAGTGGACCAAAGGTGGTCCCCACAACTGACATTATTGGGATGGTCAAGGACTCAGCTAGAAGGGTGGGCTCTGTCAGGGAGAGAGGAGCCCAGGGAAGCTCACAGATGGAAGGTAACCTTCCACAGGGTTCCCAGGATCTCTAGGGAAAATAAAGCAAGTGGCAAAGGCCCTCTGAAATGATCTTGAGTAAGAATTCCGGGATGGGCATGGAGCGGGGAGAAGCGGGGTGAAGCTGCCTGGTGAGCGCACCATGGGGCCCGCCCTCAGGGATGGGTGACTGGAAAGCAGAGCAGTGGGAGAGGACCACTGGATAGAAGTGTCTTCGTTGAGCTTGAGGAAAGACATCTAGTAAGAGAGTGGGCAACGGAACTACAGTTACCAAGCATCTACAACACACAAAGTGTTGTACGGAAAGCAACTGAGTAAGTGGGCCCAAGAGGCTTGATTAGGTCTGGAGGGACAGTCAATGAATCAACTATTAACTTTAATGGAAACCAGTGAAATAGACATAGATGTAGATGCAAAAATGCCAAAGGAGATGACAAGCAATCTGTAGTTTTTTTGTTCCTTCTGATCATTTGGATCAGAGAATTAAATCAACTATTAACTTTAATACAAACCTTGGCCTAGATGACACAGCTGATAAGAGGCAAAGCTGGAATCTGAACCCGGAAAGTCTGGCTCAGAATGTACATCCTTAGTAACCAAGCTATATGATATTAATAGGGATCCAACCAGTAAGAGTTGCATTAGAGTCATCACGTACAAAGGGGTCTAGATGTGCATCAGTGAGTCAATAAGTTAGTCTGTAAACCTTAGGAGTGCCTGCTGTGTGCCAGCTCAGTTTAAGCAGCTCTGGGAATAGAGTGGCCAATAAGAACAGACAACTCCCACCCTCAGGAGCTTGTGAATATTTTGTTGGGTGTAGGGAGTGAGCATATCTGTGTGTATACATGTGGGAGCACAGAAAACAAAAAATAACTCCAGAAACTAAGTGCTAGGAATGAATAAACAAGGTTGATAAGAAGAGGGGAGATCAGGAAAGCCCCTCTGAGGAGATGACATCTGAGCCAAGACCTGAATGATAAGAAGGATACAGTCATACAGAATGTTTGGGGAAGAGGATTCCAAGCAGGAATAGCCTGTCCAAAGGCCCTGAGGCAGCACTGTCTGGAGCAGAAGGAACTCCAGTGCAACTGGGGCAGAAGAGCTAGGGGGAGAAGGGTTAAGTGACTTCCTGGGACTATTAGCAATTAATGGGGACTAAGCGACTTCACTTTCACTTTTCACTTTCATGCATTGGATAGGGAAATGGCAACCCACTCCAGTGTTCCTGCCTGGAGAATCCCGGGGACGGGGGAGCCTGGTGGGCTGCTGTCTATGGGGTTGCACAGAGTCGGACACAACTGAAGTGACTTAGCAGCAGCAGCAGGGCCTCGTCAACTGCTAGTTCTGTGCTTGTTCACTGACCCACACTGAAGCCAGCCTGTGTTTATGAGAGTCACACTCAGGGAGTGGAGAAATGATCTTGGTATCTCACCTCCAGCATTTTAAAAGATGAAATAAATAGCATGGAATAGGATGGGACAGAATACAATAGATCACGATGCACAGGCAGTAACAATAAGTATTATTTTGTGAAATTGATTTCAGTATATGAATAATATATTTGTGCGCTATTTATATCTTATGTAACATTATTATGTAACATATTTCTTACTCAAGGTCCTACTGGTGGGGAAAAAGTCTGAAACACATTTCTAGATCTCAGTGGGTCCAACCAGCTCTCAGGTTTGAAAAGCACTGCTGATGGAGCTGCCTGAGAATGTTCACCTTTTCTTGCAGCCTCCCATTCTGTCTGTCATTCTGTCTGAGCTCTGAGAACACAGGCTTCTTAGGTAGCTGGCCTGAGTCAAACTGAGATCTGCACGAGGAGGAAAACTCGATTCTGAAACAAAGCCAAAAGGACAGCAACCTGTCCTGCAGGCTCTGCCGCACCCCATCTGTTGGAGCAGTGTCTCCTGAACCCCTCGCCTCTCCTGGCTGCACTGGGGTGGGTTCCTGCCGGTGACCCTCCCGCCCCTCTCACTCTGCGCTCTCATCTCCAGGTCTTCAAGAAGCCCAGTCCCTTCAGCCTCATCAGCCAGTTTTCCCACCCGGAGACCCAAGATACCATCCACACCCTGGACGAGGAGGCCTTCCCCAAGGTGACTCCGGAGCTGAGGAACTCAGACGTGCACGGCAGCACTGACAGTGGCTTCGACAGTGCCAAGCCATCACTGCAGACTGATGAGCCCCAGTTCCTCCTCCCTGCCTCTGACCCCCAGGCCGGGGGGACTCTGGAAAAGGGGATGCCCCAGGAGCTGGAGAACAGCTGCAGTAGTGGAGGCAGCAGCAACAGTGCAGACAGTGGGATCTGCTTGCCAGATCCCCGCCTATGTCCTGGTGCAGAGCCCAGCTGGGAGCTGCAGGTGGGGAGCGACAGCCGGGACCGGGAGGACAGTGGCATTGGCCTGGTGCAGAACTCTAGGGGACAGCCTGAGCATGCTCAGGGTAACTCAGCTTCGGGCCATGGGAGTCCCCTGGGACCTGAGGAGCCTTCAGAAGAAAACCCAGGGGCAGGGGCCTTCCAGGGCTACCTGAAACAGACGCAGTGTCCAGAGGAGAAGGCAGCCCAGGCAGGCGGCCTGGAAGAAGAGTCTTCCTCAACAGAGTGCCTTGACCCCCAGTTCAGGACGTGCCTGGATACTGAGGCGGGCTGGCCTCTACCAGCCCTGGCCAAGGGCTATGTGCAACAGGACCCCCCTGAAATGACTCTTGCTCCTTCGCAGACCCCTGCAGGACAGTGGGACCGACCAACTGAAGACTGGTCACTCCTGGGCTTGACCAGCTGTGGCAACCTCGGCACATCTGACTGGAGCTTTGCCCATGATCTTGCACCTCTGGATTGTGTGCCGGCCCCAGGCGGTCTCCTGGGCAGTTTTGACTCAGACCTGGTCACCCTGCCACTGATCACCAGCCTGCAGTCAAATGAGTGAGGCAGGCTAAGGGCTTGCTTTTGATTTCAGTTGCACGCTGCCTGGACCCAGAGGATCCAGGGGCCAGAAGTGAAGCACAATTGCTGCAAGCCCAGCACTTTGCTGCAAGCCCAGCAGGCCCAGTAGGTGTCCAGGGCAGGAGGAAGCTAGACTAACACAGGGTACATAGGTGGCATTGGCCTGCCCTGCAGACAGGGCCCGCAGACTCTGGCAGAGCTGAGAAGAGCAGGGCAGAGACCTCCCCTCTCCTTGGAACACATCCTGTGCTTTAAAGGACTCTTTGCTCAGGGGGATCATGAGGCCACCAGGCTGACATCGGCTCAGTGAGCCAGGCCTCCCCACTTAGGCCGTCCATGTGTCAGGAGAGCCTCCAGCAGGATGGAGGGCTGGGAGGATGGAGGCATCAGGGCCACCAATGCAGGGGCCACTTCTAGGGGAGGAAGGAGGAAACAGGAGCCAAAGGGAGCTGAGATCCAAAAGGGGGCTTCTGACTCAGAACCCTGGGGATGTCTTGTATCCATCTGCAGACAGTACCCTCTTTCGAGCAAATAGAGCAGCAGCCCCCTGGGGCACTTGGAGTGGCCAGGTCACACACTGCCCGCATCCTGCTGCTCCCACCACCTTGCTGACAGAACCAGAGAAACCATGGGTGTTTGTCCTGGTCCAAACACAGCCCTTCAGTCGCTCTCTGGGCTTGAACACCACCTTATCTGCCCAGGAGGGTCAGAGTTAGGACCTGCCCTTGTGTTGCTGCTGATGTCCAGCTACAGGACAGGGCACTGGGCTGGGACCTCTGTCCTCCCAGTGATCAGATGTGGTGAGCTTGGACCAGCCACTTCTCAGAATTGGACATCACTCAGTTGTATCCGACTCTGTGCAACCCCATGGAGACTATAACCTGCCAGGCTCCTCTGTCCATGGGATTCTCCAAGCAAGAATATTAGACAGAGTAGTCATTCCCTTCTCCAGGGGATCTTCCCGACTCAGGGATCGAATCTGTGTCTCCTGCATGACAGGCAGATTCTTTACCATCTGAGCCACTTATCAAAGGGCCATGGTTATTCCATTTGTGAAATAAAGACTCAGTCTCATGCTGGGATGTTGGCCAACCTGGCTTCTGGGGTGACAGCTCCAACCCCATGTGATGCTGGGCTGGGAGGAAGCCGTGTCCACACAGAGCTGAGGGCCGAGGGACAGCCCCACGCTGAGGGCTCATCCGTGTAGCAGGAGTGGATGGCATTGTGCTGAGACAGTGACCAGACCCTGGGCCCAGGGAGGGGGCAGGTGTGGGCCCTGCTTCCTCACAGTCAGTTTGGGATCTGTCTGCACCTGTGAGGAGGGAAGCTGTATGCCCCCCAGGTCATCCTTGGCCCTGCCTTCTCCGTGGCACTCTTGGAATAAACATTAGGCCCAATGAATCCAGTCAGAGCTCCTCCACTCTGCCAGGAAGCTCATAGATGCCAGTCCAATAATAATTTCCTCTAGAAATAGGTCTGAGGGAGGCTTTCTCAGCATTTCCTTGGAAGGTTTATTTATTTAGTTTATTTATTGAAAAGGCAGGGAAAGAGTTCTGGGCATTTCGAGAGCCTAGGAGTTCTCGTTCTGACTTCACTGTTCCTAGCCTTGTGACCTTGGAAAGTCACCTTTCCTCATCTATGAAACCAGAAAATGTTGCCTGACTTGTTTTGTTTATAAGGTTCCACTGAGAACATGAGTGCGAATGTGGCTTGAAACACAAGGCCTTGTTAATGAGTTGATGTATGTTTTTTCTTCCAATAAATTGTTGGGATCACAGGAATCTCGGGAAACCAGTCAGATTTCTGATGACACAGTGGCTGGTAGAGGTGTGAAGTTATTGATGATCAAGGATGATAATGAATAGGATGTGTGACGTCAGTCAGATTTCGATGACATAGTGGCTGGTAGAAGTGTCAAGTTATTGATGATCAAGGATGAAAATGAATAAGATGTGTGATGTTCCTTTAAGGCAGCAAGACTGAGGACTCACACTCAAATCAGGTCTAATTCCTCATGTTACCATTTATTGCCTGTGACCTTGGGCAAATTCCTTACTAAGTCGCTGTTTCCTCATCTATAAGATGGGAATAATAATTCCTCATGGGGATGTTGGGAGGTTTAAATGAGATCATACATAAAGAGTTTAACACGTACCAGGTGTGTGGTATTCCAGACAAAGGTAGCTGTCATTGACTTTGTTTTTATTTTTTTAAATTTTTAATTGGAGGATAATTGCTTTATGATGATGTGTTGGTTTCTGCTGTATGTCATTGACTTTTAAAACTGTAAAGGGAAATGAACAGTTTTTCTTGGAAACTGGTGAAAATGACAGAGATCTTTAAAAATGTATATTAAATTATGACAAAATTGTTGAAAGAGAATGTAAGCAAAGATAATGAAGGAATTCCTGGCAGTCCAGTGGTTAGGACCCTGAGCTTTCAGCGACAAGGGCCCAAGTTTGATCCCTGGTCAGGGAACCAAGATCCCATAAGTCACAGGATGCCACCAAAAAAAAAGAAAAAAGAATGATAAATAGTATAATGTAAAGATTATGTAATATAATGAGAGATAATGAAAATGGATGTAAATGAAAGAGTATGCAGAGGTTCTTTGTTGTTGTAATTGTCCAGTCACTAAGTCATGTCCAACTCTTTGTGACCCGATGAACTGCAGCATGCCAGCCTTCCCTATCCTTCACTCTCTCCCAGAGTTTGCTCAAACTCAAGTCCATTGAGTTGGTGATGCTATCCAACCATCTCATACTCTGTCACCCCCTTCTCCTCCTACCCTCAATCTTTCCCAGCATCAGGGTCTTTTCCAGTGAGTCGGTTCTTTAGGAAGACTGAAAAGGAAACCGTGGGGACAGAGAACACTGTGTTTTGGATGTGAATTCTGACAACTTGAAAGGAGACCCCGATGGCCCCTCCCTTCCAAGAAGAGAGCAAACCCGGTGTCCCTGGAACCCTCCAAGTGCTCCCCCCAGCCTGGAAGTGTGTCCCAGAGGTACTTCTCATAAGTGCGGAAGACATCTGCATTCAATTCTAAAAGCAGCCTCCTCCTTCCCCGAAAAGCCACATGTGGGTTTGAGGCTCTCCCCAAGCTCAGCCCAGCAGGTGGAGCAGACCCAGGGCTCGAGGCCTGAGTCTGGGTATGCTTTGCCCTTTGTCACATCCTGGATCCTCCAGGAGGTGGCCAGGGATACCGCGTCTCTGCTCCACTGTGTCTTCTCCAACCACACCTCTCCCCCTTTAATCTGAGAAACTAACCAGTTCTGGGGAAGCACTGATCCTATCGCCTTCACAGAACTTGACTTATCTCACACTGTTTGGGACCTGCTCAGACTTTTGCCCCAGAGGTCTTCTTGTCAGATTGGTAAGAAGTGTGAGATTGGTCACTTTCTCCTGGAACTGAGTGTTGGAAATGGAAAGGCCCCTGGGGCAGGTTGGATGAGGGCTGGCCGAGATGTTGAATATGAAGATTCAAGAGAGAGGGGGTCCGAGGATGTGGAATGAGTGGGAATTTGGGCTGGATCTCCTCCCCTTTTCAGCTCAGACCACCCAGCACAGCCAGGGCCATGGGAGAATCTGAGAGAGTGCCTCCAAACAGTGGTGAGATGCTGCCAGACTTCTCAGGAATTTGGAATAAAGTCCCCAAGAGACAGCCTGGTCTGTTCTGACACTGAGAAACCTCCTGTGAGGGCTTTTCCAAGCTGAGGAATGGGAGATTCTGCGTGTCTATGAGCTAATGGAACTTCCTCTTAGTAAGGAGAGGGGAAATGGGTCAACTCTACTGAAGAGGAAATTCTATTGAACTGTGCTTTCCTGAGTTTGTAAATAGCTATGGTCAAAGGGTCTCCCTTGTCTTCCCCAAAGATTTCCATTTCTCTCCACCCCATTCCCAATGCACACAGGGTCACAGAGCACACACGACTCCTGAGATAGTCCCACCCATTTCACCGAACGGAGCCCCCAGGGCAGCATGGGTTGCGGGGGAGGGGGGTGTGTCTCTGAGCCCCACCTGCGAACAGCAGAGAAGGGGGCGCTAACATGGTGCCCACCTGGGACAGTACGCTGGTAACCAAGCGAGGTAGTTCTAGCAGTTAGGGCTGATTTTATCAAGCCCCAATCTAGAGGACACTAGATACTTGGAACGCATGACTCATCATTTCCTGTGGTGCTTATGGGCTTGGGGTTTCTTTTAAAGCAAATCCACAATTTAAACATTTGTATTAATCACTTATGATCATTTTTATTACTGATCCACCACACCTTTCCTCACTATCAGCTTGATCTTAACTTTGTTATCACTCCTATAAACATTCAGAAAGGGTGCTGGTAAACACTGACAGGGTCCAGTAAACACTGACAAAAAGAAGGGTTTGGTGCAGTGAAATTTCTGTTTCAGAAAGATAACCCTGTTCAGCCCCCAAGGCGTGAGTCAGAAGGGATGAGGAAGAAAGCTGAGAGAACTGGTTGGAGGCATTCTTTACCAGCATTTCATTTCTTCAAGAAGTATATTAGTAACCTCTTACTATGTGCCCAACGTGGTACTCAGCCCTGGGTCAAAAGCGGTGAACAAAAGATGCACAGCTTCATGGAGGGCACCTTCTGGTTATGAAGGTAATCACCAAGCTACTCAACAACAAGTATATATTACTATAATCACTGAGAAGCGTCATGAAAAACACTACTATCCACACAACAGATGAAGGCAAGAAGCAGAGAAACGGAACGGGAGATGTATTGGCTCAAGCTGCTACAACAAAATACTGTAGGCTGGGTGGCTTCAACAACACAAAATTATTTTCCATTGTGCTGGAGGCTGGGACATCCAAGACCAAGCTGTTGGCAGATTCAGTTCTTAGTGAAGGCTCTCTTCCTGACTTGCAGATGAAGCTAAAGATTCATGATGGGTGCTTCTCCTTCTCCTTACTGAGTGGGATGGGATGGAGGAGGGGTGGCAGAGAGCTCTGGTTTCTCTTCCTCTTCTTACAAGGACCCTTTTTTCCATTGTGAGGGCTCCATTCTCACAACCTCATCTAACCCTAAGCACATCCCAAAGGTTCTGCCTCCTAATACTAGCACTTCAGGGGTTAGGGCATCAACAGATGAATGGCAGGACCACAAACATTCATTCCACACCAGAGGCTTAAATGATAATCCAATCGAATGAGCAGGGACCGTGGGAATGGAAAGGAAGTGACAGATTTTAAAGACATTTTTGAAGGGAGAATTGGCAAGACTTGATGATTGGCTGGAGTGAGAGAAACAGGAACCAGAGGTATTGATACTAATCATACTTCAGCGTGGGCTTCCCTGGTGCCTCAGATGGTAAAGAATCCGCCTGCAATGCCGGAGACCTGGGTTTGATCCCTGGGTTGGGAAGATCCCCTGGAGGAGGGCATGGCAACCCACTCCAGTATTCTTGCCTGGAGGCTCCCCATGGACAGAGGAGCCTGGAGGGCTACAGTCCTTGAGGTCGCAAAGAGTCGGACACGACTGAGTGACTAAGCACAGATACTTCAATGTGGATGGTAAGAAAAGTGAAATGTGGCCATGGACGGGAGATATGTGGGCAGGCAATAGAGGGGAGATGGTGAGTTCTGGAGTCGATATGACAAGTCAGCCAAGGGAAAGTTCCTCCAGCCGTTGGCAAGGCAGACCTGACACTGGATGAGGGCTCGGAGCTCAGGATTCGGATGTGAAAACTTTAGTGCTATGATACGCTTCGCTTGCGTCCACATCCAAAGGTGTGGAGAAGCCCATCAAGCCCCCCTGCAGTTAGAATACTCATCTGATGATCACTCACCTTGAGAAAACTGGGCTGCCATCCCTCCACTCTTAGTGACACCTGCACTGGGCACCTGACTTGCAGATCCCAGTGTCAGTGGTGCCATGTTGTTCCTTGGACCGTGACAGCCCATCACAAGGGTGAAGTCAAGGGCCTTTAGTAAGTCAGCTGCTCTGTAGGGCTGGTTAGTTCTGGGGTAGACAGGAGGAGGGGCCTCGTAAAGACTGGCACATGACTACCAGAGGTCCGGGTGTGAGTGCCGCACTTTATACCTCTACCTGTACAAAGAAGGAGGGGCTGGTGGAGGGTAAGGCTTCATGATGGCCCTGGAGAGAACAGAAACGTTCTTTAGAATCCTGCTACCTAGTCACCCCAATGCTGCTGCTGCTGCTAAGTCGCTTCAGTTGTGTCTGACTCTGTGCGACCCCATAGATGGCAGCCCACCAGGCTCCCCCGTCCCTGGGATTCTCCAGGCAAGAACACTGGAGTGGGTTGCCATTTCCTTCTCCAATGCATGAAAGTGAAAAGTGAAAGTAAAGTCGCTCAGTTGTGTCCGACTCTTAGCGACCTCATGGACTGCAGCCTACCAGGCTCCTCCATCCATGGGATTTTCCAGGCAAGAGTACTGGAGTGGGGTGCCATTGCCTTCTCCACACCCCAATGCTAGCACTATTCTTTGTCCTCCCCTTCCCATCCTCTACCTATCCCTCGGAACAGTTTCTCAAAGTATAACCTACATTTGAACCATCTGGGGCTACTTGTCTTCCTAAGCTTCTCTCCAAGGCTCCAATTTTCTAAGGCTAGTTCCCAGGGACCTGCTTAGTCAGTAAGTTACAATAATCAAGTTTCAGGTGATTCACATACACACCAAAGTCTGAGAGTCACTCCTTTGGAGAACAGCTTGATGACTTGCTGCTTGTTCTATTAAACTCAACCCTTCTCTCCTCACTACTCCTAGAGGATATCTCCCAGTCCATAAATTTAAATGCTATCTGGATGCTGATGACTTCCAAATGTCTGAGCAGGACTTCTTAATTCTACTGCCCCCTGAGCAGCTCCATTTAGATATCTAGCACGCATCTCAAAACTATGCCTAAAACAGGATTCACACACTCATTTCTCCCCAAGTCTTCCCCTCCAAATGGCACCATCATTTACCTAGTTGTTCATAACCAAAAATCAAGAGTCATTCCTTCACAACCTTCATCTGATCCACCAGGTAGGTCCTAATCAGTTCTACCTTCCAAATAGGTGAATCCAACCGCTTATCACCACCCCACAGGATTATCCTGGTCAAATCCATTGTCTTGTCTCACCTGGACCACTGTTCATCCCCTTCCTGCCCCTCTGTTTCCACTCCTGCTCTCTTAGTCTAATCCAGTGTAATTTGTACAGTATACTTAATCTAGTACAGTAACCTACATGATCTTCATAACATATGACTCAGGTCATGTTATTCCTCTGCTGGAAGCCCTCTCCTTTGATCTTGCCCCAAATGAGAGGTAAAGTCCAGATGAGCTGGTTTCTACCCACTCTCCCGACATACCTCCTGCAGTCTCCCCCTGCCCACTCTGCTTCAATCTAATGTCTGTCTCAGGTCATTTGCCTTTGTTCCTCCCAGGTCTTCTCCTGAATGCCCTCCTCATTTTATTCAAGTGTCTCCTCAGGTGGAGCCTCCTTGGAGAAGTCTTCACTGACCACCCTATCCAAGTGTCCTCCCCAACTCTGTTCTATCCCTCCATCTCCAGCTTTTTGCCTTCAGAGCACTTATCATTATCTAAAATGATATGATCTATTTATATGTTTATTTGCTCATAGCCTGTCACTCCCAAGAATATATAAGATATGTGAAAGCAGGGACTTAATCTCTTTCATTTACTCCTACATTCCCAAACCTAGGATGCAGACACTCAGTTTGTATTTGGGGATGGAATGAATGAGCGAGCAAGTACATAAATGAATACAGACAGGTTTACAATATAAGGAGGTCATTGCTGGCAGCCTAGACTTCTCCATCCAGAAGTAGAGCCTGATTCAAGGACTTGTGGGCAGGTAGTTTATTTAGAAGTTGAGCACAGGGAACAAGAGCAAGGGACCAGGAGAAGAAAAAGCCCAAACAAGAATATTTTATCAAGCTGGTCATGCTGGGAGCAATTGGACCTTGATCCATACCAGAATGTTAATTGGAGCATATAGAGAGTCCTCTTCCAACCACCCCCTGAGAAATGACAGAAGTCCTGATCCATCAGCTCCTGAATTCCCCTGCTTGAGGTTCCCGCGGAGATGCTGACTCCTCTGCATTCTCAGGCTCCTGTGCAAGGTGCTGTGTGGGTTTCGCCGGAACAGAAGGAGCCAGTGCAGGAAGCAAGTGATGTGCAGTGGGCGCTGGAGAAGAGACTTACCAGCACAAAGTCAGTTGGAGCCCATTCAGAACTGGCCAGAATTAGGGGTGGAGCCAAGAAGATGTACGGGGTCACAAGAGGCATCAGCTGAACCTGCTGTGATGGAGATACGCATGGGGGTCATGGCAGGGGCATTCGGTCCAGCTAGAGTGTTCAATGCACATTTGTTGGACTGAATTGAAAGGAGTAAAATACACAGTTCATTAGATGATGCTAAGTGAGGTTGGGAGACTCTCCCAAAACTTGAAATATTGTAAGATCTGAGCCGACAATTCAAACGGGGGACAAAGAGACCACACATGTAGCAGAACATGTGCTGCAGCATGATGTAACAGAGTGAAGAAAGCAAGACACTCATATGGCAGAAGTGTCCATCTGTCCCCTCAGGCTGCATGGACAGGCTTCCAAGGCAAGGTGGTTGGTCTAGAGATGCCCCAAGGGTAAAAGGGAAGAGGCAATAACCCAGGGAGTGTAAAGAGTGCTTAGGAGTGGAATGGATTCAGGAGACCTGGGTTCTACCCTCACCTGAACCTGAAAGTGAAGTCATTCAGTCACATTCGACTCTGCGACCACATGAACTGCAGCCTTCCAGGCTTCTCCATCCATGGGATTTTCCAGGCAAGAATACTGGAGTGGGTTTCCTTCTCCAGGGGATCTTCCTGACCCAGGAATCGAAGCTGGGTCTCCCACACTGCAGGCAGACTCTTTACCGTCTGAGCCACCAGGGAAGCCCTAGCTTAATCTTATCTTGTTAACTCTGGGCCCCAGTCTTCTCGTCTGCCAAATGGAGAGAATATTCTTCAATCTGACTCCTCTCATGTATGCACTGGGCACAGTGCTCTCATTGTGCATACAACATTCAGGACTCATTTCAGCATGAGCTCTTGGAGACAGAGACTCCTCTTGGTTTATCTCTGTATCCTTCATGCTAAACCAGTGGCTAATATATAGCCTAGGTGTTCAACACATTTTTGATGAATAACTGAACACCTGAACAAATGATTTCTTCCCAGAGAAATGCATGTGAAAGATGTCAAAGAAATATTATATCCAAACATGAGATAGTAATGGTGGTAAGAGTAGCCTGGGGCTGAATGGATACTTGGCAGATGCTAGACAGCACCAAAAAGAAAGCAGGCAGTACATAAATTTGATTTTATTTTCAGGCTTATCATCTTCTTGTTTTAGTCACATTATACCATGATTATTCCCTTCCCTGCTATTTTCACCCTATAGCTCTTAGGTATTGAAGGTACTCAGGTCTACAGACTAAACAGGAAGCCTAGAGCAAGGGGATGTGGTCAGGAAGCAAGGTAGGGGACTGTGAAAACATTGAGCAGGCAGCCATTCACCCCTTCAGCAAACATTCATTGAGCACTAGTCATGGGTAGGCTTTCTGGGAATACAGCAGGCAACAAGACATGATCCCTCTCTTCCTTGGCTCACCTCTGCAGCACACACACGCAAGCACACATATACAACACATTCAGGTGTCTCTGCCTACCTCCTCCCCTGCCCCCCTCCCCCAGCCCCGTGGAACTAAAGTCACCCACACTCTGAAACAGCCTTGCAGCTGGAGGGGACCTCAGAATCCTCAAGTCCAGCGGCAACCTTATTACAAACAAGGCACCTGGGGCCTACCAGCTACTGGGGCCAGACCCGAAGATGAGGCTTCTTACATTTTCCACTCCTCTCCCTCCCCATGGCCCCCTGCCTGTGTATGAGAAACCTCCTCCTAGGCTTTGGAGAAGGGGAGGCAGCCCCCAAGGCTCTGCAGGGACAACCCAGGAGACAGGGAGTCTGGCGGGGCCTCCAGCCCCACCACACCTGTTGTTTTGTTGACCTGCTGTTGCTCTGGGCAGGCAGAATATTTTCACTTCTGGTCCCTAAGTGTGAGAATTCACCAGGCCACTGGCTTCCTGTTTTGTACTAGAACTGCTTAAATATCACTGCTTCTAGATGGTTTTTTGCTCACTAAGCACTTTTAAAAATACAGTAATGAGAGACCCATCTGCTCCTACTTCGAGGTTCTCAGAACCCTGGGCCAGAGAGAGGAGCACCAGAGACACTGGCATGGAGCAAGTCTTTATAACTGAAAAGGAAGCTACAGGAGTTCACAGCCCCCTCCTCACCTGCCCAGCTTCTTCATGGGTTTGGCCATCCCTTAGTTTAACCCTCAAATAGAAAAACTTAAATAGAAGATCTACGCTTTCTCCAGATCTGTGTCGGTAGATGATCAAAGGGTTGAGGTTGGGAAGACAAAAGCAAAAGTTCTGGTTTTTCAGAGCATCCAGGATTGGACCAGGGATGAAGCAACAACCAAGATTCCCTGAGGAGACTGAAGAGTCCTTCAACATAATTTCCTGAGGAGTCACTGGCTATGGCCAGAGCTGTATAAGACACCATAAAGAACTCAGAAAAGGTATAAGATCTGAATTTTGCTGGCAAGAAATACCCATCAAATAGGGGACAGTGAGGTTAATCTCAAGAGGGAATGTATTCCCTCATGGTGCCTAGCACAGTTCTTGACCTGTTATAGAAGTTGCAAGAATAAATGAATACAAAGGAATGATCAATAATTAGGTTACAGGAGAGTATCTGGAATTAAGAACTAAAAGACAAGGAGATCCATAGGTCTTGAGGGAGTTTCTCTGGAGAAGTAAAAATTGAGCTGACATAAAGAATGGGCAGAATTGGGCTTCGCTGGTGGCTCAGTGGTAAAGATTCCGCCTGCCAATGCAGGAGACATGGGTTCCATTCCTGGTCCAGGAAGATCCCACATGGCATGGAGCAGCTAAGCCCATGAGCCACAACTATTAAGCCTGTGCTCTAGAATTCATGAGCTGCAATTACTGTAGCCCGCACGCCCCAGAGCTTGTGCTCCACAAAAAGAGCAGCCACCACTGAGAAGCCCACAAACCACAACTACGGAGTAGCCTCCTCTCCCTGAAACTAGAGAAAAGCCCACACAGCAGCAAACAGCGAAGAATAAATAAATAAAATAAAATTATATTTTAAAAAAATCTTGCTTTAAGTTAAAAAAAAAAGTGAGCAGAATTTGATGATTTGGAGGTGACAGGGGGTATAAAAAATGAAAGAAAGATTGAGGAATGGGCCGATGAGAAGCTCAGAGCTGAGGACAGGGTCTGGAGAGCCCCGGGTTCTGAGAAGCCCTTCTCAGCACACCAGGGGGCTGGAAAAGAAATGAGAGACCAGAAGGAGGGGCCTGCTTCCTTGGGGGTCAGGGATCTCAGAGAGCTGCTAGCTTGGGCAGAGGCTAAAAGTGAGGAAGAGTTACAGAGAAAATACAGTCTTGCCTGGTCTTAAGCAAATCATTTCACCAGACCCGGAGCCTCTGTTCCCTCACGTGAGCAACGGGGAGGATGAAATGAGACAGTGCATTGAAGTCCCTGTCTTGCCCTGTTCAAGGCACATGTTAGTGTTTCACATTCCTGCTCAAGAAGGGACAGGTTGGAAATGGTCCAGTCTTCAGCGCTCTTCGGTCTTAGCCAGGGTCAAAGGAAAGACAGAGTAATATTTAGGATCCTAAACTACCAGGGTCAAAGGGAACTGCAGCCATCACCTTTCAGCTGCCACCTCCTGAGTTAGAGAGTCATCACTACACTTTGTACGTGCCTCTTTGTGTATGAAATGCACTAAACTGTGATGGTTTAGTTGTTAGGTCGTATTCAACTCTTTATGACCCCATGGACTGTAGCTCGCCAGGCTCCTCTGTCCTTGGGATTCTCCAGGCAAGAATACTGGAGTGTGTGGCCATTTCCTACTCCAGGGGATCTTCCTGACTCACATCTCCTGCATTGCAGGTGGGTTCTTCTACCATTGAGCCACCAGAGAAGGAGGAACATAATTTTCCTTGACTCTGCACATGCTATAAAAGGACACATTCATTTAGTTGGAAGCACAGTTTATGGTAATGCCAATGATTTTCCATCTTTTTCCTTTTTCAAAGTTCACAATGGATCCGGATGCCTGAACACCTGAGTAAGCTCTTGTTGGCGAGAAGCTGCATGTGAAATGAGCCTGCAGGGCATTTTCGGTCAGTGGTCATGAGATATAGTACTGCCCAGGCTCTTCAGATACAGGAAGTCAGAACCTGCTAAGGAGAGTGTAAAAGCTCACCTCTGGAGAATCCAGCCTGGATGGGAGTGGCCAGCCACCAGGGCCACACGCAACTGGCTCTTCCTGGCAGAAGGCTCCAAAAGATAAGCAACGCTCACTGCAGCCCTCAGCCAATCACAGAGGAGCTGGGATTAAACTGGGAAAGCAGTGCTGTCACTCCCAGAGAAGACAATGGAGAGCCCCAGGGAGTTTTCTCTTCTCTTTTCTGCTACAGGCAGCTGCTCAGATTATGGTGTGCCCACTAAGTACCAGCTCCTGTGGCACTAAACACAGAGTCGTCATTCAGTTGCCCAGTCACGTCTGACTCTTCATGACCCTGTTGACTGCAGCACGCCAGGCTTTCCTGTCCCTCACCATCTCCCAGAGCTTGCCCAAGTTCATGTCCATTGCATCAGTGATGCCATCCAGCCCTCTCATCCTCTGTTGCTCCCTTCTCCTCCTGCCCTCAGTCTTTCCAAGCCTCAGGGTCTTTTCCAATGAGTCGCTCTTCGCATCAGGTGGCCAAAGTATTGGAGCTTCACCTTCAGCATCAGTCCTTCCAATGAATATTCAGGGTTTCCTTTAAAGATTGACTGGTATGATCTCCTTGCTGTCCAAGGAACTCTCAAGAGTCTTCTTCAGCACCACAGTTTAAAGGCATCAATTCTTCGGCATTCTGCCTTCTTTATGGCCCAGTTCTCAGAGAGCCCAGAGATTTGAAAAAAAAAAAAAAAGAAAGGACTCTTTTTCTGCTTCAAGTAAAAGAGAGGAGTCTTGAAGTAGTCCCTCAAATGCCAGATGCTGAAATTTAATCCCAGGATGGTGAAGTGACAGCCCATGACCACACAACGTGGCAGGACAGGTTCTACACCAGACTCTGTTCTACAGCGTCCCTCCCCCCAAGCCCTGAGGTTGGACTTTATCCGTGATGCCTTGACTCTGTCAGTTGCTGGCTGTGCAGCCTTAGGCAAAGAATACCAACTCTCTGAGCATCAATCTCTCTGTTTGTAAAATGGGACCAATAATCATCTCCATGTCACAAGATTGCCACCAGGCTCAAGACACAGCAGCGTGTGTGGAAGTGCACTGGACTCTGCAGACTCTGCACTGTATAAGCAGTTTCCTCTCTTCCTCATGTCGCCTGGGCATCTTTATCTAGCACCAGACAGGCTTCTGTGGCCACAGTGGGTGTTTCCTTCCACTCAGCTGGCATTTATAAGCACCTCCTATTGACTCTACTTTTAACGGTTACTAAAAACCTGTGGAACATAACCTTGCCTGCTTGGGTGGCATCAAGTCTAGAGTCCAAGGGAAGCTATAGGAAAGATGAGACTTGAGCCAACCATGGAGACTGGATGTGGCCAGGGGTGGGGGTCTGGGGGAGAAGGCATTCTAGGCAGGAGAACAGCCTTGGCAAAGACTCCAAAGAGGAACAGGGTGGCAGTCAGTGGCCTGGGAATGGCCAGTCCACGGAACTGCAGGCTCTCCATGACTGCCTCCTGGCTCCTGGGGCCAGGGAGGTGAAGAATAGTTACGAGGAAGGGGAGGGCCTGGGTGGCGGGGGTGGTGCTGGCATCGCCATGGGTCAGGTGCCCAGCAAATAACCAGACTTGGAGCCAGATTTCTAGACATCAGCTCCCTCGCCATTTCTGAATGGGCCAGAATCTGCCCCCAATAGAAACATGTAGAGTCCAGGGTAAAGAAAGCTGCACTAGCCAGTCAGACAGCGGAAGTCAGGAAAACGAGGGGGAGGCAGAGAGGACAGGGAACACGTCAGAGGGCCCAAAAAGAGGAAGTGGCCCAATCTCAGTTCCGCTCCCCAGGATAGGAAATACCCTCCATTCTCCCAGCCTTTGGCAGCTGTCGCTGTCTCCCTACCTGAAGCCTTCAAACCTGGAGCCAAGACCACCTGGGCCCTGGACCCTAGCCTTTGAGGTTTCCCCAGGTTGCTGAGTTCTGGGCACTTTCAGGGGTTAGGGAGGCCCTGCTGGGGCTGCAGACCCAGGATCCACACTGAGCAGGGCACAGCTGAGCGTTTGTTGAGACTGGACACCCCCTTGGGTTAAGCAATGCGGCTCAGCCCTCAGAACTGAAATGCAAGGAGGAAGGACACCATGTCAGCCCATAGCCCCTCCCCCACCTCTCCCAATGGGCCTTCAAGGAAGGGAGGGATCCAGAGTCTAGGGGGCCCCTCCCCACCTCCACCTACCCAGGAATAGAGGAGTTGGGGCCCAGCCGAAGACCTCCAGAGGCAGAGACTTGGCTTATTAAGTCACAGTCTGGC
The DNA here is from genome assembly GCF_019320065.1 of Cervus canadensis. Lineage (NCBI taxonomy): Eukaryota > Metazoa > Chordata > Mammalia > Artiodactyla > Cervidae > Cervus > Cervus canadensis. Next base: position 25,728,083 of record NC_057396.1, read on the forward strand.
TCTGTCGGGAGAATGGCCCCCAGGCCCTGGCAAGTCAATCTGTTAGAATCCAAAGCAAGAAAGAAACCAGGCTTCAGAAAAGAGAGAACAGGAGGACAAATGTGACTTTTCTCCTCACCTATTACGGTCCTGGGCCTCTGTATATTGTTAGCCTTGTTCTGGGACATCGTCAGGGAGACCAGTGGCTGGTAGCTCTAACTGCTGTTTTCAGCAGTGGCAGGGCCCCCATTAGACCCTGCTCCATCCACAGTTGCCCCAGGAATTCAGTCCCTCTGGACTGAACAATGCTGCATAAAGTACCTACTAAATTGACATCCCGGGGCTTCCCAGGTGGTGCCAGTGGTAAAGAACCCATCTGCCAATGCAGAAGACGCAGGTTTGATCCCTGGGTTGGGAAGATCCCCTGGAGAAGGAAACAGCAACCCACTCCAGTATTCTTGCCTGGAAAATCCCATGGACAGGAGCCTGGCAGGCTACAGTCCATGGATCACACAGAGTCAGACACAACTGAAGCAGCTTAGCATGCAAGCTGACATGCTAGTTTGGGCCCCACCTCAGGTCCAGTAGGGTATAGACTGGAGGAAGGAGTAATGATTCATGTACAAACTGTTCTCCTGTCCACTAAGCTATACTTGGTTGTTGATTTCCCATGTGCATTATCTGGTTTATTTCAGGCTAATCTAGGTTCCTCTTCCCCCATTCTCACCATTTCTAGTCCACTTTCCACATTACCAGGCAGGCCTTGCACAGGAAATGGAGTACATGGGAGAGACAGCTATCTACACCAGGCCCTCCCCATCACAGGAACCTAAAAATAAGAACGTGTTTCTAGACTATTCTCAGCACTGCCCTCAAAATTGTCTGGGAGGCACAGAGGCTGGTCAGTAGCAAGGGAAACAGACACAGGTGGTGGACAGATGAGTGGGAGGGCATGAGGGGTTGTGGAGTGAGGTGGGGGGGACTTGCGGAAAGTGCCAGAACAAAGGGCAGAGGGGGGCAGGTCAGAGTCAAGGCCTAAGCTCAGTATACAGCTCTCAGGGGAAGTTGGCTTCTGGTAGGAAGGTTTAAAAGCATCTGGAATGACCCTTCCTCCCACATGACTTCCATGGAGGATATGACAGGTTTTCTGACCCTGGTGTCAGTCCCCCAGGGGAAGTGACCGGGGATGCCCAATGGAGAGCTCCCCTCTGGAATCTCCAAGCCCCACCCACGCTGCCCAGCTGCGAGGGCTCTGCTCTCCAGGGCACCTGGAACCTGTGGGCACAGACTCAGGGGGACCCCAGGAACCAGCCCCTCCTCCTCAGGAAATGGCCATCTCTTGGTTTCTGTGAGAAAGCCGCTGTGACTTCACAGACTCTGTTCCCAGAGGTCTGACTCTCCCGGGGACTCTCATGCTGCAGGCTGGGGTGTCCCAAGAGAAGACTCCTCAGCGTTCACAAGAGGGGCCAGGCCAGGCCTTGAAGATCCAGGGGTTGAAGGCAGGGGAGCCCAAGAGGGGCAGATTCTGAGCCAGGAACCTCCTCCTGCAGAAAAAGATAAGGGAACATGACAAAGAAATGAGTCTTGGAAAGGATTCCTCTAAACCAGGGCTCCCTAACTTCCAGGATCTAAAGGCTGATGATCTGAGGTGGAACTGATGTTCTAATAATAGAGATAAATTACACAATAAATGTAATATGCTTGAATCATCTCGAAACCGTCCCCGATGCCCATCTGTGGAAAAATCGTCTTCCACTAAACTGGTCCCTGATGTCAAATAGATTGGGGACTGCTGTTCTGAACCATCACATCTGGGCAGAGGGAGAAACATATAGAGAAGCTGAGTGTGGGGTCGTATGTGGAGATGAGAGAGAAACCAAACTGAGGGTCCATGAGGGACTGCTGGAAGGAGAAAGTGTTTAGACGGGAGAAAGCAACTGTGATGCAAAGAGGGATGGGCTTGAAGGCAGGCGAGGAAAGGTGTGCTCATGGGGTTCACCAGCCAGGAAGCCGGGACAGCTCCTGGGCTTAGAAAGTTCAGCAAGTTCAGAAGTTCTACAGTGATGCTTCTTGGAGAGGGTGGCCATCTGAAGCCTTCATCTCAGAGCAAAGGGTTGAGATAGAAAGCTCCATTCTAAAAACTTCCATCTGATTAGAAAGGAAAGAAAGGCATGGATCAGGTGGACAAGAGTAAAAGGAGCAAGAGGCAGGGACAGCATGATCCTGCGTCTTTGCTCCCAAGATCATCCCCTACAGCACTCACTCCCCAGAGGATGAACCAAATCATCCGTGGGTTCCAAGCCATCTTTGGTGCTAGGCTTGGGTGCCTGGACCACTGGAGGAACACACTGGGACATCAGACTCACTGGGACATCAGGAGCTCACCAATGTTCCACTCACCTCTCTGGGGGCTCCAGAAAGTTGACACTCCCCTCATCAGACCAGCCTGTCTGAGAACTTCATGTAGCCTCCATCTGAACTGCTAATGTGGCCACTGATGGTGAAGGGAGGACCCATCTCCAGATCCTTCAGGTTCCTAAGAAAGACCATCCAATCAAGTTACTGGGACTGAGAACCTGACCTCTCTCTGGGACCAGAGCATGGGAAGAACTCTGGCAGTGACTCACTGACTCGCTGACTTATTTTCCAGAATGAGAGTTACCCAACCCTCGGGCCAGATGAGAAGCGGGCCTGCTGTGTGGCAGAGACCAGATGAGATGACTTATCACAGGAAGACTTTCTGAAACTTCTTGCAATAACTCAGGACACTCCCTTAATCCCCGATTGTCTTCATTTGCCCCTCTCTTTGGACAGCATGTTATGTCTGAGATTATATCTGTAACCAGACAGGTGTCCACCACGGGCAGCTTAAAGACAAGATACTATGCCCAGTTATCTTTGTACCCTTAGAAACTAATGCCACAATACCTACTGCAATAGAATCTTTACTGAATAAATGGTGGGTGAGTGAATAAATGAATGGATGATGCCCGCCCAGGGGTGAATGCTAAGTAGATCACTGTCATTAGTATCTTCCATGTCCTGTCTGTGTTCAAGTTTTCCATCATGGAAATTTCTACACTGACCCTGCTCCATCATTTTCTCTTGCTTGCTCAGAGACATGGGGAGGAGACAGGGAAGGGAAGTAATAAGTTTGAGCTCCATCTTTGATTCTTTCTCAAGCATACATAGCCCCCAACCCCCATCCCACCCTGATCTGTCCTGAATCTACTCACCGGATTTGGTACAAGTTGAAGACAAAATTAGGCCCTAGAAAGACAATCAGAAAAGAAAGGGTTGGTACCTCCAGGGAGAGTGACCCACCACTCTCCTGGGAGCATGTGTTCCTCCCTCACACCTGTCTGGGAGGTGTGGGGTGGCTAGGCTGGGCCTCAAGATGTCATGGAAGGTTCCCAGGCTCCTTCAGTGTCTTCTTCCTGCTCCAAACTCATGGGTACATTCCCTTATTTCTAGACAGAAACACCAGCTCTTTGAGGATAGATCCTGGCACTGGGGATCTCTCCATCAAGGGCACTAATGACTCTGGGAAGGAGGCTGGAATCCAGACTCCACCACTTCCCAACTCTGTGGCTCTAACCTCATATCTTCTGTTAAAAAAAAAACAAAAAAACAAAAAACACAGAGACTAAGAATTTCGTCTTCACATAGAATTTTTTTTAAAAATCATATTAGGCACAAGTACGTTGGCACATAGTAAGTGCTCAACAAACATGCATGGAAGCTGTTGAATTTAATTGCAGATCCAGGAAATGTTCTCTGCTTCTTGGGACTCTAGTGCATGCTAAGTCACTTCAACCGTGTCCGACTCTTTGCAACCCTATGGACTGTAACCCACCAGACTCCTCTGTCCACAGGATTCTCCAGGCAAGAATACTGGAAATGGTCACTATGCCATCCTCCAGGGATCTTCCTGACCCAGGGATAGAACCCATGTTTCTTATGTCTCCTGCATTGACAGGCAGGTTCTTTATCACCAGCACCACCTGGTAAGCCCCCAGGACTCTAGTATGCCCTCCCAGCTCTCCTGGGTCCTATGGGAAGTGCAGATGTGAATCAGAGTTGGGGGCACCCCCAGCAAATTCCAGATGTCCAGTGGGCTGAAGCATCTGCAAGCTTAGGAGAAGGCCCTGAGACACACAGGCAGGGGAAGAGAGGACAGGGAGCCAGGGGTAGAAAAGACACCTGGAGCTTGGCCGGTCTAGCCCATCGCCCTTGGCCTTGGGGCCCACACAAGGCCTGGGAGATAGACTCCTGTGAGTTCTGAGGGAGGAGGAAGCTGACTGCTTGCTGGGTGTGGGAAGAGCCCCCCATTCAATAAAGGCCCCAGTACCCTACCCCCGCCGTCTCAAGGGCTCAGCCACCCCACCCAAGTCTTCAACCACTGCCACCACCACAGGAAATATTTTTTGCATGACACCATTCTAAAGAGTTTGCTGCCCCATCTGGCCTGGCCAAATGCCACAGAAGAGGAGGGGCTGGGCTGAGCTGGGGCAGCAAGGTCCGGCACTCACTCACCCTCCCAGCAGTACCCGCGCTGGTACCACTTGGCCAGGCTGTAGCCCAGGATGGACACGAGCAGCAGCGACAGCCCCACGCAGAGGATCAGGCCCAAGGTGCTGATGGAGTCGTCACCTGCAGAGACACACAGCCTCACCCAGCTGCCCAGAGCCCTCTCGCAGCCCTGGACTCAACTAATTGCACCCTGTTCCAAGTTTCCTCTTCTCCCACCTCACTGCCATCAAAATGACTATCCCCTAAGAATCTGGATCTTGGGGACTTCCCTGGCAGTCCAGTGGCTAGAACATTGTCTTCCAATGCAGGGGTGCGGGTTCGATTCCTGGTCAGGGAGCTAAGATTCCCACATGCCTCATGGCCAGAAAATAAGAACATAAACAAATGAAGTAATACTCTAACAATTTCAATAAAGATGGTAAAAATGGTCTACATCCAAAAAATCTTCAAAAAAGGGGAAAAAACAGTGCTGCTTTGCACATTGAGGTGCTTGTGTCTTAAAAAAAAAAAAAAAAAAAGACTGGATCTGGGCTAGCTGGTTCAGCTCAGCTATACCAAGATGTCAATGGCTGATATTTCTTTTTGTTTTGTTTTGTTTTGTTTTGTTTTTTTTAGAGTTAGCTTGTGGTTCCAAAGTAGCAGTCCTCTGACAGTAGAGATAATTTGGAGCTGGGACACCTTCCCGAAGCTGCAGCTTTCTACCTGTTGATAAAGACACTGCTCTTTGGGGAGGAGCCCAGGACATCTCTGCAGGAAGCAGGAAAGGCAGCCTGAATGCCCCTGAGAGCAGAGACACACAGATCCTCGGTCCTCTCCCCACAAGACCTTCATGTGTGGTAGCAGGGTGTTAACCTCCTGGGTTCTGTTTGCTGCTTATACTTATCACTTCTTCCCTTTTTGTGGTATGAGCTCTCAGCTAAATTTATATTTTATTTGTAAAGCCACACAGAGAAAAAGACACAAAGAGAAGGAAGAAGAGAGAGAGATTGGAAACCTACTGAAGCAGAAGCAGAGTAGGAAGCCAGATTTGCAGGGAGAGGCTGACCATGGGGGCAAACGGGGATGATTCAGCCCTTCCCAGGGCACGGCAGGAAGAGGAACGACAGCCCACTCTTGCTGGGCAGGGGCCAGGAGTGTGGAAAAATGGACGAATTCCCCATCTACAGGGCCTGGTGTCCTCAGGCTCTATGAAGCCAGGAGGTACAGTCTTTGGTGTACACCAAGCTTGTGTCCGAAGCCCACGCCCGTCATTTGTAAAATGTGGGACCTGAGTCAATCCCTCGCCCTCACTAGACTGCAATGTGCTCTGATGAAAAACTACCATAATCATAAGTCCACATGGAGTTGTGGTGGTGACTAATGGAGATGCTGCATGCAGAGCACTTGGGAGAGGCCCTGACATGCAGGAATTGCTCAGTAAATGTTGCATGTGTGCTCAGTCGTGTCTGACTCCTTGTGACCCCCTGAACTGTAGCCCACCAGACTCCTCTGTCCAAGGAATTTTCCAGGCAAGAATACTGGAGTGGGTTGCCAAATCCTTCTCCAGGGGATCTTCCTGACACAGGGATCGAACTTGTGTCTCTTATGTCTTCTGCATTGACAGGTGGATTCTTTACCACTAGCGCCACCATCATTATTGTTGTTGTCATTACTATCAAGTGATGAGGCTGTTTTTGTTTTTTCTTCTTTTTTAAAATTTTACTTATTTATTTTTTTTAACGCCAAAACATTTTGTATTGGGGTACAGCCGATTAACAATGTCGTGATAGTTTCAGGTGAAGAGTGAAGGGACTCAGTCGTGCATATAATGTGTTCATTCTCCCCCAAACACCCTTCCCATCGAGGCTGGCACACAACATTGAGCAGAGTGCTATACAATAGGTGTCTGTTGGTTATCCATTTTAAATACAGCCGTGTGTACATGATCTTCCCAAAGTCCTTAACTATATCCCTTCCCCCTTGCCTGGCAACCATGAATTCATTTTCTAAGTCTGTGAGTCTCTTTCTGTTTTGTAAGTAAGCTCATTTCTTTTTAGATTCCACATATAAGGGATGTCATATAATATTTCTCCTTCTCTGACTTACTTCACTCAGTATGACATTCTCCATGTCCATCCATGTGGCTGCAAATAGCCTTATTTCATTCTTTTAATGGCTGAGTAATATTCCACTGTGTATATATACCACATCTTCTATAAGTATTTCACAATTTCCCCCACCCAAGCCTTTCCCTCTCTCTTTCCCTCTCCCATGCCCCTGACCCTTCTTCCGTTACAGCATTCAAGTTATCCTCTGAGACAGTTTGGCAGCCAAATGCAGTTAGATAGTGTCTCTCCTCCTATTTTTAGATTCCAAAAGCCCAGGCCCTTAGAAAAATGGGAAGGATTCACCACACAGATGAGAGATGAACAGAAGCAAGATTAGCATTCTTGTTATACTAAGGAAAAATTTCCAGCCTGGGGGAGGGGAAGAGAGAAAGTGAAGTAAGGTGAGAGATGGGGCGGAGGGGTGGGGGCAGAGCATTGAAAAGATGTCGGCGGACTCCACAGAGAAAGTCCTTATTCCCTGATCTGAAGTGGAGCCCCAGGGAGGCAACAGAATTCTTAACAGTTGTGGGATCTAAGAGCTGGGCCGAGTCCCAGAAAGACAGCAAGAGCCCCGTAAGGAGAGTGCCAGCAAGCTCCTGGGCAGACAGAGCCTTGGACAGCCTTGAAGAGTTGCTGTGCCCTCTTATGCTTTTGTTACTGTTGTTCATTCACTCGATCTGCAACCCCCTGGACCACAGCAACCAGGCTTCTCTGTCCTCCGTTATCTCTCAGAGTTTTCTCAACTTCATGTCCGCTGAGTCAGTGATGCTATCTAACCATCTCATCCTCTGCCACCTCCTTCTTTTGCCTTCATGCATGGAAGCAATCAAATGATTTCTTCCCTGGTGACTCAGACGGTAAAGTGTATGCCTGCAATATGGGAGACCCGGGTTCGATCCCTGGGTTGGGAAGATCCTCTGGAGAAGGAAATGGCAACCCACGCCAGTACCCTTGCCTGGAAAACCCCATGGACAGAGGAGACTGGTGGGCTACAGTCCATGGGGTCGCAAAGAGTCAGACATGACTGAGCGACAAGAGGCAGGAAAGTCACAGAGGGGCTCTCCAGACCTGAAGGAGTTAAGCATCTGGGACCTAGGGACACCTTTGTGGCACCCTGCCTAGCTGACGCTCAAAGCCCAGTGCAAGGGACTGCCATCACATGGGTGTCAGGTGAACGGCTGGTACAACGGGCTATACACCTCTCCCTCACTCCTTAAGTCTCTGAGTAAAGGAGGAAACGGAGATCCTCAAAACTACTGATGGCATGTTCTCTGTGCCAGGCACTTGTTCCAGGTGTTTGTATTACAGCAATAAATAAAACAAAAAAATCCCTGTCTTCATGAAGATTATATTCCAGTGGAGGGAGACAGTCAATAAAACAAATTAAGAAATACATTTTATAGTATATTGGAAGACCACATATACTAGGGAGAAAGAGATAAGCAGAGGAAGAAATGGAATGCCTCATGAAAATGAGAGTAGCTTTAAATAAAGGGATTGGAAAGACCTATAAAATGTGACTGTGAGGCGAGCAGAAGTAACGCAACTTAGATTAGGAGTAGGCCTTCCTACTATCAGGTAGCTTTCGCTTAACAAGGACCACTGTTTGCCAATTAGGACCAATTAGCTTTCACTGATGTTTGCCAATTAGGAAATTAGGAACGGGGCGGAAACCCCCAGGAAAGTCCCACGCGCGCGAAAGTATTGACCAATGAAATTGCTTTGCAAACGTGTAACCAATCCGCTTCTCACCCTATAAATTTGTGTAACAGCTTGGGCTCGGGGCTCTCTGACTCGCACCACTGCGTTGGTTGCGGGCGGAGAGTCCTGGCTCGAGTCAGTAATAAACTTCCCTTCCTGCGAGTTGCATTGTCTTAGAGGCCTTCTCTCTTCCCGCTCGAGGATTCGGACATCGGGCATAACAGTGACAATTGAGAAAAACCACACTTTTGGTGAGAGAAAGAGCAAGCCAGGTAGACAATCAGGTAAAAACTTTCTAAGAGGGAGCAGCAGGAGGAATTGAGGCAGAAGCACAACAAACAGGTGCTAGACACATCGGGGAGTCCCAGGTGAGGCGTAGGGACAGGGATGGGGGAGAGCAGCAAGAGATGGGGTGGGAGGAGCCAGATTACTGCAGTGCTGTGAAGGCAACAGGGGACTTTGGTTTTTCCTCTGAGCAAGACAGAGTATTTTGAGCAGAGAAGTGACATGATCCGAGGTTTTCAGAGGACCACTCCATCAGCTACCATGTTTAAGAGTAGATGCAGCAGGGGACAATGATGAAGAGAGACAAGTCAGGAGGCTATTGGAAAGATCCAAGCAAGAGATGACCACTGAAGAGAAGTAGCACCAAGACTGAGCGACTTCACTTTCAGTTTTTACTTTCATGCATTGGAGAAGGAAATGGCAACCCACTCCAGTGTTCTTGCCTGGAGAATCCCAGGGACAGGGGAGCCTGGTGGGCTGCCGTCTATGGGGTCACACAGAGTTGGACATGACTGAAGTGACTTAGCAGCAGCACCACCATCACCACCACCAAGATACTGAGAGGTCAAAGTCAGAGAAAGATCATCTATGTGAAGAAGAGAGAGCACCACAGTGACCCAAGAGCTCAAGTCCAGAGGCAGGTGGACAGATAACAAGGCATGGTGGTAACATTGTGGTGTTTATGGAAGCTGGGGTTTTGAAGGATTCCATCAAAGAGAAATATCAATAACCTCAGATATGCAGATGACACCACCCTTATGGCAGAAAAAGGAGAAGAATTAAAGAGCCTCTTGATGAAAGTGAAAGAGGAGAGTTAAAAAGTTGGCTTAAAACTCAACATTCAGAAAACTAAGATCATGGCATCCGGTCCCATCACTTCATGGCAAATAGATGGGAAAAAATGGAAACAGTGAGAGACTTTATTTTCTTGGTCTCCAAAATCACTGCAGATGGTGATTGCAGCCATGAAATTAAAAGACACTTGCTCCTTGGAAGAAAAGTTATGAGCAACCTAGACAGCATATTAAAAAGCAGAGACATTACTTTGCCAACAAAGTCAAAGCTATGGTTTTTCCAGTAGTCATACATGGATGTGAGAGTTGGACTATGAAAAAAGCTGAGTGCTGAAGAATTGATGCTTTTGAACTGTGGTGTTGGAGAAGACTCTTGAGAGTCTCTAGGACTGCAAGGAGATCCAACCAGTCTATCCTAAAGAAGATCAGTCCTGAATAACCATTGGAAAGACTGATGCTGTAGCCGAAACTCCAATATTCTGGCCACCTGATGCGAAGAACTGACTCATTGGAAGGACCCTGATGCTGGGAAAGATTGAAGGCAGGAGGAGAAGGAGACAACAGAGGATAAGATGGTTGGATTGTATCACCAACACGATGAACGTGAGTTTGAGTAGGCTCTGGGAGTTGGTGATGGACAGCGAAGCCTGGTGTGCTGCAGTCCATGGGGTCGCAAAGAGTTGGATACGACTGAGCAACTGAACTGAACTGATCAGAGAATTCTGCCCAGGAGTAGAAAACACCCATAGGAAAGCACCAGTAGGTAAGTCACAGCCTGCCGAGACCTGGCTGGTGAGAGAAGATGTATTATTTCTGTTTGCTACCATTTGGTCCCCACTCCCAACAGTGCCATCTGGCTTAGAAGTGGCTTACAGACACATTTAATTACTATCCTATTTTACCTCGTTATCTTTCTAGAATACTCCTTTAACTAATACTCTTTACTTCTTCTCCCTTTTGCATACCTTTAAATTTTTATTATAAAATATTTCATGCACCCAAGAAGTATATAGAAAAACATGGTGAATATTCCTGTGCCTACTACTAATCTTCAAAGAATTCTAAAAATTTGCCATTCTTGCTCATTATCTCAATTTCAGGGTAGTTTTCCCCTACCTCTCCGTCTAAGTAACTTTTCTCCCAAATTTGGTGTTCAGCTTCCCTATGCATGGTTTTTATATTATTAATTCATTTTCCCCAAGCTATGTCTATATCAATACATATTTACTTATATAAAGAAAGGGGGGATATATATGTGGCATTGTTTTGCATGTTTTCAAACTTTATAAAAATGACAGATTAATTCTACTTTCAGCTGCCATGGAATAAAGGAGGCCAGATTTACTCTCTGATCTTAAATAACTAGAAACCCAAACAAATATGTAAAATAGCAGAGAAAGGTAGTGTAGTACAAGATAGTGATGTCTGAAAGAAGGAAATGAAATGAGGTGTGATCCATGATTGTTGAGCTTATTGCATGCAGTGGGTTTCCAACTCACAGTACAGAGGGTTGTGACCCAAAGAGAGTCTTGGGTCCTGCCAAGGGAGATAATAAGGACCATAAAGAAGACAGAGCACCAAGAATTGATGCTTTCGGACTGTGCTGCTGGAGAAGACTCTTGATAGTCCCTTGAACTGCAAGGAGATCAAACCCTGAATATTCACTGGAAAGACTGATGCTGAAGCTGAAGCTCCAACTTTGGCCATCTGATGCTCAGAAAGACTGAAGGCAGAAGAAGGAGATGACAGAGGATGAGCTGGTTGGATGGTATTACTAATTCAATGGACATGAGTTTGAGGAAACTCTGGGAGATTGTGAAAGACAGGGAAATTTGGCATGCTACTGTCCATGGGGTCACAAAGAGCTGGACACGACTGAGCGACTGAACAACAACAACATTTAATGCTCTAATTTATTTCTAAATACCACGTTAGCTTCATTCTGTCAGATTTGATATGTAACATTTTTACCTGTGTCTAATTCAGATGTTCTGTCATTTCAACTAGAATTTTTCTCTTTAATCCATGAATTCTTTGGCAGTGCCTTTTTAGTTTCTAAATATATGGAATGAGGTCTTTGTCTTTTCACTGTTTATTTTGATAGATGTTGGTTGTAACATTATGGCTGATATTCTGTAAGAAATTAATTTAATTTAAGTTAATTAAAATTAAATTAATTTCAATAATGGCTCAATATTTCCATCTAATTCATGAAGTCAAAGTAAAGCTTTTAGAAGTTCATTTTGTATAAGGTAAAATGCCTGAGAATATTGTGAATGTTATTGAAAATTTGGTTTAAGAGTTTAATGTTAATGATAAAGTTGTTTTTGCATTTTTCATATTTTTTTCATTCTGTGCTTCAGTCTTGGATATTTTTTCTCACCTATTTCGTACTTGACTAATTCTCTCTTAAGCTGTGTCTAACTGGCTCTTAAACCATCCTTTGTGTTCCTAATTTCAGTTATTTTACTTTTCATCTCCAAAATTTGATTTTTATAATTTTTAATTATTTGTCAATTTTTCCATCAAGTCATTTATTTGCTATACCACTTTCATTTATTTTATATTGGTTGTCCTAAGGCTTATAACTGATCACAGTCACATATAAGGTAAAAGTAAATGATAAAGATATATCATGCAAAAAATAATCAAAAGAAAGCTGAATAAGGATAAAAGAAGACATTTCATAATAATACAAAGACTGACTAATCAAAATGGAATCCCAAATGTGCATGCATCTTTATTATACAGCTTTAAAACAAGAGAAAAAAAAATGGATAACTAAAAGAAAAACTAGACAAATTCTTAATTGTCGTTAAAGAATCCAACTCTCCTCTCTCAGTAATTAATGGAACATGAAATCAGTAAGCATATTGAAGACACAAACAACACTATCAACCAACTTGATCCAGTAGACATTTATAGAACACAACATCCAAAATCTGTTAGAATATATTTTTTTCAAGTATACATGAAACATTCATCAAAATAGATCATGTACTAAACTATACACAATTTTAATAAACTCTAAAAGATTAAAATCATATGGAGTATATTCACTGACCATAGAATTGTGTGGAAATGAAAGTCTAAAAAAACCTGGAAAGTTCATCAATATTTGGAAATTAAACAACACACATCTACATATCTCATGGGTAAAAGAAGATATCAAAAGAGAAAACCGAAAATACTTAGAACTAAATAGGAGTGAAAACACAACATATCAAAAATTGTGGATTGAGGAGACAGTCTAGAAAGATCAAGACAGTGGAGTTCACAGGATGAAGGTAAGCACTACCCAAAGAGGACCCCAGGGATGCGCAGAGGATCCCCCTAAAGTATTCACTAAGGCATGGATCAATCATGTGTGTGAACAAACTACCTGAAGCTGGAGAGACAGTCATCTAAAAAGAATAGCAGGAACAGTATTCAGCATTCAGATGGGGCTGATATCAACAGCTGGGTCTGTTCCCATAACCTAGACTGGCAAAGCTCATAATTCACAGGGCATTGACTAGAGAACTCAGGAAGGTCTTACCTCAGTAATGGGAAATAATTAGCCCCATACTGAGCACTGTTCTGGACTCACCTAACACATCACCACAGCAAGACCAGAAGGGACCAAACTTTTTCCAAGAAACTTAACTACTTCCCAGAATATTTATAGAAAAACAAAACTATCTGCACTCAGCAGGGTAAAATTTACAATGTCTGGAACCCAATCAAGGATTACCAGACTTACAGAGGAGCAGAGAAACCTGACTCATAATGAAGAAGGTAAGTAATCAATTGAAACCCACCCAGAACTGACAAGGATGTTAGAATTGGCAAACAGAGACATTACAATTATATTTCACTTGTTCAAAATATAGGCAGAGTCATTCAAGATATAAAAATACCAAAGATATTTGGTATGTAAATATGAAATCTGATTAACAGCAGATCAGTTATTAGAAAGGAAAAAATAATGCTCTTGAAGACATAGCAACAGAAACTATGCAAAATGAAGCACAGGGGATAAAAAGAATTTAAAAAATGAAAACAGCACCAGTGAGATGTAGGACAACTTTGAGCAACCTCATGCATGTGTAATTAGAGTCCTCAAAGGCAAAAAGGAGAACTGAAAAAATATTTGAAGAGATATGACCAAAAATTTTCCAAGCTTGAAAAGCCCTTCAAATTATTTATTCAAATGATATACTTTCTTCCCTAAAAGGAGTTATAGTACCCATGGTTGATATCATAATCAATTTTCTTTTTCATTATATTAAGGAAAGCCTAAACTATGCTAAAGCCTAAACTATGCTGTGTCTAAGGGTCTTCTGCAGAGGTACAGGTCAGCAGTGAACTGCTTCAGGAGCAGGGGCTCTGGGTGCAGTAGACCTGGGTATGGCGTAAGACCTCCTGGAGGAGTCACATTTAACCCCACCGTAGAGACACCAGAACTTACACAGGACTGAGGAAACAGACTCTTGGAGGGCACAAACAAAAGCTTATGCACACCAGACCCAAGAGAAAGGAGCAGTGACCCCACAAGGAATGACCCAGACTTGCCCGTGAGTGTCCAGGAGTCTCTGGCAGAGGCGTGGGTCAGTGGTGGCCTGCTGCAGGGTTGGGGGCACTGAGTGCAATACATGCATGGGACCCTTTGAAGGAGGTCACCATTGTCTTCATTACCTCCACCATAGTTCGGCCTCAGGTCAAACAACATGGAGGGAACACAGCCCAGCAACAGAAAATTGGATTAAAGATTTACTGAGCATGGCCCTGCCCATCAGAACAAGACTCAGTTTCCCCCTCAGTCTCTCCCATCAGGAAGCTTCCATAAACCTCTTACCCTTCTCCATCAGAGGGCAGACAGAATGAAAACCACAATCACAGAAAACTAACCAATCTGATTACATAGACCACAACCTTGTCTAACTCAATAAAACTATGAGCCATGTCGTGTAGGGCCACTCAAGACAGACGGATCATGGTGGAGAGTTCTGACAAAACATGGCCCACTGGAGAAGGGAAATGCAAACCACTTCAGTGTTCTTGCCTTGAGAACCCCATGAACAGTATGAAAAGGTGAAAAGATAGGACACTGAAAGATGAACTCCCCAGGTCGGTAGGTGCCCAATAGACTACTGGAGATCACTGGAGAAATAACTTCAGAAAGAATGAAGAGACAAAGCTAAAGCAAAAACAACACCCAGTTGTGTATGTGACTGGTGATGGAAATAAAGCCCAATGCTGTAAAGAGCAATATTGCATAGGAACCTGGAATGTTAGGTCCATGAATTCAAAGTAGTCAAACAGGAGATGGCAAGAGTGAACATTGACATTTTAGGAATCAGTGAACTAAAACAGACTGGAATGGGTGAATTTAATTCAATGACCATAATATCTACTACTGTGGGCAAAACTCCCTTAGAAGAAATGGAGTAGCCATCATAGTCAACAAGAGTCCAAAATGCAGTACTTGGATGCAATCTCAAAAATGACAGAATGATCTCTGTTCATTTCTAAGGTGGAACTATTCAATATCACAGTAATCCAAGTCTATGCCCTGAGCAGTAATGCTGAAGAAGCTGAAGTTGAATGGTTCTATGAAGACCTACAAGACCTTCTAGAACTAACACCCCCAAAAGATGTCCTTTTTGTTATAGGGGACTGGAATGCAAAAGTAGGAAGTGAAGAGATACCTGGAGTAATAGGCAAATTTGGCCTTGGAGTACAAAATGAAGCAGGGCAAAGGCTAACAAGTTTTGCCAAGAGAAGGCACTGGTCATAGCAAACACCCTCTTCCAACACAAGAGACGACTCTACACATGGACATCACCAGATGGTCAATACCGAAATCACATTGATTATATTCTTTGCAGCCAAAGATGGAGAAGCTCTATACAGTCAGCAAAAACAAGACCGGGAGCTGACTGTGGCTCAGATCATCAACTCCTTATTGCCAAACTCAGGCTTAAATTGGAGAAAACAGGGAAAATCACTAGACCATTCAGGTATGACCTAAATCAAATCCCTTATGATTACACAGTTCACTTCAGTTCAGTCACTCAGTCATGTCCAACTCTTTTCGACCCCATGGATGGCAGCATGCCAGGCCTCCCTGTCCATCACCATCTCCCAGAGTTTATTCAAACTCATGTCCATTGAGTTGGTGCTGCCATCCTACCATCTCATCCCCTGCCATCCCCTTCTCTTCTTGCCTTCAATCTTTCCCAGAATCAGGGTCTTTTCAATTGAGTCAGTTCTTCACATCAGGTAGCCAAAGTATTGGAGTTTCAGCTTCAGCATCAGTCCTTCTAATGAATATTCAGGACTGATTTCTTTTAGGATGGACTGGCTGGATCTCCTTACTGTCCAAGGGGCTCTCAAGAGTCTTCTCCAACACCACAGTTCAAAAACATCAATTCTTCGGCGCTCAGCTTTCTTTATAGTCCAACTCTCACATCCATACATACTCCTGGAAAAACCATAGCTTTGACTAGACAGACCTTTGTTGGCAAAGTAATGTCTCTGCTTCTTAATATGCTGTCTAGGTTGGTCATAACTTTTCTTCCAAGGAGTAAGCATCTTTTAATTTCAAGGCTGCAGTCACTAAATGCAGTGATTTTGGAGCCCCCCAAAATAAAGTCTGTCACTCTTTTCACTGTTTCCCCATCTATTTGCCATAAAGTAATGGGACCGGATGCCATGATCTTAGTTTTCTGAATGTTGAGTTTTAAGCCAACTTTTTCACTCTCCTCTTTCACTTTCATCAAGAGGCTCTTTAGTTCTTCTTCACTTTCTGCCATAAGGATGGTGTCATCTGCATATCTGAGGTTATTGATATTTCTCCCGGCAATCTTGATTCCAGCTTGTGCTTCATCCAGCCCAGCATTTCTCATGATGTACTCTGCATAGAATTTAAATAAGCAGGGTGACAATATACAGCCTTCACATACTCCTTGCCCTATTTGGAACCAGTCTTGTTGTTCCATGTCCAGTTCTAACTGTTGCTTCCTGACCTGCATACAGATTTCTCAAGAGGCAGGTCAGGTGGTCTGGTATTCCCATCCTTTTAAGAATTTTCCACAGTTTGTGGTGATCCACACAGTCAAGGGCTTTGGCATAGCCAATAAAGCAGAAATAGATGTTTTTCTGGATGATTATACAGTGGAAGTGACAAATAGATTCAAGGGATTAGATCTGATAGACAGAGTGCCTGAAGAACCATGAACAGAGGTTTGTGACATTGTACAGGAGCCAGTGATGAAGACCATTCTTAAGAAAAAGAAATGCAGAAAGGCAAAATTGTTGTCTACGGAGGCCTTACAAATAGCTGAGAAAAGAAGAGAAGCTAAAGGCAAAGGAGAAAAGGAAAGATATTCCCATTTGAATGCAGAGTTCCAAAGAATAGCAAGAAGAGACAAGAAAGCCTCCTTTAGGGATCCATGCAAAGAAATAGAGGAGAACAATAGAATGGGAAAGATTAGAGATCTCGTCCAGAAAATTAGAGATACCACGGGAACATTTCATGCAAAGATGGGCACAATAAAGGACAGAAACAGTATGGACCTAACAGAAGCAGAAGATATTAAGAAGAGGTGGCAAGAATACACAGAAGAACTATACAAAAAAGATCTGCTTCTAAGTTAAAGTTATTAGTTCGAAACTGAATAAATGTAGATGACATCTCCAAAACTATATCACCTTTGAAATAGTTTATATTAAGTTTCTTTATATCAGTAGTTAAACAGAATTAACTGATTATTTAAACTAACCCTAACTCAAAACACCCACTAGCATCAGCTTGCAAGAGGACTCATACCTCCGTTATCTACAGCAGGGAGGTATGCATCCATACCCAAAAGCAGTTTCAGATCACGAGGATGTTTGTTTAAAATGAGATTATTCAAAATGGGAGTCCTGGTTTGTACTCCTCATAGTCGTTATTTGTTCAGGGGTGGAGACGCTTACTCCTTGGAAGGAAAGTTATGACCAACCTAGATAGCATATTAAAAAGCAGAGACATTACTTTGCCAGCAAGGTCCATCTAGTCAAGGCTATGGTTTTTCCAGTGGTCATGTATGGATGTGAGAGTTGGACTGTGAAGAAAGCTGAGCGCCGAAAAATTGATGCTTTTGAACTGTGGTGTTGGAGAAGACTCTTGAGAGTCCCCTGGACTGCAAGGAGATCCAACCAGTCCATCCTAAAGGAGATCAGTCCTGGATGTTCATTAGAAGGACTGATGCTGAAGCTGAAACTCCAATACTTTGGCCACCTCATGCGAAGGGTTGACTCATTGGAAAAGACCCTGATGCTGGAAAGGATTGGGGGCAGGAGGAGAAGGGGACGCCAGAGAATGAGATGGCTGGATGGCATCACTGACTCAATGGACATGAGTTTGGATAAACTCCGGGAGTTGGTGATGGACAGGGAGGCCTGGTGTGCTGCGATTCATGGGGTCGCAAAGAGTCAGACATGACTGAGCAACTGAACTGAACTGAACTGGGGCATATCTCTTAACCTCCACTGTTACTGTTGAGATGCAAATCTAATTAGAAGTCAGTAGCCATGTAGTCAAAGGCTAAAATAAGAGTCAGTACAATTGTGATCCTTTATGAGTTCTGGTCCCACAAAGGACCATCAGGCTCTAGGAGAAAAGACACATTCAAGACAACCCTTCCCTCCCCTTTCCCTTCCTGCTTTAGCAGCATCCCTGAGCCATGCTGATTGGCCCAAGTTCGATAGCCCACTAGTGAGTCATAGTTGTGACACTTTCTATTCCGCTTCCTCCCTCTAGACACTTGGAGCGGTGGGCATCCAGTCTAGCCATCATGCTTTTCTCATTCATGCCCAGGTACTCTCATTATGACAGTTTCCCGCCCTTTCATGCCAGAGCTGGTAAGTTTCAGCATTTGGATTGGGACTAAGAAGGAGGAAAAAATGCCCCAAGGGTCTTCAGCCTTGGTCTTTGGTTCAGTCAAGTTTGCAAGACATGTCTGTGTGAATTTGAGGCACAAGATCTCTGTTATAATGTTACTTCATTTTTAACATTGGACTGTCTCTTGTTTCTGTATGTCTGTATCTAGATGGATGGATAGATAGATAATCTCCCCCAGAGATTTTCTGTAGGATTTCAGCATTCCTGGAGACAACCAAAATATCATCTTAATTCCATCAGTACCCCTTTTTTAAAAAAACCTGTACATACTGATTTTACAAAGAACACTCAGCTTGTCCTTATATAAAATACTAACTGAGGAAACTCAGGTTTGTAGTTTGTAAAGAAGAAATTGGCATAAAGTTTACTTAGTATAATGAAGAAGAAAAGACGATATGATGAAAAAGGAAAAAAAGACTGGGAACAAAGTAGGGCAAAAAGGTAAAACTAGGCGGTGGGGAAAGAGAAGGAAGAGGAGGGAATTGAGAAGAAAAACTAATTAGTGAACATGTAGTTTGGGGTGAAAATAGTAATTTCCCTTTTTGAAAATAGAATCAAAATGCAGAAGAATATAGCCAATCAATATGTCAAATAGAATATAAATGGCATAGCAACCACATAACTAAATGGCATAGCAACCAAAGTGCAGCATGAGTATATAAATAAAACCATATGCAAAAGAGAGGCAAAGATCTCTGCCTAGAACAAAGTAGTACTCAGAGAATACAAGAAAATTCTTCAAATTCACCTCACTCCCTAGAACCACTTGCTTAAAACATGCATTAAAATAAAGGAAGTTTACAGGAAGAGAAAGATTAAGGACACAAATTGAAGAGCACATAATACCATTATGGAGATAATAGATTCAATAGAAATAGAAAGTAATAGAATAGAGATTAAAAACTAAATTAGTAACAGAGGAAAAGCTTGAGAAAAGCACAGAGAATGGGAAGGAAAATACAAAATATTAAAGAAATTAGAGAAAAAGCTAATACCTGTGGAAGACCAAGCTAATTCAACTGAAAAAATGTTGATAATCCTGAGGTAGAAAATCCAACAAATTAAATAGAAAATATTTTCAAAGATATAATGCAAGAGAATTTCCCTGAATAGGGCAGGGTGGGAGAGAGAATGGCATCTGCAGTTTAAGTATAATACACACTGGGTTCTATTAATAGGAAAAATTAATTCAGAATACTCAAGACTACTGTACATTAGAATTAAAGTTTTGCTTGAGTTGTTATTGTTTCTCAACTTCAAGCCCACCCTCTATATCCAGGTTTCTGAAGCTGCAGCTAGGACTCTGTAAACCATATTTCCCCTTTGTCAGCTGGGGGAGGTTCTGCCAATAGCAGATGGTAGCAGGAAACTGAAAGACTCAAGGACAAGAAGGGACTTGCTCTGTTCTGTCTGCTTCCCATTGTCTTCCTACAGGTGTCCTAGTCCTGTCAGTAACACCCTTTGCTTCTTTTTCACCCCGGAAGTTTTTTCTACAAGTAGCTGGGTACAGTTTTCAGTTTTTCCAAGTTCATAAAACCAGTCTCATTATTTCCTACTCTCCACTGCAGAAGTATGAGTGCTCAATTGCTCAGTCATGTCCAACTCTTTGTGACCCCATGGACTGTAGCCTGCCAGATTCTTCTGTCCATGGAATTTTCCAAGCAGGAATACTGAAGCAGGTTGCCATTTCCTACTCAAAGGGATCTTCCCAACCCAGGGATCAAACCCACATCTCTTGTGTCTCCTTCATTGGCAGGTGGATTCTTTACCACTGTACCACCTCGGAAGAAATATGAGCACCAGATGGCCAAAGTCCCCTTCCCCAGAGGCCTGAGGTTCTCCTCCAAGCTCCATATCTTAATACTTCCAGATTCTTTCTTTTGCTTTCCCAGTCCTAGCGGTAGTAGCTCTTCTTGCAATTGCTACTTCCATGATACCCATCTGCCTTTTCAGTTATCTAGTTAGTAATTCTCTATAATAAATTGTCTCTGTTAAAATATCTAGTAATAGCACTTGTGTTTGTTTTTGTTAAGCTGTGAGCAAAGACTTATAGACAGGTACAAAATAAACCCTCTTTTGCAACCCAGAACTCATTGTTTAGTATGAGTTTTGATACAGGTAAGAAGGAACATGATAGCTAAAACAGATTCAAATGATAGGGGTGTATTGATGAACCTAAAGATTGCTTCCAGGACTATAGTTGTTGTTATTCAGTCGCTAAGTGGTGTGTGTCTCCTTTTGACCCCATGGACTGCAGCACGCCAGGCTTCCCTGTCCTTCACCATCTCCCAGAGTTTGCTCCAACTCATTTCCATTGAGTCAGTGATGCCATCCAATCATTTTGTCCTCTGTCATCCCCTTCTCTTCTTGCCTTCAATCTTTCCCAGTATCGAGCTCTTTTCCAGTGAATCAGCTCTTTGCATCATGTGGTCAAAGTATCAGTGCTTCAGCTTCAGCATCAGTCCTTCCAATGAATATTCAGTACTGATTTCCTTTAGGATTGACTGGTTTGATCTTGCAGTCCAAGGGACTCTCAAGAGTCTTCTCCAGCACCCCAGTTTGAAAGCATCACTGGGAGGAGAAGGCTGCAGCACTCAGCCTTCTTTATGGCCCAACTCTCACAACCATACATGACTACTGGAAAAACCATGCAGTTTAGTGCTCAGTTGTGTTTGACTCTTTGTGACCCCATGATCTGTCCATGGAATTCTCTAGGCAAGAATCCTGGAGTGGGTTGCCATTCCCTTCTCCAGGGTATCTTCCCAACCTAGGGATCAAATCCTGGTCTCCTGCATTGCAGGCAGATTCTTTACCATCTACACTAATAGGGAAGCCATAGGAAGCACTATGAAAAACCATAGCTTTGACTATATGGACCTTTGTTGGCAAAGTGATGTCTCTGCTTTTTAATACGCTCTCTAGATTTGTCATAGCTTTTCTTCCAAAAGCAAGCATCTTTTAATTTGGGGGCTGCAATCATCATCTGCAGTGATTTTGGAGCTGAAGACAGTAAAATTTCCCACTGTTTCCACTCTTTCCCCATCTATTTGCCGTGAAGTGATGGGACCGGATGCCATGATCTTCATTTTTTGAAAGTTTGTTGAGTTTTAAGACAGCTTTTTCACTCTCTTCTTTTATCCTCAACATGACGCTCTTTAGTTTCTCTTCACTCTCGGCCATTAGAGTGGTATCATCTGCATATCTGAGGTTGTTGATAATTCTCCCAGCAATCTTGATTCCAGCTTGTGATTCATCCAGCCCAGCATTTTGTATGATGTACTCTGCGTATAAGTAAGCAGGGTGACAATATATAGCCTTGATGTACTCCTTTCCCAATTTTGAAACAGTCCATTGTTCCATTTCTGGTTCTAACTGTTGCTTCTTGACCTGCATACAGGTTTCTCAGGAGACAGGTAAGGTGGTCTGGTATTCATTTCTTTAAGAATTTTCCACAGTTTGTGTGATCCACACAGTTAAAGTCTTTAGCATCAAGACAAACACAAATGGTGTGCCTCTTGCCAGGATGCCATATGAAGAACACAGCGTCACTTCCATGACGAGATTGCCAAAGATACAAGACCCGAGTCCAAGCATGAAGAGACATTATGCAAACCCAAACTGAGTCCATCTTAGGAAAGAGCTGACCTGAAGTCTTCCAGTGTAAAGGTCAAAAAAAAAAAAAAAATCGAAAGAAGATTGAGGAAATGTTCTATACAGAAGCAGGCTAGAAAGACCAGAGAAATAAATGCAACCTGTGATTCTGAACTGGATTCTTTTGCTATAAAAGCCATTATTGGGGCAATTAACAAAACTTGAATAATAAAATGATTAGATAGAAGTAATATATTTGACTTAATTTTCTGATTTTGATCATCACATCGTGGCTATGCAGGGAATGTCTTTGTAGGGAACAGACTCTAGAGTATTCAGATGTAATGGGGTATTAGGTCAAAAACTTACAATTAAATCATTCAGGGAGAGAAAGTTTTGGTTTACTTTTTTAAAATATAGTTCCAACTTTTCTGCAAATTTTTAATCATTTCAAAATAAAATTTGATAATTTTTATATGCAATTGGTCTCTATTTACTGATTTACAAATCTCTAAGACATTTTATAAATGAGAAAGCAAAGTTTAAGTGGATATAGTATAATGTCTTTTGGTATACTTTTCAAATATATATATTTGTATTTCATTATATGTATATATATAATTTTTTTGAAAAATGCAGAGGAAAGATTTTGTGATGATCTGGGAGGGGGTGGTAGTGGGAAGGAGCTTTTATTTTTCATTTTATATCTTCCTGCATGATTTAGATTTTTACTACAGGTACCAGGTACATTACCAGATACCAGAACTGACTCATTGAAAAAGTCCCTGATGCTAGGAAAGATTGAAAGCATGAGGAGAAAGGGGAGACAGAGCATGAGATGGTTGGATGCCATCACCAGCTCAATGGACATGAGTTTGAGCAAACTCCAGGAGATAGTGAAGGACAGGGAAGCCTGATGTGCTGCAGCCCATGGGGTCACAAAGAGTCAGACACAGCTAAGCAACTGAACAACAACAACCAGGTACATGTATTAGTCTACTTTTTTTTTTTAAAAAAAAACAACAACAGGAGTTTGCTGGAAGGTGAGATTATATTCCATTTTTGTTTTTCTTTATATTCTTACAAAATCAAAACTTAATAAATATTATATAAACATTTGGATGTACACACATTATAAATTCTTTTTTGTTTGTAATTAGGGTAAAAGGTTAACAAGGATTGGATAGCATCATCAATTAAGCCATTTTGAATAATTTTGGTGGAAGAAAGTCTTTATCTGGAGTTTTATTTAATTAAGCTTTTTAACTTAAAGATCTGTATGAAGAATTGTCCTTGGCTACTGAATAGCAAGGATTGTATCTATTTTTTATTGAAGTATAGTTGATTTACAATGTTGTGTTAGTTTTTGGTGTATAGTAAAGTGATTCAGTTATACAAATATACATATTCTTTTATATTTTTTCCATTGTGGTTTATTATAGAATATTGAATATAGTTTTCTGTGCTATAAGTAGGACCTTGCTTTAACTATTTTTTATATAGTAGTTCCTACCTGCTAACCCCAAACTCCTAATTTGTCTCTCCACCAACCTCTTTCTCCTCTGGTAAACATGAGTTTGTTTTCTATATCTGCGAGTCTATCTCTGTTTCACAAATAAGTTCATTTTTGTTTTATTTTAGAGTTCATGCATGTAATGTCATACAGTATTTGTCTTTCTAGTTCTGACTTACTTCAATCAGTATGATGATTGCTAAGTCCATCCATGTTGCTAAAAATGGCATAATTTCATTCCTTTTTGTGACTGAATGGTATTCCCTTGTATATATCCCACCATATCTTCTTTATCTGCTCACCTGTCAATGGACATTTAGGTTATTTCCATATCTTAGCTATCCAGTTAGCAAGGATTCTAGAACACATAGACTTCAAGGCAGTTATCTCAGAACTATAAGAAAAGCATTTTCTCATTTATTAATTTAGATCCATACCTCCAATCACTTCACTCACCAAAACCTCACTCTGTGGGATATGTTTTAAAATCTACTCTCTTGCTTGACAAGCATACTCCAGTGATTTGGGTGGTAATAAGTTTAAATAGGATTTAGACTTTATAAACTCCTGTGTGTTTTCGTCCATATCCCTCCATGTGCTGCCTTGTTAACACAGTCAAGGGGCTTTTCCCATTATTGTTATTGTCACTGCTGTTTTGATTTCCTGATAATGTCCATGTAAAATCAAGAAACTCTGGAGCAAGACTCACATTTACTCAAACATGGAATGGTTAAAACAGACTTTAGTTTTTGGTGATCTCTTGATAAGAGATGAAGTGAGAAGCCTGCCTCTCTCAAGGCACTTAAAGATGAAAGTTTTCAAAAGGCACCTCAGAGGAAAGTTTACATGAAGTTTCAGAAGACTGTCAGCTAGAAATCACTTGCAGAATTCTAGAATCACTTTGTAATATCGAGCAGAGATTAAGAAGAGAAAGACAAATGCCGTATGAAAGCACTTATATGTAGACTCTAAAACATGCACAAATGAACCTATCTACAAAACAGAACCAGACTCACAGATGTAGAGAACAGACTTGTGGTTGACAAGGGGGTCGGGGGAGGGACGGCCTGGGAGTTTGGGGTTAACAGATGCAAACTATTACATTTAGGATGGGTAGACAACAAGATCCTACTGCATAACAGGGAATTATATTCAATATCCTGCAATAAACCATAAGGGAAAAGAATATGAAAAAGAACGTATATATATATATAGCCATTCCCTTCTCCAGGGGATCTCCCCAACCCAGGAATCAAATCCGGGTCTCCTCTATTGCAGACAGATGCTTTACCATCTGAGCCACCAGTATATATATATATATATACTGGAATGGGGTAGCCCACTCCACTAGTCTTACTTAGAGAATCCTATGGACAGAGAAGCCTGGCAGGCTACATACTGTCCATGGGGTTGCAAAGAGTCAGACACGACTGAGCAAGTAGCACCTTCCCTGGGTTGGGGAGATCCCCTGGAGAAGAGAATGACTACCCATTCCAGTATTCTTGCTTGGAGAATTCCATGAAGAGAGAAACCTGGCAGGATACTGTCCATGGGGTCACAGAGAGTCAGATACAACTGAGCAACTAACACTTTCACTACTTTTTTCAGTATATATGAATATATATATCCATTCTTTTTCATACTCTTTTCCCTTATTGTTTATCAGAGAATATTGGATATAGTTCTGTGTGCTATACCGTAGAAACTTGTTGTTTAATCTGTTCTAAATGTAATAGTTAACATCTGTTAACACCAAACTCCCAGGCCGTCCCTCCCCCGCCCGACCTCGGCAACCACAAGTCTGTTCTCTACACCTGTGAGTCCGTACTTCAATTTAAAAAACAGAGATCAAGAGTTTGGGCGCTGGTGCCAAAAACACATGAGTTTGAGCCTCAGCTTAACATTTACTTACAATGTGTCCTTGAGCAAGGAACTTAATCTTTCCAAAACTCAGTTTATTTATCTAGAAAATGGAAATAGAATTATCTACTCTATGAAATTATTATAGAACTTTTTGGAAATAATATAATCTACCACAAAGAAAACACTTAATCAGTACTAACAGTAGTAAGTATTGTTGTTGCTGTTGATTACTTTTAAAAAATAACTGCTTTCTCAGTCTATATTCTCAATATCATGAGCTCGTATATGGTTAAAACAGACTCTGACCACAGTGTCAAGAGTAAAAGGCCATTTTTCACATGTGCCATGATACTCATCACAAAAATCTTAAGAAGAAAGAGGGGCCAGCCACATTATCACAACACTAGCCCAAGGATAGAGATGTTAGTGAAACTTCCTTTGGAATAAGTGTCCACCAGTCTGCTCGTTCCTAAGATCAGGTTTTATAAATATAAATATAAGTGGTGAGTTTTCTTTTTAAATTTACAACTTTTCCTCTGTTTCCATATCAGCTCTATGTAGAACCCCCAGGGACCACCCTCACAACTCTGGCATTCAACTCTCTAAAGAACATTGTTCCCACACTCAACAAGTGTTTGTGGAGTCCCTACTCTGTGTCAGGTCCTATGCTAAACACTGGGTCAAGGCAGATAGAAACCCTGCCTTCATAAGCTAATATGCTATGGGGAAATTGAAGGTCTGACTCTTTGCAACCCCATGGACTGTAGCTACAAGGCTCCTCTGTCCACAGAATTCTCCAGGCAAGAATACTGGAGTGGGTAGCCATTCCCTTCTCCAGGGGACCTACCCAACCCAGGGATTGAACCAGTTCTTCTGCATTGCAGACAGATTCTTTACCATCTAAGCCACCAAGGAATCCCGAGGGGTTTTCTAAACAGATAATCATCCTATTAATCAGTTGATCAAAAACACATATTCTGGGGACTTCCCTGGCAGTCCAGTGATTAAGAGCCCACACTTGCACTGCAGGGGGTCTAAGAACTAGATCTCACATGCCACAAATAAGATCCATTGCAGTCAAACAAGTAAATAAACATTAAAAAAAAAAAACATTCTGTGAAGAAGTAGAAGGTGTCGGGGTGTCATTAGAACAGGAATATCTGAACTATTCTGGGAGATTAGGAAAAGTTTCCTAGAGGAGGTGACATTTAGGTAAGATCTGAATCAGGAAAGAACAGCACGTAAGGCAGAGAACATGTGCAATGGGCCTGAAATAGGAAAGAGTATGTTAAATGCACAATAAAAATTCACAAGACTAGTGTGAGACTAGAGAATATGCTGGTGAAAGGCAGAGGGGTGAGGTGGAACAGGAAGTGGGGCTCAGATTGAATGAGACATGAGAAGAAGTGAAAGAGAAAAATGGGGTCTTGGAGACCATGTTAAGGACTTTTGTACTTTATTGTAAGAACAATGGAAAATCACTCAAGCAGTTAAGTGGTATTATATTATGACAAAATGAGCTCTTTCTAAAAACCACTCGCCCTGACTGCCATGTGCAGAATAAATTAGAGGAGAGCAAAAACAGAAGCCAAGTTGACCGGTTGGGTGGCAAGAGAACTTAGGTAATTATTATCTCAGCCTAGCAACACATAGAATAAGTAATCTAAACATCCAGACATCTGAACAGGTAGCTTTGGTGGAAATAGTATTAGGCTCACAATCAGTTAGTTAAGAAACTAGGTTGGATCAAAGCATGATTTTATTGCCTTAGTCCAAGAGCTACAGGGCAACCTCTTTAGGTTTGCTCAAGAATAACAGAGCCAGAGAGGTAAAATTCTAGCACAAGATCTACTGACCCACACCCATTGAAACTAGTGAAAAATATCTTGAATAAACAATCATTTAAAACTCTCTAAGGTCTTCCCTGATTGTCCAGTGGTTAAGAATCCGCCTGCCAATGTAGGGGACACAGGTTTGATCCCTGGTCCAGGAAGATCCCACATGCCGAGGGACAACTAAGCCCGTGACCACAGCTACTGAAGCCCAAGCTCTAAAGCCTGTGATCTGCAAAAAGGAAACCCACCACAATGAGAAGTGTGTGCACTTCTTGCAGAGAAAGCCAATGCACAGCAACGAAGACCCATCACAGCCAAAAATAAAAAGAAGAATAATTTTTAAAAAGAACTCTGTAAGCAGTTCTAAGGGTTCAATGACTGTTTAACATGTGAAGAAACATCCATTCAAGGAAATCTATGAAAATTTGGTAAGAAAAGCAAGAAGTTGTGGTATCTGAACCAAGGCCTTGGCCTCTCTCCTTTCACTCAGTTCAGCAAGACAGAAACTCCACTCCAGGCTGCTGCTTTCATGAACACAGGACTTCCTCTCCCCATGATAACCAATTAGAGGACTTTCTTCCTAGGAGGAACAGGAGTTTGGCATTTCTCGTCCCTTCCCCAGCTACTATTGCTAAGGCTAAGTTGCAGGCAAGTCCAGTTGAGAAGAGGTGGGTCTCCCTCTTCCACCGACTCCCGTCTCATGAGATGGAGGCTCTAGCTTGGGTATGGCATGCTGAGACAATTGGAGCCTTAACTGCCCTTGATTTAATTCATGAAATAGTGGCTTCACATAAGGAGAGGCAAGCCAAGAGGATCTCAGACTGCTTGCCCCCATCTACTGATTATTCAGTTCCTAGAGTATTATTACTCAGAGAGAAATTTGCCGTTGTTTCCATCCCCAGCTGCACAGCTCCAGAGATTTTTCTGAGGGGAAAGCAAATCATAAAACAGATAGCTCATCAGGTCTTCCCAAAAGAACTGATTCTCTTTGCAAAAGAGCATGGAAAAGTTCAAACCTAATGTTTGCTCTCAAGACAGTGGAGGTTATAGAGGAAAGAAAATAGAGAGATTTAATGGATTTAATGAGGATATAACCCAGAATACAGGCTGGATAGTTTGTAGGAGAGAATCAGGAAATAAAACAGCTAAGAGGAACCCACTGAGGTCAGAACAAATCTCAAACACATACTTCAAAAACTATTCCTTCAAAAGAGTCACAGTTTGATTGGATTCATTTATATAGCAGTTTGCGCTGCAGAGCACTATTGAAAACATTAGAGCTATTAACCAGCAGTTTGTGGAATTTAACAGCTGGGTATAGTCAAGATAAGCAAGAAAGTTCTACAAATACCATCATCCATGGAATTGTGGGCACACTCAAAGCTACATCTCCCCAAGGAACAGCATCAAAGGCCGAATACTGATATAGAAAAATAGACTTCACTAAAATCATCACTTCACTAAAACCAGGTAATTAAAAATCCACCTTCCAATGCAGGGGATATGGGTTCAATCCCTGGTCAGAGAACTAAGATCCCACATGCTGTAGGGCAACTAAGCCCACATGCCACAACTACAGAGCCCACTTGCTCTGGGGCCCATGCTCCGCAACAGGAAAGGCCCAAGTACCACAATAAATGATCCTGCATGTGCCGAAACTAAGATTGATGCAGCCAAAAATAAATAAATAAATAAATTTTTTAAAAGAAGGAATGTTCAGATAACTAAAGAAAAGCATGTTAAAGAAGTAAAGAAAGATATGATAACAATGTCTCGGCAAATGAAGGATATCAATAAACCAATGAAAATTGTTTTTTAAAAAAAACAAATTGAAATTCTGGAGTTGAAAAATACAGTAAGTGAAATAAAAAATTCTTTAGAAGGGTTCAACATATTTTAACTGGTAAAAAAATTAAAGGACTTGAATCACTAGAGCAATAGAGATTGTTATTGTTCAGCTGCCAACCCCATGGACTGCAGCATGCCAGGCTTCCCTGTCCTTCCCTATTTCCTGGAGTTTGCTCAAATTCATGTCCATTGAGTCAGTGATGCCATCCAACCATTTCATCCTCTGTCATCCCCTTTTCCTCCTGTCCTCAACCTTTCCCAGCATCAGGGTCTATCCCAGTGAGTAGGCTCTTCACATCGGGTGCCCAAAGTATTGGAACTTCAACTTCAGCATCAGTCCTTCCAGTGAATATTCAGGATTGATCCTTTAGAACTGACTGGTTTGATCTCCTTGCTGTCCAAGGGACTTTCAAGAGTCTTCTCCAGCACCACAGTTTGAGAGCATCAATTCTTCCATGCTCAGCCTTCTTTATGATCCAACTCTCACATCTGCACATGACTACTGGAAAAACCAAAGCTTTGACTAGATGAACCTTTGTAGGCAACGTGATATCTCTGCTTTTCAATACGTTGTCTAGGTTGGTCATAGCTTTTCTTCCAAGGAGAAACTGTCCTTTAATTTCATGGCTGCAGTCACCATCTGCAGTGATTTTGGAGACCAAGAAAATAGTCTCTCACTGTTTCCATTTTTCCCCATCTGTTTGCCATGAAGTGATGGGACTAGATACCATGACCTTAGTTTTTTGAATGTTGAGTTTTAAGAAAGCTTTTTCACTCTCCTCTTTCACTTTCATCAAGAAACTCTTTAGTTCCTCTTTATTTTCTGCCATTAGAGTGGTGTGACCTGCATAGCTGAGGTTATCAATATTTCTCCTGGAAATCTTGATTCCAGCTTGCACTTCATCCAGCCGGCATTTGGTATACTGTACTCTGCATTTAAGTTAAATGATCAAGGTGACAATATACGTCTCAATAGATGCAGAAAAAGCATCTGACAAAATCTAACACCCTTTCATGATAAAAACACTCAACAAACTAGGAAGAAACTTCCCCAAACTTGATAAAAAGGCCTTTATGAGAAACCCACAGTTAATACTAGATGTAATGGTAAAAACACTGGATGATTTCCTCCTGAGATTAAGAATAAAACAAAGATGCCCATTCTTGCCACTTCTATTCAACTTTGTACTGGAGGTTCTAGCCAGGGCAATTAAGGTAGTAAAAATAAATTAGTGGCATTCACATTGGAAGGGAAGAAATGAAGCTCTTTCTAGCCACAGATTATATCTTATACATAAAAAAACTAAGAAATCCACTAAAAAGCCCACTAGAACTAATAAGCAAGTTCAACAAGATTGCAGGATAGAAGATCAATATACAAGACTGCTGTCATCTCATACACTTGCAATGAAAAATTCAAAAATGAAATTAAGAAAATACTAATTCACAATAACATCAAAAAATAAAATGCTTAGAAATAAATGTAATGAAATAAGTGTAAAACTTATACTCTGAATATTACAAGTCATTGTTGGGAAAAAGATAAAAGATCTAAATAAAAGGGAAACCATCTCTTGTTCATGAATCAGAACACTTAACATTAAGTTGGCAGTATCCCTCAAAGTGACCTACAGACTCAGTGCATCCAAACAGAATCCCAAAGACCTCCTTAAAGAAATCCACAAGTTGACTCTAAAATTTACACAGAATTGCAAGGGACTTGGAATGGTTGAAGCAGACCTGAAAAATAAGAGAAAAGTAGAGGGACTCAACCCTCCCAATTTCAAAACTTACTACAAACCAATGGTAATCAAGACAGTGTAGTCCTACACAGGGATAAACACATAGATCTGTGGAATAGAATTGAGAATCCAGGAATAAACTCATGCATATATAATCAATTGATTCTTTTTTTTTTTTTTTTACAAAAATGCCAAAGCTATTCAATGGAGAAAGAATGGTCTTTTCAACAATGATTCCGAGACAACTGGATGGCCACATGAGAAAGAATGAAGCTTAACTCACACCATATACCAAAATTAACTCAAATGGGTCAAAGACCTAAATGTAACAACTAAAACTATAAAACTCTTAGAACAAAATATAGAGGAAAATTTTTATTACCTTGAATTTGGCAAATAATTCTTAGATAAGACACCCAAAGCATAAGCAGTGAAAGAAAAATAGATAAATTGAACTTCATTAAAATTCAAAACTTTGATACTTCAAAAGACAGCATGAATAAAGTGAAAAATGCCCCACATAGAATGGGAAAAAATATTTGCAAACTATGTATCTGATAATAACTCTTATGACTTCATAATAAAAAAAAACAACTTTAAAAGGAGCAAAGGATCTGAATAGATGTTTCTATGAGCTTACCAGATGGTATTAGTGGTAAAGAATCTGCCTGCCAATGCAAGAGATGCACAAGACACAGTTTCGATCCCTAGGTAGGGAAGATTCCCTAGAGGAGGAAAATGGCAACCCACTCTAGTATTCTTGCCTGAAAATTTCCATGGACAGAGGAGCCTTGCAGGCTACTGTCCATGGGGTCATAAATAGTCGGACACAACTGAGCAAATGACCACGTGTACATGCATAAGGAAGATATAGTCGTGGCCAATGAGCACACGAAAAGACACTGTCAACATTATTAATCATTAGGGAAATGCAAACAAAAACCACAATGAAATACCATGTCACATCCACTAGGATGGCTAGATTCCGAAAGTCAGATAGTAAGTGTTGATGAGACTGTAGAGAAATCAGAACCCTCATAGAGAGCTGTTGGGAATGTAAGATGGTGCAGCCGATTTGGAAAATATCTGGCCATTTCTCAAACATTGTGTCATCACATGTTCCAGCAATTCCACTCCTGGATATACACCACAAAGAAATGAAAACTGCACCCACACAAAAACTCAGATATGAACGTTTTTAGGAGCATCATTCATCCTAACTGAAAAGTAGGAAAACCCCAATATCAGTCAATAGACAAATGGATAAATGAAATGTTGTATATCCATACAAGAAAATGTTATTTGGTCAAAAAAAAAGAATGAAGTACTAATACATGCTACAGCTTGGATGAACCTTGAAAACCTTATGCTAAATGAAAGAAGCCAGTCACATATTATATGATTCCATTCATTTGAAAGTCTTAAGTAGGAAAATCTATAGAAACAGAAAGTAGATTGTTGCCTGCTTTAGGGTGGGAGGTGGAAGGGAAGGGGGTTTATAGCTAAAGCATTTTGGGGGGAGAGGTTCTAAAATCAACTTTATGTTCCAAATTGTGTGATAGTGAGGCAGTTCAGTTCAGTTCAGTTCAGTCACTCAGTCATGTCTGACTCTTTGCGACCCCATGGACTGCAGCACACCAGGCCTACCAGTCCATCACCAACTCCTGGAGCTTACTCAAACTCATGTCCATTGAGTCAGTGATGCCATCCAACCATCTCATTCTCTGTCATCCCCTTCTCCTGCCTTCAATGTTTCTCAGCAACAGGGTCTTTTCCGATGAGTCAGTTCTTCACAACAGGTGGCCAAAGTATTGGAGTTTCAGCTTCAGCATCAGTCCTTCCGATGAATATTCAGGACTGATTTCCTTTAGGATGGACTGGTTGGATCTCCTTGCAGTCCAAGGGCCTCTCAAGAGTCTTCTCCAACACCACAGTTTAAAAGCATCAATTCTTCAGTGCTCAGCTTCCTTTATAGTCCAACTATCACATCCATACATGACCACTGGAAAAACCAGAGCATTTTGGGGGCAGTGAAAATATGCTGTATGACCCTATAATATTGAACCCATGCCATTGATATATCTGTCAAAACCACAAAATGTAAAACACCCAAAGTGAGCCCTAATGTAGACTGCAGACCTTGGATGATGCTGATGTGTGGACATAAGTTCATCAGTTACAGGAAGCGTCCCCTTCTGGTGGGTGATGTTGACAGTGAGGGAGGCTATGCATTATGGAGTCAGGGGGAACATAGGAAATTTCTGTACGTTCCCTTCAATTTTGCTGTAAACCTAAACTTCTCTAAAAGTAAATTCTCAATTTAAAATAAACTAGACTGGTTTGCTTACTGCCCTCCCCTCACAAATTTTAACCTCATTTCCCCCTGTCTTTCAATCCAATTTCATGAATGACCAGATAGAGAATTTCAGGTAGATCTTCCTAACTCTTCTTGGCCACAAGACTGCTGGCTTTAGTGGTATGGCATCATGGAATGAGACTTGGAGTCGAGCCATCTAGAGGGTGAATTTTTTTTACTTTGGACAAGATCAAGTTTCAATCCTCATCTTTGTCAACATGGAGATAAAAATTTTACCTTTGCATGGTTACTGTGAAGAAAAAGTGAGATGTGTGTGCAAAGAGGGGAATAGTACAGTTTCTGACACAGTATACACTCAATGTTACTTTCATTCTCTGAAGATGGATATTTCTAGGACAGCATTAGAGTGTTGGCAGCTTTGCATCTGTTTAACAACTGCCCCCTATCCCCAGGACAGAAATCAGCTGACACCAAGCCACATGATCCACACAGATCATCACCTACTGAAGTTGCTCAAAAGTCTACTTTTGAACCCTAACACAAGAATGAAGGTGGGCAGAAACAGTCTCCTGAGAGATCAACATCTCCGTCAATACCAAATGGAGCTGAGTGCTGGGCCCCTTTCTCTTTAAGTGATGTGACATGACCAGATATTACTTTTAGATTAGATGGCTGTGTGGTATCTGTTGAGGCACACAGGAAGATAAGCATCACCTTCTGCACCGACGGTAGAGCGTATGAAGAACCAGGAGGTGACCTCGAGAAATTCTAAGTGCTGGTTCCCGCCCATGCAGAAGAGCAGTCTAAAGTCAGGTGGTTCTCTGCCTACGCAGCCCTGAGCCTCAACATGCTCCTGTGTATCTTGGACCTCAGCTGGAGATGGAGCCAAGCTTCCCCCATGATTTAGACAAGTCGAGGCAGGTGCAGAGCAGGTGTTCCCAAATGCTTAAGGATCCACCAAGGATCTTTCAAAGAGTGGAGCTACTCCAGATCTGTCCAGTCCACCTCTGCAAAGACAAAGCCTAGGAATCTGTCATTTTCAGTAAGTTCCCCCAGGGGATTCTCTTGAAGCCAGGCTGCCACCATTTGGGTCTGAAGATCAGGGGACTGGATCTGTCAATGTCTATCATAGGAGACTCAGTATAGGGAGTTTCCCAAAGAAAATAGTTCTGGTTATCTCACATTGAAGAGGAAGCAGGTGAGAGTCATATTGAATATACTTAAGGTTAAACACAAAGGGTTTGGAAATGTATTGTTTTGAGTAAGAGTTTAAGATAAATAAACACTTCAGATTTCTTGGTAGATGCCAGTCCCAAGAACACTTAGTTTTAGTACTTCCTGAGCAAGATAAAGTCAATGAGGGACTTCCCTGGTGGTCCAGTGGCAAAGAGTCCATGCTCCTAATGCGGGAGGCCCAGGTTCGACCCCGCTTATTGAACTAGATCCCACATACCATAACTAAGAGGTCCCATACCACAACTAAAGATCCTGCCTGCCTCAATAAGACCAGGCCACAGCTTAACTAATTAATAATTTTTTCAAAGATACAGTCAATAAGAAAAGTAGAAGTCAGCCTCGTTTCTAACAACTGAGCCTTGGGAGTAAATGGACTGCTGAGGTTCAGCCCCCACTCCTAACATGGTGATCAGAGAAAAATGATCCAACAGGTGTCTGACAACAGAGAGAAAAAGACATAATGCATCACTTTGGTAACCAACAATACATTTATTAACTCCAAAAAGCGTTATTTCACTGAACTTCCCATGCGACATTGCAAGCGTGAGCTGTAGCAGCAACAGGAAATGGCCCTTCCATGCCGAGCACAGGCCCTGGATATCAGACAGCTGCGGGCAGGAGGGCCCTTCACCCGTCTCAGCAGAGCAGCCATGGCCATGACTCTGGCAGCAACAGGGGCAATGGCATGATGAGCCAGCGGAGGGGAATAGCTCTGCCAAGAGGTGGCCAAGGGTGCCGGGGTCCAAACAGTGAATCTGCAATGCCGTCAATCTTGTATTTATTTTTCATTAGAGTATAATTGCTTTATAATGTTGAGTTAGTTTCTGATGTGCAACAAAGTGAGCAAGCTATAAGTATGCATGTATCCCCTCCCGCCAACCTCCCTCCCACCGCCCACATCCCACCCCTCTGGGTCATCACAGAACACTGAGCTGAGCCCTCTGGGCTCTGCAGCAGCTTCCCACTAGCTGTCTGTTTCTCACAGGGGAGTGTATATATGTCAGTGCAACTCCCCCAATCTGTCTCACCCTCCCTTTCCCCCAACTTCATGTCTACAAGTCCATTCTCTACGTCTGGAAGCTATAATTCTCACATGTGTTTTCCCTTTTTTCTTATTTTTAATTTACATGTTATAACATTCATATATACTAGAGTGGGCTTCCCTGGTGGCTCAGTTGGCAAACAATCTACCTGCAATGCAGGAGACCCGGTTTCGATCCCTGGGTCCAGAATATCCCCTAGAGAAGAAAACTGCAGCCCACTCCAGTATTTTTCCCTGGGAAATCCCTTGGGCAGAGGAGCCTGGCAGGCTGCAGTTCATGGGGACACAAGACACAACTTAGTGACTAAACCACCACCATATACCAGAGTATGAGTACAAATACAATTTGCAAAGACATAAATACCCTCGTAAACACTGACAATTGTTTATGGCTAGGAGGCAGGAGTTATGACCAACCTAGACAGCATATTAAAAAGCAGAGACATTACTTTGCCAACAAAGGTCTGTCTAGTCAAGGCTATGGTTTTTCCAGTAGTCATGTTTGGATGTGAGAGTTGGATCATAAAGAAAGCTGAGCGCCGAAGAACTGATGCTTTTGAACTGTGGTGTCAGAGAAGACCCTTGAGAGTCCCTTGGACTGCAAGGAGATCCAACCAGTCCATCCTAAAGGAGATCAGTCCGGGTGTTCATTGGAAGGACTGATGATGAAGCTGAAACTCTGATACTTTGGCCACCTGATGCGAAGAACTGACTCATTGGAAAAGACCCTAATGCTGGGAAAGATTGAAGGTGGGAGGAAAAGGGGATGACAGAGGATGAGATGGTTGGATGGCATTACTGACTCAATGAACATGAATTTGAGTAAACTCTGGGAGTTGGTGATGGACAGGGAGGCCTGGCCTGCTGCAGTCTATGGGGTCACAAAGAGTCAGACACGACTGAGCGACTGAACTGAAATGAACTGAGGAGGCAGGATCCAAAAGTTTGGCTACTTTATACTCTACTTTACTCACTAAGTGTTAATTGCTGTCAACACTTCCTCTATGTAAACTGTACCTCCTCCACTAGGTGCGGAGGGAGGAGGTTTGGGGAGTTTTGGGTGTGGGAACCGGTACCACTGAGTTCAAACCAGTTTATGCTGTAGAGGCATCTCTGGGGCCTGGAGGGTTCCCAGGGGCCCAGGCTCCTTGGGAGGAGCAGGAATGGGAAAGGCTTTGTAAAACTGAGAGTCCTGGAAAGACCGCAGGGTTTGCCTTCAGAGAGACCCTCCAGGGAGCAGCCTCAAACCCTAGTACACATCAGTTGTGCCATCTTGGGTGACCACGCTCAACTTTAAGCTTGTCTTCTATGAAATGAAGAACTCATGAGTGGTATGCACCTCACACCATCTATGCAAGGCTCACATGAGGCTTTGGGGAATCACAGAGCATATTCCTTCTCCCGAGGAGTATCCCAGAGGTTCCCAAGCTCCAAAGCCTGTCAGGAAGGGGTGCTACCAGGTCAGCCAGGGGAATTTGTGCCAAGGCCCCTGCCCAAACAAAACCAGGTCTCTGCAGATGAGCCAGAAGTCACACACAGCCCAGGTGACCCAGCACCCAGCCGCCCACACCAACCATCAGCCACCCCTGTTGTCTCCGGGCTCCTGCAGCTGCTGGGAAATTTCAAGGTCAAGTTGGCTGTTACATTTTGAGTCTTCGTGTTGATCTCTGCCAGACCTCTGCAGGGAGGAGAGGAGACAGCTAACATGCACACAGTGGCAGGAACTCGTTCTGAGCACCCAGGTGTCCTTCTGCCTCAGAGCCCCCTCAAACCCTCTCCCCCTCTGCTTCCTGGTCACAACCACAAGCGGATTCATGCAGGTTGCAGAAAATAGGATAAACCAGAGCTGCTGTGTGTGGTTACAAATACAGAGGCTTTGGGAGTTCTCTGGATCTGGCCTGGAAGCATCTAGAAACATCTGAATACTTGGATGACTCCCACCTCTCTTTTCCTCTTGTCACCCTGATGGGTACTGAACTGAACGCCAGACAAGAGCCTCCCAATCCTTCCTGCACCATTCGGAGGAAATTGTTTCACTGACTCATCCAGTTCATTCCCATTTCCTCTAAATCCCTGCAAAAGCACTTTCCTGGGAGCAGGAACATGCCTTTGACTCATTCCATTCTCCCATTTCTGACTCTTGTCATTTTGGAAAGCAGAAGCTTGGGTTCTGCTATGCACTTTGAAGGAGATGCTTGAAGGAGGTGGAAGTTGGCTTATCGATGCCACATCCAGGGCCAAGGGAAAAAAACAGTTGAGGTCTAGGCACTGCCTCTCACTCCAGCTTGGGGTACAAAAGCAGAGAAAGTATCCTTCCCAGTTTTGAACAGACTGTGTTCTGCCTTTTACCATTCTCTGCTGAGACCCTGAATTGGACTGTGAGCTTTCCATGCCCAGGTTCACAGCTGCTCATCCATCCCCTTGTTTCCCCGCCCAGCTCAGTACCTGGCACAGGTAGATGCTGAAGGGAGCCATGGGGACCAGGGCATGGCTGATTTGGCTCTATCCTTCTGGGGCTAGCACTGTGTCTAACACAGCGGATGCTCAGCACAGCTTGATTAAAGCTACTGGAATTAGCAGGCATCTCTCTCCCCTACCTGCCCCAGCTGGGACTTAAACATGGGCTTCGGACCCCTCGGCAAATCAGTGTTCAGTCTCAGAGATCCACGGCCTGGGTGGAGCCTTGAGATCGAGGTTTTACCCAGGTGTGAGCTCTCCCACCAGCCCAGGAAGGGGGTGAAGTGAGAACCCTCTCTCACCACAGTACAGAGAGACAGGGTGAAGGAAAAAAGCTATCAGCTCCACCCCACCTGTGCCTGCCCTTACCACCCAAACCCATGCAGGAAGGGGCGGGGGACTACCAAAGCCAGCCGAGTCATCTGTGGTTTCACTACGATGGTGAATCAGTTCTTTGTACAGGGGGCCAAGAGGGCAAGCTTGGGTTTAAATATCGTTGAACCAGTAGTGAACAAGAAGCACCGAGGGCAAGTAGGGTGTGAGGTCCCAACTTGCCGGGGGTTCAGCCAGGTGTCCTCAGGCCCAGTCGTGAGCCTTGGTGGAGGGAACCGTTTACCTGCCTCACCAGGATGGGGTGAGAACAACACAAAGATGAAAGCGTTTGGCCAATGTGAAAAGCTTCCATACCTGTGCAATGTTGTTGTTATTGTTTAGTCGCTCAGTCGTGTCCGACTCTTTTGTGACCCCAGGGACCCACCAGGCTCACCCACCAGGCTCTTCTGTCCATGGGATTCTCCAGGCAAGAATACTGAAGCAGGTTGCCATTTCCTTCCCCAAGGGATCTTCCCAACCCAGGGCTCAAATCCGAGTCTCCTGCGTTGCCAGGCAGATTCTTTACCACTGAGCCACCAAGGAAGCCCCACCTGTGCATTATTTAAAGCATTAACAGGCATCGTGGTCAGATTCAAGGCCACCCCTTGGAACAATTTCAGGGCACTACTTGCATGAAGTCACCCCCACTGACCTCCTCTTACCCTGACAGAGCAGCTCGGTCTCCAGAGGAGACCAAAGACTCAGGTTTCCTGAATCCAGTCTTGACTAGCTGCTCAGGGGTCCAGGGCTCCCCAGAGGAAGAGAGAAAGGAAAGAGAGCAAAAGCAATTTACTGGAAGGTTTTTACACAAAGCTAATAAGCTTAAATGTCAGGTCCCTCACCTGCAAGGACCTCTCCAAGCCACTCTATCTAATTTTGGATTTATTTCTGTATTCTTGTTTTAAGAAAGGCTGCAAAATCATTGAAACTTCAGGCCCCCAGAAAACATGGGTCTTCTCTGGCTCCCAAATAGGACTCTTCTCTCCTCAGAGACAAGTATCCATCATTCCCCAGCCTGGTAGCCTCCACCAGCCGGCCTCCTCCCCTGGATGTCCACCTGTCTAGCCAACTCCAACAGGCCTCCATGATTTGGCATTCTCCAGCCAGGACTACGTTTTCCCCAACATTTCAGCCTGTTGGACTGTTGCTTAGTCCCACAGCAAACACTACCAACAGTAGGAAGCTTTCTCCCAAGTCTCAGCCAAATTCATGCCCCGCCCAGTGTCCCCACTGTCCTCAGCAGGTCCCTCTGTCACAGCACAAATCCATCCCAGGGAGACTTCAGTTTTGAGGGTCCACCTCTCTGCCAGGGTCCAAGCAAGTCTATCTGATTTGGGTCTCCAGAGCCCACCAGCTCAGAAATGGTCCCTCCCAAGTGCTGGGCAAATGTTTCTTGAATAAGTGAATCGATGAGTAATGCTAGTGCCGGGGACAATAACAGAGTGATTTTAAAAGGTCAAGTTCAGTGCTGGGACCCAGCTGCAGTCTTTGCTCTCATGCTCCGTCCACCCTCTCCTGATACCTTCTCTCTCTCCTCCAGGCAAGCTGAACCAGGAAAAAATCATTCCTGGAGCCTGTTTGCCCCCTGGTGGCTGAATAGAGGCAGCAAGTGAAAGTAGTGAAAGTTAAAAGTTGCTCAGCCATGACTCTTTGCAAATCCAGGGACAATACAGTCCAAGGAATTCTCCAGGCCAGAATACTGGATTGGGTAGCCGTCCTTTCTCCAGGAGATCTTCCCAGCCCTGGGATTGAAGCCAGGTCTCCCACATTGCAGGTGGATTCTTTTCCATCTGAGACATCTGAGCCACCGGGAAGCCCAGGTGGAGCCCAATCCTTGGACGACCTGCACAGATGCTTTACACACCCCACCTCCACCCTCAAGAGCAATACGTTCACCACGGCCTTACTCACATGGAGGCTCACGTCCTACAATTTCTGTAATTGCTTGGTCTATAAGGGGCTGTAAGGACTCCTCTCACCTGCAGTCCCCCAAGCCCCACCCTGGACCCAGTTCCCTTGAGTCATGGTGGCCTCCATACCTGTCCAGGAGATCTCAGGCAAGGAAGGCCATCCTGCTCCCTGTGTATCTGGTCTTACATTCTTGCCTGTCCCTTCCAAGGCCCTCCAAGATACCTGGAATGTGTGCTAGAGCCAGGCTGAGCTGTGGGACCCCATCCCACAGAGTCAGCATAGCAAAGTCATGCCCTACTTCCTGGCTTCCAAAGACACTGGCCAGCTACTTTATTCCAACAGGCTTCCT
Source organism: Cervus canadensis (assembly GCF_019320065.1). Classification (NCBI taxonomy): domain Eukaryota; kingdom Metazoa; phylum Chordata; class Mammalia; order Artiodactyla; family Cervidae; genus Cervus; species Cervus canadensis. The sequence goes on from NC_057396.1 coordinate 25,768,467, forward strand.
CACTCTGGACCACACAGTCTTGCCACCACTGCAGTGCTGCCACCTGGAAGCAGGGACAGTGGACCACTGTGCCTCGCGCAGCCTGTGCACTGGTGTATTCATATTGGAATGTGATGCCTTTCAATGGGACATGCCTTCTGCTGGTGTCTCCTGCCCTCTGTTAAATACACGTACAGATCTTCCTCAACAGTGAGCTTATGTCCTGATAAGCCCATCTTAAGTTGAAAATATCATAAGTCAAAAGTGCCTTTACTTAAAAATGCAGTTAATACACCTAGCCTACTGTTGAACATTTCTTTGGACAACATGAGAGATGCAAGTTAAGTTTTATTTGGGGCCAACAAGGAATGCAGCCCAGGAGACAGCATTTCAGATAGTTCTGAGAAACTGCTCTGAGGAGGTAAGGGGAGGAGCTAGAACATTTGTTTTGCAACAAAGGGCAGGTAGTTGGGAACATCAAAAGATTTTTGTTAATTAAAGAAACCAGATATCTCCCGTTAAGGACTTTAGTGCTTTTCTATGCATAGAAAGATGCAAGAGTCTGTGCTTACTAAAATCATTCCTTTGATACGTATCTCAGCTGTGTGGGGCCAATATCCTGTGTTTTCACATCCTAAGTTCCTCAGGGCTCACTATAGGGAGTGGCTGCAGTCTGATGGCTGCTAAATGGCAGGTATTCTTTTCTTCCTGAGTTCCCTCAGGGCTCACCAGCTCACCATCCATGGTGGCTGCAATTGTTGGTGACTATAGCATCCTTATTTACTGGTATGGCAGGAAATATTCCATTTCTCACTACCAAACGTCACAGCTTAGCCTAACCTATCTAAAACATGCTCACAATGCTTAAATTAGCCTATAGCCAGGCAGAATCATCTAACACAAAGCTTAGCATATGATGAAATGTTGAATATATCATGTAACCTACTAAATACTATAATGAAAGGGAAAAATACACTGGTTACCTGGGTACAGAGTGGTTGTAAGTGTACTAGTTGTTTACTTCCAGATCACGTGGCTGACTGGGAGCTGTGGTTGCCACCGCTGTCCAACATCATAAGAGAGTATTGTGGTACAGCTCATCACTAGCCAGGAAAAGATCAAAATTCGAAGCTTCTACTGAATAAGCATTGTTTCTGCACCATCATAAAGTTGAAACATCTTAAGTTGAACCATTGTAAGTTAGGGACCATCTGCCATCATTCCTCCCAGTTTCTCTTAGGTCCTGAAGGATCTAAGTTAGAGACTCCTGCTCTATACAGTTAATTCACAGCCTCCTTTTCACACCATTTCCTGTCTACCTACAAAATGTACTTAAAAATTGCCTCTTCTAGGAAGTCCTCTTTGTCTTATCTGTTCAATAATCATGTATCATAGTTTTGACAAACAGTCCAAGCATATGGAAATAAGATTTATAGCCCAAGACCAGGAGGGTAGAGGAGTTGTATTACTAGGAAGTACTTTGGGAGGATATGCCACATGTAATTGCACATGCACAAACACACACACACGATACTAAATCTGCTTGACACCAACTTCTCCCCACCTCCTTCCCTCCCAGCAGTCTGAGGGGGTTCTATCATTAAGACGATTAATAATAATAGGAAAAGGTAATGAGCATTCACTGTAGTCAAGCACAGGACAAAGGCTCACACCTGACTTGTACTTGCCCCCCCAGCACAGAGACCTGCGGTATCCACATCCTAAAGGCAAGGCCTACGAGAGTAGGAAAATGTCAGTGTGGAAACCATAAGCATGGAAACCAGTGACCCATTGGACAGGTCCACCTGTGGAACATGAGTCAAATAAAAGCAGACCCACGTCATGCCTCTTTTCCTCTTCACAAGTAATCCCCCATAATGTCTGCTGCATGGTGCGATTTTTGTGGGATTAAACGTGAACAGCTTAAAAATAAATCATTACATTTCCATCTTCAGTTGATCTAAGCCTATCATTTGACACCTGGCCACAAAAGCAGAGTAACAACAGGCAGGGGATTAAACTCTATTGACCTTGTGACCTAGCTGGGAGTTGATCTTCCCTAATTAGAACAATTTTGTAATTGTTTTACAAAAATATCTCAGGCACCCACACCATTGACAGGTCACCCCATTACAGGGGGCTGTTATGCTAGAGGCCAGGAGAGCAGTGTCTCTGAAGCAGAGGGGTACCTCTCCTGGGCTTACTTGCTTTGGCGGCTAAGTCCCCCTCAGGACTTTCCTGCAGCCGCCAGGTGATCCACTGTCCCTGATTCCTCAGTCCACCCCTGCTTCTTTTGAGTTTTCTCTCCTCCAAGCCCAGTCTCAGGTTAAGGATTCACGCCAGGGCCAGGCTAGTGGAGAAGGGACTGGAGCTGGAAATGGACCCAAGGAGAGGTGGGGAGCAGGCGTGGGCCGCTGGGACAGCTGTGGGCAGGGGTCCGACGGGCAGCCATGGCCTGGGTACCAAGAGAAATGATGGACATCGGGAAGGAGGCCCAAAAAATAGGTGAGAAGCAAGTGCCAGGGGTCAGGGCAGCCTGAGTGCAGAATTCTGGAACAAGAGCTTAGTTAGGGACCAAGCCAGGCACTCACTTGTAAAAACACAAGAAAATTCAGAACATGAGGAAACTCTGGGCTGGGTACCTCTGCATTAAAACAAGTTGGGGAGCCAAGAGTCAGTGGAGCCCTTGACTGGGGCTACCCATCACTCAAAGCCTGGAGTACTGAGTGTGTCCTGCCTCCAGATTATCCAGAATTTGACCATGACCTCAACTTCAGGGACCTGGGGAAGAAATAGGGGAAGGCAGAGGAGGCAGCAGCAGGTTCCGAGCACCCCCCCCCACACACACTTTTCCTGGCCCTAAAATAGAGCACTGTGCTTCTGAGGTTTTGCTGGAAACTAAAGGGAACCAGGAGAGAGGTCAAGTTAGGACAAATCACAAGTTAGGGCAAGTCACAAGTTGAGCAGAAATGTCACCAGAGCCCCAGCATAGCTGGGGTGAGGCCTCACTCCTGGCCCGCGGCCTCTACCCACTTCTCTCATGGGGTGGGGTTCTCATCTGGAGAGGCGGGGTCCTTGGGGCTCCACCACACTGGTGTCCATCCCGAGCCGGTGTTTCTGGGCACCGGCTGGGGCAGTGAAACCTCTGGGAGATCCTGGCCATCCGGTAAAGTTGTGAGAAACCAAAAGGGCCCCGGGACTCTTTCAACATCAGTCTCCCATTACACGGAGACCGTGTGAGGAGTGAAGAGGACATGAACATGAAGCCCTGTCACCTGTGAAGCCCAGGACAGGAGCACGGTGGGCCTCGGTCTGGGGAGGGGAGGGATGTTTTCTATCAAATGTGCTGGAGGGGGCTTCCTTGGGGGTCCAGGGTTAAAAATTCACCTGCCTATGCAGGGACATATGTTCAATTCCTGGTCAGGGAAGATCCCACATACCACAGGGCAACCAAGCCTGTGCGCCCTAACTACTGAGGCTTCATGCTCTAGAGCCTGCGTCCCTCAACATGAGAAGCCACCCCAATGAGAAGCCCATGTACTGCAACTAGAGAGCAGCTTCTGCTTGACACAACTAGAGAAAGCCCACAGGCAGCAATGAAGGTCCAGTGCAGCCCAAAATAAATAATTTTTTTAAAAAAATGTGTTGGAGGAAGGGAAACATCCCCAGAGTGGTACCCTCAGACCCATTCGGGTCCCAGATCAGCCACTTACTAAGGGGTCACCTCCCTGTTTTGAAACAATGAGCAGCCTTGTAGGACCTATCTCCTGGATTGCCTTAAGATGTAAACGAGAAAATGTGTGAAAGAATGTTTGCCACCTCTGTTGAAAATACAAAAATACATCATGCGAGCTCCATTACCAAGAAGAGCAAACTGACGCCAAGTTTTGGGGTGCACCGGGGCCCTCTGGCCCCCCTGGCCCTCTGGATGCATCTCCATTCCTTTGCTGCTCCCCCTGCGACAGCATTCAGGGCTCCCCCCACACTCAGTCTCACTCTGGGCCCAGAAGAAGCCTTGGAGGATCATTAGGAGTGCGCAGATCCGGGGTACAGGCCTCAGCTTCTGCTGGGTAAGCTGGAATAGAACTGTGGTTCCACCCAGAGCAGCGAGGCCCTGCTGGGGTTTGCGGCCCCCTACTCCTTCTGTGACAGGGACAATGGAAGGAGAATTCTCACTGAACCAAGACAAGCTAAGAACCTGCGGGCACAGAGTCGCTTTACAATTGGTTGTTATTGCTGTTTAGTCGCTCAGTCATGTCCAACTCTTTACAACCCCATGGACTGTAGCCGGCTGGGCTCTTCTGTCCATGGGATTATTCCGGGCAAGGTTACTGGAGTATGATAGCCAAAGCAAACTTGAGGGTCGAGAAGAGTTCCATTAACATTTTATCTCTTCACCCTGAGCTTGGGAGCCTGTCAGGAGAGGCGGAGGCGGCCCTGCCCTGGCAGACAAACCTGCAGACCCACCTTGATTGGGAGGCAGCCAGGGCCCCGAGCCACCGACCCAATTCCCACGCTCCGGGGCTCTCCCAATTTACCTTCCCTCTCACGCCTCGCCCCCGGGAAGCCTGCCTGGAGCCTCCACCCAGAGCCCAGCCAACCCATCTCACACCCTCCCTGGGCATCAGGGATGTGGAGAAAGGCTGAGGGCTTCCTCCACCAACGGGAGTTCCAGGCTTCTCCATCTCTGAGTGTTAACATCCTCTCACCACCCTCCACCCCCAGCAGCCCTCTTGCGATGAACTCACTGCTGATGAAAGAGCTGGCAGATCCTAAAATAAGATCTTCTGGCTTTGGAAAACATGAGTCAGACTTTTGTTACAGCTCTGTTTTGCTGCAGCAAATGTTATAACCAATCTGCTGTCCCCAGCTGGCAGAGGAGGGTGGACAGGGGCGCAGGCAGCCCTGGGAAGCTTCCGTGGTGGAAAGCCAGAGGTGGCTGACCTGCTTCCCTAAGGGATTATCCTTGACCTCCTTTTCCTTCCAAGCATCGGGTCCTGTGAGCCTTTGGGTCACAGGTGGGGAGACAACAGCTGCCATTGCTTGGCTTGAGTCCCCTGAATAGAGTTGGAACTTAGAGGGGTTCCTCTTTTCTTTGCCCCTAGTGATCGCCTTCTCCCTTCTCTTCCTCTAGTTCCCTGCCAGCTCCAAGTGGGCTGGAATGTGACTCCATTCTGGCTTGCAAATCTCTTTTTGGCCCTGAGGACAGACACATAGCCTCCCAGGCAGACATCCACACTGGCCTACATTTATTTTCCCTTTATTGATCCAAGAGGGAGCAACAGAGAAAGTGCCTCCACGCTGCTCTTCCAGCTCTGTGACCACCCATCAGAATAGTCCTGGTTACAGGTTTGGGGGGCTCCAATGCAGAGACCCCAGGGCCAGCAGAGCCTCCCAGAGCCACCACTTCTGCTGAATCACTCGTTCTCATACTCGCTTGTCCAGAGATGGGACTGCCTGCATCACCAGCTCAATGACAGACTTGCCTGCCCACCGCACCCAGCCCCCAGCTCAGTGCGGATGACAAAGGGGCTGGAGAGGGCCAGGGCTCTGAGCCAGCATCACCCGCATCCCCAGCTCCTCCAAGGAAGGAGAGGTCAAGAGACTAGACTTTGGTCGCTGGGAGGCAGCTGCAAACCTCAGATCTAGGCCCATTTTCCCATCTATATGATGGAAGCAATGATGCCCACTTCTCACCATTAATGGCAGCATAGGGTGAAAGAGTCAGGTAAAGCATTCAGCAGAGCCTGGTAAGTGCTTGCTCAATAAGAGGCATTTCCTGCTACTATGATGCCAATGAATGATATATTTTTTTCAACTAGCAAATGATTTCAGGGACTTGTGTGGTGAGACTCCACCCCTCAGGTTATCTTCTTCCTGGCATCAACATCCCAGGGAAGCAGAAACAGTAACTATCAGATGAACACAATCAAATCAAAGAAAGTGGAAGAGTGGGGGAGGGGTGGGGGGGGACTTTCACCTGTGCCCTGGGAAGGCCCCACAAGCACCAGTAGCCTCCACAGAGGATTCCCCTCTGTAAGTAGAACCTGCTAGTGCCCGCTCACTCCCAGGCCCCGTCCCCCGACCTGGGCTGGCTGGGACCCTCCATACCCCAGGAGTCACCTCTGTACCCTGGGCCACCAAGATGGTGTTTCTCTTCTCCTTATGAGTTGACTTCACAAAAGCGGCCCCCACCACTCAGGGACTTCCCTCCTTCACAGCCCACAGCCTGGCTGATGGCGCACAAGTAGCAATGCCAGTCCCCACGCATAGGGCACGACTGTCACCAAGTGCTTCTGCCCTACGCACTAGCTGAGCCAAGCTTCCTGCAACTCAGCTCTGCTCTGAACAGTTTCATCACATGGATGTATAAATCTGTTCCATCACAAAGAAAAAGCAAGTCTGGGGAAGCACCCAGAGCTGAAACATCAAATCGGACATCTCCTTCCCCAGGTCAGCCCCGGGTCAGACCCTGCTGGAGGGCCCCAGCCCAGCAGAAGCAAAGGTGAAGGCTGCCTCTCACCTCTCCCTGCAGCGCAGCTGGGTGTCAGGAGTAGAAACAGCCATTCACAGGCGCTCTGGCTCTTTTGACTTTGTGATTGAGAAGCAGACAGATGGGTAGGGAAGAAAGGAAGGTGGAGGGCAAGGGCTTCATCCAAGCAGGACTCTCTGTCTCTCTCTCCATCTCTCCTTCCACATGCCTGACCCCTGCCTTCCATGTCTCTTGACCCCTGTCTCCTCCATGTCTTTGAGTTTTCTGCCACACAACCTCCATTTGTGTCCTTGTTTGTCTCCTTCACTTTCTTGTCTTCCCTCTGTCTTTTTTTCTTTTTTTATTATTTTTTATTTATATTTATTTATTTAGCTGCATTGGGTCTTAGTTGTGGCATTCAGGATCTTTGACCTTTGTTGTGGCATGTGAGATCTTTACTTGTGGCATGTGGGGTCTTTAGTTGCAGCATGCAGACCCTTAGTTGCAGCATGTGAGGTCTAGCTCCCTGAGCTAGACTGAACCCTGGCGCCCGGAGAGCACTGGGAGCACTGGGAGCATGGGTGCCTTCCGAGCACTGGACGCGCGGAGTCTTACCTTATGGATCATCAGGGACGTTCCCTCCCTCTATCTTAATCCTACTCTTCTTTCTCTTCTTCCAGCTGGTAATCTTCTATATACCTTTCTGCTCTCCTTCCTGTTTTGTCTCTCCTGTCTCTCTCATCTCTCATCTTCACTGTTAATTACTCAGTCTTTTTGTTATCTACATCTCCCTACTTTTCCCTTCCACAGAAAAATACTGATGTGGGAGATACTCACCTACCTTCCATTGATGACACACCCACCACCCACCCCACCCCCACACATCCAGACCCCAAGATTCTGCCAGCAGTTCAGGCTGGTAGTTCCGGGGCCCCATCCTCAGAGTCATCACTGATAAAACTGCTAACCTCCACACTGAGCCCCAGGAGGACTGTTAAGCAAGCCCATTAAACTGGGGCAGCCCTGATATACCAATTCAGGAATGGTCAGACCAGGACAGAATGAAATGCATCTATTCTAAAATGTGACCCCCCCCCCCACAACCCAGTGGGTCTCTTCTCAGTGGTCCCACACCAGTCCTGCCTTGGCAACTGCAGGACATCCACACCCTACCCTGCCTTACCCAACTCCATCCCTGCCCTCTATTTTGCTTATCTTAGCACCTGAAAATGATAGCAAGGACACACCCAACCTAATCAGCCTTTCTCAATAATTGACCTGAAGTTCGATGGGTAGTAGCCATGGTCACTATCTAAGATGGGTCAGAGGAGGAGGAAAACCAGGGTACCTACAATTTGGGTGGTTCCCAGAAGTGAAATATGAGGAGTGGTCTAGGTGTGGTCCCTGGGACATGGAGCCCAGTGGCCAGACTAAAATCTGGGAGAGTGGACAGCAGTCACCATTACTGCCCAACTGATCCTTTTCGTGTCCTTTGAGCGCTATCGTCACCATCACTCACTTGGGCCATGCCCGGGGAAGGGGTGTCTGTGGCCCCGAGACCTCCAGAAGCCTGACCAAGTGGGACAGCTCCAGCCAGGCTTCTCTCTGGCAGGTATGATTTAACCTGTTCATATTCTTTATCTTCCTCCCTAAATCCACTCCTCCCTTGTGTTTGCCCCCTTGGTATATGGTACCTCCATTTGCCCAATCGCTCGGAGAATTTAGACTCTCCTTACACCCTCCACCTGCCTTGTTTTCCAAATCTAATTAGTCATCAACTCCGATCACATGTAAAATTGCTCTTCTGGTTCCATCCTCCCACTTGGACTTCGGCCAACAGTTCCCTACAAGTGTCTCTACCCTTATGTGTCACTCCATGCTGCTGCTGGGTGGGGAGTCTTCCAAAATTAATAAAACAAAGAGAAAAATTTATCCCTAATTGAATAACTTCTACTGGCTCCTTACTGTCTAGAGCTGGTCTCCAAGCCTCTTTGATGCTTGTTAACACCAAAATAATTTTGGCACCCACCTCTAACATAGGTATATTTCTTTACATAAAAATTCTATTTCCATGTTCTACCATCATTAGTCAATATCTAAAGGACAACCAACCTTTAGAAAAAGAGTATTACCAACACCAAGAGATTTAAGTCTATATTTCAAATAATCCTGATAATTTTTAACAGTTCTAATCAACTTCCATTAATAATGATTAGATTGTTACAGTTTTTAACTCAAGACAAAAAAGTAACAAGGAGCCTATTTGAAGAGTGGGTTGCCATCTGCTTGGACCACTGGCTTTCCCTTCAACCCCCACCGTCTTTTCAGGAAACTTGCTATTGTCCATTGCATGTGGGTCAATTTCATTAAAACTAGACGAAATTGTTAGTCACTCAGTCATGTCTGACTCTTTGCGACCCCATGGACTGTAGCCCACAGGACTCCTCTGTCCATGGGATACCCCAGGCAAGAATACTGGAGTGGGTTGCCATTTCCTTCTTCAGGGGAACTTCCTGACCCAGGGATCGAACCTGAGTCTCCTACATTGCAGGCAGATTCTTTAATATCTGAACCATCAGGGAAACTTTTTTTTTTTTAAACTAAATGAAAGTGAAAGTGAAGTCGTATCCGACTCTTTGCAACCCCATGGACTGTAGCCTACCGGGTTCCTCCGTCCAAGGGATTTTCCAGGCAAGAATACTGGAGGGGGTTGCCATTTCCTTCTCCAGGAGATCTTCCTGACCCAGGGATGGAACCCGGGTCTCCTGCATTGTAGGCAGACGCCTTACCATCTGAGCCACCAGAGAAGTCAACTCACCCGTAAATCTACTTTGTGAGCATGTGTAAGTGTGTTGCAAGATGCTAAAAGGGAATGAAGGTGGAAGGGCCCTTCTGCCCATTGTCATGGAACTCCCATCCCCTGTTTCCCTCAGACCCCCTCAGACACACACAACATTCATGACACAGGGGCTAAGTGCAGGCACCAGGGTCAACTCACACAGAAAATATGACAAAAACTCAAATTCTTTCTTTGATTTTCATTTTAAAACACACATAACAATTTCATTATTTTTCAATATTAAAGCTTCAATATTTTTTTCCTCCTATCCCAGTGGATCCTCTTGCATAATCCCCAGGTTTAAGAACCCTTGTTTGGGAACTTCTAAGACTAGTACATGGGCCTGTGTCCAAATTCCTCATTTCGTGCACAGGTTCTGCAAAAGAAGATATCTTGTGAGTTTCACTGGGGCAATATATTATGCAGCTTCCCAGCCCCAGTTGAAGGCTGGAGTGGACAAGGTGCTCGGTAAATATCTGTGGAATTAAGAGCTCCTTCCCCAGACACACAGCCTCCCCTCTGTGCTGTGAATGCTCTCCTCCCCTCTGGCTCCCACTCTTCTACCTGACCGCATCCTGCTCATCCTCATAAGCTCAGCACAAATGTTACCTCTTCTGGGGAGGCTGGGAAGTTGCCTGATTCACCATGTCCCCAGACTGCAGTTGCTCAGTAAATGGCTGATGAGTGCGAGAATCCCACAGAGCCTGGGGTGAGGTCAAGGGATAGTCTGGGCCAGAGACTTTCAGGTTCTCTGGGTAACAGACAGGGAGAGGATGAGGGCCAAGGGAGATTGTGTGAGGGGCGTCCAGGACCGTGTCTGCACGTTGAACCTCAGGAGGACCCCTCACTGATGGCCTTTCAGGTGGGAGATGAATCTACTTAAAAACAAAACAGGGACCCTGGGGTGAGGGAGCAAGCTTCCACCACCTGGCAGCGCTGTCAGCATTGGGCAATCCTAGGGAGGCAGAGCGGCTTCCAGGAGCCAGGCAGCCTCTCCCCAAGCACCACTCTGAGGCCAGAAGCACTCCGTCAAGCCAAAGGCACCAGCATTGTCAATAAGTGCTCATCTGCGGGATTTGGGAAGGCCTGGACATAGACCATCTAAAAGCATTTCCTCTTCCAACAGGGTCAACCCATTGAACCCAATTGTTAATGGCCCACCATAACTCCATCACCCACAGAGAAACCTCAGAGTCATCCCCAATTCCTCCCACAGCCAGTCCTTTAGTCTGCGTCAGCAATGTTTCTAAATCCTGGCAACCCAGCATCTGTGCCGATCTTGTGCTCTCGTTCCCCTGCCAAGTATGAGCTGAGAGTGCTGGGTCAGTGACTTCAGTCCCCTCAGCCAGAAAATGGGAACATTTTATGAGGGTGAGTCTGCAAGGCTATTAGGACAAAATAACTTAGATATAGCACATAGGATAGGGCACGACATGGAGTAGAAAAGTATTAAAGAGAGCCTTTCCTTTTCTTCATCATCTCTAGACCTTCTCCATTTTTGCCTGAAATATTGCAACTGCCTCTCACCTGGTCTCCCCACTGCTGTCCTACAGGGCTGCCTGAAGTACCTTGCTCTGTGGCAAGAGTTACATTTTAAACTAAATTTACTCAAGCAACACTTAAGCATGGTTTGTGTGCCAGGCATTGCACTGGTGCTGCAGATATAAAAATAAACGAGCTCTCTCACAGGGAGCCCAGCACAGGGGTCCATAAATACTTATGACTTTTTCAGGTAGGAGGTCATTAAGCAGGGACTCGAACCCATGGACACTAAACCCATGTTCTTTCTGATTTACCCCTGATCTCCATCACCCTCACCTGCCTTCCTTCCTCCCTTTCCCCCAGCCATTTTCATCACAAAGATGTGTATGTGTGCATGCACGTGGGCCCAGTCGTTTCAGTCACGTCTGACTCTTTGCGACCCTATACACCATAGTCCACCAGGCTCCTCTGTCCATGGGATTCTCCAGGCAAGAATACTGGAGTGTGTTGCCATGCCCTTCTTCAGGGGATCTTCCCAATGCAGGGATCAAACCTCCATCTCCTGTATTTCCTGCACTGCAGGCAGGAGCCACTGAGCCACGGGGAAAGCACTCATCACAAAGACAAGTAGCAGAAAGTCCCAGCATAAAGATACTGTCTAGTCATGGTAACAGAAACAGTAAACAGGCAAAGATTATGACTCAAATATCTGCAAGAACCTGGCTCAACAGCTCTAGTGGGGGAAATGCCTCTCTTGGTGGGGGTTGGGTGGTCAACTCCTTTCTCGATATTTTCCTTTACGTGGCAGCCTAAACAAGATAAGATCCTCGGGCAGCACTGGTCCAGCCCTCAGTCGAAGGCCAAGAACAAGATCCAGCATGAGCCCTCAGCCCCAGCCTGAGACCTCCAGCCCCAGATGGATGGACTCTCAGGGTCTGCCAGACAAAAGCCTGTTCCCCAGGGCATGATGGCCACATCGCCTCCTACCTCCCCTCCCAGACACCATCACGCCTACAAACATAGACAGGCACAGTCTCAGAGTAGCTGAGACAGTAGAAGTTATGCTGAATAAAAGCCAGAGCCAAATAGGATTAGACAGGTGAATTTGCTGTACTAAATATAATCCAGGTCAAGGAATCTAAACTCTATGTCTATGGAGGGCATGAGTTGCCAGGACTTAGCTGCTGTTTGTGCATAACCATCCAGTAGGGAAAAGGACACAGCAAGACTAGAGGAAACAGAAGCACAAGGAAGAATAGGACATAATCCCTGCCCTTATCACTGAACAGTAACATGCCATAAACTAGGCAGCAAAAACAAGAAACTACTGTCTCACCATTCAACCAGAAGTCTGAAATCAGGGTGTTGGCAGGGCCGTGCTCCCTCTGAAACCTCTAGGGGAGGATTACGCATGGCCTCTTCTGGCTTCTGGTGGCCCCAAGTGACCCTTGGCCTATAGCAGCATCACTCTAATCTCTGCCTCCATCTTCAATTAGCCATCATCCCTTCTCAAGCACCACCCAGTCTTAACCGATTACATCTACAATGACCCTCTTTCCAAATAAGGTCACATGCTGAGGATCTGGGTGAACATGAAGTCTTGGGGTGTTACCAACTCAGGTCCTCAAATTCTTTAAGCAGTTTAAATTGATAAGAGGCCAGAAAAGGAATTCTGGAAGGCATTATTGGTATTTCTGCTGCACCTCAAGGGAGCCAAAACAAGGTGGTTTCTTAAATGGAGGAGGGTAGGGGCAGATCAGCCCACTGAGTTAGGCTAGAGGGGTAGCTTAGGTCTGCCCACCCCCTTGGTGGTGCTGTGTGCAGGGATGATTCATAGTACCCTGCTTTTACTCCTGGTAACTTAGAAATGGCTGTTGGTTTGTGGCCTTTTTGTATCTTATTGTTTCTGCTTTGTCCCATCTGCACATGTGTGCAGTTATTTTTAGTCCCTTATAGTTTCTTTGTATTCTTTTGCACTAGCAGATAGATGTTCCTCCAGATGCAAGCACTGCAGGAAGGGTCCCAGGCCCCAGTCTGTCTCAGGGAGATACTATTCAACCCAGTACAGCATCTACAGTCCAGCAGGAGGATATACTGCCAAGTTGCCAATAAAAGCTAGAAGAAAGGACCACATTAAAGGATTTGGGACAGGTCTGTTCCAGGTGGACATCTTAGCAGGTGTAGTCCTGGAAAAGCTGCTCAAATTCTCTGAGCCTCGGTTCTCTGGTTGACAGCACAGGATTGTTTTGAAGGTCAAATAAGAAAAGATGCTTTGTTGCTCTGTAAAGCCCACACAGACACATGTGACGTTTATTCACCAATTCATGCACCTTTTCTCTCAACAATGCCTGAGAAGACATTGACATTCTCACTCCCTCTTTTCTGGATTCAGTGCTTCTGCCAGAATACTCCACTGTGCCTGTGAGCACAAGTTGGTTTCTTGAATGAACTGCAAGCTATCCTGATCTCATCAGCAAGTATTTGCTAAGGTGTCTCTGAAAAAAGTCAAAGCTAGATCATTTTATGATTTGGGACTTCTGGAGGGCATCCTTTAGTAACTGTGTTAGTGAGTCCAAGCTCACTATGCCAGGCCAGTTAGTCAAGTGTACAGGCAAGGAATCATGACTTTATTTGAAAATCCTGCAGACTTTTCTGCACATGGCAGACTAATGTCTCAAAACAACTATCTTATCAGGGCCTGGATGTCAGTTTCTTTTATAGAACACAGAGGCGGAGGAGATGAGGAAGTAAAGCAAAAGGCCATTAATCTCGTCACTTGCTGGAGCGACTGTGAGGAGATACCCCACATCCAAGGGCAAAGGAGAAGCCCCAGAAGGACGATAGGAGGGGTGAATTCACATTTAGAATCAAGCCCCATACCTGCCAGAGATGCTCAGAGGGCTCGAACAAACCTTGGCCCCGCAGAGACTGAGATAAAACTGTGTTTGAGTGTCTCTTGTGGAGGTACAGGTCAGCAGTGGACTGCCACAGGGGCAGGGGCTCTGGGTGCAGCAGACTTGGGTATGGCAAAAGCTCTCTTGGAGGAGGTTGTCATTAACCCCACCATAGAGCCACCAGAACTTACACAGGACTGGGAAACAGACTCTGGGAGGGCACAAACAGAACCCTAGGACCCTGTGTGCACCAGGACCCAGAAGAGAGGAGCAGTGACACTCAGACTTGCCCATGAGTGTCCAGGAGACTCCAGCAGAGGCGTGGGTTGGCGGTGGCCTGCTGCAGGGTTGGTGGCACTGAGTGCACCAGTAGGTGCATGGGACCTTTTGAAGGAGGTCACCATTGTCTTCATTGCCTCCACCATAGTTTGGCCCCAGGTAAATAACAGAGAGGGAACACAGCCCCACCCATCAACAGAAAATTGGATTAAAGATTTACTGAGCATGGCCCTGCCCATCAGAACAAGACTCAGTTTCCCCCTCAGTCTCTCCCATCAGGAAGCTTCCATAAGCCTCTTATCCTTCTCCATCAGAGGGCAGACAGAATGAAAACCACAATCACAGAAAACTAACCATTCTGATCCCATGGACCACAGCCTTGTCTAACTCAATGAAACTATGAGCCATGCTTTGTAGGGCCTCCCAAGACAGACAGGTCATGGTGGAGAGTTCTGACAAAACGTGGTCCACTGGAGAAGGGAATGGCAAACCACTTCAGTATTCTTGCCTTGAGAACCCCATGAACAATATGAAAAGGTGAAAAGATAGGACACTGAAAGATGAACTCCCCAGGTCAGTAGATGCCCAATATGCTACCAGAGATCACTGGAGAAATAACTCCAGAAAGAATGAAGAGATGGAGCTAAAGCAAAAACAACACCCAGCAGTGGATGTGACTGGTAATGGAAGTAAAGTCCAATGCTGAAAAAAGCAATGTTGCGTAGGAACCTGGAATGTTAGGTCCATGAATCAGGGCAAATTCAAAGTGGTCAAACAGGAGATGGCAAGAGTGATCATCTACATTTTTAGGAATCAGCAAACTAAAATGGACTGGAATGGGTGAATTTAACTCATATGACAATTATATCTACCACTGTGGGAAAGAATCCCTTAGAAGAAATGGAGAAGCCATCATAGTCAACAAAAGACTCCAAAATGCAATCTCTTGGATTGGATTGGATGCAATCTCAAAAATGAGAGAATGATCTCTGTTCTTTTCCAAGGCAAACCATTCAATATTAAAGTAATCCAAGTCCATGCCCTGACCAGTAATGCTGAAGAAGCTGAAGTTGAACAGTTCTATGAAGATCTACAAGACCTCCTAGAATTAACACCCAAAAAAGATTTCCTTTTCATTATAGGAGACTGGAATACAAAAGTAGGAAGTCAAGAGATACCTGGAATAACAGGCAAATTTGGCCTTGGAGTACAGAAAGAAGCAGGGCAAAGGCTAATAGAGTTTTGCCAAGAGAATGTAAACAACCTCTTCCAACAACACAAAAGACTCTACACATGGACATCACCAGATGGTCAATACTGAAATTAAATTGATTATATTCTTCACAGGCAAAGATGGAGAAGCTCTATACAGTCAGCAAAAACAAGACCGGGAGCTGACTATGGCTCAGATCATGAACTCCTTATTGCCAAATTCAGACTTAAATTGAAGAAAGTAGGGGAAACCACTAGAGCATTCAGATATGACCTAAATCAAATCCCTTATGATTGGAGGTGACAAATAGATTCAAGAGATTAGAGCAGACAGACAGAGTGCCTGAAGAACTATGGACTGAGGTTCATGACACTGTACAGGAGGCAGGGATCAAGACCATCTGCAAGAAAAAGAATTGCCAAAAGGTCAAAATGGTTGTCTGAAGAGGTCTTACAAACAGCTGTGAAAAGAAGAGAAGTCAAAGGCAAAGGAGAAAAGGAAAGATATACCCATCTGAATGCAGAGTTCCAAAGAATAGCAAAGAGAGATAAGAAAGCCTTCCTCAGTGATCAATGCAAAGAAATAGAAGAAAACAATAGAATGGGAAAGACTAGAGATCTTTTCAAGAAAATTAGAGATACCAAGGGAACATTTCATGCAAAGATTGGCTCAATAAAAGACAGAAATGCTATGGACCTAACAGAAGCAGAAGATATTAAGAAGAGGTGGCAAGAATACACAGAAGAACTGTACAAAAAAAGATCTTCACAACCCAGATAATCACGATGGTATGATCACTCACCAAGAGCCAGACATCCTGGAATATGAAGTCAAGTGGGCCTTAGGAAGCATCACTAGGAACAAAGCTAGTAGAGGTGATGGAATTCCAGTTGAGCTATTTCAAATCCTAAACAATGATGCTGTGAAAGTGCTGCACTCAATATGCCAGCAATTTGGAAAACTCAGCAGTGGCCACAGGACTGGAAAAGGTCAGTTTTCATTACAATTCCAAAGAAAGGCAATGCCAAAGAATGCTCAAACTATCGCACAATTGTACTCATCTCACACGCTAGTAAAGTAATGCTCAAAATTCTCCAAGCCAGGCTTCAACAGTATATGAACCGTGAATTTCCAGATGTTCAAGCTGGATTTAGAAAAGGCAGAGGAACCAGAGATCAAATTGCCAACATCTGTTTGATCATCAAAAAAGCAAAAGAATTCCAGAAAACATCTATTTCTGCTTTATTGACTACACCAAAGCCTTTGACTGTGTGGATCACAACAAACTATGGAAAATTCTTAAAGAGACGGGAATACCAGACTACCTGACCTACCTCTTGAGAAATCTGTATGCAGGTTAGGAGGCAAGGGTTAGAACTGAACATGGAACAACAAGACTGTTTCCAAATAGGAAAGAAGTATGTCAAGGCTGTATATTGTCACCCTGCTTATTTAAGTTCTATGCTGAGTACATCATGAGAAACACTGGGTTGGATGAAGCACAAGCTGGAATCAAGATTTCTGGGAGAAATATCAATAACCTCAGATATGCAGATGACACCACCCTTATGGCAGAAGGCAAAGAACTAAAGAGCCTCTTGATGAAAGTGAAAGAGGAGAGTGAAAAAGTTGGCTTAAAACTCAACATTCAGAAAACCAAGATCATGGCATCTGGACCCATAACTTCATGGCAAATAGATGGGGAAACAGTGACAGACTTTATGTTTTTGGGCTCCAAAATCACTGCAGATGGTGACTGCAGCCATGAAATTAAAAGACGCTTGCTCTTTGGAAGAAAAGTTATGACAAACCTAGAGAGCATATTAAAAAGCCGAGACATTACTTTGCCAACAAAGGTCCATCTAGTCAAAGCTATGGTTTTTCCAGTAGTCATGTACGGATGTGAGAGTTGGATCATAAAGAAAGCTGAGCACCAAGAATTGATGCTTTTGAAGTGTGGTGTTGGAGAAGACTCTTGAGAGTCTCGAGGGCTGCAAGGAGATCCAACAAGTCTATCCTAAAGGAAATCAGTCCTGAATATTCATTAGAAGGACTGATGCTGAAGCTGAAACTCCAATACTTTGGCCACCTGATGTGAAGAACTGACTCGTTGGAAAAAACCATGATGCTGGGAAAGATTGAAGGTGGGAGGAGAAGGGGACGACAGAGGATGAGATGGTTGGATGGTATCACCTACTCGATGGACATGAGTTTGAGTAAATTTCAGGAGTTGGTGATGGACAGGGAAGCCTGGCGTGCTGCAGTCCATGAGGTCGCAAACTGAACTGAACTGATTAATCTTGCAAGTATTTCCTAGAATGGTCAGCCTCGAGGGAGGGATGTATTAACATTCTAGCAGAGGTGTAGGGTTCCCCCAGGCAGGCAATTAGACAATATCCTTTTAGTGAACAAAAGCAATAGGAAGCAAGGGGTTAAAGTAAAAGAAACAGTATTGTCCTATTAAGCCCTTAACCAACTAGCTGCCTCCTCTGGTCCAGGCTCTTCATTGCACCCAGCACTGGGCTTTCCTAACTCTTCAGCGATCTGTTTACAATTCCATCCCTGTAGGGGTGTGAAACTCAGAGTTGGGAAAGGAGACAAGGCAAGGAGATGCAGGATGAGCCAAGCACACGGCAATCTGCGGAACAGTCCAGCCCTTCCTGGAGCAGGTACGTGGACCTCACCAGGGCCTTCAGAGTTCTCGCAAGTCCCACATCTGTAGTAAATGGGTCCCTCACACTGACAGGTCCTGCACAGCGGGTGAAGACCTTACACCAATGTCACCCTCCCACTGTCACAACCACATCATGTACCAGACTGTGCAGCTATTTTAACCCCACAGGTAACTGAGGCCGAGAAGTAAGTGTCCTGCCCTCACCCCCACAAGTGGCAAAAGATGGGGCTGGAATCTGAATAAAAAACATGCATTGTTGATGAAGCAGTAAAAAAAAAAACTAATGGGGTGTAGACTACTCAACACACAGTAATCAAAACACACATTCTGGGACTTTCCCCGTGGTCCAGTGGTTAAGACTCCATGTACTTCCCCTACAGAGGACACGGGTTTGATCCCTGGTTGCGGTCTCGAAGAGGCAACCATGAGTACGAAGCAAGATCTTAATTCCCTGCCCAGGAATTGAACTTGCATAGCCTGGATGAAAACCAGGAATCCTAACTACCAGACCAGCAAGGGCTAGCGGCTAGAAGCAAATTTTCCCTGGATCTTGCCCCCACTGAAAAATGCATTCCTCAAGGTGGTAAAAACTGTAAAAACACGTATGAAGTTATTATCAGAGACACAGCACAGCAAGAAGTGGGAAAGCAAGGCAGAGATGCACACCCAGAAAGAAAGGGTGGGGGCATCTCCCCTTGTGAGGAAGAAAGCAGCAGAGAAGCAGTTAAATCATTTATATAGGACAGTTCGTTCAGGTCTTTGTTTACCTTTGGCTAATTATCTAGTTTTTTCTTCACCTGACCTACCCTGGGACCCTCCCCAACTTGTGTGCACAACTTTTTCCAAGATGGATTCCAGCCCAGAGGCCTATGGGGTCACATATTAGCATCATATATTATTGGGTGGTGTCTCCTCTTTTTTGACCGCAGAGGAACCTTTCTGCACACGTGAAATGTCTCCCTTGCCCCAAGGATGGGAAATACATGACTTCCTGATCCTTTGCTCAAACAAGGTTTAGCCTCTCTCTGTTCCTGCTGTGACTGTCATCCTGTGGTGTCCACGGGAAACAAATCCCGGCTATTTACCCTGTTTCCGTTGTTCCTGCCATTTTGGAGAGCAAACACAAGGAGGCTGGTTGTAAACATCTAACCTGGAACCCACCTAGCCCCGGTGTCAGGAAATGCAAACAGGCTAGTTCTGACATGAAGCCCATCTTTTTCTTGCCCCAAGAAACATAAACGGAATGCCAGTTGTAAATGCCTTGCCTGGGTCCCACCTATCTCCTGCCTCAGTTCAAGAACTAGGATCCGACATGCCATGTACTCCATGGGGGAGTCAAAACACACACACACACACATTCCAAAGGTGATGATTTATTTAACCTGTGGCTAAAACAATAATCACTGACAATATTTTTATGGCAATTTTGCAAGCACTTTACAAATATTAAGTCACCTAATCCCCACAACAACCGTAGATGGTAGATATTGTCATCCTGTTACAGGGAAAAGCCAATTCTGACTCTATGTTGGAACAGTTTCTTTGACTTGCTTTTCATTGCTTTTGTTATTATAATCATACATAACGGCCTGCCTCTGAGACTATCCTGCACCTTTGCTTGAATGTTAAAGTGTGTTTGTTCAGAACTTGGTCCACATGACAAGAAGGAAGGAATTAACACATCCCCTGCTTGAGACTTGCCATTCTAAGAGATATTTGCAAGATTAATGGCCTTTTTATTTTGTTTCCTGGCTTCCCAGCTGGTGCAGTGGTAAGAATCCACCTGCCAATGCAGGATACACAAGAGATGTGGGTTTGATCCCTGGCTTGGTAAGATCCCCTGGAGTAGGAAATGGCAACCCACTCCAGTATTCTCGCCTGGAGAATCCCATGTACAGAGGAACCTGGTGAGCTACAGTCAACCGGGTCACAAAGAGTCAGACACATCTGAGCACGCACATGCACATGCATCACCTCCCCCCATCTCTGCTCTATGAAAGACCCAGACTCTGATAAGATGGTTATTTCAAGACGTTAGTCTGCCATCTTCTCAGTCAGCTGGCTCTCCAAATAGAGTCATATTCCTTGTCTCAACGCCTTGTCTCTGATTCATTGGCTTGTCATGCTGTGAGCAGAGGGAGCTTGGACTCTGTAACAATCCATTTTACAGATGAGGAAAGTGAGGCACAGAGAGTAAAGGTGTGCATGGAGTTAATCCCATGTAGAAGCTGTTCATTATTTGACCCTGAGAAAATAACTGTAATGAAGTTTCCATCTATACTATTTAATTTCTAACCAGATTCCTTTTTTAAAAAAGTTATCAAAGTACTGTATGTTCAGAGTCTCAAATCTACAATACAGTTCAGAGGAAAAGCAGCATCTCCCAGCCCTACTGCCCCCCCTTCTTTTATCCCCTCGGCTCCTCCAGGGTGAAGCTATGAGTAGCATCTAGAGACAGATGAAAAGAAAGAGGCTGCCTCTGAAATGATCTGAAACTCATTCTTTGCCTACTGTGGGGGGAGAGGGCTGAATGAAAATGTTTTTTCTGAAACTGATTTCAAATTACACTGGCAATGTAGAAACTGCCTCCTGGGACCCAGGCAGGCTCACCTGGTAGCTTGCTTTGGGGGCCCAAGTGGCTTTCCAGAGGTCCCTGGAGGACAGCAGAGACCATTGCAGATCCTCTCCCTGACCCATGGAAGGCCTACCCACGCACAATGCAGTGGAAAAGACCTGGGTGTCCCAGGTTACACAGACCTGGATCCCAACCCGATCTGAGCCTGCATCTCCTTCTTTGTAAAATAGAGGAAGAGTAGCATCCACGTCTCACGGTGGCCACAGGGACTAAATAAGATGATGTCCTTTCTTTGCACAAGTGTAAAAGCCTGGCACATGGGAGCATAATTTATGTGCTGGCTTTTTTTCCCTTTTGTGGAGCAAATGTGTCCTGTCATTTCCCCACCCCCGCCCCCAACCTTAGTCCCCCCACCCAGGGAAGTTCATCCCAGCAAAAAAAAGGTCAGCTCCCACCCATCAGAGATCAGCCAGGGTTTCCCCAGTGCTTCTGTGGTGCAGATATTTAAGACTCAATTCTACAGCCTTGGGGCCTAACCCAGGTCTTGAAAGAAGAAGGGTTGGCAAGCAGTGAAAAGAGACATTTCCTCTCTGCAAAAAGACTCAACAGAGAGCCACACTTGAAGCATCCCTCACAGTGAGCCGGGCTGCCCCTTGCTGTCCTCTTGCTGTCCCCAGGGTACAGGCACTGCATTCCCCGCTTGCTGTATTTCAGAGTCACCAGGCTCCGGTGACAGGAATTGCTGCCAGCACGTGCCCACGGGCTGCACCCTTCCTCACTCAACTTCCTAGGAAAGGCTCAAACAAAAGGATCTGCTGCTGACACTGATCTCAGATTACTTGGGCTGAGAGGAGGGACTCATAGACTCTGCTGCTTGGAAGAAACCCCAAGGACTCATGGATTTCAAGCCTCAGTCTCTGAATTCAGCTTGCTCCAGAAATAACAGCCTCTACCCACTCCCCAGGGCTTTCCTGGTGGCACTAGTGGTAAAGAATCCACCTGCCAATACAGGAGATGCAAAGATGTAGGTTTAATCCCTGAGTCAGGAAGATCCCCTGGAGAAGGAAATGGCAACCCACTCCAGTATATTCTTGCCTGGGAAATCTCATAGACAGAGGAGCCTGGTGACCGACAGTCCATAGGGTCGCAAAAGAGTCAGATCTGACTTAGCAACTAAACAACAACACAAGAACCCACTCTCCAGTGTGAGAAGAGATCTAGCCCAGCATTTCTTAAACTTAAGGGAACATTCAAATCACCCAGGATTCTTGCAATGCAGATTTTGACTCAGTAGATCAATCAAGACACCTTGGTGCCCTCAAAAGCTCCTGTTTTAGTGGGGGAAGTGCAGTCTGTGGTCAGGCTGAGCCCTCCAGTGCAAGAGCTTTTTATTTTCTCCAGTCACATGGTCTAACATCACAGTACCTCTAATATCATAACCTGTAACCATAGACAATATTTGTTGGATGGTTGTATGATTGGGTGGGCACATGTGAATGGATGGGTGGATGGATGCTGATGTGAAAATCAAATCAATCAGAATCAACCAGCAATTGATAGACTATGTGTGTGTGTGTTAGTTGCTCAGTCATGTCTGACTCCTTGCAACCCCGTAGACTGTAGCCCACCAGGCCCCTCTGTCCATGGGACTCTCGAGGCAAGAACACTGGAGTGGGTTGCTATTTCCTTCTCCAAAAGGAACTATAGAAAGAAACAAAGTGATAGACTATACTATTACATATTTACATATGTATTTACCTATTATATATCTAGGCAAAATAGTCCTGGGGGAAAATGGGGGAAGGGAGAAGGAAGGAAGAAGGGTGGGAGGAAGGAAGGGAGAGGCAGAGAGAAGGAGGGAGGGGGAAAAGGGAAGAAGGCACTGAAACAGGAAAAACTCTCTAAACCCCCAAAAGAGTTTTCTTTATGCCTCTACTGGAACATCTTATTAACTTAGAATGATTTATGGATGTGTCACATCCCCTCCCATAAACTATGAGGTGTGTGCATGCAAGGCTGCATCTTTTATCTCCTAATCCCCAGTGCCTGGCTCTAGCAGGAACTCTGTAAATATACATTTTGTGAAATGAATAGTAATAATAGCTCCATTCACAAAATCCTTTTTAGGTACCAGACATGGATATCTCATTTAATCCTGTAACAGTCTTATGAGGCCAGTCTGATTATCCACACTTTACAGATGAGGAAGGTGAAACGTAGCGGGATTAAATAAAATGCCATAGTCTACACAATCAGCAGTTGGACCAGAGCCCATAGCCAGGTTTTATAAGGCCTGAAGCTGATATATTTTGAAGGACTCACTTTAAGGAAAAGAATACCCCCAAAAATCTGCTGCAAAATTTACAGAATAGTATGACCATGTGAACACAGAACCGAGACAGGGCTCCTTACAGGGGCCATGCGGGAGGGACTCTGCAGCTTGGACCGCACTAGTGCCATGGCAAAACGTCCTCTGATCTTGACTCACGGACTGGAACCAAAAGCAACAGGAAGAAGCAAAAGAGGAAAATGTCAGAAAAAGAGATGAAGCGATAAAAGAAGAACAAAAGGAAAGGGAGGAAGAGGGAAAAAGGAGAGGACAATAAATAGATGGTTGGAGGACTTCCCTGGTGGCTCAGTGGTGAAGAATCCACATGCCAGTGCAGAAGACACTGGTTCGATCCCCGGTCCGGGAAGATCCCTCATGCTGTGGAGCAACTAAGCCAGTGTCACAACTACAGAGCCTGTGCTCTAGAGCCGCACAAGAGAAGCCACTGCAATGAGAAGTCCTTGCGCAGCAACAAAGAGCACAGTCAAAAATAAATAAACACTATATATATCTGGTCCCATCACTTCATGGCAAATAGATGGGGAAACAATGGAAATAGTGAGAAGACTGGAAACAGTGAGGGCTCCAAAATCACTGCAGATGGTGATTGCAGCCATGAAATTAAAAGACACTTGCTCCTTGGAAGAAAAGCTTTGGCAAACCTAGACAGCCTATTTAAAAAGCAGACATTACTTTGCCAACAAAGGTTTGTCTATTCAAAGCTATGGTTTTTCCAGTAGTCATGTATGGATGTGAGAGTTGGACTATAAAGAAAGCTAAGTGCTGAAGAATTGATGCTTTTGAACTGTGGTGTTGGAGAAGACTCTTGAGAGTCCCTTGGACAGCAAGGAGATCCAACCAGTCCATCCTAAAGGAAATCAGTCCTGAATATTCATTGGAAGGACTGATGCTGAAGCTGAAACTCCAGTACTTTGGCCAAATGATTCGAAGAACTGATTCATTGGAAAAGACCCTGATGCTAGGAAAGATTGAAAGCAGGAGGAGAAGGGGACAACAGGGGAAGAGATGGTTGGATGGCATCACCGGCTCGATGGACATGAGTTTGAGTGAGCTCCGGGAGTTGGTGATGGACAGGGAAGCCTGGCGTGCTGCAGTCCATGGGGTCACTGGACACAACTGAGCAACTGAACTGAACTGATATATATGTATATGTGCATCTTTTCCCAGGTGGCACAGCAGTAAAGAAACTACCTGCCAATGCAGGAGACATAAGAGATCCAAGTTCGATCCCTGAGTTGGGTAGATCCCCTGGAAAAGGAAACGGCAACCCACTCCAGTATTCTTGCCTGGAAAATCCCATAGACTAGGGAGCCTGGTGGGCTGTAGTCCATGGGGTCGCAGAGTCGCACATGACTGAGCGCGCGCATACACACACACACACAAAAAGATGGTTGGAAAACAGAAAGAGCAGGACAGGAAGGGATTGAGGGGGAGATGAAGCTGCCTCTGGATGAATGGAGGCGGGGAGCGGGGAACATCCAGCCAGCTGGTCCCCCACCCCCGCCCCAGGCACCTGGAAGGATGGGCCCTCTGCTCTCTCCAGGCCATTACACCTCCACCTGCACACTGTGCAGCCTCCTCCCTACAAGGACCCTGCCTCATCCTGCAGGGATGTATCTCCTTCCCTGACCTCTCCTCGGGCTCTCAGACCCACCTGGGAGCTGACCCCAGAGCTGGAGCCAGGAGGCCTGAGTAATCAGCCCTCCAGCCAGTCTCGCCCAGCAGCATTCTTGCCCAGGCAGCTACCTCTTTCCTGGTTCATCACCTGAGAACCTGGCGAAGAGATGCAAGCCTGGGGCCCAATGTTTAGCTCGATACATAGAAGAAGCAAGGCCATGAAAAGCTTGGTTCAGGGAACCCACTGGCCTCCCACTGCCTGACTGCTGGGTCCTCCTTGAAAGGGGCATGCCTGCCTATGTCTTCACAGCCTGTCCCTTGATGTCGCCTGTTCTGAGATCACGGGCTGTCACATTGCCCAAAACTTCTGATTCTAAAGGCACCACCCTCGACTGGGAGAAGGTGGTTGGCTCAAAAGACACTTCAGACCAGCTCAGATCTCTGCTGCTCAGAGACAAGTCCAAGGCCATACCTCATGGAGCAGCCAAAATTAGGCCAATAAACAGTTCAATCTAGCCGATACTCCTCCTCCTGCTCAGAGCTCACCAGGGTCTTCCATGGGCCATATCTCCCCAGGCCATTACCCAGGGCTTCCAGACACCTGTGCTACATTCATTCCTGAGCCAGACTCAAAACTGCCAAGAGCTCAGTACGACTTGGGGGCCAGTCCCTGTCTCCATGAGCTACTATTTCCTTAACGTCAAGTGGGAGTTTGACAGGGTTGTGGTGAGAACTAAAGAGATGATACATAAATGCACATTATCAGTGGATGGGCCAATACACATATCTAACCTGGGCTGGTCTCTGGGAAGGGTCAAGGCTGAGAAATGGACGAAGATCTATATTTGTTCAGAAATCGACACTAATTTACTGCGTGACCTTGGGTACTTGGAACTTAGTTTCCTGACCCATAAAAGCGATGGGAGGTGACAGTTGCCCAGATCCCTTCCAGCTGTGTGGTTCTGTGGCCCCAAGGTCTCTCTTTGCACACCCCGCTGGCCAAGGGGTGGCTCCATCCCTGAGAATACGGCAAGGTGTGAATCAGCAGGGACCCTGTGAGGAGGGGACCCGCATTGAAGCCAGAGCGCCAAGAGTGACAGCCAAGATACTGAGTTGGCTGAAATGTTCCTTTGGGTTTTTCCACAGGATGTTACAGAAAAAGCAAGCAAACAAACAAACAAACCCTTTTTGGCCAACCCAAAAGTAGTAACTGGTTTGGTGGGGCTAAGAAATGCTTAGAAGGGTTGCTGACTGGAACCCCATATATAAGCCTGCCCAGGACAGCTTCACCCCACAGTCCAGGGAAAGAGGAGGGAACCTCTTCTCCATGGACTTTCCAATCCTGTCACTCCACTCATGGCAACAATCTGCTTCCACTGAGCAGTAAACTCTGTCATCCCACTCCCCGCAATCGCAAACACAGCACCCACGCAGGGAGAAGTCAGTCATCTAGAAGAGATAGAGAGAGAGAGATGGCCTTCTAACATCACCGACAGCCAACACCCAGTTGGGTGAAGCCATTCAGGCGGGAAAGCCTTTACGACATCTAGGTGTGTCACCTGTTCTGAGGCTGAAGGGCCCAGGAATGATTTCAGGTGTTGTTCCAGCCCCTAAGACAGGTGTCGGGTTACAAAACATAATCATTCCAGTTTGGCAACTTCACCTGTAGGATTGCTTTAATCGACCTGCCCCACACTCCCCAAATCACTCCTGGAAGACGGCAGTGGGAGGCTCGTGCCAGCTACTCCAGGGGATAGAGATGCTAGATGCCGGGAACCACCGAGCCCTGCTCTGCACTTAGGGCTCCTCTGGCCAATGTTGCCTGGGGATCACTGACCTGCCGGCCAGCCAGGGCCCGGTCCTGGGAGACCCTCATCCTGACTTGGGCTGGCGACCTCAGCTCCAAGCCATGGAGGATTCAGAAGATCGAAGAGCCAGGGTGGTAAGTGTGGGGGCTCCAAGGACTGGGGGAGGGAGGGTCTCCCCTCTTCAGGCAACCTAAGAGGTCATCAGCTCACAATTTTGCAACACCTTCCAGGTGAAAAAAGAGGTCCCACCTAAGTCATTCCGGTCCCCACCTGCCCTCTCCTCCCTCCAACAGCCAAGCCAGGGCTATCCTTTCAGCTCTGCCCTCCTAAATCCTGCCTCTCTCCCACCCAAGGTCTCCTGGCTTGTTGGCTGGAGAGTGGCACCACCTTTTCAATGGCAAGGGGCTGTTTTGACACAATGGTGGCCCTCTGCCTCCTCTTTGGGGAAACTGACTCATTTCTTGTTAAAGAAAACAGTAGGGTGCTGCCTTAGAACAATCTAGGGTGCTGTGGAGATCTACTTGTCTCTTTTTTTGGCTCTGCCTGCTCTCCTCCTCTGAACACTGAGAGCTTCTCCACGGTCTTGGGGTGAAGAGTATCAATCCCATTTTTCAGAGAGGATAACTGAGGACTGGGAGGGGAGGAGGTGGAACCCAGGGAATCTTCCTTCTCTGATTGTTGGACAAGATGCCGCAGTTGCCAACAACCAGCATGAAAACAAAGGGGAGGGGAAGGGGGAGCACTGTGTCTGGGGAGAAAGGGGTGACCTGCTAAGGCCCCTCAGGTGCTGGTCTCCTGACTCTCGAGCACTTCCCATGACACTCCTCTGGACTGTCTGGCAACACTCTGGCCCCAGGGCTGGGGTAGCCAGGGCCAGGAAGGGCTTGAAGCGGCTCGCCACTTTACTCTGTAATTCAGCCAGGATCGAAGCACACCCTCCCGTGTCCCATCCCTAGATACCCAGCCTGCATGCAGAGAAGCTCCATCCTGCCAGGGCTCTCAGAATGGAGGAGGGAGCAGTACCAACCTGCCTGAGTGTCAGCAGCTTCTTGGTGTCATTTGCAGCTACATAGAAGGAGGCAGTTTTTTGTTTTATAGTTTTACTTATTTACTTTGGCTGCACCAGGTCTTCATTGATGCTTGGGCTTTTTTCTACTTATGGTGAGCAGGATCTACTCTTCATTGCCGTGCACAGGTTTCTCAATGCATTGGCTTCTCTTGTGGAATGTGGGCACATGGGCTCAGAAGTTGCGGTTCCCAGGCTCTAGAGCACAAGTTCAACAGTTGTGGCACACAGGCTTAGTTGCTCCACAGCATGTGGGATCGTCCCAGACCAGGGATCAAACCTGCATTGGCAGGTGGATTCTTTACCACTGAGCCACCAGGAAAGTCCCAGGAGGCAGTTTTGATGGCAGATTGCTGGGGCACTACCTGTAGAGTCAAAGGTCACATGGCCAGCTCCTTTGTGAGCTTATCAGGCTCGAGACTTTGAGACTCACTGTCTCCTTCTATAAAACAGAAATATTATCCACACCACCCCCTAGGTATACACACAGGGTTAGCCTAGGGATATATGAGAATAGCCTCTGTAAACCAGGGACCCCTGTGCAGAAGTCAGGACTTTATGACCAAATAGAACTTGCTCCAGGGAATGGCAGATTAGGGGGCATGGCCAACACTGACCCTCCGCTGCCCTGGGCAGGAGCTGGGTGCTCACTGCTGTGTGAACAAGCTGGGGCAGCTGAACACACTGGGGAGGAGGGGCCAAGCCTGGGGCCCCAAAGGCCAGGCAACAGTGAGGCCAAAGTCCAGGATGGCACCCAGAGAGCTTCCAGTCCCTGAGCTAACCATTAAACCACCGTGCCTCATAACCTGTTATTTCCTCTAATGAGGCCCAGACAGCTATAGCTCCCAGCCCTGGGAGAGATGAGACAGCCTTCCCTCCTCCTCCCACACCCCAGGGCCACTCCCTGGGCCAGGTCCTACACTGTGGCTTTGTCTTCATAATGGTGCTCCCTCAAACCTATTCAACCAGGTGTGCGTGTGCCAGCAAGACAGGAGCTAGGGAGGGACAGGGCCCTGGGCAGAGGTCTGAGCCTCGGCCCTCAAGGGGAGCATATCCCTTGTTATCTGATACCTACAGCAGAGCGCTGGAGGGAAGCCTGGGATGGGGGGACTAGCTGACCTTGTCTTAACTGGTTACTGCCCACGAGGCCCCAGTACACTATGAGTCACAGGAGTAGAGGGCGCAATACTTGAGGTCAGTTCAACCCTCGGGCTACCCTGGAGAAAGCAGGTCTTCCTTGCCTCTCCTCCTTGACTTGCCACTGGTACAGGCCCAGAGATTTCTGGGCTTGGTGGGACTCAGGAAAGTGGCCAGTCAGTGGGCAGCCTGCTGGCAGCGGGGGTCAGGGAGCATGGGTGGGGTCCACTTCAAAGAGAGGCTGAGTCCAGGAGCCCACTCAGTCCTTGTGGTGCCTTCCTGGCTGGTAGACAGAAGAGGTGGGCCATGCAAAGACCCAAGAGAGCAAGACAGGAAAAGAAGGGCCAGGCGCCCTCCTGTTCTCCAGGCCCCCCACCTGCTGTGACCCCTAAAGTAGCTGCACCCTTTCAACTGCCATTTAATCAGCCCCTCCTACCGGCCAGCCTCCAGACGGCTGGAAGTGGGGCAAGAGGGTACAAAGCCTGGGTTCTGGCCTGGAGGTGCTCGAATCCAGAGGAAGGGCGGCTCCTTAAGCAAAGGATCCTAAGGCAGTGTGAGCAATCCAAGAACCAGAGGAGGTGCGAGGTACCGGTGGAGCAGAGAAGGCAGCAGATTCTCTCTAGGAGTGGCCGGGGAGTCGTCCCAGAAGAGACAGTACTTGCACTTGACCTTGAAGCAGGCTTTCTCCAGGCAGGAGGAAGTGCATGTGAGTAGCAGAAAGCATGGCAGTGTGGAGGCAAGGGGGCGGGGCGGTGGCTGGAGCAAAGGGCGCAGGCGCAGTGAGCACAGAGGACGAAGCTGGGGTCTGGGCCCCTCGGGGTGTCATGCAGGCTCTCCATGGAGATCAGGTTCAGGGTCCCCACCCTGCCCTGGAGCTCAGCGGGGGGCTGGGCCAGGGTGAAGTCCCAGCAATGGCTGGGGGCTCATGCTTCAGGTTGAGCCACCCCCAGAACCTGGAACAGCCCTGCCTCGTTCCAAGAAATGGGTGCGTGCCTTCTCTGTGCCCACACTAGACTCACCAGTGACAGAGCAGAGGTGGGCCCCGCGCTCACGGAGCTCAGCGTCTAGAGCACGTGCAGGGCAGGAAGGGGGTGATGGTTATCAACAATCTCACCAGCTCCTGTTTCACTAACAACTGAGTATCACAGGATGTGATGAGACACACGGAAGCTGCCAGAGCCAGACCAGGGCGTGGGCCTTGCGAGAGGTCAGCGGAGGCCAAGGGCTGCATAGGAGCTGGGATGTGGGGAGATGGGCCATGCCAGGTGGAGGGAACAGCGGGCTCGAACGTGGACGTATAGCCCCAGGCCCTCTTCTGTCTCCAGCCCTGGGGGTAGAGCTCTGTGCCTGGGTTACCAGGATGTGGAGAAGTGGTTTAGAAGCCAGGCCTGGTCCGTACCCCCGGCTTCTCCCTCACCCTCTCTGCCCCCACTCTGTGCCACTGAGACCCCAGCGGTCATCTGCAGCAAACACCCTTCACTTCCAGCCTGTGCCCTTGAAAAAGACTGAGAAACTCTGAGAAGCTAAACGTGGGAAGTGAGGAGAGACTAGTTCAGGACAGAGGGGGAACATGGAAGAAACCAAAAACAGGGCTCTGGACAAACTTTTCTGAAGCCCAGAACTAACCCAGAATAGCCGGAGACAGATGTTCTCAGGCCTGAAAATCTTGGCAGGCCTCTCAGAATTCTTCAGCTTACCTCCCCTCACTCTTCCTTCTTACTCAGATAAAAACATCTGCCTCTATAAAGCACCTCAAATGCCCGAGCAATGATCCACCCCAACAGTGATTCCCCAAAACCTGAAATGCATTCATCTGCCACATTATTTTACAAACATCAGAGTTACTACCAGACTGTGAGCTTTGAGAGGAGGGTCTGTGTCTCTATTATTATTTTTATTTATTTTTGGCTGTGCTGGGTCTTCACTGCTGCACGGGCTTTTCTCTAGTTGTAGTGAGCAGGGGCTACTCTCTAGCTGTGGTGCGCAGGCTTCTCATTGCTTTTCTTGCCGCGGAGCACAGGCTCTAGGGCTCACAGGCTTCAGTAACTGCGGCCCGTGGGCTCAGTAGTTGCGACTCCCAGGCCCCAGAGCACAGGCTCCAGTGTTGTGGTGCATGGGATTAGCTGCTCCACAGCATGTGGGGTCTTCCTGGGCCAGGGATCAAACCTGCCTTGTCTCCTGCATTGGCAAGTGGATTCTTTATCAGTGTAAAGAAGCCTGGGTCTGTGTCTTTTCCATCTTTTTAGCCCCAAACCTAGCACAGGACCTAGCACAGAATAGGCACCTGATATATGTTTGCTAACGAAGGACAAATAAATGACCAAAAACTGTAACCCCTGTAACTAGCAGTTTGATTTATCTGACATTGAAAACAAGATTAGCCAAGTCTGAATGGAAAAGATCCCAGATGCCACCAGAGGTGTTCCCCAGCTGTTTTCATCCCAGATGGGGCTGAGGTGAGGCCTGAGCCCACCTGGAAATTCCAGTGATAAGAAAGAGAGAGTTTCAGCAGAGCCAATGTGGCAATCCCCCTGCGACATGATTAACTCCACCTCACAGCCTGCAGCTCTGTCACAATCACAGCAGAGAAATTCGTAAACAAGATTTAAGACTCAAAACTGCAACACCTCTCTCCACTTCTCCCTCCCAGAGCAGCTTCCAGCTTCCTGACATAATCCACATGCAACTGGAAACTCTCACAGGGTAGCAGGAGAAAGAAACACTAGAGGAAGAGGGCAAGAGGCTACGATGGCACACGTCCAGGGGTGTCAGCAGTGTCTTCCGTCACAAAATGCGCAGCACACCGGTCTGGCAGGTGCTCTGCCTGCTGGTGTGGCTGATGCTTTAGGCATTTCCTGCAGTCAATTTCTTCCTGTATAACATGCATACATGCATTCAGCATGTGCTTCCTTGAGCATACAGTATGTACTATGCAAGGGCAAGACACGGTGGGAGAGTCAGAGAAGAATATCCAAAATCTAAGCTCATATGCTCCATATGCTCTCTATGGATGGAATGCTGCTGCTGCTAAGTCGCTTCAGTCATGTCCGACTCTGCTGTGCGACCCCATAGATGGCAGCCCACCAGGCTCCTCTGTCCCTGGGATTCTCCAGGCAAGAACACTGGAGTGGGTTGCCATCTCCTTCTCCTAGAGGCAGGGAAAACTACATCCCCCCATCTCAGGCAGAGCAGGGCATCTGTTCACCCATGGACGTGAAACAGAAAGGGAACAATGTAGCTGAGGTCACCCCACCTTACCTTCATTCCATTCCTACCCTGACACTGGGGACTACATGCATGATCATGCCTTGGATCCCCAGAGAAGAGGGTCCTGCCAGGGTGCTGGAGGACCTACCCTGGTGAGCAAGAATCCCTGATGCTCTAAAGAGAATAGTAACGATAGAAGCTGCATCTCATCTCCACCTGAACACAGCAAGAGCAGCATTTTGTGGCTTGAGAAGCACATTCATATCCAGAATCTCCCTAAATCCTTTTTTTAACATGTATTTATTTGGCTGCACTGGGGCTTAGTTGCAACATGTGAATTCTCAGTTGCAGCATGTGGGCTCTGGTTCCCTGACCAGGAATCAAAATGGAGTCTTAGCCACTGGATCGCCAGGAAAGTCCCAAGAATCTCTCTGCCTCTTACCCCAGCTCTCTGAGATGTAGTGATCCTCCTTGTACAGATGAGGAGACTGAGACTCAAAGAGCTCAAGTGACTTGAGCAGAATCATTTAGCCAAGAGGAGTCAGGGCTGGGACTCTAAGCTCTGGGAGTTTGGGATCCAGTGCCCTGCTTTTCCTTCCTGCCATCCCATCTCCTCGAAGATGTGGACCCATAAGACCTGAACTTAAACTAGAAACTGTAAGACCAGAGGGCCCCAGTTTCCTATCTAGAAGCTGATAAATATTATAATAAAGTATGCATTTAGGGAAGACTGCATCAGCTGGTATCATCAAATGGAATAAAGACAATGTCATTTCTGCAAGGAGACTGCATTCCTTGCTAAGCTACTAAAGGTCACTAAGGAAGAAGGAAAACACATGGACACAAGAAACCAGTGGGCATAATTAACTCGGACTTTCAAGAAGGCCTAAAACAGGTTTCATGCCTGATGCTACCTAGGAGAAAAGCAAGTTACTATGAGATCACTAAGGACAGAAAATTGATTTAAAGAGAATGTTATGAATAAATCAGCAATAGGACTAGTCTTATCTGGCAAGGAGGTAACAGAAGTTCCTTATTAACAGCAAACTCTTCAGAATCACAGGCCCTAAGGAAAGGACTTTAGAGGTCTTCCATATAAGTGTTTTCTCCAAATTTGGTTCAGCCTCAGAGCCCTTGGCCCCTCTGAAATCTAATATAGAACCCCATGTGGAAAACAGAAAAAACCAGAGCTGCAGTATTTGAAAGAACTGTGACCCCCATCCACTCCTTCCCTGCCTCTCTCCTGCTGCAGCAACCTCTGGGGGCTCCACCAAATCCCCCCAGGATTCCCCAGAGCACGTCACTGGCCTTGCCTTTGTCTAGAGTGGAAATCTCCTTCATGATTCAGCTTCTACTCATAGTCCTTCTGTGGTTCATAACAATCTTCCCTTTGCCAAGAGAAAGCCATCTTTATGTAACTTTCCCCATTTGTCCTCAATATCCTTTTTGCCTCCACTTTGAGATGGTCCTATACATTTTTTAAACTTTTATTTATTTTTTATTTTTGGCTGCACTGGGTCTTGATTGTGCAGGCTTTCTCTAGTTGTGGTGAGCAGGGGCTACTCTCTAGTTGTGGTAGATGAGCTTCTCATTGCAGTGGCTTCTCTTGTTGCAGAGCATGGGCTCAGGGTGCATGGGCTTCAATAGTTGCAGCTCTTGGGCTCTAGAGCACAGGTTCAATAGAGAAACACAGGCTTAGTTTCCCTATGGCATGTGGAATCTTCCCGGACCAAGGATCAAATTAGTGTCCCCTGCATTGGCAGGACGATTCTTAGCCACTGGGGAAGTCCAGCCCTACATATTTTAAAGGACCACATCTGTGCTACCTGAAATCTTCACTCTCTGGCTACTGCATCCTCCAATCTTTGTTCATGGAAAGATCACATACATCCCATGACATCACTTCAGGTCCCCTAACTGCCCTGGTCATTCTACCCCCAGGGCACCCTCATCCTTCAATTCTTTTCCTGAAGTCAGAACCGTTGACCTGATGAAACCATAAAATAGCTACCATTTGCTCCTCTCCTATTAAACACATGCTAGACCCTCTACTAGACTTTCTCATTAATAATTAATGATATTTTAGTATCTGTTATGTCAAGCCCTTCCTAGGTTCTATATTAATATTGTGAATTATTAATTTAAGTAATACAATATATACTCCATGGGCACAAGGATTTTGCCTACTTGTTCATTGCTCTATCTCCAGTCCCAGAACAGTGTCTTACTGAATGGACAAAGTATTACTGCTGTTGTTATTGTTATTATTAATATTTATTGCAGTCCTACTATGTAACAGGCAATGTGCTATTTGCTATGCATATTTTGGTCTCATTAAGAGGAAGACACTGAATCTCTATCTCTATCTATGTCTCTGTCTCTCACTCTCTCTCACACACACGCACACACACATACACACACATCCTTGAGGCCCCGAGGGGTTAAATAACTTGATTGAGGCCCGTGCTCCATCCATCCGGTATGAAACAGTCTCCCCTAGAAAACGGCAGCCCAGAAAGGAGAAACTTCACCAAGCGCTCCCAGTGTCATCTGAGTCGGCAGGAAAGCAGGGGGCTTCCTTGGTTCAATGGTAAAGAATCCGCCTGCTAATGCAGGAGACTTGGATTCAATCTCTGAGTCAGGAAGATCCCCTGGAGAAGGAAATGGTAACCCACTCCAGTGTTCTTGCCTGGGGAATCTCACGGACAGAGGAGCCTGGCCGGCTGCAGTCCATGGGGCCACAAGAAAGTCAGACACCACTGAGGGACTGAACAATAACAATGGGAACGCAGGAAAGGAGCTTCACGTTGCACAACTGCAAAGTAATAGATGCAGAGCAGCCACGGAAGCAGCGCTGAAGCGCCGTTTACAGGATGGCGAGCTCAGGGTTCATGGGCAGAGATCCCGGAATCACTACAGACTTCAGCCAGGAGATGGCAGCTCTTTGCTGCAGCAGCCAAACCGGCCCACTAGAAGCTGGTTTTCCCGTGCAGAGCCACCTCCAGACCCTCCTCCAATGATGTGGGGAGTCCTGCTCCCCAAGCCTCCAGGGTATGTTGGAGGGGTGAATTTTCACGTCAGGAAGATCCCCTGAAGAAGGGAATGGCTACCCACTCCAGTATTCCTGCCTGGAGAATCCCATGGACAGAGAAGCCTGGTAGGCTACAGTCCATGGCGTCGCAAAGAGTCACACATGAATGAGTGCCTGAACAACAATTTCTCTGCACATCAAAGCACCATGTGCATCATCTCAGTTCATCCTCACCAACAACCCTGTGAAATAGATCATATTCTCCCCATTTTACAGATGAGGAAACAAAAAGACTGAGTAACTTGCTCAGGATCACATGGTCAGTAAGGGGCAGAACTAGATTCAGGCCAGTGCTCCTGACTCAGAGTTCAGAGGGTACAAGAGCAGAGACACCCCTCCTCACCACAAACACCCACAAACACCAAGTGAGGGGGACCAGGAGCAAGTCTGCATGACCGTGAGAAGACCAGATGGGGGTTCCTGTGAGCTTGAAACGGTGCATCGAAACTGGCAGGTAAAGTACCTGATGGAAACTTCCTCACTGTCAGGTTTTATCAGAGTAAGTTTTATCACACCTGAGTTCCAAAGGAAGAAACTCCGTCCAGAAGATGTTAAATGATTTACCTAAGGTAAATAGTAGCTAAAAAAAAGAGCTCCGCAGGTAAAAAGAAGAGTCAGATTTTATAACACCAAAGTCCCTCGTCCCTCCCTACCATTTCTCTCCCTGTTAAAGTTTAAAGGACAATTCAGGACAAGCAAAGGGAGTATGATTTTTCAAAGGCCATATAAACTTTGTGGGGTTCTTGTATCAACGTCAGCCTGCATCACGCATGGCCGTTCCTTAGTTCAGGTAAATTGCAAGGTTTAGAGAACACTGCCAAGCTTTGAGATCCATCAGCTCTTCCCAAAGGCAAACCCCTAAGGGTCCCTGTCAGTCTGGGTGGCCTGCCTCCTGACGGCTCTCCTGTCCCCTTCAGCCTCTGCGTGGGCATTGGCTCAGGGGTGCAAAGGTGGGGACACCTTCCTTCCCATCACACCCTGCAGGGAAGGGAAAGTGGGCTGGATGGAGCCACTATCAGAAAGCAAACTGAATAAAGTAGAATTGCTAAGAGAACTCAGAGAGGCTGCCAAGAAGGGGCTGCTCCTCCTGAGGCCAAAGGATGGCCCTCAGGTGGGATTTGTAGGAGCGACAGGTAACAGCAACATCAGCTGGCGGCAAGGGCTCTGCATTGGGGAACCCCAGCTTCCTTCAGTTTGACTCAACTCAACAGGCATGTACTAATACCTCATGCCAGCCCTTTACAATGTCCAGCCGTGTGACCTGGGCCGAGCAGCACAGTGCCTCTGTACCTCAGTTTCATCGCTTGTAAGCCAGGAATTGTCACACCTTTGCCCTCCCCCCTGGCCCTACCTGGAGTTGAGAGCTATGCCTGAACACAAAGGCTGATTCTTAATTGATGGCAGTGAGCAGCAGGCTGGCCACAGGATAATGGCAGATCACCCGACACCTCCCTTCCACCCCAGGCCCTACCCTTGAGCCATTATATGCTGGGATGGGGCCAAGGTGCTCAGCTCAAGTTGCCAACAGGTTAGCATCTATGTGGCTTAGAACAAGACAAAATGGTTTTGAATGTAGCAACTGAGACTGAGGTTGGTCCAAAGGAAAGCATGCTGCCATAAGGACATCTCTGCCCAAGGCAGAGCGAGCAAGAATATATCCAGAGGCCCCTCCTTGCCAGGGGATACCCACCTGTGCGTGGCCAGGGCTGGGAGGCTCTGCCTGGACACAGGCTCTAACAGTTCAGAAGATACTTGAAAGCCAGCATGATATGTCATCTCTGAGAACCTTCCATGTACTCAGGGTTGCTGCTTCCCAGCCAGGCTTGTCTTAGGACACTCACACCCTCCTCTCTTGACTCGTGATCCCTCAGCCCCACTCACAGCCACCCTCCTTACCTTACCTGTCATGGCGGAGGCACCCAAGAGAGAGGGTACTCGCTTCAGCCTGCCAAAGGCATCAGACCGCGGATGGACAGCATGTAACTGCTTGCTGTCAGGTTGGGAGTGAGATGCAGGTTCATGGGTCAGAACTGTGTGAGGCCCCTCAGAGCAGCCCCTGAGCCAGCCGATGGCCGAGCCCCACTCTGCAGGCTGACTGGGAGCAGCCTCTGGGTCCCCTGGCTCACCCAGAGAACTTCCCCCCCGCTCCCCTGGGGGTCCCCCCTCCCTACTGTATCACCAGCCTTAGCAACCTAGCTGCCACCTGCCAGAGTCCCAGAGGACCTGTATATCCTATCACCTAGCAACAGCAGCATCCCTGCTCTAGGTTTTCCCAGAGAGACCATGGGAAGCCAGGGCTTCAGACCCCGTGGGAGCCTGAAGCTGCCACAGACCAGATCAAGGCCAGAAAGCTCCTTTCTGTAGACCTCTGCTTTTCTCCCTTCTTCTACACCCCAGTCAGCCAACTCTGCCCCTACCAACTTATTTCTGGAATAAGGAATGAAGAGATAGCATTACAGAAAAGAAGAGAGAAATGAGGTCCAAGGGCAGGCTGCTTGGCAAAGAAAGCACACCAAGGAGCTGACCAGGCTTTCTGGCCTCTGTGAGCAGTTGCTTCCTCTTTGCCTCATTGTTAGCCTGGTGGTGCCCATTTCATTTTGCGATTAGGTACCCTCTTCTCTGCTTCATCATCTCTGAAAGAGAGCTCCCAGTTACTGAAGGGATCTTGAGGTTCAGGGAGGTTGAGAATGCCCAAGCTCACCCAGCAAGTCAGGGCAAGATGAGAACTCATACTCCCCCAACTGGGTCTTTGTCTTTCCTACAGTACACTTAATCCTCGCCCCCATTTAAAAACAAGAGCTGCCTTATGTTTGATTCATCATGTCTGTGCTGGAGGGGAAACAGCTGAGATAGTTATCTGTGATTTGGAGCTGAGCTAAATACAACCAGGAGTTTCTTGGGATCTAAAACAGCAGGGACTTGAGGGGAAGGGATAGTTAGGGAGTTTGGGATGGACATGCACACACTGCTGTATTTAAAACAGATAACCAATAAGGACCTACTGTCTAGCACAGGAAACTCTGCTCAATGTTATGTGGCAGCCTGGATGGGAGAGGATGGATACACGTATATGAATGGCTGAGTCCCTTTGCTGTCCGCCTGAAACTATCACATTGTTTATCGGCTGTACCCCAGTGGAAAACTAAAAGTTAAAAAAATAGTAAAGCAGCAGTGGCTGAGATGAATAAAGGAAAGAAAGTAAATAAAATAAAGGTAAATAAAGGAAGGAGAGCAGGTGATAAAGGTGCAAAGCTAAAAGAACAGAGGGAAGAAGGTGTAGTAAATCAATAAAGCTCCTGCCAGGTGCCAAGCACTGCAGTAGGCCCTTTCCTTAACTCAGTCTAGGAGGAAGGTTTTCTCACCCCTGTTCATGGATAATTTAGCAGAGTCAAGAACCATGCAGAGGTGGGTTTGCCTCCAGACTGAGGAAGGGCTGAGGAGATGCTGGGAGTAAGTTCTACATGTTGATTACATGCTAATTATACGCAACTAGACCTCATTGCAGGGGAGTAGAGAATCAGAAGGATCCAGTACCAGTTGACAACAACCAAACAGGTTCCTGAAACAGTGGGGAAATGAAAACAACAGTCCACCAAGTCCAAGAGGCTGGCCTCAAGGGCTGGATCTGTTACTTGCTCTGGGGCCATAGTGGCCACTCAATCTACAGGAGTCTGGGTTTTCTCTTGTATAAAGTGGGGATAACTTCTCAGGGTTGTTGTGAGAGTATTTAATCCTCGTGGCATTTATGAAAAACATGTAACAATACCCAACTGCAGAATAAGTTGTTCTGCCTCCATATTCGGGTCTTAGGTTGTTGTCTTTCTGACACCAATTGAGGAACAAAGTAAGAAAATTCTCTGAGAGAATCAGGCAGTAGGCAGTAATGTAATGTTTTCCAGTCAAATAACTTCCACCCACCCCCCACCTCCCTCCAGCTCATGCCCTCCGGTCTCTGGGGCCCTAGGGATTCTTGCCCTTTCGTTTCACTCCAGACGGCAAGAGCCTTATTCCAGGATGAGCCCTGGGTCAGACACCGGTTGGGCTGGCCCCGTGAGTCAGGGCTCTACTGGCAGACTAAGTCAATAAGGCAGGTGACCCCCCCCAGCAGCCGCAACCAAAAGAGGAAGGCCAACGCCTTTGCATGGGCAGGGCTGGGCCTGGGCTGTGGCAGTTGTGGCCAGAGGCTGAGTTCAAGCTGAGGATAAACAGACGCCTCCAGCAAAGCGGAAGGAGGCACAGCTGGGCTTTGGTGGCCTCCCAGCCCCCTTCCCTCTACCAACTCCAAGGCAAGACACTCCCCCTGCCTGGAGGGTTTTCTCCTTGGAAAACAAGGGAGTCACCTGAGATGGTGTCCAGAGACCCTTTCAGCCGTGGGCACTGTGATCATGTGGGGATCCACCACAATGTTGGGGGCAGGCCAGATCCCAGGATCTAATCTGGTCCCCACATCTCTCAGCTCCCCCCTCCCTGCTTCCCTCCACTCAGGATTGATTTTGGATGAAAAGGCAATGCAGCTGCTGAGTCCCCATCTTTATCCTGCTCGGGAAAGTCATTGGCATTGATTTTCCTCAGCTGCCATTTGTAGGCCTAAAACGCACCTACCTTCCTACCCACTCTCCCCAATGCCCTTGACCGTCAGCAGCTGCCCTTGCCAGAAGTTTAGTAATCCACCATCTCTGATTTCTGTGCTGGAGATGTTTGCCAGAGAGGCTTCAAGTAAAACCAGAGACTGAGCCACTAACTGAAGAACTCTGGCAGCATAAGAGTAGCAGGGACTTCCCAGGAGGTTTACCTTCCAATGCAGAGGGTGCAGGTTCGATCCCTAGTCAGGGAGTTAAGATCCCACATGCCTTGGGGCCAAAAAAACAAAACATAAAACAGATGCAATATTGTAACAAATTCAATAAAGACTTTAAAAATGATCCACATCAAAAAAAAAAAACACACCTTTTTTTTACAAAAAAAGGTGGGGGGGAATCAGAGCAGAACATCAGGAGGATGGGAGTTTAACACCTTGAACCTCTCAGCAGAGCCAGGCGGCTGCATTTTTCTTTTCTCTTTGGCCCTTGGGTACTCGGCCCTGGATAAATCATAATCCTTGATTTAAGGTATTTTTTCACTGTTGGCCCATGCAGGGCTCACTGTGCACAGCTCACAGCCTAGTTTCAGTAACATAATAAGTCTCCATAAACCTACCACTCAAAACAAAAGCTAGGATTTAGCAATAACCCTCATCTAATCAGGAAATCTTGCTGAGGTAGGTGGGCAAGTCTCTTTTGTTTATTAATTCAACAAATCTTAGTTGTACATCTTTGATAGGCCAGAAAGGGTGCTAGAATCAACCTGAATCCCATGTTCATAATTTCCTTGCTTTTTTTGGAAAAGATTCTGTGTTCTACGAAATCTTCTGGGAGTTAATTTTTCCTTTAATATGAAATTGCTCAAGCCATTCGTATTACTTTGTGGCAGTATAGTTTGTGTGTTTTGATGGCAGCATAATATTCTATTGTGTGAATTAACAGCCAGCTTCTTCAAAGCTAACTTGGGACTGAGCCCTGAAACTGCAATCTTTTCCTTAATTTTTTCATTCAGCAAAGATTTATTAAATACCCACAATGTGTCAGGCATTGTAGGAGACACCAGGGGTGCAGTCATGACCAAAACAACCGCAGCCTCTATTGTTCTAGTTTGCAGGCTTTTCTTCCCATTTTTCTTTTGTTTTCTAAAAGGTATGGCTTTTTTTGTATAATGACCACTATTCAGTTGATAGTGACAGAAAGCATATTAGCCAGGGATACTGAGGTCACTTCAGTTCAGAGATGAGGAATTCAAGGTCCCAGCAAGTACAGACTGAAAGCCTCTTTTGTTCCTTCTCTCTCTCAGCTTCTGGCACAATTCTGGACCCACCAAAGGCAAACAGTCATTATTTGTTGAAATAATAAACAAAAGAGACTCGACCTACCTA
The DNA here is from genome assembly GCF_019320065.1 of Cervus canadensis. Classification (NCBI taxonomy): domain Eukaryota; kingdom Metazoa; phylum Chordata; class Mammalia; order Artiodactyla; family Cervidae; genus Cervus; species Cervus canadensis. The sequence continues at coordinate 25,809,115 of NC_057396.1, forward strand.
CTTCAACCAGTGCAGACATTTATGTGCAGACAGACTCCGTGAAAAAGAAGGAATTGACAGGGGACTGGCCACTAACTGGATGTTCTTGATACTCCTCCAAACTGCCCCTTCCATAGCCTTCCACATCTCAGCATATACCCTCTTGCCTGTTCACTAAAAACCCAAAAGCAGGCGATCTATTAGTAAGGCCTATTGCCTTTAGGCCCTGGAGGAGGGCATGGAAATCCACTCCATATTCTTGCCTGGAGAATCCCCATGGACAGAGGAGCCTGGTGGGATACAGGCCATGAGGTCTCAAAGAGTCAGACATGAGTGAGCGACCAAGCACACATTGCCTTCAGGGGCTTCCCAGGTGGCGCAGTGGTAAAGAATCCGCCTGCCAACACAGGAGACACAAGAAACTCAGGTCAACTCGGGTTCAATCCCTGGGTCAGGAAGAGCCCCTGGAGGAGGAAATTGCAACCCAGTCCAGTATTCTTGCCTGGAATACTGAATACTGAACACTTCCACTGGAATACAGTGGAGCCTGATGGGGCTACAGTCCAGGGGGTTGCAAAAAGTCAGACTTGACGGAGCGACTGAACACACACACACATTGCCTTTATCTTCGAAGCACAGTTGAATCTCTCACCAACTGTCTATTTATCCCTCCTTGCTGTAGCCACACTAATCTCCATTCTCTTCCTCCAGCACCAAGCTTATTCCTGCCCGCCTGGCAACTTCCGGTCATTCAAGCCTCAGACCAGAGGCCCTCCCTAAGCTGATCACTTCCCTAGATCTCCCATTCTCAGCACACAGCCGGGCACTGTCTCCCATCACCCACATTACTCTCCACATAGTACCCAACTCTCTCTGGGTTTATCTGTTGATGGTCTGCTCTCCTCTACACTCCCCTACTCTCCCCCCACCCCCCCACCCCCTCCTCACCCCAGGATACAAGCTTCTCAAGAGCAGGGCCCAGCATATCTTGTTTGGTACTTCTCCCATCCTTCCGTAATGATTTCTCATTTGTCTTTAAATCCGCAGCTCCTAGAGCAGTGCACAGGCCCTCAACAAATATTTGTTTAATACTTAGCTATTGAACCACTCTGGTTATCAGACAAGTGTTATTTCTTTTCACCTTTGTATTTGACTGAATTAGACAAAGGAATTTTGTAGACCGTTACTTGCTGATTGTGTGTAGATTACTGTTGGTAACATCACCTGACTCTGTAGCTACCAAAACTGAGGGAGTCACCAGATTTGTTCTCATCTTCATCCTGGAATGTAGATACTGATGCAGGCCCTGGTGATGGTGGAGGAGAGACGGCCCAGAAGGAACTACAGTACAGAGCCCAGAAATTTAGCAGTCATTTACTGGGCCTCTACTAGGTACAAGCCAGATGCAAAGCACGGAGGGCACAAAGGCAATAACAAATAGAGACCACCCGACTGGAGAGTCCCCAGGGTAGAGTCCTGAGCCAAGCGTCCGGAGGCACAGGGTGGAAGGGCCGGGGAGGAAGCCGCTCTGTGAACCAGGCACTTCCCACTGGATATCTCACAGCAGCACTTTGATGCAGGTATCATTTTCCCCACTCTACCGAGGGAACGCCTGAAGCTCAGAGAGGTTAAGTATCCTGCCCAAAGGCTCACAGTTAATAGGAGGCAGAGCCCCTGTTCCAACTCGGTCCCTGCAGAGCCTTGACCATCTCTGCTGCATCCCTCAGCTGCCCATGGCCTACTGCCCCCATAGGGCAAAGCCAGGCACAGTCCCCACAGCAGACCACAGAGTTGAGGAAGAAAGGAATAAGCTCCTTCTCCCAATGACTGTGCCTGCCATGGGAGCAGGCAGCTCCCAGGGACCCCACAATTTCTAATCTAGATCACCCACCCAGGCATTAGAAGAGTCCCTCTCAATCCCCAGTGGGACTCGGGAAATTCCAGCTGGAAATGGCCAGGGACCTGCAGCTTTCCCACCTGCTCTGGAATGGCTGTGACCTCAGCCAGTGGGCAGGTGAGCCCGAGGGTGGAGACCTAGATCTCACCCTGCCCAGGGACTCCAGGTCATGTGCTGGACAAGGAAAAGGAAGAAAGAAAAGAGAGTTCACAGGATGCACATGAACTTAGGCAGCACCCTCCCCTAGCCTCTGCCTTACAGGAAAGGGTGCAAGTACTTTGCATGAGAATCTTTGTGTATGTATTTTTATGTGTGTTGACAAGACTACACTCGAAAAAATAGTGTCCTGGTTGCTTTTTGTTTCTGTCTGTTTATTCTATTGAGTATAATATATGTTCAGTAAACTACTCAAATCTAAAATGTACAGTTCAATGAATTTTGACCCATGGGGGCTCAGTGGTAAAGAATTCACCTGCTGTGCAAGAGACTCAGGTTCAGTCTCTGGGTCAGAAAGATGTTCTGGAAAATAAACTGGCAACCCACTCCAGTATTCTTGTGTGTGAAATCCCATGGACAGAGAGCCTGGCAGGCTACAGTCCATGTGGTTGCAAAAGAGTTGGACACAACTTAGTGGCTGAACAACAATATACCCCAATGTAACCAATGCTTAGATCAAGATCCAGTTTTCCAACGTTCCAAAAGGCTCCATTGTGCTCCTTCCAATAACCCTCATTATAATCACTATTATGATTTCTATCACCATGGATTACCTTTACCTTATAATCATATATATGAAATAATACTCTTTTGTGTCTATAGTTTCTTTTTTTATTATTATTATGTCTGTGAGATTACTCCATGTGTCATTGCATTTTGCACTAGTTTATTCTTGTCTATTGCTGAATTATATTCCATTATATGAATATACCACAATTTACATATCTATTCCACCAGAGATTGATTTTTGGGTATAGTATAAAGACATATACAGGTATTTTGCTGAACAGATGTACTCATTTCTCTTGGCCCTAATTCTTGGTCATAGAATCATAGAAGAGTCATTTGTTTAGCTTTAGAAAACTCAACTAAACCTTTTCCCAAGATATTTGTACCAACTTACACTCACGGCAGCAGTGTGTGAGATTTCCAACTGCTCCACATTCTCATCAACATTTGTTATTGTCAGGCTTTTTAATTTTAGCCACTCTGGTGTCTGTGTAGACATGGATCGTTATGGTTTGAATTTACATTGGCCTGGAATTCCCCGGTGGTCCAGTGGTTAGGACTCTGCACTTTCAGTGCCAAGAGCCTAGGTTCAACTCCCGGTCAGAGAACTAAGATCCCACAAGCCGTGTGGCATGGTAAAAATAATAATAATAATTTACATTAGGCTGATGAGTGATGATATCAAGCATCTTTTGGCACTTAATTGGCCATGGAAGTATCTCCTTTTTGAAGTGTTTGTTCAAGTTTCTATAGAAACATATCATCCATAAAAGTAGACAAATGATTGACAAAAACAGAGAAGAAAGCAAAATCATCTCAGAAACTCAGTAAAACACACAACAGCCCAGCAGCCAGTTGCTTCTATAACTGATAACTAGTTGCTACAAATAGCAAACCTGCTGTACCAGGTCATTTGAATACATAACTGATTTTTATATTTTGAACCAATTATTCATATATCATGGACTTAGACTTAACTGGGAAAAGAGAATGTAGGTAAAAGCCCTTCCCTCAGCTCATAGCCCCAGACTAAGAGGCTCCCTCGCTTAACTCACTGACTGTTTTTCCTTCAATTACAGGACCCTGAGGTCAATCAACCCCTGAACAGCCTCGGTAAGCTCAGGTCTGGCCTTCCTTTGTCTACCTCAGCCTCAGTCAGTTACCAAGTAGACACTAAACCCCTCTCGCAGGACCCTCACCACCACCTCCAAGTGCTAAATGCTACGGGAGACACCCATCCATCATTCAACAAACATTTATTGAGCAAGTGCCATCTCCAGGATTCATTCTATTAATATAAGTAGGAGGCACAGTCTCTGGGGAAATAGGACCAACAAACCTAAAACCCCATAGCACTGATTCTCTAATTCACTCATTCAGTTCCTCATTCTCTCATTCCTTCAACAATACTGTGAGAGCCTGCATGGGCCAGGCCCTGGACTGGACACTGAGCTACAGTGTAAATACAACAGCTAATGCCCCTGCCCTCATGCAGTTTACAGTCTGACCATGCTGCCGAGGAACAACCTGAACAAAAGTGTTTTCACTAGTAAAATAGAAAATGGGAGGGACTTCCCTGGCGGTCCAGTGGTTAAATCTCCACACTTCCACTGCAGGGGATGCCGGTTTGATCCCTGGTCTGGGAACTAAGATCCCACATGCCATGCAGTGCAGCCCAAAAAAATTTTAATTAAATTGTAAAAAGTAAAATAAAAGCAAAAAATAGCATATAAAATGAAAATAGCAGTATTTGCCTGACTTACAGCAGGAAAAAGGAGTTAATAGATAAAGTCTTCCCAAATATGGAGGGATTTTTTTTTCCTCTTGTTCCATTTCCTTAAATTATTGATACCTATGCCTGATAGCCTGGATCAGCAAAAAAAGTGAGCAGAGAACAAATATTAATATGACAGGTTCATAAGGAAATGACCAAACCCACTCACTTTGACAGCTTATTATTTCAGGGTCGTGGGTTAATAAAGATCACAAACAATACAATCTTCAGCAGGTAAAATGATGCCTAATTTCTACTTTGCAACTTAACATATCAATATTCCATGGTATCCCCAAAGAACACCAGACATACAAGTGCCCCATCACCTGAGTAAGCCTGGAAACTGCCAAACCAGGAAACAATTAAGGGAGCCCGGGAGGGAGAAATCAGTGCCAAGTGAAGATTCCGAGGTTAAGAATGATAACAGGTTGTGCAAGGACCAGGGACTGAACCTGCTCATGTGGAATGGGATCTGGCGAGGACTAGCAATGGGAATTCATCTGAATGACTGGGAGAGGGAGGCCAAATTACACTGGATTTGAAAGCCCAGAGAAGAGTGTGGTCCAGTCATGGAAGTTGTGGGGAGCCTTTGTGAGTTCTGGAGAGGGACATGATAGGATGAAAGCAAAGTATTGGGAAGCTCTGCCTAGCAGCAGATGGCCAGACAGGCTGAAGGAAGGAACTCAGGCAGGCAGGGAGGCTGTTCATAGGTCAGTGGGTTGGTTAACTTTATAAACAGTAAACTTTATAGACAATAAACCAGGAAAACCCTTCCCTTCATGATGATGTTCTCCATGAGAACATCAGCAAGGCAGAGACACTGGGCCCTGGACAAGGGAACTCATCAAAGAATTCCCAATAAGTCATTCACTTCTGGGAAAACCAGCCAACCTTGTATCCCCAGAGGTAAGTGCTCAATGAAGAAATTGCACATGAATGAAGAAACAAAATGTCTCCATGTCCACGGCCACAGGAAAGAGGACAGTTTTGAACACTCACTGCTGGAACTTGATAAACACCCCCCACCAACATTATTAATAACTTACTCTGTTGCCAGGTGGCATTAGTGGTAAAGAATCCGCCTGCCAATGCAGGAGACATTAAGAGACGCGGGTTCAATCCCTGGGTCAAGAAGATCCCCTGGAGGAGGGCTTGGCAACCTACTCCAGTATTCTTGCCTGAGCAATCCCATGGACAGAGGAGCCTGGCGGGCTACAGTCCGTGGGGTCACAAAGACTTGGACACGACTGAGCCCGTAAGCACACTGGACCGGACCAGCACGTGCTGTGCTGGCAGCCCCTGCACACCTGGGGCTTAGAGTCTCAGGAAAGAGGATGCGTGCGCACGTGCTCAGTCGTGTCCGGCTCTTGACAACCCTGTGGACTGCAGCCGGCCAGGCTCCTCTGTCCATGGGATTCTCCAGGCAAGAATACTGGAGTGGGTTGCCATGCCCTCCTCCAGGGGATCTTCCCAACTCAGGGATGGAACCCCGTCTCTTAACGTCTCCTGCATTGACAGGCAGGCTCTTTACCACTGGAACCACTTGGGAAGCCCAGGAAAGAGGTCACATGACAGGAAACGGAAAGGGGATGGGCCTCTCCTGGGGCAGACGCAGGTCAGACTGGACAAGGTAAAACATCCTAGGACAAGCTGTCATGACAAAGGGAAGGCGGGAGGAGCCCTGGGAAAGACAAGCCCAGGTAAGTGAAAGGAGGTGGGGGTCCACGCAGTGAGGAAGCTGAGCCTAGTCTGCAAGAATAACCCCAGCGCCAAATAAAACTGTCCCCAAAGTTTTCCCGGGGCCAGAGGGTGGGGAGGCTGTAGGCCTTGACAGGGGCAGCCTCCGAAGGTTGACTGCTCTTTCCCTCCCTCTACAGACGTCACCCCCCTGCGCAAATCCCGCACCCCGCTGGAGACCTTCAAAAAAATGAGGATCCCGATCATCGCAGCAGTGCTGAGCCTGGCAACCATCGTCGTGGTGGCCATCCTCAGTAAGTCCCAGCCCCCACCCGGCCTCCAACCTCACCCCAGCAAAGGGTAGCTCCCACCCACCCCTCCCCTGCCCTCACCTCCCAGCGCTGCCTGCCCTTCCCCCCACCCCACCCCAGCAGAGTCAAGGGGAGGTGGTGTGCATATAGGTTGGAATCCACCCCTGCTTTGAAAGAAGCCTTCCTCTCTGAGTGGAGGGGAGATGAACTCCGCCCCCATCTATCCCAGATGGATTCTGTCCCAGATGATTCCTTCTGCCGGGAAAGCACACTTTGCACCAGTTACAAACCCACTCAGGCAATTTGCGCAGCAGCCATGCCCCCAGCCTCCTCCTTCCCGGGTCTGCAGACTGAGAGCTGGGTGAATTCTGGCAGCTCTGGGGCTGGAGGAGCAGAGCACGTCTGCTTGTGGGGAGGGGGAGAAGGAAGGGGCATTAGGGAAGATGCCCAGGAGGGCAGCGCCTTGCCCCGCCTTGAGCTCTGGCTTCACCATGGCTGGAGCCTAAGACCCAGTGTGATCCAGGCAGGCCACTCTGGGGCAAAAGATGAGTGAATCAAGCAAGCCCTGTTTCCCAGAGCCTGTCCCTCTCAGCCTCCCCCGCACCCCATCCTATGACTGAGCCCTCACCTCCACCCCCCACCATAGCCAAGCAGGCTACTGACCACAGATTTCACCCAGGAAGTAGGGCCAAGAGGACCTGACTAGGACTCAAGACACCTGGGATGGGGATCCCGGTGCTGCTCCTTCTTGGTGCTGTGTGACCTTGAGTAAGTCTCCCAACCTCTCTTAACCTCAGTTGCCTCGCCTGTAAAATATCCCATCTTCATCATAGCGATATCAGAGAACCAATGAGGTAGTGTGTGTAAAGTACTTGGATTAAAAACTAGGCTGTGAAAAGTGGAGGTCATCACGCAGTGTGTAGGGCTGAGACCAAGGCCATGTGTTTGCTCACCAGGCCAGGAGGGCTTTCCAGGAGCCTAGAGCAGCCTCCGCCTCATCAGAGGACACTCAGAGCTCATCTGGTCCAACCCCTCAGTCTCCACTTGGGCACTGAGAGAGAAGAGGGGTGTGGCAGTTGAGGGGCCGGGACAGACAATCAGGCCCCCAACTGAGTAGGTCCATTTCCACCTCATGGCGGTGGAAATGCAGATCCAAAACATAAGCATCACCCATCCTGAGTGTCCCACTGGGACATGAGATGCAGATAAACCTAAACCCTTTTGACCTTGGCTGGCCCAAGAGTGGTGGTGGGCATCAGCAGATTTGTTGTCCTAAGTCTATTTGGCTCAAACTAACAGTAAGATGAGCTTACCTTCTCTGACCAGGTGCCCCGACATAGTGGAGAGAGCAGACAGGGCCAGGTTCAGGGTGAGCCAGGGCAGGTACTAATACATGATTTAGAGTCGGGCTTTCCTTGTCCCAGAAGGTCCTGAGTGACTTCCAGCCCGGGGCCCCCAAGGTCTGCAACCAGAAGCAGTAACCTGAACTCCCCTCCTGGGCTGGGCTCCATCAACATTTGGTTTCTGGGGGCTCAACTGGGTACACTGTATCCTGGCTTCCCCCAGGAGGCAGGACTGACCCTTTCTCACCCTGGCTCCTGACCATGAACCAAACCCTGAAAGCCGAGGAAATATCTGACCTGCTCCTTCTCCCTTATTCTCAAAGCAGGAGCATCAGGACCAAGAAATCACATTTTAAGCTCCTGTAGGGAAGGCTGGGAGAAGTAGCAAAGAGCTTTGGAGCTAGACAGACTAATTGAAATCCTGGCTCTACCACCTAAGTGCATATGGCTTGGGAAATAAATCCTAACACTCTAAACTTCCATCTAGTTGTTTGTAACATGAGTTAATGATAGCACCTACCTCCTAAAGTTATTGTCAGGACTCCAGGTAACAATGCCTGGAAAGCTGTTAGCAGCAATAAGCAGGCCCATCATGACACTTGTTTCCATCACTCTGAGGGCCACTCAAGGGTAATGCTAGGCTCTCCAGGGGAGCTTCAGGCCAAAGGCGAGTTCAGTTAGACAGGAGGAGCTGGGAGAGTTTGGAAAAGTATGGAAATATCTGTGTCTTGAGGACTTAAAAACACTAGACTCCTTCCCATCATCCAAGACAAAGAAGGAACAATGGACTCTGAAGGCAGGAGGCAGAAGACAAAACAAGCAAAATGTCAACCTCGTAATGGTCTTTCAACCCCAGGTAAAAACACCTTGTCCTAGAACTGCGCTTGATAGCGATGAGACACTTTCACAACCACCAGCCCACCAAGCGTTCATTCTCCACAACCCTGTGAAGCCCAGAAAGGGCAAGGGATTGGTCTAAAGTCACCCAGGAGGTGGCAGAGCCAGGGCTCAGGTCTTAGACTCCGGGCCCAGTGCTGTCTCCTCCGTCCCCAGAGGCCCTGTGCCAGCACTTGGGTTTGAGAAGCGAGTGGGGGCTATTTCTGAGTTGCTCCTCACACGTGATCTGATAGACTCCTCAGCCCTCTTTAGGGATCGGACAGGTGTTATTCTCTCCCTTTTACTGATGAGAAGACTGAGGACGCCAGCAATTAGGTGGCAGAAGTGGGCCTGGAACCCACATCTGCCTGTCTCCAGGCCCAGCAGGTTTTCAGGGAAACACAGCCTCTCCTGCCCCTGGGCTGCCTGCCTGACCATCAGCCCTCTCTGCCCTTCCCTGCCCTTGCCTTCCAGTCAAGGTGATTCTGGACAATTACTTCTTCCTCTGTGGGCAGCCCCTCCTCTTCATCCCGAGGGAGCAGGTGTGTGACGGCCACCAGGACTGTGCCTCTGGGGAGGATGAGCAGTACTGCGTCAAGAAACTCCCCAACGGACCTCCAGTGGCAGGTGAGTCCAGGGGCCAAGGGGCCAGGGGAGTGGGCAGAGCAGGAAGTCGGCTCAGGTCCTCTTGGTCCACTGCATAGCACCTGCCACCTGACTAGTCAGCTTCCTTCCCTATTGTAAGAGTCTTAAAAACAGGATCATGTCTTATCTACTGGATCCCCAATACTCAACATGTAGCAAACACTCAGTACATTTTGATGAACAAATGTGGACCAGAGGGGACAGGAAGGTGTAACTGAGCCTGCCCCATTCCTGCTGCACATGGATACTGAATTGAATGACCTTGGGGAGTTCCCTCTTTTCTCTGACACCTATTATTTCAAGGGGACTACAAAGAGACCGTACAGCCACTAGCCAGCTATTGATTCTTCTATTTATTTTGCATATGTGCTTAGTTGCTCAATCATGTCTGACTCTTTGCAACCCGGTGGACTGTGGTTCACCAGGCTCCTCTGTCCATGGGATTCTCCGGGCAAGAATACTGGAGTGGGTTGCCATTTCCTTCTCCAAGGGATCTTCCCGACCCAGGGATCGAACCCAGGCCTCTTGAATTACAGACAGTTTATTTAAAGTCTGAGCCACCAGGGGTGGCTATTCATTATAGAAGTGTTTATTGTAACATGTTATGGAACAAGACTGAGCTAGGTCCTTCAAAGGATGGTTTGAACATAAAAACCCATGTTCTTCCTTGGATTGGGTTAATCCATCTTGATCCACTTAGTACTTGGGCTCTGCAAAGAAAAGACAGCCCAGGACACGGGTGATGGGGGCTTTTGTAGGGCAAGGCTGAGTGACATCCTGTGTATTTGCTCCTTTTTTTTTTTAATCAGAAATCAAATGTCTGTGAGCCTTGCCACCCTACTGCCAATAGCAATTCTCACTCGCCTACCCCTCTCTGACCTTACATGGAAAAAACAGCAAGGTTCCTCTTTGAGAAATTTTCCCAGACTAGAGAACTTGTGTGAACCACGGGTAGGAAGGCCTTGTAATACAACCATCAAGTACATATATGCAAATACATCTAAAAAGTGAAAGTCACTCAGTTGTGTTCGACTCTTTGGAACCCCATGGACTATACAGTCCAGGAAATTCTCCAGGCCAGAATACTGGAGTGGGTAGCCTTTCCCTTCTCCAGGGGATCTTCCCAACCCAGGGATTGAACCCAGGTCTCCCACATTGCAGGCAGATTCTTTACCAGCTGAGCCACAGGGGAAGCCCAAAAGTGAAAGGGGAGCTATTAATAATTATGCCAGGGCAAAAAATCAAAATGGGAGATTATTCCCAGGACATCTGGTCATCCTAGCTCCTGTCAGAGCAAGGCTCAATCAGGCAAAGTCCAAAGGAAGAACTCCCCTTGAGGTGGAAAGGGTTGGTGTTCTGTGAGGCTCCCCAGTTCCCGGTAGGGTTTGGACCACCGGTTTGGGCTGGTCACATGATGCATTCTGTGGGAGATGAGCCAGATGAGCCCCTGCTCTGAGCTGACCAGGGTTCCTTCCCTCCCAGTCCGCCTCTCCAGGGACCGATCCACCCTGCAGGTGCTGGACCCCGCCACGAAGAACTGGGCCTCCGCTTGTTTTGACAACTTCACAGAAGCTTTGGCCAAGACCGCCTGTCGGCAGATGGGCTATGACAGGTACCCAGCCCAAGGTCCAGTAGCTGTCACCTCACCCCATGACCTCTCTCCCTCTCTTTCTTCCTTCCTCTTTTCCCCTTTCCATCTTTCCTTCCTCCTTCCTCTCTCTTTCCTAAAAATTGTAGGTATTGGAGTCAGACAACTGCTTTTGAAACACTCCCTTACAAGCAGCATGAAGTTAAATCTTGTAAGCTTCAGTTTGTTCAAGAGTCAGTGGAGAGGTGTGTGTGTCGGGGGGGTCTTCCCTGGTGGTCCAGTGGCTAAGACTCTGCGCTCCCAATGCAGAGGCCCAGGTTTGATCTCTGGTGGGTGAACTAGGTCCTGCATGCCATAAGGAAGACTGAAGGTCCTGCGTGCCACAGCTAAGACCTGGTTGTTGTTGTTGTTTAGTCGCTCAGTCATGTCCGACCCTTTTGTGACCCCCATGGATAGCCCACCAGGCTCCTTTGTCCATGGGATTTCCTAGGCAAGAATACTGGAGTGGGTTGCCATTTCCTCCTCCAGGGGATATTCCCAACTCAAGGATAGAACCCATGTCTCCTGCATTGGCAGGCAGATTCTTTTACCACTGAGCCACCTGGGAAGCCTACAGTCAAATTAATTAATTAATTTAAAAAAAGGATTAATGGGAGAAGCAATGCCAACCTCATAGGATGGTTATGAGGTGCCAGAGAGAGAATATCTGCCCCACTCCTCCCCCACCCTCACCCGCATCCCCACCCCCCACACAGTTCAGGCTCCTTTATAATCCCCTCCTTTCCTTTACTTCTCAACGCTCACTTCTTGATTTGGCAAGATGCCGTCCCTGCCCCAGAATACAAAACATCCTATTTATTTATTCAAAGTCCTATTGGTTAAAATTTAGTTTAAATGAACCTGATTTCACTGGGTTTTCATCAGCAATCTCAGCTCTCTCAGCAAATTTCAAAAGCAGTTTTAAATCTTCAGTGGGTAAAAAAGCATACAGTTATAAGAAGGGTAATTAGCACTGCGTATTTATATTCATTTGATCTTGGCAAAAACCACAAAGGGAGTTATTATTCTATCTGTTCTATGGTAGGTTCAAAGAAGGTGAATAAGTTGATCAGATAGTAGCTGGGAGCAAGAGGGCTGGAAGGTGTGCCCAAGACCCCCTAATTCCTGGATATCTGAAGCATATCTGTTTCTAGGTTGGGTAATTTTCTGTTCCGTGGAGGTTTCATCTATAAAGGGAGGGGAGGGGAGACAGTTGATCACTCAGAGCCTAACTGGAGAGATAGAAAAGGACCCATGCATTCAGCTGCACAAGGAATAATCTTTTCCTGGCAGGCCCCAAATTTTAGGATTCTAAGAAACTGGACCCAGAGACTAGGTGGAAACAATACATCCTAGGCAGACATCATCCATCAGTCAATCACAGAACCCTCTTCCATCAAACCCTAGAGCAGTCTCAAGCTCACTTTTCAATAAGTACTCTAGACAGCCATCACCGATCCATCAGAACTATTTGCGCCTTCTGCTCTCTGGTTGCCTGGTTACTCCTGCTCTCTGCCCTCCACGATGTGCAGCTTCCAGTACCCTCCGGAGAGGACACCCTGCACCCTTCATTTCCAAGGAGGGCTAGGAAGGCAAGCCCTGCCCCTGCGTCACCCCTCCCCCAGCAGCAAGCCCCGCCTGGCCTCCTGGCTGCAGCCCCTCCCCCTTCCGACCGCAGTCCGGCCAACTGCAGTGTCAGCGGTACTAGCTTAGCAGGCTGCAGCTTGATTATGAAACCAGGGTGTCTCCAGGGATTCTTAAGGTAAAAGGCTCCTAGATTCTCTGTCCTTCTAAGCTCTTTAAGGCAACAAGCCATCTCGCTCTTGGGCTCTGCAAGATCAAAGCTGATCAGAATTATTCATGATGTAACTGGTGAATAGAGGCTAGTTCTCCTGGAAATGTCCACTTCCACCATGATCCCTCTTTCTGTATCTCAGATTTCCCTGGCTAGGAGGGCCTTCTTGTCCCAGGACCACAAAACTCTAGATGGCTCAAGATGGGAAGGACTCTGGAGACCATCTGGTCCACCCATCATTTATAGAGGGGAAAACTGAGGCTTAGAGAGACCCAGAGAGAAAATGTGACCTGCCAAGGGTCACACATCAAGCTAGTGTCAGAGCCAGAACAAGAACCTCAGGCTTGAGGGCTCTCAGCACAAAACCCAGCAATGCTAGACTCCAGCCTTTCAGGTGCCATGGCTGGGTCATCCAGGCAGTGCCAGATTCCTAGGTAGGCATGTGAGAATGTGCCAGTCAGCCAGTGTTTTAGGTTGACAAACCTGCATACAGAGCTGATGCTAGCACAACTGGTATAAAGGATGGGGAAGAATAGGAGAGATGGAAAAGAGGTACATTCAGTATAGCAACAATCAAAAAGATGAGATTAATCAGGGAAGACTTCCTGGAGGAGGGAAGACTTACACTCAAGGTTTGAAAGAAGACAAACATGGATTTGTGGAGAGAAAGAGGGATAGCAGTCCAAATGAGAGAGATGTTTGTCTGAGTGCATGTGAAGCCTGATCTTGGCCTGTCCTACCTCCAAAGGGACCATAAATGTACCCCACTACCAAGTTCAGACCAGATGCCTTGTTTGGAAAACCAAAATGTCCACATCTAGTTCCTTCTAAGGTAGGGATGGGCGCTAACTTGTTTCCTTTGCCTCCCTGTTCCCCTCACTTTGAACCAGGAGAAACAGCTGGGACATTTGGAATCAGGACAGAGCTGGGAGTTACAAAGGGGCATCCATAACATTTCTTCAGAGCTCTGGGCTCAGAACCAGTCTTCCCTGCCCAAGAAAGCAAGTCCACGTCAGCACTGTGCTCAGGGCTGAATCCTGGATGTCAAGAAACATCCCTTGTCATCTAGCAAAGCAGGCACTACCCTCCCTGACCAAGGCCACCTCCACTCCCCTGCCACACCCCACCCAGCATCCTCTGCTGACCCCTCTCCTGGGAGTGGGGGCTGCTCCCACCACCTTGGTCTGAGCTCCTGCTCCAGCTCACGTCTCTCACTCTCTCCTTTTCCCTCCCAAAATGAGCAGCAAACCCACCTTCAAGGCTGTGGACGTTGGCCCAGCCCAAGATCTGGACATTGTCAAAATCACAGAGAACCTGCAGGAGCTTCAGGTGCAACACTCAAGTGGGTAAGTGAGAGGACGCCTCTGGCCCACAAAGCTCACCCATGCTCGCTGCCGTCAGGGCTTCAGCCAGCCCGCCCTGAATGGATGCAGCAAGGGGAACATAAGCCAGACGACAAGAAGAACTCCTGGCCAGGCAGACTGTCCAATATCAAAAGCTGGAGCATCACATTTCTGAGTGGTTTTCTGTGTTGACTCTTTGGCTTAATAAAAGGGGCAGCTGGACAAAGTGTGCTGTCCACACACTGGCGGCCTTTCATCAGTCAAATAAGAAAACCAAATTGGTTTCCTATAGCCTTATGCTGCTTTGAGCCCCAGAGGCAAGATTCCAAAGGCCACTTTGTCCTTCCTGCCACTCACCCCGGCCAGAGTAGGCCCTCCCCTGCATTTCTAACTCTCCAGAGGAGCAGCTGTGTGGCCACTGTCAACGTCCTGTTCTCATGCCCACCGCCATGCCAGAGCCCGGCATCTACAGGAACACTGTCACCCCAAGGAGAGAATGATGTCTCCTTAGCATGCAGGGAGGTTGCTGAGAGCCGCTTTTTCATCAAAGAGTAAATCTTGAAAAGGAGAGGACTAGGAGCAGAATGATTGTTTGCCTGGAGTTTCACTAAAATCCCATTCCTCTTCTGTTTGAGCCCGCAGTGCCACAGACGCTGGTCCAAGCTCTGCTCTCTTCCATCTCAGGCTGCCAAGAGCCCCAGGGTGGGCTGTGACTCAGGCAGAGCCCAGCATATAGCAGATGCTTATCGCAGGGGTGTGAAATCCAACTGCATCCAATTGCACTGAGTTGGGTGGAAGTACGGTGTCTATATGGGGCTTCCCTGGTGGCTCAGCTGGTAAAGAATCCGCCTACAATGCAGGAGACCCTGGTTAGATTCCTGGGTCAGGAAAATCCCCTGGAGAAGGGATAGGCTACCCATTCCAGTATCCTTGGGCTTCTCTGGTGGCTCAGACGGTATAGAATCCACCTGCAATGCAGGAGACTTGTGTTCAATCCCTGAGTTGGGAAGATCCCCTGGAGGAGGGCAAGGCAACCCACCCCAGTGTTCTTGCCTGGAGAATCCCATGGACAGAGGAGACTGGAGGGCTATAGACCATGGGGTCACAAAGAGTCAGACATGATTGAATAACCAAGGGCAGAACAGCACAGTGTCTATACAACCCCCACCAGGCAAGGCTTCATATTTCCCCGGTGCTGGGAGGGGACTGGAATCAACAGTGCCAGGAGACCCGAGTCCCTGCCTCCCAGCCGAGAGATAAGCAAAAACAACAGGATGCCTATGTCTCCTTTCCAGCCCCTGTCTCTCAGGCTCCATGGTTTCCCTGCAGTGCCTTGGTGAGTATACTCCATCTCTGAGGGTTTGGGTCCTGGGCTAACAATAAGCAGGAAAGGCCTTCATCCTCATTCTTAAATCACTCAGACTCCAAGTGTCACTCTATTCTGTCCAGACATTACTACTTGGACCTTGGGTTTACAGGTGAACACTCCTTCAAGTAGTTGATGTTAAGAACTCCCTCCCACTGTCCACCCATATCTCCACAATTGTTGTGGGCAGAGATCCAAGAGAGAGTAGGAAAACCAGAAAGGGCAGGACCAAGCCTCTACCTGCTCCCACCCCTGGCCAGGGCCCACGTAATCTCATCTGCTCATTCCGTTTAGCAAAGAGTCATGAAACAGTTAAGATGCATCATCACTGTTGGATGCTAGCTGAAAGTAGAAGATACCAGACAAGCAAGAAAGTTGGCCTCTGTCCTTAGGAGCTAACGGCTGAGCAAAGAAAGAGGTGTAAGGCCACATGCAGGAGTCCCGACCCCCCACTGAGCAGCAGTCCCGATTAACATGCTCCAGAGAGAGCTGCATGGGGCTGGGGGAGTAAGCGGGGTGAGGGGGGGTCGTCAGGAGACCTGGGCGGCACCCGTCCCACTGGCTTCCAGTATGACCTTGGGTAATTCACTTGATCTCTCTGAAGTTCATCTTTAGTCCAACTGCCCAACAGGATCCTGGGAGACTACCTAGTTCTGAGAGGAGATCAGAAGGAAAAACAAGCGCTGAGGTCCCACTCATCCCACCAGCCTCATGGGAGAACCAAGTTGAGCCTGGAAGATGGCCAGAAACTGGATCACCTGAGAGGAGGAAGGTCATCCTCGCTGCCTTTGCAGTTTAGCAGTGTGTATGCATGGAACAGTGGACTGGTTCCAAATTGGGAAAGGAGTAAGTCAAGGCTGTATATCGTCACCCTGCTTATTTAACTTACATGCAGAGTACATCATGAGAAACGCTGGGCTGGATGAAGCACAAGCTGGAATCAAGATTGCCAGGAGAAATATCAATAACCGCAGACATGCAAATGATACTACCCTTATGGCAGAAAGCAAAGAGGAACTGAAGAGGCTCTTGATGAAAGTGAAAGAGGAGAGTGAAAAAGCTGGCTTAAAACTCAACTTTCAAAAAACCAAAATCATGGCATTCGGTCCTATCACTTCATGGCAAATAGATGGGGAAACAATGGAAACTGTGACAGACTTTATTTTCTTGGGTTCCAAAATCACTGCAGATGGTGACTGCAGCCATGCAATTGGAAAATGCTTGCTCCTTAGAAGAAAAGCTATGACAAATCTAGACAGCATATTAAAAAGCAGAGACAAAGGGAACCCTCTTACACTGTTGGTGGGAATGCAAACTAGTACAGCCACTATGGAAAACAGTGTGGAGATTTCTTAAAAAACTGGAAATAGAACTGCCATATGACCCAGCAATACCACTCTTGGGCATAAACACTGAGGAAACCAGATCTGAAAGAGACACGTGCACCCCAATGTTCATCGCAGCACTGTTTATAATTGCCAGGACATGGAAGCAACCTAGATGCCCATCAGCAGATGAATGGATAAGGAAGCTGTGGTACATATACACCATGGAATATTACTCATCCATTAAAAAGAATTCATTTGAATCAGTTCTAATGAGATGGATGAAACTGGAGCCCATTATACAGAGTGAAGTAAGCCAGAAAGATAAAGATCATTACAGCATACTAACACATATATATGGAATTTAGAAAGATGGTAATGATAACCCTATATGCAAAACAGAAAAAGAGACACAGATGTACAGAACAGACTTTTGGACTCTGTGGGAGAAGGCGAGGGTGGGATGTTTTGAGAGAACAGCATGTATATTATCTACGGTGAAACAGACCACCAGCCCAGGTGGGATGCATGAGACAGGTGCTCGGGCCAGGTGCACTGGGAGGACCCAGGGGAATCGGGTGGAGGGGGGGAGGTCGGGGGGGGATCGGGATGGGGAATACATGTAACTCCATGGCTGATTCATGTCAGTGTATGACAAAACCCAGTGCAATGTTGTGAAGTAATTAGCCTCATACTAATAAAAATAATTGAAAAAAAAATTTTTTAAAAATAAATAAAAAGCAGAGACATTACATTTTGGGGGGGGGCTCTTCAATCTGATTATTTTTCTTTTTTTTAAATAATTAATTAATTAATTTTACTTTACAACATTGTATTGGTTTTGCCATACATTGACTTGAATCCGCCATGGGTGTACATGTGTTCCCCATCCTGAACCCCCTCCCATCCCTCTGGGTCATCCCAGGGCACCAACCCCAAGCATCCTGTATCACGCATCGAACCTGGACTGGTGATTCGTTTCACATATGAAATGATAATTTACATGTTTCAATGCCATTCTCCCATATCATCCCGCCCTTGACTTCTCCCACAGATCCAAAAGACTGTTCTATACATCTGTGTCTCTTTTTCTGTCTTGCATATAGGGTTATCATTACCATCTTTCTAAATTCCATATATATGCATTAGTATACTGTATTGATGTTTTTCTTTCTGACTTACTTCACTCTGTATAATAGGCTCCAGTTTCATCCACCTCATTAGAACTGATTCAAATGTATTCTTTTCAATGGTCAAGTAATATTCCATTGTGTATATGTACCACAGTTTTCTTATCCATTTCTCTGCTGATGGACATCTAGGTTGTTTCCATGTCCTGGCTATTGTAAACAGTGCTGAGATGAACATTGGGGTACACGTGTCTTTTTCAGTTCTGGTTTCCTTGGTGTGTATGCCCAGCAGCGGGATTGCTGGGTCATATGGCATTTCTATTTTCAGTTTTTTAAGGAATCTCCACACTGTTCTCCATAGTGGTTGTACTAGTTTGCATTCCCACCAACAGTGTAAGAGGGTTCCCTTTTCTCCACACCCTCTCCAGCATTTATTGCTTGTAGACTTTTGGATAGCAGCCATTCTGACTGGCGTGTAATGGTACCTCATTGTGGTTTTGATTTGCATTTCTCTGATAATGAGTGATGTTGAGCATCTTTTCATGTGTTTGTTAGCCGCCTGTATGTCTTCTTTGGAGAAATGTCTGTTTAGTTCTTTGGCCCACTTTTTGGGTCTTTTATTTTTCTGGAATTGAGCTGCAGGAGTTGCTTGTATATTTTTGAGATTAATTCTTTGTCCGTAAAAACAGAGACATTACTTTGCCAACAAAGGTCTGTCTAGTCAAAGCTATGGTTTTTCCAGTAGTCATGTACGGATGTGAGAGTTGGACTATAAAGAAAGCTGAATGCCAAAGAATTGATGTTTTTGAACTGTGGTATTGGAGAAGACTCTTGAGAGTCTTGAGGGCTGCAAGGAGATCCAACAAGTCTATCCTAAAGGAAATCAGTCCTGAATATTCGTTGGAAGGACTGATGCTGAAGCTGGAACACCAATACTCTGGCCACCTGATGCAAAGAACTGACTCATTGGAAAAGACCCTGATGCTGGGAAAGACTAAAGACAGGAGGAGAAGGGGACGACAGAGGATGAGATGGTGGGATGGCATCACCGGCTCAATGGACATGAGTCTGAGTAAGCTCCAGGAGTTGGTGATGGACAGGGAAGCCTGGCGTGCTGCAGTCCACGGGGTCATGGAGAGTCAGACATGACTGAGCAACTGAACTGACTGATGCATCCCTGTTGGATGTTAAGACTTTTACCCATTATCATGTGATCCCAAGATGCCAATGGGGTCTGAGCACCTGATGTGGTGAGCTAAGCAGCCCTGGAGTCAGAAAGAGGCTTGAGCCACAGATCCTCCCTAGAGGAGACTTCAGTCTTGTTGAGAAGAGAAGACTGAACTACGACAAGGAAAGCTGGCCGACATCCAGGCAGGCTGTGAAAATGCCAGGAGAGGAAAATCCCCAGGGATCAGGCAACCTGGAGAAAATGCTCAGGCTAAACATCTCAGAATGAACTGTAGGCTCTAGGAGGGCAGGGACCAGGTCTGTCTCTCTGTCTTGGCCAGTGCTCTCTTCCCAGAGGAATGAACAGTGATTTAGATAAACATGAGAGGAGACGGCATCTCAGGGACAGGGACTTCCTGGAGCAAAAACAGAAAGACTTTTCAGGGAGCTACCAGCAGATCGATTTGGCTAGACAGCGATTTTATATCAGGAGGCTGCCAGGAGCGGGAGTTTAAACTCTTCCCCTACAGACAGAGAGGGATGCTAAGGAGCTTTGAGTGGGGGAGTGAGGGATGTGTAGAAAGCAGTGTTTGGAATTAGAAAGTGTTTCACAAGCCCCTTCCAGGCACAAACCCAGAGAGGGTGGTGGCCTTTCCCCCTTAGAACCGTCACTGTGGCAGTGACTGCCAGAAGGATTGGAGAGGCTGGGAACAGGGCCGAGAGGTGGAACCCGAGCATTTTTACAAGAGTTCGCAAGTCAGACGTGAGAGCCAGGAGAGTGGGATGTGAAGAGGGAACAGGATGTCAAACCGGGAGACTCTCTGAGCGGGGGGAAGGGACTTGGAGAAAGGTGAGTTCAGGATGGGAAGATCCATTTCTGGAACTTTCTTCCCACTCTCCAATCCCAAAGCAGCCTGTGGGCGTCTGTTCACTGTTACTCAGTGGGAGCAGCTGGGGACACTCCCCTGGGCAGGACTTTCATAATTCTGCGTCCATGTTTAGTTTCAAGGTCATGAATTCCAGCAGAATGGACATACCTATATTCACAGTATAAACTCCATCTGAAGCTTAAAAAAGGAGATGGAGATTGGGGGAAAGTCTGGGACACTCAGCATCTCCTGGTGACTAATTCAAAATTGGCCTGGTCCTCTACCCATCACCCCTGTTCCTAGTCCAAGGACCCTGCTCAGGATAGGCTGAGCTCTAGAGGGGCTCTAAGGGGGACAACCCCAGTCCCCAAGAGCCTGACTCTTTCTTTCTTCCTCCTTCCCTCTGAGTCCAGCCTGCGGACAGAGCGTGAAGGCCCCTCGGGTGGTGGGTGGGAAGGAGGCCTCTGTGGATTCTTGGCCTTGGCAGGTCAGCATCCAGTACAACAAACAACACATCTGTGGAGGGAGCATCCTAGACCCACACTGGATCCTCACAGCTGCCCACTGCTTCTGGTAAGGCGCATGTGGGGAGCCCGTGGGGTCAGAGACGCGGAGGAACCTGAGCGCCTGGGTCCCCTGTCTCCAATTTTTTGTCTGATGCCCTCCACTCCCTCCATTCACCCTAAAGACCATGTACCAGGATGTGGCTACCCAATGAGACACTGGCCGTGACATCCTATGTTAGGCTTTGGGGGTCTTAGCGGAGGGTGCCGGTCACCAGGCCTGACTTCTTCCCTTTCGGGGGGGCAGCCATCAAACACCCAGTGTCCTCACTCTGCCCTACATCACTCACTGCACAAAAGCACTTCCCATCTGCCTCTGAGGACTCCAAGGGAGTCTTGAGAACTCTCTCCCTTTCTGCCAGTCTTTCAAGAAGTGGTTCCAAATCCCGGGTCCATGCCACTCTTTCATTATATCCAGAAGTTAAGAAAAAAGTTTTCTGTTACCAGCCAGCAGAGAGAGGCCTGCCATATGTCTGGAGAAGGACCATTCCAGGTCGTCTTCACCTTCATTCATTCATCTGTTCATTTATTCACCATCTATGAGTACCTACTAGGTACCTTCATGCTGTAGATGCCATCACTGCCTCAGAGGAGCACACAATGTAAGCCAGTGATTTTTAACCTTTTTGGAGAATCTGATAAAAGCTATAAACCTTTCCCCTGCACACTCAGCTGAGTCTGGTATCAAGAAGAAGACAAATACAGTAAGTCCCCTACATAGGAATGTGTTCCATTCCAAGAATACACTTGTAAGTCCAATTTGTTCATTAACTTCAACAAAGTTAGCCTGAGGTACCCAACTTTTACAGATAATGCCAGACACATTGACTAACTTACGTGATTGGACATGCAAACACACATTCACATCTTTGAAAGTCTGCAACTTGAAGGTTCATATGTAGGAGACTTACTGTATACAATGGAACTGACCACAATGCAAGTACCACATGAGTAACACGGCCAGTAAAATGCACTAGAAGACAGAGTATCAGGACCCAGAGCTCAAGCACCGGGCATAGCCCATTCCCCAGCCCTCCAGTTAGAAGTTTCTTCCGGCAGGTTTCACCAGGGAAAAGAATCAAATCCCCCTTTAGAATCTGACCTGCAGTAGGTGATTCCTCGGATGGTCCCTTCTCCAGCACCCCTGCCCTCACCATCATTACCCTCCAAGGCAGGGACATGCGGCACCCCACTCCCCAGGGCCCTGGAGACCCAGCCTTTGGCAAAGCCTCTTCATGCTTGGTTCGGACCTGAACTGCACTGTCTCTGCCCTCAGGAAGCATCTCGATGTGCCCAACTGGAAGGTGAGGGCTGGCTCAGACAGACTGGGCAGCTTCCCATCCCTGCCTGTGGCCAAGATCTTCATCCTTGAGCCTAACGCCACGCACCCCAGAGAGCACGACATTGCCCTCGTGAAGCTGCAGCTCCCGCTCACATACTCTGGTGAGAGCCGGCACCTGGGGACAGAACTCCCATTCTGCCACTAGCTCTTTCCCTGAGTGGCCTTGGGCACATCACTACTCCTCTCAAGACCTCAGTTGTCCCATTGTTTCCGGCAAGTATATCAGCCTATCGTCACGAAAGCCATGAGGCCTCCTTGAGCTCTCAGCTGACACCCTACCCCTGCCAGATTCTTCTGAGGTCTGTTTTCTCTACATAGAGCACCCCCAGTGAGAATCACAGATTCATCCAATCTTGCAGTTGCAAGGGACCTAAAAGATCTCCTGGCCCATCCTCCACCCCAACCAATGCAGAAGCCTGTAACAATCTCCCTACCAAAGGGTCATGGGGCCCATTTGCTCTCCTCCAGGGACAGCGACTCATTACTGTTAAGGCAGCCCGTAGCATCTTTGACCAGCTCTGTTCAATGACTCAAGCTTACACTGGGTAGTATTTAGATCAGCATCTCCAATGGTTGGTTCCATAGAACACGGGTCCCTTGGGTACAAGAGGGTTCCTTTCTCAAATAAGTTTGGAAAACATTTTTATACCATAGCTCTCTTCCTGGAACACGTTAGTATATTAATGACATGAGAGGTTTGTTTTTTTTTTTAACAATTTGTTTTGTTGTGTTTAGCTCACATTTTCTTTATTTAAAATTATTTATTTATTTTTGGCTGTGCTGGGTCTTCATTGCTGCATAGGCTTTTCTCCAGTTGCGGCGAGCAGGGGCTCCTCTTCCTTGCGGTGCTCGGGCTTCTCACTACTATGGCTTCTCCTGTTGCAGAGCAAGGGCTCTAGGCACACGGGCTTCAGTAGTTGAAGCACATGGGCTCAGTAGTTGTGTCTCATGGACTTAGTTGCTCTGTGGCATGTGGAATCTTCCCGGACCAGGGACCAAACTCATGTCTCCTGCATTGGCAGGTGGACTCTCATTCACTACACCACCAGGGAAATCCAACACATTTTCTAAACTTACTTGACCACAGAATCTTTTTTCTTTCCATGCCACTTCTATTAACATCCCATGGAACATGTGCTATGGAAACCCTGGTGTTAACCCTTACAGAGGGTTTAGCCGCCAGGCTCTCCTGAACTTTGGGTCCCCTCTTCCTCTCTGCTCCTGGCAGGCATGATCAGGCCCATCTGCCTGCCCTTCTCTGACGAGGAGCTCACTCCAGGCACCCCACTCTGGGTCATCGGATGGGGCTTTACAGAAGAGAACGGAGGTAAGTGCCAGGCTCAGGATCACAGGACTAAGTGAGCAGCTCCCAAAAGTGATGGGAAGGAGGACCATCCTTTAGAGAAACCCATCCTGGAGGTCCAAGCACCAAGGTACCAGGAAACCCAGAGAACTGTCCTGGGCTGGGTTTTGAAGGCAAGAATGGGAATGAGAGTGTTTTCAACCCCCAGGGAAGATGTCTGACATACTGCAGCAGGGATCCGTCCAGGTCATCAACAGCACGCGGTGCAATGCAGAGGATGCGTACCAGGGGGAGGTCACCGAGACGATGATGTGTGCAGGCCTCCCAGAGGGCGGCGTGGACACCTGCCAGGTGCGGCCTCCAAGGATCGTGAGGGAATTACAGAGATGAGGAAGTCTGCTCTGAAGAGATGAAAAAGTTCAGAGGATGAATGCCCCACATGAAGCCTTGCATATTGTGGGCACTCAGGGTGTGATGAAGGGAGGAAGGGAGAGAGGGAGAAAGATATGAGGATGGATGGATGCATGGATAGACAGATGGATTGAAGCAGAGAGATTTCAAATGTATATTTTACATACAAAGATGATGTTTCCCTCCCCACCTGCTCTTACTTCCCAGAAACCCAGAGACTTTAAAAGTCTACTCATTTAAAAGCGTATGAGCCCCTAGCAGGCAGGAACCCCAGGTCTGTTTTCTCTACAACTGTCCTCAAGCTGCTGAACTACACTAGAGAAAACCCATCTCATGCTGGATGAGCCCCAGTGCACTGACCCCTCTCCCCATCCTACTGGCCAGTCCGTGAATATATTCTCACATCCCCACCCAGAGGATCTTCTGAACTATTTTCGTTAAAACCCCAAACCCTTGTCCCACCCCCATTCTCAGTCATTAAATTCCTTCACTCAAGAGGCACTCTTAGTCATCTCTTGACGACTTGATGTCAGATAGATGCTGAACTTTGAGGACAGTGTCTTCCCTCAGGAGTTCACAGTAATGGGGGTGGGGGTGAATAACTCCACAGGCAGTTCAGCTATAGAGTTACTGGGTTCTGAGGGATGAAGCCCCAGAGGCTACAAGAGCTGGTAAGAAGGACACCCAAATAAGTGTACTTTTCACTATCTGACAATTTTTATACAAGAAAATGTCATTTTGTAGTTTGCTTGTTCTCTCTCTCTCTCTCTCCATCTGATTCCAAGCTCCCTTAGGGCAAGGATCTTTTCTCTTTTCATTAATTGATCCCAGCTGTCTAGAACAGTGACTGGCATGAAATAAACCCTCCTGTAATGGTTCAATAAATCTGGGAGCTACTAGGTTAGATGGGCTTCCCAGGTGGCTCAGTTGGTAAAGAATCCGCCTGAAATGCAGGAAGTATGGGTTCTATCCCTGGATTGGGAAGATCCTCTGGAGAAGGGAATGGCTACCCACTCCAGTATTCTTGCTTGGAGAATCCCACGGACAGAGAAGCCTGGCGGGCTACAGTCCATATGGTGACATAGATCCGGACATGACTGAAGTGACTTAGCACGCACTAGGTTAGGCAAAGATAACCAGGCTTCCTTACTGCAGGACCCCTTAGAGCCCTCACTGTTCTAGTGTGAGTTGTAGATCTCCAAGAAAGGGCTAACAGCACACCCACAACTTGCTTGACCGCAGACAGAATCCTTTCGCCCCAAAAGGGAAGGGCATTCCAGGCTGCAGGAACAGCATGAGCAGGGGCAGTGAAGGTGGAACAGCAGAGGGCGCTGGAGAGCAGGGACCAGACGGGCCAATGCAGCGAGGGGAGGATGGGGAAGCCCACCTCTCCACCCCAGCCCAGCCCGCCCTCCCCAGCAGCCTCTGCTCTGGCCTCTCTCACAGGGTGACAGTGGAGGCCCTCTGATGTATCACTCTGACCGGTGGCAAGTGGTGGGCATCGTGAGCTGGGGCCATGGCTGTGGGGGGCCTACTACCCCAGGAGTATATACCAAGGTCACAGCCTATCTCAACTGGATCTACAATGTCCGGAAGGTAAGCGTGTTTGTCCTCCCTATTGAACCCTCCCTTCCCCTCCTCTGTGGGTTCCAAACCACCCTTAGTGACTTGACGGCTCTGAGATACCCCTTTAAATCCCCAATAGTCTTCATTCCCAGCAAGTGACAACCTGGAATTCTACCATTAAGGACTGAAATTCCTTAGATCAGAGACTCCCATTAAATGCAAATACCTTACAGTATGGAACATACCCAGCTTTACCATTCTCTCATTTTCTGATCAAATGCAGCTATCAGACACTTTCCAGAGACCAGATTCTGATAAGGAGGAGGATGGAAATATTACTCAGTCATAAAAAGGAATGAATTTGAGTCAGTTGTAGTGAGGTGGATGAACCTAGAGCCTTTTATACAGAATGAAGTCAATCAGAAAGACAAACAAATCTCAGATATTAATGCATATATATGGAATCTAGAAAAAAAATAGTACTGATGAACCTATTTACAGAGAAGAAATGGAGGCGTAGACATAGAGAACAGACTTGTGGACACATTTGGAGAAGGAGAGGGTAGGACAAATTGAGAAAGTAGCATTGACATATATATACTATCATGTGTAAAATAGATAACTGGCAGGAAGATGCTATATAACACAGGGAGCTCAGTCTGGTGCTGTGTGATGACCTAGGGGATGGAAAGTGTTGGGGGAGGGAGGCTTTAGGGGGAGGGGATATATATAATTACAACTGATTGGCATTAATGTACAGCAGAGACCACCACGATACTATAAAGCAATTATCCTCCAATTTAAAAAAAAAAAAAAAAGGAGGATGGAAAGGCTTATGAGACTTCCTGACCTCTAGAGAGTAGAGAGAGGAGCAAAAAGCTTCAGAAAAGGAAGATTAATTTTGCATGCCACCATTTTGTCCAATTTCAAATTACCTAGTTTATTTGTTGGTCTCTTTTATTCTAGTCTGATCCATGATGCTCCTGCCCCCTGCAGTGCTGGAAACTGTTTCCCCCTGCCCTGCCCACATGGGAATCCCCCAGAAGTCAGACACAGACCAAGAGCCCTCCTTGGGCACACCTCTCTGCCCACACTCTCAGCATTTCTAGGTGCAGCAAAGGACCTGCAATCCTGTAAGCCATCCCGCAGCTCACAGGCACCCAGGACGTCATCAGCTCCAGTTCAGCTGCCCATGATGCTCTCAGCATCCCAAGGAGGGAGAGATACAAGCCAGCCTCCAAGGCTGAGGTCTCAGAAGGCATTGCTAAGCCAAGAACTTTCTACTCAATTGAATGGAAACAGATGCTCTTCTAAGAGCCCAGATCACCAAGGGCTGGAGTGGAGGGAGGAAAGGGGCTGAGCCAGCCCTCTGCCTCCCCACCCATCCCCAAGCCCACCTGAACAAAAAACCGTTTATAATGGAAAATGTGCTGTCTAGCTCTTGGCTCAAGTACCATTTCTTACTGTTGTTTTTATTGTGGCCACTGTTTATTAAACTGGTGTGTGAAGTCTTTGACATAGGCTGACAGGGCTGCTTGAAAAGGGTTGAGCTAAAGACTACCAAACTATGATCTTTGTTCCTTGGCCTGGGTAGGAAAAGATCTATGGGAAATGATTGATTCTCAAAGTAGAAGAAAAGGAGACATGGGTACCAGAGCTGATGGGTGGGGGCACCCCACCCAGGGGGCAACAGTGAACAGCCGACCAGGGAAGCCAGGGGTCATTAAGTGTGCTTTCTACACAGGGGACTTGTCCCACTGCCTTCCTCCGCTTCCTCTCTGCCTTGATAGCAGCCACAAGCAGAGAGAGAGGATTTGGGCTTTCAAGGCTGACTTTGAATCACGGCTCCCCAAGAGGCTGGGAAAAGGTATTGCAACTCTAGGTCCTAACATCTACCTGAAGAACTCTAGGTGTGATTTTTACCCATTCTTTTTTTTTTTTTTTTTTTAGCCACGTGTCATGTAGGATCTTAGTTCCCCACCAGGATCAAACCCACACCCCTGCACAGAAGTGCAGAGTCTTAACCACTGGACCACCAGGGAAGTCCCTATCATTCAGTTTTAAACAGTCATTTATCACCTGCTTCCCTGGTGGCACTAGTGGTAAAGAATCCTCCTGCCAATGCAGGAAATGCAGGTTCGACCCCTGGGTCTGGAAGATCCCCTGGAGTAGGAAATGGTACCCCACTCCAGTATTTTTGCCTGGAAAATCCCATGGGCAGAGGAGCCTGGTGGGCTACCGTTCATGGGGCCACAAAGAGTCAGACACGACTGAGCAATTGAGCACAGCCCTGCACAGGAATGAGATGGTCTCCAAGCTGGAATCTGAGGACATTAACATGAATAAGTTCCTGCACTCAAAATGGTCAGAGAAGTAAGCCCCATGAACTTTTCTGGCAGCTGTAGGGAGTCCCAGGTGTTTTGAGGACCCTCTTGCTGTAGTGTCAAATCCTTGATAAAATATACTTGTTAATGTCTTCTTAGGGTCTTAGTAAATAATAGAAATCCTCAAAGGCAAAAAAATAAATAAATAAATAAATAAAGCAAAGCGCAAAGCTGTCAGAATCATGAACTGAAACTACGGGGGAGATCTGGCAACAATAGCTTACTAAAGTCTTGGGCTGCCCTTGGACAAAGACTCACATGAAACCTGAGATCAGAACTAACCCCAGACCGACAGCAGGCAGGGAAGCTGAAACTGGGATTCCCACATAAAACAGAGACAACTGAATGGGGTAGATCCCATGTGGCAGATCCAATGGAGGAGGAAAGACTCCATTAGATTTAGAGCCTCAGGATTTCCAGAGAGCGATCCTCCAAATATGAGCTCACAACGCAGAGATTGGCCAAGAGTTTAAAAACTAAAAACCACAATTGGGAGAATCATCAAAAATAGAAAATAAAACCTCAAGAACTTTAGATGTTAGAATTATAGATAATTATAATAATTATTATATTTTATTATATATATAGATATAGAGTGTGTATAAATATATAATATATAAAATCATATATACATATGATAGAGTATGTCTGTGTGATGGACACTACTCTCTAATGGCTTCATCATGTAGGGAGTCACTTAATACTCACACAAACCTATGAAATTGGTACTATTCTTATCCCCATTTTACAGATAAGAAAACTAAGCATAATGAGAGTAAGTACCTTGCCAAGTTTGCATACTGTCAAGTTGAACATAAGCATGCTCACTCCAGAGTTCATGCTACAAGCTACCGCAATATAGGGCCATACATATTCTAAGTGCTCAAAAGAGTAACCACCAAAAGAATGGAAATAAAGTTTTTAACTTCAAAACAATAATAAAAAAAAGAAATAGATCAAGGAAAAACAAACTAAATATCAAGCAATCTCAAAAGAAGGATGAGAGCTAAAAGTAAGAAAAGTATATGGAGTAAATGGAGTAAATGGAGAAAATAGAATAAATAAAATATACAAAGATAGGATAAAATATCAATAACTACAATAAATGTTAAACTCATCAACTAATACATAGAGATAGGCAAAATGGATAAAAATGTAAAATTAAGCTACGTATTATTTATAAGAGACACACCAGAATGTTAGGTTGCTGCTTCTGCTCTAAGTCACTTCAGTCGTGTCCGACTCTTAGCGACCCCATGGACTGCAGCCTACCAGGCTCCTGCATCCATGGGATTTTCCAGGCGAAAGTACTGGAGTGGGTTGCCATTGCCTTCTCCGAATGTTAAGTTACAGACTGTTAAAACAAGAAGGTGAAACAAAGTACAGAAAGCAAGCACATAACAAACTTTAAGCTGGAGAAGCTAAATATTCTTTTTAAATAGGGATTTAGGACAAAAAAGGAAAAAATATTTAAGGATAAAGAGAGTCACTACACAATCATAAAAGCTTCAATTCACCAGGAAGACACAGTAAGTTAAAACTTGTAAAAGCGGGTGCTGCTGTTTTCCTTCCAGTCCCGGAACCAAATGGCCCCACAGAGGGCTTCCAGGAGTGTCTAAGTCACTGTAGGTTTTCCTCATCTTCCATCAGAAAACAGCTTCTAACTCAGTTCAGCCTTCCCTCATCTTCTCTTAGATGCAGAGAGAGCAAGCCCTGAGCCTTTGGAGTGGGAGCACTGACTCCAAGACCCTAGACTACCAGAGAACTAACCCTAGGGAGTATCAAATAGTCAGAACTCACACAAAGGAAACCACTTGAAAACAAGACCCGCATCACCCTACCACCAGGAGCACCCTGTGCAGGACACCTCATCTAAACAACAAATAAAACAAAAATACAAACCAAATAATCAGCAGACATTCCATCCAGATGCAGAAGAATACACTTCTTCTCAAGTGCACATGGAACATTCTCCAGGATAGACCACATCTTGGGTCACAAATCAAACCTCAGTAAATTTAGGAAAATTGAAATCATATCAAGCATCTTCTCTGACCACAATGCTATGAGACTAGATATCAATTACAAGAAAAAAACTGTAAGAAACACAAACACATGAAGATTAAACAACACGTTTCTAAATAATCAACAGGTTACTGAAGAAATCAAAAGGGAAATCAGAAAATTTCTAGACCCTTTGGTGAAAGGGCCCTTATGTTATTCTAACTACCCCTACTGCAGTTAAAGTTGCAGGTATTGTCCCTTGATCCATCACACCAGAGCGAAGAAGGCATACCACGCTGACCCGGAGGACGCCAGGACCACCCAGAAGGACCCCACCGACCCATGGGAAACCAAGATCATTCTGAGGAGGAAGAAGAAAACGAGGTCCCAGATGAGCCCTCTACAGGATAGAGTTGGGTAAACGACTCCTGATGGCCTCACCAATGCAATTCTGAACTTGGGTATGTGGGGCTATGCCCCTGTCAGTGACAGACTCCCCTGGTGGGTATCGTCACTCCATTATGGAGACTTTAACAACAGAAAGGAACTTTCCTCTCTCTCACCAACCATAACCTTTCTTTGCCCTCTGGTGTTAGAAGAAGCCATCAATGGGCCAGGGACATAGGGTTACATTTAACATGAACACCAGCCTTATGGAGATAACAAAGGCTTATACCTCATATATGAGAATTAAAGAGGAAAAGGGCTCCCTTACAAAAGGGGGACAGGCCTCCCGGTACCTTGAGCAATACTACCAGGTCTGGGATGAATATTTCTGGATGACTCCTGAGACAGGACAGTTGATTGCCCCTGCTACTATTTGCTGGGAACAAAAAGAACAGAAAGTTGGATTTGGAGACCAGCCCCTAGACCCAAAAGAATTGTTATTTGTCCCCTGAACAAAGTAAACAAATCTTGGAAGTTACCTATCACCTCAATCAGTCTGCTCAGTGGCCCGGTTCCGACTGGAAATATAATCCTGGAATCCGCTGGGTAGCCCCCAATGGGACCCAGTGGCTCTGTGGGCTTAACTTATGGCCATGGTTACCAGTTGGCTGGGTGCGGCGTTGCACATTAGGATTTGCTTTCGCCCATGGCAGAATTAAGCCTAGCCTACACCGGCCTCCAGTAAACCTGCCTTATCTGCATGCAAGATGGACACGATCTGTGTTCCAATGGTGTGACTATCTTGCTGCCTTGTTTATACCCTCTGTAGGGACAACGGATATCATGGTTAAGGTAGAGGCCTTAACTAATTTCGTTAAACAGGCCCTCTTAGACAGTACTAAAGCCATTCAAGCTTTGAACGAAGAACAGATTCAGATGAGGAAGGCAGTAATTCAAAATAGGATGGCATTAGACATACTCACAGCAGCCCAAGGAGGGACTTTGGTGAATGGTGTGTACATCCCTGACCTGTCTGAAGATGTATCTGCTGCCTTGGAGGATATGCAAAATCAAGTGAAAGCCATGTCTAATGAACTGTTGTTATAGTAATCTTGATCATACTGCTTTGTGGGCCCTGCTTCCTACAATGCCTTGTGAATTTTGTAACCCAGAGGTTGATAGCATTCTCTCATGTGGGTGGCAGGAGGGCTAAGGTACAATATATCTCAATAAATGATGCTCGTTATGGAAACTAAGAGCATCAAGAGGGGGGAATGAAGAAGGAATTCATAGGGCCTGGACTCCATGTCAGGCCTGTCTGTGCTGATCGTGCGTGGCCACCTCTCCAGTGGACTCTGAACTCTGTGCTTAGCGCCTGTGGGAATGACAATGGAAGGATAAGACCCCTCTCTGGGCAGGGGAATCTTGAAGAAGAGAAAACAGACACTAATCACCCCTGCCTCCGGACACTATCTATCAGAACGTAAGCACAGGCTTATCGGTTATCAACTATTTGGAATGTAACTGCGGGCTTATTGATTATTGACTGTTTGAACACATAACACGTGAATGATGGGGTTATTGTAATTGTATTTACCCTTCCTTTGTAAGCCTCAAGGGATTTGGGCTGGTGGGTTTGGACATGTACACATGGGGTATAAAAGATTTTCACAAATGCTGGTCAGGGTCCTTGGCTAAGAGGAGACTCTGCCTTGGGCCCGCCAGTATAATAAACTGCACTCCACTAAAAAAAAAAAAAAAAAAAAAAATTTCTAGAAACAAATGACAATGAAAACATGACAACTCAAAACCTATGGGATGCAGCAAAAGCAGTTCTAAGAGGGAAGTTTATAGCAATACAATCTTACCTCAACAAACAAGAAAAACATCAAATAGACAACCTAACTTTACACCTAAAACAATTGGAAAAGGAAGAACAAAAAAACCCCAAAATTAGTAGAAGGAAAGAAATCATAAAGATCCAAGCAGAAATAAATGAAAAAGGAATGAAAGAAACAATAATAAAGATCAATAAAACTAAATGCTGGTTCTTTGAGAAGACAAACAAAATTGACTTGCCTTTAGTCAGACTCATCAAGAAAGAGAGAGAAGAATCAAATCAACAAAATTAGAAATGAAAAAGGAGAGGTTACAACAGACAATGCAGAAATACAAAGGATTATAAGAGTATTATGAACAACTATATGGCAATAAAATGGATAACCTGGAAGAAATGGACAGATTCTTAGAAAAGTTCAATCTTCCAAGACTGAACCAGGAAGAAATAGAAATTATGAACAAGCCAATTACAAGCACTGAAGTTGAAGCTGTGATCAAAAATCTCCCAAAATACAAAAGCCCAGGACCAGATGGTTTCACAGGAGAATTCTATCAGACATTTAGAGAAGAGCTAATGCCTATCCTTCTAAAACTCTTTCAAAAAACTGCAGAGGAAGGAACCCTTCCAAACTCATTCTACAAGGCCACCATCATCCTGATACCAAAAACAGACAAAGACAACACTAAAAAAGAAAACTACAGGCCAATATCACTGATGAACATAGATGCAAAAATCCTCAACAAAATTTTAGCATACAGAATTCAGCAACACATCAAAAAGCTCATACACCATGATCAAGTTGGGTTTATTCCAGGAATGCAAGGATTCTTCAATATATGCAAATCAATCAATGATACACCATATTAACAAATTGAAAGATAAAAACCATATGATAATCTCAATAGATGCAAAAAAAAAAGCCTTTGACAAAATTCAGCACCCATTTATGATTAAAACTCTTCAAAAAATAGGCATAGAAGGAACCTACCTCAACATAGTAAAGGACATATATGATAAGTCTATAGTAAACATTATTCTCAATGGTCAAAATCTGAAAGCATTCCCCCTAAGATCAGGAACAAGACAAATGTGTCCACTTTCCCCACTATTATTCAACATAGTTCTGGAAGTCCTAGTTACAGCAATTGGAGAAGAAAAAGAAATAAAAGGAATCCAGATTGGAGAAAAAGAAGTAATGCTCTCCCTGTTTGCAGATGACATGATACTGTGCATAGAAAACCCTAAAGATAGTATCAGAAAATTACTAGAGCTAATCAGTGAATTTAGCAAACTTGCAGGATACAAAATCAATACACAGAAATCACTTGCAATTCTATATACTAACAATGAAAAATCAGAAAGAGAAATTAAGGAGTCAATCCCATTCACCATTGCAACAAAAAGAATTAAATATCTAGGAATAACTTACCTAGGGAGAAAAAAGGACTGTACACAGAAAATTATAAGACACTAATGAAAGAAATCAAAGATGACATAAACAGATGGAGAGATATTCCATGTTCCTGGGTAGGAAGAATCAATATTTTGAAAATGACTATGCTACCAAATGCAATCTACAGATTCAATGCTATCCCTATCAAATTACCAATGGCATTTTTCACAGAACTAGAATAAAAAATTTCACAATTCATATGGAAACACAAAAGACCCCGAATAGCCAAAGCAGTCTTGAGAAAGAAGAATGGAGCTGGAGGAATCAAGCTTCCTGACTTCAGACTATACTACAAAGCTACAGTCATCAAGACTGTATGGTACTGGCACAAAAACAGAAATACAGACCAATGGAATAAGATAGAAAGCCCAGAAATAAACCCATGCACCTATGGGAACCTTATTTTTGACAAAGGAGGCAAGAATATACAATTGGGCAAAGACAGCCTCTTCAATAAATGGTGCTGGGAAAACTGGACAGCTACATGTTAAAGAATGAAATTAGAACACTTCCTAACACCATACACAAAGATGAACTCAAAATGGATTAAATACCTAAACATAAGACCAGAAAGTATAAAGTAGGCAGAACACTCGATGACACAAATCAAAGCAAGATCCTCTGTGACCGACCTCCTAGAGTAACAGAAATAGAAACAAAAGTAAACAAGGGGGACCTGATTAAACTTAAAAGCTTTTGCACAGCAAAAGAAACTATAAGTAAGGTGAAAAGACAACCCTCAGAATAAGAGACAATAATAGCAAATGAAACAACTGACAAGGGATTCATTTCCAAAATATACAAGCAGCTCATACAACTCAATGCCAGAAAAACAAACAACCCAATCAGAAAGTGGGAAAAAGACCTAAACAGACATTTCTCCAAAGAAGACACACAGATGGCTAACAAACACGTGAAAAGATGCTCAATATTGCTCATTATTAGAGAAATGCAAGTCGAAACTACAATGAGATATTATCTCACACTGGTCAGAATGGCCATCATCAAAAATTCTACAAACAATAAATGCTGGAAAGGGTGTGGAGAAAAGGGAACATTCTTGCACTATTGATGGGAATGTAAACTGATACAGCCACTATGGAAGATAGTATGGAGATTTTTTTTTTAAACTAGGAATAAAACCACCATATGACCCAGCAATCCCACTCCTAGGCATATACCCTGAGGAACCCAAAATTGAAAAAGACACATGTATCCCATTTTTCATTGTAGTACTATTTACAATAGCTAGAACATGGAAGCAATCTAGATGTTCATTGACAGATGAACGGATAAAGAAGTTATGGTATATATATACAATGAAATATTACTCAGCCATAAAAAGGAATGCATTTGAGTCAGTTCTGATGAGGTGAATGAACCTAGAACCTATTATACAGAGTTAAGTGAGTCAGAAAGAGAAAGATATATATCATATTCTAATGTATATATACGGAATCTAGAAAAATGGTACTGAAGAATTTATTTATAGGGCAGCAATGAAGAAATAGACATAGAGAACAGACTTATGGACCTGGGAAGAGGGCAGGAGAGAGTGAGATGTAGGGAAAGAGTAACATGGAAACTTACATTACCATATGTAAAATAGATAGCCGACGGGAATTTGCTGTATGGCTCAGGAAACTCAAACAGGGGCTCTGTATCCACCTAGAGGGGTGGGATGGTGTAGGAGATGGGAGGGAGGTTCAAAAGGGAGGGGATGTATGTACACCTATGGCTGGTTCATGTTGAGGTCTGACTGAAAATAACAAAATTCTGTAAAGCAATTATGCTTCAATAAAAAATTAATTAAAAAGAAAAAAATTGTAAACAAAGAGAAGAAAAAAGAAATGAAAAAAAATGCCATCTCTTTGTCACCACAGGAGTTAGCTATCACACCAAGTCTTTATTAGGAAATTGTATTTAGAGAGAAAAAAGTGAGCATTGTTCTGTTTTGCCATAAAAATCTACTTGCAGTTAACAAGATGACTCAAGGTAGTGAGGGAAAGCTCTTCTTTAAAGAAAAAATATAGCAAATTGATATAGATGAATGGTAGAAAATCATGTTTTACATTGTCAATAAAATAATTGGTTCAGGCAAGTATCATCAACAGATGCTAAAACCACTAAATGAAAGGTTGACAGAGAACAGGATATTTGCATAAAGCCCAAGTACAACCCTCACAGATTCCTTGCTAATCTCAAGAGGAAAACCTAGTTATAAAATCAAGAGGGGACTTCCCAGGTGGTCCAGTAGTTAAGACTCCAAGCTCCCAATGCAAGGGGCACAGGTTCAATCCCTGGTCAGGGAACAATGATCCCACAAGCCACACAGTACAGCCAAAATTTAATAAATAAAATATAAATTAACAAAAAATAAAAAAGAGAAAATTCTGAACAGAAAAAGATTTCAAATTTAAACGTTAAAATATAATCAAAAGATCAGACTGTCGTCATATACTCACTAACAGTGGAACAACCAGATATTATATGCCTCCCAACATGAAGATAACGTATACCTGATGTTTTGTCACCTAAAGGTAACTTACCAAATATGCTTAAGTCAAACCTTTACATCTAATTTTCAGTTTATAGGAAATATAAGAATTAGAGGAATAAGTTAAATGACACCCTTGGGAGCTAACAGACAAATCCAGAAGGCGGGACATTCTAAAGACCAAGAGACCTGGTCAGGGAACTAAGACCCCACATATTACAACTAAGCCCATGGACTGCAACTACTGATCCCATGCACCACAGTGAAGACCCAGCACAGCCAATATAAACAGTAAAATAACAATAGTAATATTTCAAAAAATAGAGAAGACTTGGAGTAACAACCAAATATAGGGTGTGGACCTTGACTGGATCCTTCCTGCATGTGTGCTCGCTCTCTCAGTCACGTCCAGCTCTTTGTGACCCCATGGACTGCAGTCCGCCAGACTCCTCTGTCCATCAGATTCTTCAGGCAAGAATACTGGAGTAGGTTTCCATGCCCCCCTCCAGGGGATCTTCCCAACACAGGATCAAACCCACATCTCCTGCGTCGTGTCTCCTGCATTGGCAGGTGGATTCTTTACCACTGAGCCACCTGAGAATCCCAAAAGACATTTGAGGTAAGGGCTAACTGGGGAAATATGAATACTATCTGGATATTGGATGATAACAAGGAATTGTTAATTTCATTATAATATTCTACTTTAAAATATCTTTAATTTTTTGAGATTCATACAGAAGTGTCTGGGATAAAATGACACAAAGCTGTAATTCATTTAAAAAAAAGTTGAAACATGATAGAAAAGTGTCAACAAGTGTGGAATCTAGGTGATGGATATTTATTATTCTTCCTACTTTTCTGTATATCTGAATTTTTTCTCAGTAAATAGATTTTTTAAAAAAACATATAAGCATAGTTTTAAAACCATCTCAAAACTGAAAGAAATTCAAGCCGATACTGATAAATCCACCATCATAAAGGAAACTTGAAGCATACTTCTCTCAATGATTATTAGGTCAAACAGGTAAAATATTAGTGAAGTATAGATGCTTAGGGACTTCCCAGGTGGTGCAGTAGTAAAGAATCTGCCTGCCAGTGCAGGAGATGCAAGAAACATGGGTTCAATCCCTGGGTCGGGAAGATCCCTAGAGTAGGAAATGGCAACCTGCTCCAGTATTCTTGCCTGGGAAATCCCATGAACAAAGGAACCTGACAGGCTACAGTCCATGGGGTTGCAAAAAGTCAGACACCACTGGGTGTGTGCACACACACACATAGATGCGTAAACAATATACTTAGCATACTTGATTAATACACATGTGTAGGACCTTGTACTCAATGCTTAGAAAGTAACCATCCTTCTCAAGCACATTTGTTAAAAAAAAAAAAAATTAACTCCATACTGGTTCATAAAGTAAGTCTCAATCTGTTTCAAAGGCAGTGTGGGCACCCACCACATCCATCAATTTCTCCTCAGCCTTGTCTGCATCCCCCATCCTCTCACCACTTGGATGAAGTCACTGGCTTGGCTGCCTGCCCCAGCTCTAGTTCCTTTCATTCCCTTGGTTCTAAAGCCCTTTCAACTGTCACCACCTCTTCTCCTAACACCACGTTGGTCTCCACCTCCCCTGGAGCCAGGGATGGTCTGTGGCTTGAAGGATCTTCGTCATACCCACCAGCACTCAGCACTAGCAGACTATACCCACAAGGTTCTGCTTCCCCAGGCTGTCTGGAAAGACTGGGTAAAATATGGAAGGTATTGTCTATGGGATAAATGTTTAATGGAAAACAGGAGACAGAAAGGAGCCAGAAGATTAATTATTCTACCTTCTTCCCCAGAATGAAACTATTCAGAGAAGCCCTAGTTCTCCAGAGACAGTCCCGTGATTCAGCAACCAGCGGCATGTTGCTGACAGAGCTGTGTCAGCTCAAGGTTACATCATCTTGTGTTTCCTTTCTCTCTTTACCTGCCACTCTGTCCTTTCCCCCTAAATCCTGCTTCCCTGAGATTGAACCTCACAAAAAATTGTTAAGATTAACTTTAATCTATACAGCTTAAGTTTTCTAAGAAACCTGGTCTGACTATCAAGCCGATTAAACTCTCTGACTGCAACCCCATTAAGTTATAAGACAACAGCAAGCAGCAATTTTTAAATATAAAATGTATGTGATGTTTAACAGCACTTCTAAATAATTCATAGGTCAAAGCAGAAATTATAAGGAAAAAATTTACTTAGAATGATAATGAAAGATATAGAATATATGTAAAGATGTATACAGACACAAGCACATATACATAGATTGTTTTAGAGTGACATTCAGCAGCTAACCTGAAAGTCCTTGTGCTCACACTGATCTGGATTTGTTTGGAGATGGACCAATCTTTGCACTTGACACTCGGAGTATCAGTGGTTCCACTAGAAGAGGGGAGAGGAATCAAGAGAGAAACAGAAAGTTATAAAGTGATTAACACTGAGACTCACAAAGGTGACCCTCACCATCTCTGGAATGGAGGGTGTGGTGAGGGAGTTGGTGGAGAGAAGACCCGTCCCCTTCCCACTAAGAAGGATGGGAGCTGAACCCCAGAAAGATGAGCCTGACTCCATGGTGCTCTCAGCTTCTGTCCAGGGCCACCTACACTAGAAAAGTCCCCACCTAAAAGCAAGCTATTACAGAGACCATGATGGAGCCCTGGATGTGAACATGGGTCAGGAACTAGAAAGGCAGAGGGCGGGGGTGAGGAGGCAGCCCAGCCCCCTAGGGGACTCAGGGGAGGATTTAAGGATGGAGTGGGAAACACTGTAACACAAGTGTGTACAAATGCCATGGGACAGTGATGTCTGAAATATAGCTGGAGACCACAGGCTGTACCCACAGCAGGAGGAGCGCGTGGCTAGAGGGAACAGCAAGTACAAAGGAAGAAGCCCTGTGTTTAGAGAACAGTGTGAGAGGGGACAGAATGGGAAGCAGAAAGGAGAGACATGGGACGACACCATAGTGAAGAGAAAAGAATTTGGATTTTAGGGGCAAGCACACCTGACTCAAAACTCTGTGTGTATGTGTGTGTTCATTATGAATGTATTACATAGTTATAAAAATTCCAACACCAAAGGTTTAAAGTAAAGAGTTAAACACAGTCATAGGGAATAGAATTGTGGTTGCCAAGGCGGGGGGTGGGTGGAGGAGGGATGGAGTGGGAGGTTGGGGTTAGCAGATGCAAACTATTATATACAGACTAGATAAACAATGAAGTCCTACTATATAGCACAGGCAACTATATTCAATATCCTGTGATAAACCATCACAGAAAAGAATATTAAAAACAGTGCATATATAGTCAAAACTACAATGAGATACCACCTCACACCAGTCAGAATGGCCATCATCAAAAAGTCTACAAACAATAAATGCTGAAGAGGGTGTGGAGAAAAGGGAACCCTCTTGCATTGCTGTTGGGAATGTAAATTGATGCAGCCACTGTGGAAGAAGGTATGGAGATTCCTTAAAATACTAGGAATAAAACCACCATATGACCCAGCAACCCCACAACTAAGCATATACTCTGAGGAAAACAAAATTGAAAAAGATACATGTACACCAATGTTCATTGCAGCACTATTTACAATAGTTAGACATGGAAGCAACCTAGATGTCCATTGACAGATGAATGGATAAAGAAGCTGTGGTACATATAGACAATGGAATGTTATTTAGCCATAAAAAGGAATGCATTTGAGTCAATCCTAATGAGGTGGATGAACCTAGAGCCTATTATACAGAGTGAAGTAAATCAGAAAGAGAAATACAAATATCATATACTAACACATATATATATGGAATCTAGAAAAATGGTACTGATTAATTTATTTTCAGGGCAGCAGTGGAGAAATAGGCATAGAGAACAGACCTATGGACACGGGCGGAAGGGAGGAGGGAGAGGG
Organism: Cervus canadensis; assembly: GCF_019320065.1. Lineage (NCBI taxonomy): Eukaryota > Metazoa > Chordata > Mammalia > Artiodactyla > Cervidae > Cervus > Cervus canadensis. The sequence continues at coordinate 25,848,656 of NC_057396.1, forward strand.
TGAGATGCATGAAGAGAGTAACATGGAAACTTACAATACCGTGTGTAAAATAAACAGCCAAAAAAATAAAATAAAATAAAAAAATAAACAGCCAGTGGGAATTTTCTGTATGACTCAGGGAACTCAAGCAGGAGCTCTGTGACCATCCAGAAGGGTGGGATGGGGAGGGAGATGGGAGGGAGGTTCGGAAGGGAGGGGACATGGGTGTACCAATGACTGATTCTTATTGATGTTTGACAGAAAACAACAAAATTCTGTAAAGCAATTACCCTTCAATTAAACAATAAATTTTTAAAAAAGAGTGCATATATACGTAACTGAATCACTTCGCTGTACCACAACATTGCAAATCAACTATACTTCAATAAAAATATAATTTTATAGCATATTTTTGAATTTCTATTGGGGAATAGTTGCTTTACTTTAAAAATTAAAAAAAAGCTTTGTCTTCCATTCCCAGCCTAATCCCCAATCCCCCTCATCAGAGACAACCACTGATCTCAGTTGGATGTGTATCTTTTCAAACTCCTTTCTATACAATTATTAGTAATCATACCTGTGTCTCCATTTCCTCATCTGTAAAATGGGACTAGTAATAATGGCTCTTCTTTCATAGGGTTGGGGCTTCCCTGGTGGCTCAGCCATAAAGAATCCAGCTGCGGTGCAGGAAATGCAGGAGACCCAGGTTCGATCCCTGGGTCGAGAAGATCCCCTGGAGAAGGGAATGGCAACCCACTCCAGTATTCTTACCTGAAGAATTCCATGGACAGAGAAGTCTAGAGGGCCACAAGTCCACAGGGGTCACAAAGAGTCAGACACGACTGAGCAACTGAGCAGGCACACAGCTAATAGTTACATGTCTTTGGAAAATTATTTTTCCTCCTCAGTTCTTTGGTTTTATCATGAGTAAAAGGGGATTAATTCTACCTACCTTTCAGGATTGTAATGAGATGTGAATATGTTACGGGAAGGGGACTAGAAACTCAGGAACCGGATCAGTACTTGCCTTAGTCATAACTACACAGAGCCTGGGTCTCCCTTGCTTGCTCCCACAGGTCTTCACACTCACTGATTAAAGCCATCTTATACCCAAAAGAAGCGGAGATCAAGGGCAGGACAAACCCTGGCTTTTCTCACCCTCCTGTAGACCGTGCCCAAGAAAAGGATGGAGTTTGGGTCAGGGACTAGAACTTGCACAGAAATCTCCTGGGAAACTTGTTACAGTGCAGATTCTGATTCTATGCTTTGGGGATGAGGCCTGAAATTCTGCATCTCCAACAAGCTCTCTGGCAACACTCATGCTGCAGGTCTGCAGACCACACTCGTAGCCGTCAGGGCCTTGGGCTCCCGTCCTTCCTGTGGCCCAACTGAAAGACAGTGACAAATGCTCTGCCTGGCAAGGTCAAGGACACAGACAACTGACCTCACAATCCATTCTGAACCCCAAGGGGCTGCCCTCCCTCTGGGCACACCCAAGCCTCTGAGAATCCTATTCCTTCAAAGAAAGCAGGGAAAGTCTAGATTCTCCTTAGAAGATAGACACAGCCTCTGCTCCCATGGAGTTTACATCCTAATTAGAGAAGATATACAATAAACAAGTAAACAAATATACATCTGCTAGAGAGAAGTGCTTTGAAAAAAATAAAGCAGGATAAGGAGACAGCATCTGAGTGTGGAAGATGTGATTGTAGATAAAATAGCCAGGGGAATCTTCTCTGAGAGATGGCATGTGAGCAGAGATCTGATTGAAACAGGAGAATAATAGGGAATTCCCTGGTGGTCCAGTGATTAGGACTTGGCAGTCTCACTGTGGGGGCCTAGGTGTGATTCCTGAGGGAACTAGGATTCCACAAACCACACAGCCAAAAAAAAAAAAAAAAAATGTAAAAAGAAAGATGAGGGTCTTCCCTGGTGGCTCAGTGGTAAAGAATCTGCCTGTTAATGCAGGAGACGTGAGTCCGATCCCTGATCCAGGAAGATCCCACGTTCTGTGGAGCAACGAAGCCCTGTGCTCCAGAGCCCAGGAACCACAACTACTGAAGCCCACACACCCAGAGCTCAAACTCCTCAGCAAAAGAAGCCACCACTGTCAGAAGACCACACACCACAACTCGAGAGCAGTCCCTGCTCCCAGCAACTAAAGAAAAGACCCAGTAGCAATGAAGACCCAGAACTGTCAAAATTAAAAAGAAGAGGAAGAAATAGGAGAATGACCTCTGTGGATATCTGGGGAAGAACATCCTAGTAGAGGAACAGCATGTGCAAAGGACCTGAGTCAGAAGGAGACTGATATTTGGGGGAACAGCGAGGAGAACAATAAGACTAGCACGGGATGAGTCAGCAGGAGAGTATCAGGAAAAGAAGATATCAAAGAGGCAGCACCGGTGAGAACAACAGAGCCTTCCGGGCAATTGTGAGGAGTGAGTAAGACAAACTGGAAAGTTCTGAACAAAAGAGTGACATCATCTTTTTTTTTTTGTAATTTTTAAAGATGTCATTTACATAAACTTCACCATTTTTCGTGTAGAATTCTGCCAGTTCTGACAAATGTGTGCAAGCAAGCAATCATGGCTCTATCACCCCCTATCATCTCCCTTGCCCTTTGTAGCCTTTCCCATCCCCACCTATTGCCATTGGCAACCACGGACCCATTTTCTGTCCTGATACCTTTGCTTCTTCTAGGGTGTCATTTAGAGGAAACTTTATAGTAGATGCCCTCTTGAGTCTGAATTCTTTCCCTTAGCATAAAGCACTTGAGATTCATCCATACTGGCATATAGAAGTTCTTTTTATTTTTTAGATTCAAAGATTAAAATTGAGCAAGATTTCTGGCTTTTGTTGATGTCACATGGTCAGTATCCTATCATTTCCATAATAACTAGAAAAACACCAGGTTGTTTTTAATATATACATTCATTTACTATTACTTAGTAGTTACTCTAGATATTACACATGGATGTGGGAGTTTGTTCATCCATTCACCAGGTAAAAGACATTCAGACTGTTTCTTATTGATGACAATGACAAAATAAAATCCCTACAAACATCTATATACATGTTTTCATGTGATCGTAAGTTTTCATGAATTTCTTCTGACAAAGATGGAGTAACAGGAAATGGATTTACTCTCCTATCTGAAACAACTAAAAACCTAGGGGAAAATAATATACAAAATGGTTTTCAGACATAGGACATCAGACATCACAGGACAGTGATATCTGAGAGAGAAGAAACCAGTGAAGGGAGCCCTACAAATGCTGAGTGAAGGGAGGGGGACTCAGGCAGAGCCTGGCAACCAAGGAGATGAAGGTGGGAGTCAGGGAGGCCTCCACCTTGCAAAGTCCTGGAGATGAGATCTTCCCAGAGAGAAAGTTCCAGAGAGCTGCAAAGGGCCCGGTCAGGTCTTTGGCTTCTGAACAACTCCTGTGTGTGAGGAAGCCACCTAAGGCTGAGGAAGGACCACCAGGAAGGAATGGTGAGAACAACCCCTAGAGGTCTCACAGGCCCAGGAGGAGGATCATCACCACCAACTAGAATGGAAAATGTCATGATTCCTGGGAGATGAGGAAGAGAGTTCAAAGGATGTTGCCTCAGTAGTTAGTGAGATAGTGCATGTAGTTGCTCAGTCATATCCAACTCTTTGTTATCCTTTGGACTATAGCCTGCCAGGCTCCTCTGTCCATGGGGTGTCCCAGGCAAGAATACTGGAGTAGGTTGCCATTCCCTTCTCCAGGCGATCTTCCTGATCCTGGGATCAAACCTGTGCCTCTTGGGTCTCCACCATTGGTAGGCAGATTCTTTACCACTGAGCCACCTGGGAAGCCCAGTGGGTGAGATCAGCCCTAGATGAAAGGCTGCCTTGTGTCAGCTCCAGCAAGCATTCCCCCTAATCCTTTCTGCTGGTTCTCTCCCTTAGCTTCACGTATCTTCCTCACACACCCAACTAGCAATACTCAGCTGAAGACTCAGGAAGACCCAGGAATTCTAATTGACTTTGTCTTCCCGGAGTCTCAACTCCTGTCGTCAACTCAGGGACAACACTGGGCTTAGCCTGGGTCCCCCTCCCTGCGCTGCGGTCGGGAAATTCTCTCCAGGCAGTAAACTGGGCCAGTGGAAGGCTCATTTGTTTTTCACTCTCAGAAACCATCTGTCCTCCACTCCCCTTTGTCTTATGATTTATGATGAAAACCACCATGTTATGTGTTTCCCCCAGTTTTTTAGTTGTTTGAAGTACAAGGGTAAATGGTCTCCAAGACTCCATCTTGGCTGGGAAGCAGAGATGGCATCATCTAATTTTGTCTTAAAAGGATCACTCTGGAGACCAGACTAAGGATGGGCAAGGGCAACAGTAGAAAGACCAGTGGACAACTGCAGTAATCCAGGGGACAGCCAGCGGTCCCCTGGCCCATGACTTCAGGGATGGTGGTGGTGAGGTAACGGAGTTCAGGATATACTTTGAAGGCAGAGCCAGTGAGATTTACTGATTCATGTGTGAAAGATCATAAGGAGTCATGGTAGACTCTACTATTTGAAGCCTAAATAACTGGGTGAACGGGGAAGACTGGGAGGAGCAAGGTTGGAATGAAACAAGATCAGGAATTTGGTTTTGAACAGTTGACATAACCCTGTCTGCTAGGAAGTCATTTCTCAACACACATCCCTCCCTCCCAGGTCTGCCCCACTCCACTGACGGCCTCTCCTAATCTGGAACCCGAGGGTGTGCTCTGGGCACACCCGGGCTTGCTTTCCAGCTCACTGGAGACGCCTTGATAGAGCCCTGCCTTGGCCAGCCCTTTCCAAGTACAGAAATGCTCACAGAAGCCGTTACCTGGCTTAGAAACTACTGACATTTATGGCCAGCACTTTGTAGTTTTTAAAGTATTTCACAACTATTGTCTCCTTTAATCCTCTCAAGAGCACTAGTGGTGGGTGTAACCATCTCTATTTGCAGGTTATGGTACCAGAACAAAGACTGAGAGGTGAGGTGGTGCCCAAGGCCATTACTGGTCAATCATAGAGTGAAAACTTGAAGCTGAACTCTGGACTCTAAATCCAGGATTGTTCTTTTCCATACTTAGACTCAGGCGGTGGAAGGGGACCCTTCGTCTTACCTGTTAGCACCTCGGGGGCTTTATCCAAGCCTTGACCTGTGAGCACCTCTCCTTCCCGCCATTAGTGTGTTCCTGTTATAGTGCGTGCACATGCAAGTGGAATGCCAGGAAAGAACCGGCCAGATGCCTGGGGTCCTGAATTGAGAGGGGTACTGAGCTGTCTCCAGCTTCAGTCTTAAGTCTGCTCTGCAAGTGACCGGCTATCTTAGTAGGAACCGAGACCATGAGGTAGTCTCTCAGTCTCTTGCCCCACAGCCCCTGCAGACTTAGCAGCCTTAATTTCCACTTGACCTCCTTTCCCTGTTGCAGTAGCAGAGGGTTGATTCCCCTCTTGTCTAAAGCCAATTAGACAAGATAAAATCCTCCCAGCCTTGGGGCCCATCCACTCAGGTCTGCTTGAAGGACTCTTGCCTACCTATCAGCCAAGACAGCCTTCCCCTCTCCACTAACTCTTCCCCACCTGCATTTAACCCTGATTTTATTTCATTTCTCCCATCTTAAGAAGAAAATCATCCATTCTCCTTCATACCTGGGCCAATGCCTTTTCTTTCCTTCAAGCCCAAGTTCCCTGAATTCATAACCTTGTGTGACAGTGCATTCCTCCCTTCCGCTGACTCATCCACACCCTGGAATCAGGCTCCTTCCTCCTCTCCCACCTGGCCCCCCCTTCTCCTGTGCTGGGCTCACAGGGATCACCAATGTCCTTTGTAAGGACTGATCCTTAACTTAGTGATGGCCACTCAGTTCTTAGCATTCCTTGCCACCTTGACCTCAGAGACATCACTTGATCTTGCCCTTGGGCCTACCCTCATGACACCCTTTATGGCCTCCCCTTCCACCAAACAGCCCCTGAGTGTCAGAGCCCAGGATTCTCTAAATGAGCCCACCTTTGCCATGATTTGAACACACTACTTGAACTACTCCTAAGTTCTAGACTTTTTTTTACAACTACCTGCTATTATCCTGGAGGCACATTGAACATTTTTATAAGTGCATTTATATTCTCCCCATGCCCAGAGCTCCCCTCTGCCCCCTTTCAGGACAAAATTATCTCTAAAAACCTGATCATCTGCAGGGGGATCTTAGAAGCCATCCTTGGCACCATCTTCTCCTAGGCTCCCCCAAATCAAGCTCTGTATATTCTATCCCCTTGATTGTCTCAACCCTTGCTCTCCATTCCCTTCCTGCCTTCTTCTGTTGCCTGGGCAACCACATCAGCCCTGCCATACTCACTCTCTCCTGTCTTGCCTTCCCCAATTCAACCCTCTCTCTCCCCTGTCTCTCCCAAGTCTTCCAATGGTTCCCCAAAGCCTACAAAATACAGGTTGAACCTTCTGGCATGGCCTACAAGCCCCGCAGGATTGGGGCCCCACCTACACTGCCTGCAGACCTCCCTCCCCATCTCCAGCACACTACTGGGGCTTCAGCCACAGTTGAACCTCCTACAGTTACCTGAACCCCTATCCTCTCATGGGCTGCTTTGTGATCCCCAGAACACACTTCACTTTCTCCTGGGCTCCCAACTTCCCTGTGGGGGAGCTCATGAACAGAGTGATATTCTTTTCCAAGCCTGGCCTGTAAAAATCCCCACACACCATCTTCATTCTCTCCTTCCCCATCCATGGGAAAGGCTCCAAGGACCCAGAGAAGGACAAAGCCACAACGTAAGATGTCACACCTCTGAGCAAGATGTGGAAAGAGCCTAGACAGGAGATCCACAAGTGAGAAGCAAACTTGCATCATGTTATAAGTTTTCTGTTTGAATTATAAGAGACGATAAGCTCCCTGAGAGTATGCTTTGTATTTAGTCCAGTTTAGTAACACCAGCTTCTAACAGAGCATCTAGTTCAGAATAGTTCATCTAGTCTGTGTGCCTGCCAGCAGCTCAGATTAAGAACCCTTAAATTTATGTGTGTGGTGGGGAGGGGCTTCCCTGGTGGCTCAGTGGTAAAGAATCCACCTGCCAATGTGGGTTCAATCCCTGGGTTGGAAAGATCTGCTGGAGAAGGAAATGGCAACCATTCCGGTATTCTTGCCTGGGAAATCCCATGGATGGAGGAGCCTGGAGGACTAAAGTCCATGGGGTTGCAAAAGAGTCAGACACAATTTAGTGACTAAACAACAACAATTTATGTGTATTTTTGTCCTAGCTGAGTCAGTATGGCCCTCACAGGGTGACCCTATGTCAGGCTTACCCAGGACAGTCCCAGTTCCTAATTTGGTTTTGACACATTCATTTATCTATCAATTATGACAGTTGAGTGTGGAAAGGAAATAGGAATAAAACAGCAATGTTGGGAACCTACCCAGGCCTTGGGACTGATCCCTACATGGGGAACTGCTAGTTCAAGGCATAGCATTCCAAGAGTGTTATAAACTCAGATGTGGACCAGGAAACTTCAATATCTAACAGGTCTCTAGCTGATGAGAAGGTGGCAGGAGGTCCCAGGCAACAAGCAGGAGCTGAAGACGGGTGAGCACATGGATCTAGGTGATGAGTCCATTCAGGATGGGCGCACAGAGGAGTTACTATTGCTGAGGATGAAGAAAACACAGATGTCAAGGACATCTGCTGACACTGAGGACCTCATAGACCTCTGCCTTGCTGGGATCCTTGATTGAGGAAGCAGAGTCTTTTAACAAGATCTCTTGAGGACTTAGTGTTTGAAACCCTTTGAGATGCAGTCTTAGGTGAATCCATTTAAGAGAGGGTTATGGAAGGGAAATGTGGAATGATAGAATCCACAAATACAAGCACACACACACATTCCCAATTCCTTCCCAGCCTGCCTTATGCCCAGCAGCTGGAAAGGAGGCTTGAGTGCTTGGTTAAACTATGTTCAAATAACTTAAGATGGACAATATGAAATGCACATGGGTAGTCATTTCTGGGATGTAAGCCTAAACTTCCTCCCTCCCCCATCCCCACCCCACACCCATCCTCCCATCCCTCCAGACAGCATGACCCACCAAGCATGGCTCATTGTGCCCATATACATCAGTGAGTCGTTTTGTGCTTTCTCTCTTTTTTAGTTTTTTTTTTTAATGTGGACTATTTTTAAATTTTTATTTATTATTTATTTTTGGCTGTGCTCCATCTTCCTTGCTTCACTGGCTTTTCTCTAGCTGTGGTGAGCAGGGGCTACTCTCTAGCCATGGTGCGCAGGCTTCTTGTTGCAATGGCTTCTCTTGTAGAGCGCAGGTTCTAGCGCACATGGGCATCAGGCGTTTCCGCACATGGGCTCAGTAGTTGTGCTCCTGGGCTCTAGAGCCCAGGCGCAGCAGTTGTGGTGCGCAGGCTTAGCTGCTTCACGGCGTGTGGGATCTTCCCAGATCAGGGGTTGAACCCATGTCGCCTGCATTGGCAGGGGGATTCTTTACCACTGAGCTACCAGGGAAGCCCTGTGCTTTTCCTCTTTAAGGCTGGCCTTGTAATTTGAAACAGATTTCACCTGGATACACATGTTAACCTGGGGTGGAGGGACCTGGGTAAGGGAATGTGATGGCATTGAGTGGTACCAGAATCACTGCCAAGGTCATCAGTACAGGGAAGGCCGTGGTAACGATTCCAGTATTAGAGGGCCATCTTTGCACCTTCTTCGGGAAGGAGAAGTTCTATCAGCACTGATACAACCTGAATGCCTATGAATACACCAGACATTCCTAGACTTCTTACACCCAGCATCTCACCAAGGCAGGGGACGTTTCAGACACAAGGAGACTGAGGCTCAGCTGGCAAGTAATAAAACTGGACCCCAACTTCCAATTAGCCAAAAATAGAAACCCCAAACTGTTTCTATTAAACATAATTTTTATTTCATCCAAGGCAAAACTAAATAAAATTCTACAAAGCAAAACGTGTTGTCAAGGCAAGACAGTCAGTCAGCTCACATTCATTCTGTGCTTGAACACGAGTAAGTGCTTGGTGTGTGCACATCTGCGCCTCCCAGAGGCACCCGCAGATCTGAGGCCCCCCCAAGGCCCGTTTGTGCTGCATTGTTTGGATCTATAGTTATACAGGAAATTGACTGAGTATTGTTGTTATCCAAGCCAGAGGGATAAACCATGCATAATAAGATAGTCGAAAGCACTGCGTATCAGGTGGGAGGTGGGAGGGTAGGGACTCCCTGGGACACAGTAGTCAAGCAAGCTGTAGGATTTCCCCCAGAGAAGTCCCCTCTCCTAGCACCCCCTCCCCGCCACACTCTGACGGCAGCTGTGACAGTGAGATGGCATCATGGTGTTACGGGGCCCAGGAGCACAGCTGGTCTCTCCCTCTGTCTCTTCTCCTTTCTCAGACTCCAGGTGCCCCAACAGGTAGAGTTCAGGCCAGGAAAGATGGCTCTGAAATGCACAGAATCTCCCCCATCTCAGGCACACTCAGCCTTTATACACACCTCCACACATCCCCACGCCCCTGCACGGCCCACCCACCCCACAGCCATGCATTTCCACACGCTCAGTCCACACAGACACACCCTCAGCTGCTCCCATCTCAGGAGCTCACTCTTATGCCCTTCCCTTTGCATCCAGCTGTGGGCAGCCAGCCAGATGTGAAAGTCTGAGCTCCACCAGCTGTCTTCCCAGACCTCTCCAGGCTCATTCTGGCTGCCTTCTGCACAGTTCCTACACCAGGAGAATCCCAGCGCCTGGAATGCTCAGGTCCTACTTGGGGGTCAAGAAAGGGGAAGTGAGAAAGCCTTTGTTTGTGGTCTCCTGACTTTAGTGTCAGTGAAACTGCATATGTCCTGGGCTCCCAAGTTCAACATTGTGAATGCTCTCTCTAACCCGCACACCCTGAAAACACCCTCACCAGCCCCTGAAGATCACTCTCAGAGACCTGCATGTGCTGAGGGTCTGCTTGGGAAGATGGCTTTGCCCACACATCTTCCACTGCAAATTCATGCCAGAGTTTCTCCATGGGTATAATCAGCCTTGGGGCAGGACAGTCTTTGTTGTGGGGACTGAGTTGAACATTCTTAGCCCTCACACTCATTAAATGCCAGTAGCCATGAGCCCTCAGGCCTTGGAGCAACCAAAAGTGTCCCTCTCTAGAGTTCCAATCACCTCTATGGAAAACTACCAAACAAAAGCCATGGACAAGAAGCTTTAAGTATCAGAGTCAAGATTTCTAACATTATAAAGGCTAAAATAATTCTAAGGGGGAGGGGTGGGAAGATAGAGACAGAAAAGAGAGTGAGAATGTGTGTATATGTGTGTGTGAGTGTGTGCACTATAGGGATAGGACACAGAGGACAGGATGGACTTGGAACACTCCCTCTAATTATGATACCTGAACTCCTAGATCCCTTTCCAAGCCAAAAAGACTTTTTTTAAACCAAAACTTGCCAAGTCTTACAGTCCTGTGAAGTAGGTATTATTACACCCATTTTGCAGATAAGGAAAGTTGAGCCCAGAGAAGGTACATGATCTGCCTATGAGTCAGCAGCAGACCCACAAGTAGAGAGGATGATGCTCTCCCTCTCCCATACTCTGTATGCCTTGGTTTCTTCTCAGGAAAGTCAGAGGAGCCCAAGACACTCTGCCTGTCCAAATGCTGAAGCTGGGAAAGGAAAAGAAAGCGGTTCTGCATGAAGCAAACTGAAGAAGTTTCCCGAATAACTGGTGGCTCTGGCCTGTCTGCTCCTAAAGACAGGAAAGCCTGAACCTGAGCCTAGGATGGGAGAAGGAAGACACAGGGACAGAGGCAGATCTGCGTGGGCCCTTGCTGGGATGTTCACCCTGATTGTTGGCAGGGAGAGTCCTGAGGCAGTCCCCACACACTTTGGAAAAGGGGCTACTCCCCTCTCATTCCTCCCTGGGCCCCAAAGGAGGGAGTGTCAGAAATTTAATGAGAGATCGAGGTGGGTGGGAGCAGACGGTGGATTCCTCCATGATCACAGCCCCGTCCATCCCCCACTTCATCAACCCACAGGGCCAACACCGCGACATAGCAGGGCCCTGGGAGCACTTGACAGAGGCCTCCAAGACTCAGCCGCTGGCCCGGGGCGTTAGCTCCCCGGTCTCTTGCCTGACTCTGAGTGTGGGCGGCTGGGGATCCCTCACCAGGGCCCCACCAGAGTTGGCTGTTCCACGTGGGCTGAAGGAGGGGGCAGAGGACGTTATGAGCCAGGACTCGGGAGCTAAGGCACAATCTAGCCCCACACACAAGGGGTGTGCAAACCAGTGCACGGAAAAGCAGAGGAAAACTGGGGGCACTCTCTACCTGCCCCTCCCCGACCCCAGGCTGCGGATGGAGGGGACAGATGAGCAGGAAGCAGCCAGCAAACCCAAGAGCCCTCTCATCCAAAGCAAGAGGGTCCCTGAGGCGAAGGCAAGCCTTGACCCTGGGATGGAGGTGAACAACCCTGGGCGGGGAGAAGCGAGAGGAACACAGGAGGGAGCAGCTCCTCAAGTAAGACGGCGCCACCTGCTGCTTCGGAGGAAGAGCAGCAGGGCGGAGCCGGTTGGGAGTTCCCACAAGAGGCCTCGGTCCTGCCAGGCCAAGGAGAAGGGGCAGCCAGCGTTGGTGGGCGTTCTGCCGCCAAGAGGCCCACCTCTGCAGCCCTGATGCCCCAAACAGAAATTCTAGGAAAGGAATAAGTGGCGCCCAGTGCTCTGGGACTGAGGGACCCCTTCATGAGTCCTCGGAACCCAGAAATTAGAAAAGCAGACCAAAAAAAAAAAAGAAAGAAAGAAAAGCAGACCAAGTGGGCTAGGACCCCCTTAGACAAAGAGGCAGCCCTAACTGGGAGTCTTCAGAGACTCCGAGCAGCATGGGGGTGGGGGTGGGGGGAACCAAGGCAGGCAGGCACCCAGGGGTCGGGGTAGGGGGAGGGACACGGGAACCAGGTGTCCATCGAAGCGTGTCCCTGCAGGATCCTTCCAGCGGCCCCCACCCCCAGAGCCTGTAGAGAGTCCTCCGGCCACTCCCACCATAAAAGGCTTAGTCCTCCATACTCAGGGTCCAACTACTGGGGCAGCCCTCGCCGACCCCCCAAGTCTCTCACAAAGAGACATCAGGAGGAAAACCAAGGTGCTCCTCATCTAGGGAGGGGGGGCTGAAGACCATCTACCCCGGTGTCGGGGAACAGGGCATCCACACCGCCCCAGCCCTTCCTTTTCTTTCCAGAACCTTCCGCAGGTTCCTTTCCCCGGCCAGCCCTTGTCCCTGGGGAGCCCTGGTGGGAGGTAGGGGGTGAGGCAGGCGGGACAGGACCCCAGTTTCTCCCCGCCCCGGGAAGACTACAGTTTGAGCCAAGCAGCAGATGTTCTCAGGCACATGGGGTCACGGACACGGCTCAAGCATCGGTTTCATCACAGGAAAGTGAGGCTCCCGGCAGCTGCTTGGCCCCAAGCAGGGCTCACACTTTTGTTGGTGCTTTCTCTTCCGCCTTGGAGCCGGGCAACCCATTCTCGGTATTATCATTCCCTGAGGAACTCACGAGGCACTCCTTCCTGAGAGGGAGAAAGGAGAGAGGGGAGGCGGTGGTGAGAAGAAGAGCCAAGGGATGGGTAAAATTGTGTGGGAGGCGGAGCCGTGGCCCCCGGTTCCAGCCCTGGAGCCTCTCCCTGGCCTTCTGTAGTGCCACTGTAGCCAGAGGCCAGGTCTCCCACCCTCTGCCTCCATTTCTTTGTCTAAAAAATGGCTGCAATGGCCCCTTCTTCATGGGATTGCTGGGAGGAGGCAGGGAGCACTTGGAACAATGCCTGAGCCACAGGAAATACTCAGTAAGGCTAGCATCACCAGGTCATCTCAACATGGCAGAAGGCAAGGGTACCAGTCACTCCTCCCAGGGGTCAGTAGTGAGGGGAGGCCAAACCAGGGTAGATGTCAGGCTGTGCCAAGCCAGGGGAAGGGTCCAGGCCAGCAGGCAGTATGCCCAGGGCAAATAGCTCCTCACCCAGGGCCCTGTAGTCCCTTCCTTCTAAAGCTCACTGCAGGCCGTTCCTCCTAAAGCTCACTGTGACTAGGTATAGAAAAATGAGATGGAAGGGGCAGGCAGGTGTGGGCAGAGGGTGGGGGGATGAGCAGAAGGAAGGAAAGATGGTTAGATGGGAATACCCTGGGAACACCCCCCAGAATGTCACCACCCCGGCCACCCTGTGCTGGGCACGTTCCAGTTTAAGTACAACACCCCCCAACAGCAGTGGCCAGGCCGCACAGGTTCTCCAGAGAAGACCTGACTGCTACATCACTCCCACCTTTCAGCTCATGAAAACTTCCAAGTCTTTTTCATGGCTTCTGTCACTAAACTACATCTTAGCCTCACCCTGGGCTTGTGTAGCTGAGTTTGAGGCCTTCAGGAAAGACTTAACATTTCATCTTCATCAATTTCATTTTGCAGGATTTAGTCTATACCTCCAGCCTATCCTCCTAAATCCGGAAAAGGGAACTCTCCTACACTGTTGGTGGGCATGTAAATTGGTGCAGCCACTATGCAAAACAGTTTGGAGGTTTCCTTTTTTAAAACTAAAAATAGAGTTGCCATATGATCCAACAATCCCACTCTTGGGCATATATCCAGAGAAAACTCTAATTCAAAAAGATACATGCACCCCAAAGGTCACAGCAGCACCATTTACAACAGCCAAGACATGGAAACAATCTAAATGTCCATCCATAGACAAATGAATAAAGAAGATGTGGTACATGTGTACAATGAAATATTACTCAGGCATAAAAATAATGAAATAATGCCATTTGCAGCAACATGGATGGACATAGAGATTATCATACTAAGTGAAGTAGATCAGACAGAGAAACAAGCACCATCTGATATCACTTAGATGTGGAATCTAAAGTATGGTTGAAATGAACTTCTTTACAAAGCATAAACAGAAAATCACAGAGATAGAAAAAAACTTATAGTTACCAAAGGGGGAGGGATAAATTTGGATAAATTATGGATTAACAGATACAAACTACTATATATAAAACAGATAAACCACAATGCCTTACTGTATAGCACAGGGAACTATATTCAATATCTTATAATAAACCACAAGGGAAAATAATCTGAAAAAGAATAAATATGTAGGTATGTACAACTGAATCACTTTGCTGTGATGCCAGCAAACCAACACAACACTAAATCAACTATACTTCAATTTAAAAAAAAAAAAAGATCCTCCCAGATCCCAATTTTGTTCTCCATCCAACACAGTTGCTAGGTTTCTGGAAATTTGATAAGTGTATCATTCCTGTTATGGTCATGTCCAACTCTTTTTGACCCCGTGGACTGTAGCCCACCAGGCTGCTCTGTCCATGGGATTTCCCAGACAAGAATACTGGAGTGGGTTGCCATTTCCTTCTCCACGGGATCTTATCAACCCAGGGATCAAACCTGTGTCTCATGCATTGACAGGTGGATTCTTTCCCCCTGAGCCACCAGAGAAGCCCATGTCATGCTTAGTGTAGTTTAAATCAGTAATAACAATGAACAAACAGAGCCCTATGACATACCACTAGAGACGTCTATTCAGATGGGTCTATCATCTATCTATCTACCTACCTATCTCTAAACCTAAGGAATAGTCAGTCTAGCCAATTGCTATCCACCTAACCATCTATATTTCTTTCCAAAGACCCTGCTGGCTACCAGGCACTGTGTCAGACTAGAAAGGTGTCCAACTGACAAGGTGCCTGCTCTCCAAAAACCTGCAGTCTTCCAGGGAATGTGCTATTAAACAAGTAACTGCAGTACAATGCAGTAAATGAGAGGATGGGGGTGGGGCATACCAGGGAGGGACTCAACCTAGGAGGGCTCCTTCTAGGGTCAGGGAAGGCCCTTTGGAAGCGTCGTTTAAGCTGAGACCAAGAAAGATGAGCAGGAAAAGAGGGAGGAGACATTCTAGGCAGAGGAAACACCCTCACATGTGAAAGCCCAGAACTGATCAGAAGATGCTGCCCCACACCTCTCTTCTTCTTTACTGTTATGCAGGCCTACCTCGCTGCTCAGAGGACCCTCTCAGGCTTCCTCCTGGCCTGTCTCCCACCTCTAGCCTCTGCCTACCCATTCCCTGTGCCCACCAACGCCAGACCCTTTCTTCCAGGTCCTCTGATGGAACCAGGCCCTGAAAGCCCTCCCCAGCTCCCCTGTGGTCAGAGAAAAGCCAATCTCAGCCTCAAGGGTCCTCAAGGGTCTGTAGGTGGGTTACAAAACCCACCCTCCCTTTGTAGGTTTCTCCCCTTCCTCCTGACCCCACCCCTACTCTCTCAACAACAGCAACCACAAATGCCTATTCTCCACAACATTCTCGCTTCCCAAGCTGTCTGTCTTTGCTCTCAGCGGTTCCCCCTCCAGAACAACCTTCTCTTTACTCATATCCATCTTGCAAGGCTGACCACAAATGTCACTTTGGGCAGAAATCCTTCACTATTATTCCACCCTCTCCTGAACCCCCTCAACATTCCCTCACACCTCTCTGAGTGTGGGCATGCATGCTCACTTCAGTCATGTCCAACTCTGTGCAACCCTATGGACTGCAGCCAGCCAGCCTCCTCTGTCCATGGGATTCTCCAGGCAAGAATCCTAGAGTGGGTTAGGCCAGCCCTAATTCCTCTACCTCCTGTTACACTGATTTCTGCACATGTCTTCTTTACTTAGGGGCAGAATCTCATTCCTTCTAGAATTTCCTGCAGTGCCTGGCACAGTACTTTGCACACAGCATCTCAAAAAGAGCCACCGAATGAAAGAATGACTTACTGAACTCTAGATCCCACCCCGCTGTGAATCAGTAGGGCACAGCGGCAATAGTTGAAGTTTTGAAGCAAACAAGTCAGACTTCAAATCCCAGCTCTATCACTTATTAGCTGTGTGACCCTGGGCAAGTCACTTAACCACTCTGAGCCTCACTTTGCTCAACTTCAAAATAAAATCATACATGGTTTACTTTTTTAAATGCCTGATGGAGTATCTAACACATGGTGAGGCATGTGATGAATGACAGGAAGTGCTATTACATGTAGCATCCTCCTGATCCAACTGTGTACTAGCACGAAAATGTTAGCCTGCCCTGTTTTCAGTGAACTCATGGTGGCTCCCAAGGATGACTGCTTTCTTTCCCAAGTGCTTTTAAACCATATGTTGAATAATGTGTTCTCCAAATTTTCTCACCAGCAATAGTAAGACTGATTATTAAAAACACAATTTGGTCCCAATCCATGCTCCAGGCCCCTCTCAAGATCTCTGAAATCCTCCCAGCCTCTAGCCATGATGCTAGATAGCCCAAGAGTTCATCATCACAACCAGTCCTCCCAGCTCTCCCTCCTCTATGCCAATCCCTAAAATTCTCTCCCTGCCTTCAGCTGCCTTCCTTTCTGACCAGAAAAGGCATTTCTGCCCTTTTCAGCCTAATTTCTTCTCAACAAAACAGCATGAAGCCAACCCCAACAGATCTTCTCCTTCTATCTTCTGCTTCTCCCTTGCTTCTCCTACTTACTTTCACCCTCTCTGCTTCAATGGCAGGCCTGCCTCATCCTGTCTTTCTTGCCAAGAACACAACTTTCAAATGCCTTTGTTCTGCTCTGGGTTTTGTAGCTGTGGTTTTTCAATTGTGGAACCTGCCAGCTCTGGCAATTCTGAGTGTAGGCTGCACCCTTTGTACCTCCCGATCTTTCTTCTCATTCCTCTTACAGATATCTGTCTTTACACCTGAATTTTTCCAAGGGCTTCCTGGGTAGTCATATCAGTCTTTTTAGACTGTTTTTCTCTCCTTCATTTGAATTTTCAGAATTTCACAATAAAAGACTCCCATCACCCTAGAAGGATCTTCCCATTTTAGAGTTTCTGTATGCAGAATCTCATATTTCCCCTGATCTAAAAAAAAGGCATTTTAAAGCCTTTGGTAGGACTTTAGATTGAGGTGGTACAAATAACGGGATGGGCAAGAAGACAGGGGAATGAGGAAGAGCAGACGAGTTGTATATATGTTCTCAGTGAAGTCAGTGTATTCATAAACATGTCCTGAGCGGATGGGGAGAAAGGAGTGAGATGAAGAATAAGGCTGAAAGATGAGAGGAGTAGGGCAAGGATAAAAAAGAGAGTAGAAGAATTAGGAAGAGAGGAGGGATTAGGAAATAGATGGAAGGATGAAGGCAGGTGGGGCTATATGATGGTGGATGAGAGGATGCTGGGAACACCCATGAGATGAGAATGGGTGGTAGGCTGGTGGGAAGGCAGGAGTCAACTTACTTCTTCTCCTGAGTCTTCTTGATGATGAAGGCAATGAACTTCTTAACCAGCAGGATGAAGATGAGGAGCCCAATGACCCCGCCCACGACACCCAGGATGATGAGGGTCACGGTGTTGTCCACTTCTTCCACTTCATGGTCAGAGAAGGGAAAGAAGAGGGGTGGAGAAGGAGAGCAGGAGTCACCTGGAGCACCATGGCAGCCCAACAGCTCCCCAGCCTCCAACCTGGGCCTCTGGGACACGCCCACCCCAGCAGGAAGCAGGAGAGGCTAGACTATGGCATCCATCAGGCTAAGACATAACAGGAAGTCGTCCCTCTCCCCCTGTGCTCCACATATACGCCCTCCCGCAGACACCCACACAAGTTCTGAAATAACTCAGACTTGGGGACCACAGCATCCAGGTTTGATTTGACCCTCAAGCATGAAACTTTCATTGCCTCCTTCTAGGTTTCCTTTTACCCATGCAGAAAAAAAAAATTGAGAATCTCCCTGCAATATCTCTTATGTGGCCAGAAGACACAGGAGCCGGATAACCTGGATTTCAACAACAGGATGTCCACAGTCACTAACGAGCTGGTAACCTACAGCTGGTCACTTAACCCTTCTAGCCTCAGTTTCCTCATCTGAAAACTGAACTCCCGACTTCCTAAACCTGCTCCACCCACAATCTCCTCCATCTCTGCTGAGAAAACACCATCCTTTGAGTGGCTCTGGCCAAAATCCCTGGAGTCATCCTTGACTCCTCTCTTTTTCTCAAACCCCTATATCCAACCCACCTGAGAATCCTAATGGCCCTAACTCCAAAAAATTACAGAATCACGAGCATCTTCTCTGCAGGAATCCCACATCATCCAGGAGAGCAGTGGAGCCCAGGAAAACAAGAAATGCAACACAATCAGGATGCCTAAGCAAGTTTCCTTCCTTTTTCTCAACTTCCATGCCTCGCTAGCCTTCCAGGCTCCCCTCTCCATGATGCCCACCCAGTCTTAACTCTTTCAGCCCCTTCTCTAAAACGTCCAGTGTCGGGGTCATGGGATACCCTCATCACGTGTTTCCTCATTGTCTAATTGTTCCACTATTGTTGGATTGGAATCCCCTCAACCGGGACTTAAGCTCCAGAGGGGAGAGACCATTCTTATCAATCCCTACTGGAACTTCCCTGGTGGTCCAGTGGCTAAGACTCCAAGCTCCCAATGAAGAGGGCCCTGGTTCGATCCCTAGTCAGGGAACTAGATCCCACATGTGGCAACTAAGAGCCCACATGCCTCAACTAATTCCTGGCTCAGCCAAATAAATAGATAAATATTTTTTTTAATCTCTGTTGCCTTGGCTTTGCATGCTTTGCCCCATTTCAGTTATGTGTTTACTTGTCTTCTGTCCTACCCTGACCTGTCAGTTCTTTGAGAAAGGACACTGTGTATCATTCATAGCACTTTTTGGTCCTACATGGCATTCAATCAGCTGTTGCTAACAGAATACACAAGAGTAGTAATAATCAACACATAAGGAGAACTTCACAACACACTTCCTTGTAGCTTCTGGAACTCTCACAGCAACCCTAAGAGAAGGCAGATCTTCATACAAGGAAAACAAGGCTCAGAGGGCCTCAGTGTATATCATAAGCTATTCAGTGACAGAGAATGAGTATTCACACTAAGTTATTTGAGTTTCCAGATGTAACTCCAGTTGCCCTTGAAAGCATAAAGTGAAAGAAAACACCAATATGGGCCATTTCACCATTACCCTGAGTTGGGTACCCACCCCCACCCGTCCTTCCAATTGCACTGCCCTTGTCCCAGACCCAATGCATACATTTATCAACAACTTGGAGGAAGATGGTGGCCTGGTGCTGAAAATCATTCTCTTTGGGGTTCTTCACATGGCAGGTGTATTTGCCCGTGTCGCTGAACTCCAGGTTCTTCAGCGAAATGGAAATATTGTTCATTTTCTCCTTCGTGGAACCCTGCAGAGTGATGCGGTCATCATCTTTCGATTTCACCTTGGGGTCCGACTTCTCATTCTTCACAGTCCCATCTATGAGCTGTGTGGGAAGATGGGAGCAAGGAGGTAGCCAAGAAAAAAATCTGAGTCCTTTCTAGAGTCATTACATCACTCCAGCCCACTCCTTGGGCACCTCCCTGCCCAGGCCAGGAAAAGCCCTTCCCCTTGGCTTCCCGCACTTATCTATAGCTCTGTCTGTCTAACCTGGATTTTACTTGCTTCAGGCTAAACCCAATTTCTGTTACTAAGGTCTCCCTAGAATGTAGCATGACTTTTACTGCTTTCTTCATAAAAACCTTTTAATATCACATAAATGCCTGTTAATACCACACTCGCTTCCCTCTGTCATTCCTTCCAGCTTTTGCTGACACCTCGTCCCCTATCTGCCTGAATTCTGACCCTCCATCAAGATGTGGATCAATCCCACAGGGCAGGGCGTCGGCACCCTCTGAGTTCACTGTTTAATTACATCTAGAGTTGGTCTCTTGTGACTTCCAGTCCCCTACTAGGTTGCAGAGTACTCAAAAAACACTTGCTGGGATTTCCTTGGTGGTCCGGTGGCTGAGACTCCACACTCCCAATGCAGGGTGGCCTGGGTTCAATCCCTGGTCAGGGAACTAGATTCCACATGCCACAACTAAAGATCCTGCTGGCCACAACTAAGATCTGGTGCAGTCAAATACATAAAGAAACATTTAAAAAAAACACCTGCTGACTCTCCATCCCCACCCCCAGCCAAAGCCCTGGACCCTTCTCTTCTCCAGCATCCCCTTCTATCCTTCCAAGGCCCACTCCCCAGCCATTCTCCTATTTGAACTCTTCTCATTCCCCCTCTCCAAGTCTTCCAAACGTCTTGTCTCTTCTGCTTTTTTAATTAAATTATTAATGTTTACACAAGCTAACCAAGTTTCAGGTATTTCATCAGACCAGACAGAGGACTCTAGACAGGAATTCCAACAGACCCCAAATTCTGGCAACAAAAATCTAAGCATCCTTCCCACATAGATCCGTCTAGACAGGCTCTGGAAAGAATACTTGGAGAGAGACTTCCCTAGTGGTCCAGTGGTTAAGAATCTGCCTGCCAATGCAGGGGCCACGGGTTCGATCCTTGGTCCGGGAAGATCCCACATGCCATGGGGCAACTAACCCCATGCGCCACAACTACTGAACCCACGTGCCCCACAGCCCCTGCTCCACAACCAGAGAAGCCACTGCAGTGAGAAGCCTGTGCACCGCAACTAGAAGGTAGCCTCCACTAGCTGCAACAAAAGAAAACATCAAAGACCCAGTGCAGCCAAAATAAATAAATTCATTTATTTTTAAAATAAATAAAAGGTGAGGGTGACAGAAGGGGCATCAAAAGGTCCCTGGGGACCATCATCGAGGGGTCAGTCCAGAAAGGACCATAGCCTGGGGTGGGAGGCAGGGGTGAGGGGACAAACCTGGGAGGAGGATCTGAGCTGTCCCATCCCTTCTCCGTCTACTTACGATCTTGTATGTATCACTGCTGTTGTAGGACCACCAGAAGTGTAGGTTCTCGAAGCCAAAGCAGCTAGAGAAGGTGCAGGGTAGCAGGATCTCCGTGCCGTTGACAGCGTAGATGGTGGTGGCCTTTCCCACAGACACCTCCAATGACAGGGACACCGGCAGCAGGAAGAGACCTGTGTGAGGGGCACCACCTTCCTGAGTAAAACCCCACCGGCACCTCCAGGCTGCAGCCCTGGAAGGGACCTCTACGGTGGAGTGGAGTGGCACGGTCAGGCAGGGAGTCTCTTTTGCCCTCCGTGTCAATATTAGGAAGATGGTTCTCTTTACTTTAACCGACTCTGCCTGGACCACCTCCGTGATTCATTCTCCCTCTTGGCCTGAGCCGGATGGATTTCTGAGCCTGTTAGTAGCCCTTGTGACACTCTAAGTGACCACCAGGGGTCACCCCAACCCAGGAAAACCAGGTCCCGGCCTCGGTGCCGCGAGCCCGCGCCCCCTAACCAGCTGATGTGGTCCCTGCAGCCCCCAAGTGCAGAACCTGCGCCTCCTGTTGGCGCTGGGAATCTCCCCAAGGACTGTGCGCCACCCCATCGTGATATTTTCGGGATTTGGCGGGGCGGGGGTGTTGGGAGACTGAGTGGGTCTCCTGAGGTGGCTAAAAGGAAAACGGCAGACACAGGACCCGGCTCCTCCGCCACGCATCACGCACCCTGGCAGCTCCCACCTGCCCCAAGGGGCCGAGAGGCAGGGGGCTGCCTCCCGCTGGACCTTGCTCCACCACCGACAGGGACCTCGAGAAGAAAAGAGAGACAAGGCGGACCGGGAGGGCATCCCTCAGGGTGGGGTGGAACGGGCATGTCTTGGCATCAGTCAGCAGCCACGAAATCAGAGGGAATAAAGCAATAACCGCAGAGAAAGTGAGGGCGGAAGACACTTTATGGAGGCTGACTCAGGGCAACAGGATGCTGGCAAGACGGTGGCTGGAGTGGGCACTGCACCCATGGTCCCCTCCGGACCCAGAGTAGCCCCCCGACTGCCTGCAGCCCCACTGCAGCCTCTCATCCTGGGAACATCCCCACCCCCACCCCCCTTCTTTCCCACACCTTCCAGTCCACTGCCATCGCTGCCAGTGGAAATTCATCGCTGTGAATTTCCACTCATGGCCTCTGGGCACTGCCTTGTGAGTTCGTGAGTTCTTGTAAGAGAACCTGGCCCTCCAGTCCTACAGAGTCCTTGAGGAAACCCCGCTGTACCTCAAGGTCATGAGGAGGTGGGGCGTCAGAATTAGAGACTAGCTGTCCTTGCCCCTAAATGAACCAGGGTCACCCTGGGTGAGGACTCAGAGTCCTTCTCAGGTTCCCAGTGATGCTGAGAATAATGACCTTTTCCTGAGCGGAGATGCTGGCTAAGGCTGCGTGTGAGTAATCTCATAGCATCGTCACCTCTCACCTGGAAAGACGGTCTTATTAATCACATTTTACAGGTGGGAAAAATAAGGATCAGAAGAGCAAAGTGCCTTGTCCCTTGGCCAAAGTCCTACAACTTAAAGAGGTAGTTGAAATGTGAACTGGAGTGTGACTCCAGGGCTAGTGGGCAGTTGAGCAGACACTTGCCTGCACCACCTCCTATGCCAAAGTTTCCCTGGCACCTCTTCCCAGACTGTAGCTTCTCTCAACTACTTGGACCGTCAGCCTGGCGTTCCCACAGTGTCAGAGCTAAAGGACCCAGGTGGTTTCAGGTTAGAGACACCAAGTTGCCACTGCCTGATTTTAGAGATGGGACAACCAAGACCCAAAATGGGAGGAGACTTGGCTGAACTAATTGGGTTTAGTGGCTGAGCCACTTGACAACCCCTCTCAGGCCAGTCAGCTCACAGCTCTGCAGGCAATTCCCAGAACTGTTCTTGTTCCCAAGACAGGTAGGGTCAGTCTTTGTTTTAAAGTTTCCAACCTTGCTCCCATCCTCATTCTCAAGGAAGGACCTCTTTTATCAAGCTTAATGTCCTCATCGTATCGATATATCATAAACCAGTTTCCTCTTGGTTTGAACACATGAGGTAAGTATGCCTAGCACCACATGGGCAATGCTTTTTAACTTAGAAGGAGGAGACCTCCCCGGCAGTCCAGGGGTTAAGACTCTGCACTTCCACTGCAGGGGGGCTCAGGTTCAATCCCTGGTTGAGGAACTAAGATCTCACCTGCCATGTGGTGCAGCCATAAATAAGTAAGAGGAGTTCCATGGAGAGCTGGAAGGCCAACTCTGCTCTTAGGACTCCCTCAGCTTCTTCATGTCCCTCTTCACTTCTGAAGGCAAAGTGGACTGCTCTTAACACAAAGCTCAGAAATGACAGCCCATAGTCCAGGATCCCCTGCCACTGTCAACAACTGCTGGTGTGTGCTCAGCATTTACTACGTGATGGCTACATATAACCCCCACACCCACACCCTGAGTGGTGTACTGTAATAGCTCCATATTACAGACATGGCAACTGAACATAGACAGGTTTGGTAACTTGCCTAAGGTCAGCAGAGGGGCTTTCCACATGGTGCTAGTGGTAAAGAACCCATCTGCCAATGCAGATGTAAGACACATGGGTTCAGGTTCAATCCCTGGGTCAGGAAGATCCCCTTGAGGAGGGCAAGGCAACCCACTCCAGTATTCTTGCCTGGAGAATCCCATGGACAGAGGAGCCTGGCAGGCCATAGTCCATAGCGTGGCACAGAGTCGGACACGACTGAAGCCACTTAGCACACACACACACAAAGGTCAACAAGAGACATTTCTAGCATCCCAAAGCAAGAAAGCCCTACCTTACATCCTAAAACAGCAGATTTTGCCCACCAGAGTTCCAATTAGTGCTGAGGGGTCATTTCAACTAGCCTTCAATCTTTGATCAGCTCCTCTGTGCCAGGAGTTGTTCTAGAGCAGTGGCTTTCACAAAGGGTCAGAATCAACTGGAGGGCCCTTACAGCTCGCTCTGCCAGCCCCACCCCAGCAGTTTCAGATCCAGCACCTAGAGTGGAGCCTGAAAATTTGCATTTCTAAGAGGTTCCCAGAAAATGCTGCAATCAGAGATGACACTTTGGGCCCCACTGTGCTAGAGGATTTCTACCTATTAACTTCAACTCTGATTAGAATGCCAAAAGATGGGTATCATTTTTCTCGTTGTACAGATGATTCAGTTGAGGCTCAGAGAGATTAAGTCACTTGCCCAGGGTCACATAATAAATGGTGGATCTGGAATTGAGCACTGACTGTAAAATAGGATGGGCATTTTACAGGCACTGTCTCATATAATCCTCATGATAATCCTAATGAGGTAGTTATTATTTTTATCCCCAACATGCAAAATGAAGAAACAGGCTCAGAGAGATTAACTTGCTCAAGGCCACACAACTGGTGAGTGGAATAAGCAGAGTACAGACTGAGCTCTGCTTTCCACCACCCTGTGATGGTGCCTCTCCAAGAGAACAATGCTGTCAGGGCCAGCCCTCCTTAAAGCTCCTGGCTTTCTTTTCATTTCTCCCCTCCCTCACCACCTTGCCCCAGAGATCTATGGACAGGAGCTGTCTGCATGAGATTACGCCCTCCTGCCTAAAAGATGGCCTTCAATTTTGGTTTTGTTTGTTTTGGGGTTTTTTTGCCACACTGCATGGCATGCGGGATCTTGGTTCCCTAACTAGGGATTGAACCCACACCCCCCGCAGTAGAAGCAAGGAGTTTTGCTTGCTTCTGGACTGCCTGGGAAGTCCCAAGAAGACAACCTTCTGATGGGAGACCTCAGTTTTGCCTCTCACTACCCCCCACCACCTCCAAAGAATAGAGTGCAGTGTGGTGATGGGGAAGCACTCAGCAGAAGGAGCTTCCTGATGCCTACAGTGCTCCCTCTGAGCCTGAGCACATGTTCCGAGGAGCACCAGCCTCTAGTGTCCAGGATCCTGGGGGAGATGGGGGATCCAAATCAGGGGCCAAACGCCTCCCCCTCAACCTCAACCGGAATAGACTATCCAAGAAACATCAGAAGTGAAATCTTTTTGACCGTTTTAAAAGCAAAAACAAACCAAAAAAATAAACAGTCCAGGACAGAGGAGAAAAGTACTTCTCTAAGGTCTGACTCGTGACGGTGCGCATTTCCGCCTGATTAGTGTGCGCCTGTGTGGATGACTTAATTCTAATGTCACAGGACTCCCAGAGTGAAGCATCGCCATTCCCACCGTAGCCTGGAAGGGACAGAGGGAAGGCAGAGATGTTTCCACGGTGAAGTTCAGAGTACTGCCTGAATGAAAGCATCAGAGATGGGGAGCAAGCCTGGCTTCTCCACTGCACCCCCTCCAGCAGGCAGAAGTCTTGTCGGCCGTGTCTGGGAGGCTCGTGCAGGGGGAAAACCCAGAGGCCTGGCTCCTGTGCCTTCTTCCCTGTGAGCCTGGGCTGTGGGCAGAGAAGGGGGCAGGGTCAGATCTAGATCCACTAGAGGACTCAGAGAGGTACTTCAGCAGGATGACCAAACCAGGATGGATATGTCAGCAGGCACATGGCAGACCCCACCTGGCCGGCTGACCTTGAGAAAATCGGAAGTGCTAAATCCTCAAACCAGGGATGCCTGTCTTTCCTACCTTCTAAGCTTGGTATAAAGCTAAAAACACATGAGCTTATAAAACATGAGAAGGGCTTCAATGAGTTCATCCCTCTGGCCTGGGCTCTGCCGGTAGAGGAGCATAGTGTTTAAAAGGAGGCAGGTGGACAGGGCTGGCCTAGGTCTGGATGAAACCAAGTCACTCCAGTTAAGGACCAGTGTCAGCCAACAAGATCTCCAAGCCATTCATGCACTGTTTTATACTTTCACCCTGTACTACTTTCTGGAGGTAATTATTTCCATGTGGTTACTTCCTCGGATAAAGAAGGACTTTCTTTGTCCCAAACTAAACTCTTTAGAATTTCTAGTGATCTTGTGTGCGTTTCAGATTGGGGGTCCCTCTCCAGCTTCGTGGGATGGGTGGGAACAAGTCCTCTGATCCATGATCCTGTGGAATTCAATCCTAAACCTTGTCTTTGCTCACTGAAAGTCCCTAACTACTGAACCATTCTCAGAACAGCCATTTTCTTGGCTGTTTTCTGATCGGCCCCCTCCCATCTCATGCGATTATGTCTAAGGATTGACTCAGGCCTCCCATTTAAAGTAAAAACTTTACTTTAAGGCAAATGTTATAAAGGCAAATCTTATCATTAAATACACCAAGGGGGATCTCATGGCTACCATCAGACATTCCAAGGCAAATGCCAAGGCAGTAATCTTCTGCCACCTTTTCCCATATCCGGGTACAGTGGCACCCAACTTAGGGCGAGAGGAGGAAAGAGGGCCAGCATGGAGCACACTCTAAGTTTAGCTCCCCAGGCTTGCCTGGCAAGGCAGGCGGAATCGAGGCTGACTTTAATAGGGAAGCTGAAACACTCTGGCCCCAGGGGAGTCAGGTTCAAAGTAAGAGCTGGGAGGGAGAAAGTGGGCCGAGGCCAGCAGGACAAGACCCCTCCTGGGGTGCAGGCCCTGGGGGCTGTGGGAGGCAGGGCTGAGCCAGGCAAGGCCCCTGGGCCCAGAGACAGAGGAAAGATTTCAGCTCCCTCTCCCTAGGCAACCTGCCGGCTTCCTGCGCACCCCCAGGAGCTTTGCAGGGATAGAAACATTCCCCTGAGACAGCGCTGGATGCTCAACAAAACCAGCTTTGCAAACAATTCCAAGTGGTGTGCCCACCCTCCTCTTGCAGGCCATGGAATGGGTGTGGCTTCTGCAGAGATCCTTACACCCTCAGCAGTGGGGCAAGGTGGGAGACTCTGTGCCTGAGGTCTACCTAGCATGCTGGTCCCACCCGCCACAGCAGCCAAAATGACTTGGAACCCCACAAGCCTGCATGTCCAAAATAAGAATGAATCCCCAGTTCCAGATTCCAAACCTGGGGTCTTTCTCCTCTTCCCTGCTTTCCCATCCTCTTTGCCATGAACCGCTTACTTACCCTTTCCTTTTCCTTTCTCTGAGTGGGACTAAGCACCCTCTGCTTAATTGCCTTCTCATTAAACAAGTCCTTAATAAATACATACCCAGGGAAAGAGGGTTGGGCAACAGAGCACCCTCACAAGTGATAATTACACAGAGATCACAGCAATTAAGCAAATCAGGCAATAAGGAAGGAGTGGGTAGGACAGATATATTACCAGTTACAAGCTTAGGAAGGGACTGACACCTTTTTATCCTCAATTGCAATACTGCCGTCTTGAAAACCGTGTCTCAATTTAAGAAAGGAGCGTCTGGTCAGATTATCAAAAATCAGTTTCGTCTCGGCCTAGGAGATTGAATTTGATGGTGGGAGAGGAAGCTGGAGGGGTAGAGGACTCCTGGGAGCTTATGGCTCTGTACCCAGTTTCCATAGTTGTGAGAACAACAGCTCTGGGCCCCCAAGCCTCTATCCTTCCACACCCAGGCTCCCGAGCTCACTGCTTCTTCAGTCCATCAGCACGACCCCTGCTGACCTTCCCCTTCAGCAGACTTTGGTTAACTGAGAGGCAAGTTGGTGTGACAAAGCCCCAGAGACCTGGATTCTGGCCCACCTGGCCATCAACTGGCTACACACCAGTGAGCAAGTCACCTTCTCTCTCTGGACCGTGGTTTCTTCATCCTGAGGGGAGCTCTGTGCTGTGGCTTCCAAAGCTCCTGCCAGCTCTGATGCTCTACCTGGCTGTCCAGTCATCTCTGCATCTCCCCTCCTGGACCAAGAGCAAGGACGGCGTCTTCGTGCCAAGCTCAAAGCAATGCCACTGGGAGGTCTTATCTGTGGCTGCCTGGGCAAGGTCCAGGGAGGGACTCAGGTTGTATTCCCTCAGCAGACCAGAGGAGAAATGGCAGAGCAGCTGGGGCCAGTTCCAGGGTCTGCTGGTCTCCCCCTACGAATCACTCTGCACTCTCCTGGGCACCCAGAGGGTAGCTCAGGGAATCTTCCAAACCTGTTCCGATGGGCATCTGTCCCTCCCTAATCTCTCAGCTCAAAGAGTGCTTAGAGGAGGTGGGGGTTTCCACCTGGAGAAAAGTACCAAGAATCTGTGCCTGAAATCCCAACACACACACACACGTGGCATATGGTGGGGTTCCCCACAGAAGACAGGTTCTATGAATACTCTGGCACTCGCATTCCACCAGCCAACCAGGCAGTAGGAGAAAGGGAAGCCAGAGGTGCTGGTAAGCAGGCTAGTTTAATGGCAGTGTGAGTTGGAATTCCCCAGTGACCCATTCCCCTTGCCATGCCCACAGTGATCAGAGATGGGATGAGGGGGAGCAGAGGGCCTCTGTGCCCTGTCCATGAAGAGAAGCCTCAGGCCTCGCAGAGACCCACTTCTTAGGGTCACCGTGGAATCAGCACACCTGTGCCTAAGCTACAAGAGAGAACACCAGCTGTAGGGATGTAACAAAAGCGGTGGCTCCTGAGTGAAGGACATACCTTATCCCCGCTTCACCACCAGGTGCTAACATGACAGGTCAGCACACGGTTTACATTGGCAGGAGCAGTAGCGGCCACCCTTAAAGACTTCTGTCTTCCTGTTTTCAGCCCAAATGCTTACATCGTGTGCCCAACCCGATGGGGGGAGCTGCCAAAAGCCAAATCTGACAAATACAAACAGGAAGAGGTGCAGGTGCCAGAGATGGAATCGGCTTACACTGAAATCCAGCTTTGACTTCTGAGAGGCTACATACTGGACTACTAAATATCATTCCCGAATCTCTAGGAGTTTGATGCTCAAAGGTATCATGCATAAAATAGACACTAATCATCTGTTCCTTCTGTGTTCTCCGGATGTGCCTCCTTAGTCTTCATACTCATCCCAAAAATAAAGAGCCAAGAGCAGGTTAAACAGGTCCTACCGCCCAATCCCATGGACTCTTTACCTAAGAAGAGACACAGGATCCTTCCTAAAAGGGGGAATTTCTTGGCAGTCCAGTGGTTCAGATTTGGTGCTTTCACTGCCGAGTGCATCGGTTCAATCCCTAGTCGGAGAACTAAGATTCCCACAAGTCTTGAGCCATAAATAAATTTTAAAGGAGGGCTTGAACGATCCTCCAAGTCCCTCCAACCCCATCCAGTCTGCAGAGAAGGCAATGGGCACTAGAGGAAGTAGACAGAAGAGGAGCCAAACAGAAAAGGGACAGGAGGAAGGGGAGCTCCCCCACCTTGAACTGGTGCACGCCAGTGCCGGGGAAACAAGCATCCAAGTTGCAAGGAGCTCTGGGCTGGAGTAGAAACCAGCATCCCAACAGCCACACGTGCAACCCACCGGGCATCTCCTACACCCGATCCCAGACACGTTCCCCCAGCCGGCTTAAACCTCTGCGGCCCCGAGCTCCAGCTCTGGAAGCTGAAAGCACTAGAGACAGCAAAGAACTAATCGCCGGGCTGGCGGGCGGGATGGGGCGGAGGACGGTGCAAGGTCCCCTCGGCAGCTCAGCAGTCCAAACTGCGTCCTGGAAGAAGCGGGAGCCACTCACTGGGGGCCCCGCTCCAAAGCCCACCCTGTCCAAGGTGCTGTTCTTCTAAGTGTCCCCTCCCTGGGGGGGGGGGGGGTGGCGGGTTGGGGGGAAGAGGTAGAAGAAACCAAGCGGGGGCTGCCTTACCCAAAAGCCCAATGCTCAGCCATCTCGCCCGGGCTGCGCCTTGGTCGCGAGCCCCGGGCATCGTTCTGTTCTCTCCGGAGCGCCCCCGGGGCGCGGGGACAGGATACAGGGCACACCCGCGCTCGCAGCCCGCGGTCTGCAGTGGGGCCGGAGGCTGCCGGGGAGCTCTACGCCGCCGGGCAGGGCTCGGGAAAGTTAGCGCGGGGAGCGCGAGGAGGGGGAGGTAGGGAGGGAGAGGAGGAGCCGGCTGCGGGAGCGGCCACCGGGGGCGCGGGGAGAAGGAGGAGCCCGAGGCAGAGGGACGCGAGCAGGGCCAGCAGGACCGCCGAGCCAGCACCGAGGCGACCGACGCTGCGCCTCTGCTCTGGAAGCGCTCCAGCCGCAGGAGGGGCGGTGGCCGCCGCGGAGCCCGGGGCGCCCCCGCCTCCAGGTCCCGGAGCCCCGGGAGCCGGCCGCACCCCCAGCAACCCCCTCGTGCGCCCCCCCCACACACACACACCCCTGCTTCCTCTCCGGCTCGGGCTGGGCGGCTGCGGCTTGGCACTGCAGGGCCGTCCGCAGCCGCCCGCATCATCCCGTGCGCTGAGCTGCCAATTAGGAGGATAGTTTGGGGAAGAGTCGAGGTGGAGCTTCTCGGGTGTTGGAAGGCTGCGATGTCTGCTTTGGGGTACACGAGTTTAGGTAACGGCTCCCTCTCCCGAGGCCGCGAAGGGACCGCTCGGTCGCCCGCAGCCTGCACTGCCGCAGCCGGTGGGCGTGTGCGGGCTTGTATGTACACTGCGGCCGCCGACGCGCGTGTGTGCAGCCCTGAAGCCCAGCTGTGCAGGGTCCCACGGACCCGGCTTCCAACTGCAAACGGCCCCCGCCACCGCACACCAACCTCTCTCACTGCTTCATGGACTCCTCAGAAATCTTGATGCTCCTGGTTACGGAATCTGGCCAGGCTCTACCGTTGGGGCCAAGCCCTGATTCACCCTCCCGGGCACCCCTACTTCCTTTTTCCACCCAGGCCACCCCCTCACCCCCGACTCTCCATTTTCCCCCCTCTTGCAAGGGTTTCCTGTGTACTTCAGAATCCTGGAAGACTCCCTTAGGCTCGCCTCTGTCTTGAAGTGGGGGTGGATTAGCCCAGGGTAGGAGGTGCGTGGTCACAGCCAGGTCAGAGGGCTTTTCCCCAGAACCTCTGGAGTTACAAGGGAGCTTGTCTCCCGAGCCTCAGTTGGTAAAGAACCCACCAGCCAACTCAGGAGAAGCTAGAGACACAGATTCAATCCCTGAGTCGGGAAGATCCCCTGCAGTAGGAAATGGCAACCCGCTCCAGTATTCTTGCCAGGAGAATTCCACGGACAGAGGAACCTGGTGGGCTACAGTTCATGGGGTCACAAAGAGTCCTGAGGTGACTGAGCGCACACTCTCCCACGCATGCACCCATGCACAGTGCTATTCCCGATGGTTTAGTAACTCATGTCTGCTCTCCTCCTCAGGCCCCCTACCAACCATTCCGGCCCCCTCCCTCCACCGCAGGTCCTGTCTGCATTCCTGCCCCTCCATCCTTTGCCTGTCTGCACACTGGTTCACACTTGGAAACCTGCTTCCACTTCATGGCCTGACCCCTGCTACATACAGCCCCCTGCCACCCACCTTCTTGACTTGAGGGTTCTTGGTGGGATTCAGAGATCATGGACCCCTTGAGGTTGTATGGGAAATGCTGGATGTCTATGTGTTTTTTTCTTTTTCTTTTTTTCCTGGGAGAAAGATTCGGTATAGCTGTGATAGTGGTACAGTGGCTCTGGAGTTAGACACTGGGGAATCAAGTCCCAGCTCCAGCGTTTATTGTTGGATGACCTTGAGCAAGTTATACAATCTTCTGCAGAAGCCTCATCTGTAATATGACGAAAGTGATGATATTTACCTCATGAAATTGTTAAGGGCAATGCCACCCTTATACCTGGGCAACAGGGGCCTCAGCCCTGGGCTACTGAGTTTGGAGGGTCTCACTCTGGCCCTCCTTTGATCACACACCCTCCTCCTCACTGGAAAAGTGGTTCCTGGAACAGGAGGGAAGGGTAACCATACACTTCATCTTCTAGACCATGCTCCAGACATCTGGGATCATGGAATTCTCTGTTCAAATGACCTAATTCTGAGCAGGCCTCTTCCCTGGGCCCATCCTCTCAGGAGGTGCCCCTGCAGAATGTGTACCCACAGGCCTGGGGAGAGGGCAAAGGGCAGCTGTTTGCAGAGGGTGGGAGTGGATGGAATTTGACATGCAGGTGGAACCTGACATCCAGGCACGCATCAGAGACCCTGTCCTCCAAGGATCAGGGAAGAGTGGGCCAGGGAATGGCTTTGGGGCCTGGCCTTAAAATTAAGACTAAGAAAAATCCATCAGAGACAGAAGATAATAGGTAAGTTTTCACACTTTGTTATCTTGATCGGTAACTTATATTTAGACATATATGTAATTTCCATTTGTGTGCTCACCCCAAGCATCACAGACATCAGATGTAGACCTATGGAGACTGGATGAGATGTTGTTGTTTATCCTTTAGTCTCTAAGTTGTGACTGACTGTTCTGCAACCCCATGGACTATAGCCCACCAGGCTCCTCTGTCCAGGGTTTCCCAGGCAAGAATACTGGAGTGGGTTGCCATTTCCTCCTCTAGGGATCTTCCTGACCCAGGGATTGAACCTGCATCTCCTGCTTGGCAGGTGGATTCTTTACCACTGAGCCACCAGGGAAGACCTGGATGAGATATTATCACATGTAAAAGTGCTAATAGAGTTCTAGGCATAGGGTCAGCTCCCAGTACATTTTAGTTCTTGCTATTCTCAAAGAGGTCTGGGTCCCTAAAAAGTCTAAGCCTCTTTCTGTCTCCAAGTTTGCACGTTCACCCCGTCCTTTGCCAGGAGGTCCCAGACACTAGATCCACAGGGCCAGGCATCGACGCTGCTCAATTTATTTTTACAGCAGAGGTCATGTTTCTCAGGAGCTGGAGCCTGGGGTGAGTCAGGAGGTAAGCCAAAGGGAAGGGAACGTGACCCCTGCCCAGAGAAGGGGGATGGGAGGGGACAGAGCTCCCTGGGTAGCTCTAGATCCTGGTGACCCGAAAATGTGCCAGTTTCCTCCATGCCCTCCACCTTCTCAGCTGCATCTCTGCTCACCAATTCTTAGAGCCAGAAGGGTGTTTAGGAAACCCATATGCCTCCCAAATGAAAAAACAGGCTCAGAGAGGTAAGATGTGTGGGCCAAGGTCACAGAGAAAGTGATTCCTCAAGTCAGAATTAGAACCTACCCCATTATTTGATTCCCTCCCTCCACACCCCCAGCTCTCCTCTAAAGAACATCAGGAGGGCTCCACAACTGGTCAGAAAAAGTGTTTGAGAGATGCATTAGCGGCTAAAGGAATTCTACATTTAAAGAGCACTTTCCTCAAAAATTCTCAAAACCCTAGTCCATCGATTGATCCATCCAGGGATGCCAGGGGAGAGGGCAAACAAAGGTCAGAACTCCTCTGTACAACCTTTAGAAAACTACTTCTTTGCGGA
The DNA here is from genome assembly GCF_019320065.1 of Cervus canadensis. NCBI lineage: Eukaryota > Metazoa > Chordata > Mammalia > Artiodactyla > Cervidae > Cervus > Cervus canadensis. The sequence continues at coordinate 25,881,654 of NC_057396.1, forward strand.
GCCCTCCCTGACATAAACCCCCTTCATCCAACTCAAGAGCCCCAGTCTGCGTTCGGGGAGGGGGATGGGCAGGTACCTTGGCTCTTTTTCCTCCTCCTCCTCCTCCTCCTCCTGTTGGAAGTCCCTTGATGGAGGGATGGCAGTTGGGACACAGCCCCCAGCTGCACCCAGCAGGCTGGATTCCTGAGGGTGGGCTCCTGCACACTAGGGTCTTGGGCGGTCTGGCTCAGAAACACCCTGAAGAGCAAGTTTTCAAGGAGGCATAGAGGGATTGGGCGCTGGGCCAAGGAGCTGTCAGGGAGCTGTTATCAGGTGGGAGGAGATAGGGCCTAGATTTAAGGGGAAAGGATTTTTTTTTTCCTAGGGGGTGGGGGTGGGACGAGGGAGGGTTCAAGCGGTTCTTTGAAGCAGTTAGTCCAACAGCCCTCTCTGAGACAGGCGAGCCTCTCGGTTCCGGCGCTGGGCCTCCACCCCCGGCCTTTCCGGGAGCAAGATGGGCGCTAGGAAGGGGCGCAAGCAGGAGATGAGGGTCAGAGTGTCAGAGTGTGGTGGGGACGTGGCCCGGGCAGGAATGGGGGCAGAGCTCTGGCTCACAGCCTTCCAGGGAGATGCTCTTACCCGGGAAGGCGCGCACCCCTGGGCGCAGTCCCACCTTCCACGCTGTGGCGGGGCGGCGGGGGGGGCGGGTATTAGAGGAGTGGCATTGGGGGGGTGATGGAAGATTCCATCCCCTATCGGTTCTCAGAAAGCGAGCCAAGACCCCGGCAGGGGAGGAAGGGAGAGATCTGGTGAGGTCTCCAGAGCTATTTTAAGAGGAGTTCCTTCTAAGTAAGGAGAGCCTGGCAGGGAGCCGCGCCCCCCCACCCGCTCCCCTCTCGCCCTTGCCTGCCGCCTGCCTCCCCCGCTCCCCCACAAGCCCTCGCGGCTCCTGTCCGGGCACTGCAGGTAACGGGGCTGGAGGGCAACCCTGCTGACTCGGCTCTTAGAGGCAGAGGACGAGGGGCTCTGCAGGGAGCCCCCCAAGCCCCCCACCTCACAGCCTCTCCCACCAACCTTGGGCCACTTGCATCAACACCCCAGAGCTTATAACCCGGTTATAAACAGAGCCCCAACGTCAGGACCGCGGGACTGCAGGAGCCAGGAAGCTCTGCATGAACTTCAAGCTGAACGCCCCCCAATCCTTCTGCCCCTGGGGCTGGGGTTGTGCGGATGTGACCTGGACAGACGTTTGGGAACGTCTTTCTAGTGTACCTCGGTCTATTCGCTGCCCACCCGCACTCACCATTCCTGCCCCCACCCCCAGCCCGGTGCCTGCTTGCCCCAGCCACAGTCTCAGCATAGGCTGAAGATTGGCAGGTGCTGAGGGGGTTAACCCGACAGCGTGTACCTAACCAACCCGCAGGCACGGGCTCAGCAGTCCAGCAAGGAACCAGTACTGGCCACCTTGCCTGCTGTTCCCCAGCCCACCAGGCATCTGAGTTGGGGTGGAGATAAACACCTCCTGAACCCTCCTCAGGCATCTCCACTTTCTAAGGGTTCTGGGTACTGGCAGGTAGGCAGCCACCTCCTCCATCCCTCCCTTCCTCTTTTTCTGTTTTCTGCCAGGTTCTTTCCAAACATCCTCTCAGGCAAAGGGGTGGGGGGTGGGGAGCCCCAGACAGATGAGCTCATTGGGAGGAGGAGGGCAGAGAGAGGAGGAAGCTGAAATATCCTGACCAGAGAGATGCTCACCGGACTGTCCTAAGCTGGAGAGGGGTGTGTGCCCCCTTCCAGGACCAGGCTCTGCTTCCCTCACTGCAACTCAGAGATGGGGTGAGTCCTGGGCATCCCTTTATTCTGGGCCACTTTGGGGTGGGGTGTGAAGCCCCACAGCAGGGTCTCTGCCATCCTGCCCGGCACCCCAGAGCTGTGTTTACCTCTCTGCTTCATGGGTTACCATGCCTCCTCACTGCCTTCCCATCAAGGGAGGATGGGGCCTCTGGAGGGCTGGGGGTCGGAGGCATCGGGAAGGTGGTCATTGATCGCAAGGGGACTGCCTTGTCAACTGAATGGCCAGATGTCCTCCCAGAACCCTAGACCCGGTCCTGCCGCTGAGCTGGGCACTGGGACAGATTGACCAAGCCAGAAGCATAAAATGGAACAGAGCACCAGGCAAGCCTCCCTGGATGTTCTGGTCCCATCCGCTATGAACATCTTAGTGCAGGAGCAGTGGATCTTGTAAAGTGAGGGGAGAGGGAGGACGTGGAGTAGGAGAGGAGCTATGACAGGGGCAGAAGGTCAGGATTTGGCCGAGAGGAAGGGAAGCAGCATGGCAGTAGGGGAGCGTCTGCCCGGAGTGAAGGGTCACCTGGGGAAGTTGGAGTGAGACACAGGCAGAGGAGGTGGGGTAGTGATAGAAACTGGTCAGCAAGTGAAGAAGAGTTTTTATAGGTTTTCAGAAACCAAGAGAGGAGAGGGTGGCTGGCAAAGGCCAGAGCTGTTTGCACAGAGCTGTGGGGTCAAGGGCCAGGCCAGGCAGGGTGGGATGTTTGGGGCCCAGTGGGAAGGCTTTGCCTCTGCTTCCAAACACTTTTGCCCACCTCTTGTTGTCCACGGTCATTTTGAGATTGGCTCCGAGTCACCCTTCCCCCACCCACTCCTAGGCCTCTGGGTTGCAAGAGGCTGGTCCACTGCCCTTTCACATAGTCTGATGTGATGGCTTTGGCATCACTCCACCCTGGGTTTGAATTCTTTGCTAGTATTTTCTAGCTGTGTCACCTTGAGTGTATGCATACTTAGTATAACAGAACCTTGATCTCTTTATCTGTAAAAGTGAGAAAATAATGCATACTGGGGGAGTTGTCCTGAGGATAAAGTCAGCTGATGCACACAGAATGCTGAGCTCAGGGCCAGGCACAGAGTAGATACTCAGTACAAAGTGATCATCCTTATTAGCCTAGCCAACTGTCACTCATCCCCCCAACCAACCTGGCCCCACCTTCCAAGCCCTCTGAGGCTGGATATGAACCCACCCTGGCTTCTCCAGTGGCTCAGTGGTAAAGAATCCGCCTGTAATGCAGGAGACATGCAGGTTTGATCCCTGGGTTGGGAAGATCCCTTGGAAGAGGTCATGGCAACCCACTCCAGTATTCCTGCCTGGAGAATCCCTTGGACAGAGGAGCCTGATGGGCTACAGTCCATAGGGTCGCAAAGAGTTGGAGTGACTGAGCATGCATGCCTGAACCCACCCATGCCCACAGTCCTTCCCAACAGCATCAGCTCCTGTGAGAGCCCACATGGTATGCATTTGAGCATGCTATGAGACAAGGATGGGGAGGCTGAAGACTTCAGCAAAGTTGGGAGGACAAAGGGAGGCGGTGGAAAGGATGGTTACCATTTTCTGCAGTTTTGCTTGAAGGACAGGGGATACTCTGCCCCTGCTGGAGGACCAAGCATGCAAGTTAGGCTTGGTGTGATCTTTGGAAGGAAGCTCCTGAGGCTTCCTAGCTCCAAATTTCCACCCTCTCCCAGCCTATTTCACACTGTGAATAGGGGTTTGCCACCTGCCCTCTCCCCACCATTGCTAAGTCAAGTAAAGATGACCAGGGCAGGCGGGTAGAAGGATGCAGAGGCAGCCTGGGGTAGAGCGTGACTGAGGAACACAGCAGCCAGACAGGAATTTGCCCTTGCATGTGTCCTGTTCATCTTCAGCCAAGCAAGAGTTAATCCCACATTTGTCATTTGAATCCTAAGATGACAGTGGCAGAGGGTAATTGCCAGTAAGTTTAGACAGCATCTAAAAGTATGCCCTAATATATGCATCTTCTGGACAACACCCCCAAGCTAGGCTTGAAGACCTTCCGGGGTGGCGATCTCATTACCTGAAAGAAACTCAACCCTCTGCACAGCTCTGACTTACGCTAGATCTGTACCCACCTCTGTCCACCAGCTCTAATGTTTCACCCTGGGACAGAACAGGACAAGGCTAATCCCTCTCCCCTGGGGCCACAGCCCTGACCACTTTTGGCCGTCAGCTGTGACGTACATTTCTCCTGCGAGCGGAACGCACCCTCTTCATTTGTCCATTTGCCCACAGGGGGCTCTCAATCTGTTGAGGCAAACAGTTCTTAGTCCTCACGCCACCTGTTCACAGGGAATTTGTCACGGCTGAGAAGCAGAGGCAGCTACGGTCAGGACAAAGGTGATTTGCCAATAAGGCAAAAGGGAAAGTCCCTCCCACGGAAGCAGAGCATCCAGTGTCCACTTGCCCCCCTTCTCTAGCACCTCATGGACCCTCAAGGTCATGATGGCCAGAGAAAAGAAGCTGCTTTGTGAGGCTTCCCACTACTAGCCTAGTGGAAGCATTCAACTCATCCAGTCCCACCACCTCCATCCCACAGTCTTTCTCTCTTTCCTAGACAGAGACGTCCTTGGCCCCACAGAGGAGCAGGGTTCGAGGCTAGACTAACCTGTTTTGGCACAAGTTTATGTGCCGTGTCAAGATGCCAGGATCTAGTTCTAAGATGAGCTTCCTTCCCCATCACCCTCTGGGACCCTCAATCACTGGGTGACTGGAGCCTGGGCTAAAAGGTGGTTGGAGCCTTGCACATCAGCATCGTAGCAGGCAGGAGTGACTAGAAACTGGCAGGCATCAGGGTGAGGTCTGTGCAGGACAACGCCACTAGGGCATCTGAGAAGCATGCCTGCAGAGCCCAGCCAGCATGGACCTTCTGAGGCCCCGAAATGCCAAAGGAGGAGGAGGGCAGGAGACCTAGTGGGGGCCCATGCTCCTCCATCCGGCTGCCCAGCCCACATTTCACCAGGCCCTGCTCCTGCTTCCTCTCACCTAAAGGTTTCTAGATACCACCCCCACCCTGCAAGATGGAAGGAAGACAAGCGGTCTAAGAGGGACTGGACACACACCAGCCTGAGGAAAGTCACTCTACTGGGGTGTAGAAGAAGACCCAGAAAGGCAACTAAAGCCAAGCTCTGTCAATAGCCTACTGTGTGACTTTGGGAGAATTACCTGCCCTTCTTGAACCTCAGCTTTAAAAACTGCACACTGACAAGAAGCATGGGGCCTCTTGTGCAATTCAAGCCCTCTGGGGAGGGGCAGGCAGGCGCCTGGGCCAGTGTGGGCTGCTGTGCGGAGCTGTGCCAAGCGCCAGGCCCAGATGAGGTGTGGGCTGTGGGAAGAACAGGCGGCCTGGAGCCTGCTGGGAGACCCTGGATTGTCCTAGACTCATCAAGTGGCCTTAAGCAAGTCACTTCCCCAATCTGGTCCTCAGTTTCCCCTTCAGGATAATCAGGAGACTTGGTCAAGTAGTCCCTAGGACCCGTCTGATATAAAGATCTACTCCCTCCCCACCTCTGCCATTCTTCTGGCCTCTGAAACCGGTCCTAGAGACTCAGGCCCAGCACATAGACTCCTGTTCCATGGCAACTGGCTGTGGGCAGGCTGATGGCCTGAGCCACACGGAGGCTCCGGTGGGAAGCCAAGGAACAGTGGGGATGGGGAGGCTCCTCGGCTTGGGGCCACGGGAGGCTGGTGAGCAATTCTGAACACCCGGGTGGGAGCTAGCCTTTGCCTGACACAGCAGTGCCTTCAGCAATCAGAAACAAACCTCCCCCCAGGGCCCAAAACATCAATTTAGGGCAGACACCTGAGCCAAACCCAGCCCTCCCAGAAGCCAGTTGTTACTGTTTAGTCTCTAAGTCATGTCCAACTCCTTGTGACCTCATGGACTGTAGCCCACCAGGCTCTCTGTCCATGGGATTTTCCAGGCAAGAACACTGGAGTGGGTTGCCATTTCCCCTTCCAGAGGATCTTCCCGACCCAGGGATCAAACACACTCCTGCATTGGTGGGCGGGTTCTTTACAGCTGAGCCACAAGGGAAGACTCCCACAAGCCAGGCCCAGCTCTGAGGTGTCCTCCAAGGCTCTGGTGGAAAAGCCCTGGGCTGAGTTAGATGCTGTGTCCACCCAGAAGGAACCAGCCAGAACCCTAGCACCTTCTACTCCTGAGTCCACGTCACCTGCGTCAGTTTCCCTGTTAGGTAAAGAAGCATCCTGTCTAACATCAGGTCCTTGGAAGGACTCAGGGTCTCCAAGGACAGACATCCTTTTAAACTAAGGTAGCTTCAGTTCTATCAAATACCAGACACCTCTGCTTAAGGCTGTCACCTTCTGTCTGGCTTCTTTCTTGGGGAGCAGCTGCCAGCATTAGGACTATGAGTGTTAGGATCCTCCTGGAATATTCTAAAATGCATCTGACCACTCACCACTGGTGAAGGTCTCTGGATTACCGGGGAGCAGGCAGAAATGAGAAAGAAACCAAGAAAAAAACAGGAACCAACCACTTCAGCATTCCCTTGACATTCAGAAAGTTGAGGCTTTTCTTATTTGGTAAGCTTCCTAGGCAAGGGGTTGTGTGTGTCTGTGTGTGTCTGTGCGTAAGAGAGAGAAAAATGCAAAGAGAAACATAATAACAGGAGGCAAGAGAGAAAAAGACTGTATGTGTCTAGGGGAAGCAGAACCCCTGGGCCAGGCGGTTGCTTTCGGTCCTAAATTGAGGGCTGACTTATCAATGCATCACTAGGATACAGCAGTTCGCAGGTGGGACATGAGCAACCTGATTCCTCCCCGCAGCCACCCTCATCCGTGAAGTTGCATGAGGGCAGACTCTGCACCAGCTGTTGTCTTATTTTCCTTGAGCCTGAAGCAGATGAAAGAGATGTCTGCCTAGTCAGATGCAGCTTAGCAACAGGGAGCAGGAAGGATGGCCCATCCATCCTCAGAAAGAGTAGACAGCACCGGCATGACAGTCAGCCTTGGGGGCTTGAAGTGTTGTTGTCATCCAGAAATAACCAAGAGCCCTCCAAGAAGTGGGTGTTTAGCCACCCTGTCCCCAGGGTGCTTTCAAGGTGGATGGAGTCTGCCAGGATTCTGGGAAGGCCACGAGGGGAAAAGAGGAAACATCTGACAACAAAAGGGGAGCAGAACGACCTCATCCTTGATGGGGACCTGGCAGCGTCAGTGACGTCACCAGGAAAGGAGTAACAGGGGCCCCGTGACGGTCCTGGCACTGCTTCAACTTGCCCCACCCCCTGAAAAAAGTCACACTCGAGGGAGGTTCAGGGGAGACCGTCTGTTTATTGCAGCCAATACATCCAAGCAAGGAGACACACTGCGGAAGAAACTCAGTCTGCTCCCAAAAGCAGACGCCTCACAGCGGTTGGGTCACAGAGGACAACCTGAGTTTCTCTCCCCACCACCTCTTCCATCACCACATAGCACATCAGTCCTAGAAAATGCATGAGTAGCTGTGTTTTCCCCTCCAAGTGCACAAACAGCCATGAGAACATTCCATAATTTGCCTTTGGTGAATCAACTCAAAACATTGAGAAATGATTGTTTTCCGCCCCAACCCAATGTAACTTTTGGGGTGGATGTAGTGAGATGTCCTATATTTGTATATATAATATATCTCTACCTATATATAGACTATGTACAAATGCATCAGCAAGCTTCAATAAAGGACAACATCAGCAAGAGGCACAGCAAAAGACACAGGCTGTCTATCCTTAAGACACAGATAGGAAGAAAAATCTCTTGATTCATCACCTGTTCCAATTGCATCAAGCCATTCCTATGGCCTGGGACTATCTTTTTTGGACCTAGCCAGTATTTTCATTTGTCCATCTGCTTAACCTGACCTTGCAAATACTTACCAGCCCGGCCTCACCAAGGAGATTCACAAGGAGAAATATGGATCCAGCTTCTCCTTTTTATAAATTGAGAATAAACTGTGATTAGCCCGGAGCCAGGGGGCAGACAGCTATTTCCAAAACCAGTTCCAAGGCACCTCAAGGCATTTCAGTCCTGAAAAAGTGTGCTCTGTTCTTCATAAGCTAAATCCCATGGGTTGGCCAGCCCATCTCTCTTTACAGGGACCCTTAATTAGGAGAAAGAGACAGGTAGGGGGTTCCGAGAGAGCAGGAGAGGCAGGAGCAGTTGAGAAAACCAGCGGAGTGCAGTGATGGGAATGTACAGCCAGAAGTAGGGCTTGAGCCCCATGGTGCAGGAGGAGGTACACACTAGAAAGCAGGATGCCGAGGGGACATCTCACCGGTCTCCCACCTCTACTCACAGAAGCCCCGTTTTGTTCCCAACCTCATTGCCTTGGGGGAGGTAGCTCCATGAGGCCTCTGGAAGAGACTCTTAAGAGGCTTGGGAAGAAAGAGCATATGAAGATGGGCACCTGGGACAAAGGTGGTTCCTGGTCCCTCCCCATCAGCTCGGGTGTCTGAGGCCCCTGGAGAGGCACTGCTCTCCCTAGGACCCTCCAGGTCAGGGCAGAGAAAGGAAGGAACCTGAAAGTCTCAGGCTTCTTTTATAGAGAGTAGAATTTCTTAGAATAAACCTAGGGAATCTTGCAAATAATTCCCCTAAATGTTATGAAAAAGAAGAATTCCCAGCATCTGCACAGATCCTTCCTCATCCTGGAAGAGGAGAGCACTTAAGAAGTTGCCCAAAAAAGCGAAATCTGCAAGGGGCAGACATGTTATTACAACCACCCTTGATCTCGGCTGGAGATCAAGGTGCCCACCACCCACCTCTCCCCTCTCGGCTGGTTGGCTTCAAGGATGGGCAATGTCCAGCCACCCCAGGCATCCTGGGGGCTTAGCCCACCCCCCATTGGCAGTGTGTTGATTGGCAGTTAGGTACTGATGACTTAGGATTTCCAAATGAGCCGGACTCATCCCACCTTGGAGCTCTCAGGCTGTGGCCCATCCCCCGCTCTGTGCGCACTCCGCCTGGCCTCTCACCCTCTTCCCTATTGTATCCTCCCTTTTTCCTTCCTTTCTTCCCTTCCCAGGGCCCAGATTCTGGAATCTCTTCCTTCTTCTCCTACCCCAGCCCTGGAAGCAGTAGCTGCAGAGGTGGAATTAGATGCACCAAAAAAAAAAAAAAAAAATCTTGGTTCCCCACAGTGCTGACCTAGCGGTTCCCAGCTCTGTTATGGCTTTGTGTACATCCCCAGCACCTGGCCCAGTGCCTGGCACATAGGAGATGCTCAATAAATGGATGATGAGTTGAAGTGAATTAAAGTGAATCGTCCATATTCTATTGCTCTCTCCCCTTTGCTGGGCAGAGGCAGAGAATGGTCCTAGAGGCTGCTGGAGTCCTGTCTCCACCCCATTTACCCAGACTCGGGTTCTGGGGTCCTGGGCACTGACTCCCTGAACCTGAGCAGGGCCTGAGCTCTGAGAAAGATTGGGAAGCACTGCAGAGGGTCCGTCTGGGGCAGGGTGGGGCATTCCGCCAGCTCTGCCCTCCCACTGCCATCACCCCTTCCCAGCCTCAGTCACAGCCGGAGGGCTGGGCTCCCAAGAGGTGAGCGGGGCTGGAGGAGCCCGACTCCCTCTCCTCATCTCTTCCACAAACTGTAGCTCTGTTGATTCAAACTGGAAACTGAGAAACCCAAGGAGAAGCAGGGCCCCTGGTTTCTGTGACTCTGACCCTCAGTCTCTTGGTCTGTAGTATGAGTGACTAGGCTAGTTGATCTCCGAGGGCCTTCCAAGGCAGTTTCTCTCTTTCATCCTCTCCTGAGGTTTAAGCAATTCCCTCTCCGTGTGAGTAAAATGGCAGTGAAAGTTGGCTCCCCACAAATGCTACTCTGCTCTCTCCACAGAGAGAAATCGTCCAGGCGGGGGAGGGTGTAACATGGCTCCAGATGTGACATGGCCACAGGGTCTCAGAGGCTTCCCTCGGGGCCAAAAGCCAGATGAAACCCTGCTGAGGGTCACGGGGAATGTTTGAGCAGAAGCCCTCCGCTCTGCACACCAGCTCCTCCGACGTGGCTCCCACCCGCTCCCTCCTCCTCTCCACACCAGAGGCGGCTCCTGGCCCCGTGAGAGCCGCCACCCTGGGCGAGAAGGCAGTTGACCGGGAACTCCATGCCACAACAGAGCCCCCAGCCCCTTGTCTGTCTCCGCTAACTTTGAACTTCATCTCCTGTTAGTGGGTAACTGTGGTGAAAAGGGGCCACCAGCAGACAGACGCGACCCCGGCCCCACGGCCTCGCTCAGCAGTACTTTTCTCTCGCTTGGCAGCCAGTGGAGCCCCGGGGCGTCTGTGGAAGCAAACGAGGGGGGGAAGGGCGAGGAGTAGAGCTCTGCCGGCCAAGGCTTGTCTCTGGCTGCCTCCAGCCCCGGCTCCCGTTCCTTCCACACCCAGGAAACGCACAGGTTTCCTTCAACAAGCCCCCAAGTTCCAGGAAGCCGTCACGACCCCCGTGACGAGGCCGCCCGGGGCCTCGCGCCCGCCGCCTCGGAGGGGCAGCCCCAGGGCCCTGTCCCACCTTCAGGCCCCCCTGAAGCCACCGCCAGATCAGCCCACGCCCTGGGCAGGCTGCACAGCGGGCGCCTGCCCTCTCTCCGCGCCCCTCCCGCAGGCCTCCTGCCTCCTCTCAGGGGCCGGCAGTTTTCACCCCGCTTCTCCTTCCCCCCGCCCCCCACCCAGGGCCCACACTTCCCAGACGCCCGGCAGGTTTCTCAAGTCACAGAGAGGTGGGTCGCTCTTGGTGCAGGGGACAGGGAGGAGGGGCTCAGGAGGAGGCCCCCGGCGGGCCCTGGGTCCGAGCTCGCGGGAGGCACACCGAGAGAGGGCGGGCGGGAGGGCGGGAGCGCGCGCGGGCGGGGGCCGCGGGCCGCCCGCCGTTACTTGGCGTCGTCCGCGTTGCCCTCCCCGTCGGTCTTGCCCTCCTCCTCCGTCTTCAGGTCGTCCGTGCTCAGCTTCTGCTCTTTTTTCCTCCTCACGCACTTCACCACCATCAGCACCAAGATGACCACAGCCAGAAAGCCTCCGACGGAGGCGCCCACGATCACGGCCACCGTGGAATCGCGCTCGGGGGGCTCTGGAGAAGAGCGGAGACAGACCCGCTGAGCGCTAGGGCTGGAGAAGGGAGCCCCGCCCGCTGGCCCCTGCTCCCTGCAGCGCGCGCGGGTGGTCCTGACTTCGCTCTCCTCTGGGAAAGCTAGGCAAAGCCAAAAATCAACCCAACCTCTCAGCGCCCCGCCCACCCCATAATCCCAGGGCACCTGAAATCCCCAGGGGTGGGCGGCCCCATACTGTATCCAAGAGGATGGGCTTTGAGGCCAATGGACCCAATCTGAGTCCCGATTGTACGGTTTTTCCTTTTTTTTTTTTTTTTTTTTTAACACTTCTTTAATAACACTTCTTTGCGACCTCATGGACTATACACTCCATGGAAATCTCCAGGCTAGAACACTGGAGTGGGTAGCCTTTCCCTTCTCCAGGGGATCTTCCCAACCCAGGGATCGAACCCAGGTCTCCTGCATTGCAGGCGGATTCTTTACCAGCTGAGCCACCAGGAAATTCAAAAGTAGGAAGTCAAGAAACACCTGGAGTAACAGGCAAATTTAGCCTTGGAGTACGGAATGAAGCAGGACAAAGGCTAATAGAGTTTTGCCAAGAGAACACACTGGTCATAGCAAACACCCTCTTCCAACAACACAAGAGAATACTCTACACATGGACATCACCAGATGGTCAACACCGAAATCAGACTGATTATATTCTTTGCAGCCAAAGATGGAGAAGCGCTATACAGTCAGCAAAAACAAGACTGGGAGCTGACTGTGGCTCAGATCATGAACTCCTTATTGCCAAATTCAGACTTAAATTGAAGAAAGTGGGGAAAACCACTATACCATTCAGGTATGACCTAAATCAAATCCCTTATGACTATACAGTGGAAGTGAGAAATAGATTTAAGGGACTAGATCTGATAGACAGAGTGCCTGATGAACTATGGATGGAGGTTCATGACATTGTACAGGAGACAGGGATCAAGACCATCCCCATGGAAAAGAAATGCAAAAAGGCACAATGGTTGTCTGAGGAGGCGTTACAAATAGCTGTGAAAAGAAGAGAAGCAAAAAGCAAAGGAGAAAAGGAAAGATATTCCCATTTGAATGCAGAGTTTCAAAGAATAGCAAGGAAACATAAGAAAGCCTTCCTCAGCAATCAAAGCAAAGAACTAGAGGAAAACAACAGAATGGGAAAGACTAGAGATCTCTTGAAGAAAATTAGAGATACCAAGGGAACATTTCATGCAAAGATGGGTTCGATAAAGGACAGAAATGGTATGGACCTAATAGAAGCAGAAGATATTAAGAAGAGGTGGCAAGAATACACAGAAGGACTGTACAAAAAAAGATCTTCATGACCCAGATAATCACGATGGTGTGATCACTCACCTAGAACCAGACATCCTGGGATGTGAAGTCAGGTGGGCCTTAGAAAGCGTCACTACAAACAAAGCTAGTGGAGGTGATGGAATTCCAGTTGAGCTATTTCAAATCCTAAAAGATAATGCTGTGAAAGTGCTGCACTCAATATGCCAGCAAATTTGGAAAACTCAGCAGTGGCCACAGGACTGGAAAAGGTCAGTTTTCATTCCAATCCCAAAGAAAGGCAATGCCAAAGAATGCTCAAACTACCGCACAATTGCACTGATCTCACATGCTAGTAAAGTAATGCTCAAAATTCTCCAAGCCAGGCTTCAGCAATATGTGAACCGTGAACTTCCAGATGTTCAAGCTGGTTTTAGAAAAGGCAGAGGAACCAGAGATCAAATTGCCAACATCTTCTGGATCGTTGAAAAAGCAAGAGAGTCCCAGAAAAACATCTACTTCTGCTTTATTGACTATGCCAAAGCCTTTGACTGTGTGGATCACAATAAACTGTGGAAAATTCTGAAAGAGATCGGAATACCAAACCACCTGACCTGCCTCTTGAGAATCCTATATGCAGGTCAAGAAGCAACAGTTAGAACTGGACATGGACCAATAGACTGGTTCCAAATAGGAAAAGGAGTATGTCAAGGCTATATATTGTCACCCTGCTTGTTTAACTTATGTGCAGAGTACATCATGAGAAACGCTGGGCTGGAAGAAGCAGAAGCTGGAATCAAGATTGCTGGGAGAAATATCAATAACCTCAGATATGCAGATGACACCACCCTTATGGCAGAAAGTGAAGAGGAACTAAAAAGCCTCTTGATGAAAGTGAAAGAGGAGAGTGAAAAAGTTAGCTTAAAGCTCCACATTCATAAAACTAAGATCATGGCATCTGGTCCCGTCACTTCATAGGAAATAGACGGGGAAACAGTGGAAACAGTGTCATTTTTTATTTTGGGGGGCTCCAAAATCACTGCAGATGGTGATTGCAGCCATGAAATTAAAAGACGCTTAGTCCTTGGAAGGAAAGTTATGACCAACCTAGATAGCATATTAAAAAGCAGAGACATTACATTGCCAACAAAGGTCTGTCTAGTCAAGGCTATGGTTTTTCCATTGGTCATGTATGGATCTGAGAGTTGGACTGTGAAGAAAGCTGAGGGCTGAAAAATTGATGCTTTTGAAGTGTGGTGTTGGAGAAGACTCTTGAGAGTCCCTTGGACTGCAAGGGATCCAACCAATCCATCCTAAAGGAGATCAGTCCTGGATGTTCATTGGAAGGACTGATGCTGAAGCTGAAACTCCAAATACTTTGGCCACCTTATGTGAAGAGTTGACTCACTGGAAAAGACCCTGACGCTGGGAGGGATTGGGGGCAGGAGGAGAAGGGAACGACAGAGGATGAGATGGCTGGATGGCATCACCAACTCGATGGACATAAGTTTGAGTGAAATCCAGGAGTTGGTGATGGACAGGGAGGCCTGGCATGCTGCGATTCATGGGGTCGCAGAGTCGGACATGACTGAGCAACTGAACTGAGTAACATTTCTCTTATTAAAAACTTCTCTTAACAAAAATTTTAATTTTTAAAAAGTAAAATATAGAAAAGCTGCAGCACTCCCATATACTCTTCACAGTTTGACCAATTAGTAACATTTTGGCAACACTAACAAATTTGCCAATTTGTTTTATAAATTTTTTATTCTATATTGGAGCATAGCCGATAAACAGTGTTGTACAGTTGTACAGTTTCATGTGAACATCGAAGGGACTCAGCCATACATGGACATGTATCTGTTCTCCCTGAAACTCCCCTCCCTTCCAGGCTGCCACATAACATGGAACAGAGTTCCATAGGCTCTACAGTAGGTCCTCACTGGTTATCCATTTTAAATATAGCAATGTCTGATCACACTATTTTTTAAAGTTCTTTTTAAATTAATTATTTATTTGCACCGAATCTCAATTGCTGCATGTAGGATCCTTAGTTGTGGCATGTGGGATCTTTAGCGGCAGCATGCAAAGTCTTAGTTATAGCATGTGTGATCTAGTTTCCTGACCAGGGACCGAACCCAAGCCCTCTGGACTGGGAGAGCAGAGTCTTAACCACGAACCACCAGGGAAGTCGCTGTACTATTTACTGTGTGACCTTAGGTACCTTACATAGCCTTGGTTTTCTCATCTGTAAAATGGGGATGAGTAAGGGTTGTATGAAGACGAAATGAGATAATGCATATAGAGAGTGTACCTGTACCTATAACTGAGACATAGTAAGTGTACAATAAATGAAAGCTGTTCTCAGGATTCTTAAGGTCATGATCATGATGGATAGCATCATCAGGACTCTCAGAGACACAGTCCTCAAGGAATGGAAGGAGTAGAACAGATGCCTTCCACCCAGCACACGCTGTGACTCCCACCCCTCCGGAGGGCACAGCCTCTCCCAAGGCGCCCACTAGCCCTGCTGGAGAGTAGTGGGCTGGGAACGGGCAGGCCCCCCCGCAGCCTCTCACCTTCCATGAGGACCTGCAGATAGATCTTGCCGTGGCCGCGGTGGCGGTCAGGCGGGTTCATGATGTAGCAGTTGTAGGTGCCCTCATCCTCCAGCTGCACTTTTCTCAGGGTGACTGACACGTCATACTTGCTGGGGTTCCCCGAGAACTCCACGCGGTCTCGGAACCTCTCCAGCTTCAGGTTAATGATCTTCATGCGGAACTGGAGAAACTGAGTGGGGGCGAAGGACAGGACGGGGTTGGGGGGGGCTGGATGAGTGAGGAGCTGCAAGGACAGCAGGACCCCCTCCTCCCCCCCCCTTTACCTGGAAGGGAGGCAGTCACCTCCAGATCTCTGCCGCCCTCGCAGGGCCACCCAGGTGTGACAACACACCTCTGCCGATGCCCTGGGGAGCAGGGTATACCCCACCAGGGTATGCCGCAGTCCTGGTCCAAGGCAGGGACAGGTGGTGGGAAAGGGGGGCTTCATGCTGTGGGGCTCCTGCCTCCTCCCCCATCCCCTACCACCATCCCAGGGCTCACCATCTCCTCGGAGCAGTTGTTACACTCCTGGTAAGTCCAGTTCAGGGAGAACTGTTTGTGGTTCACGGTGTAGCAGGAGTTGAAGGTGCAGGACAGGCGGGCATCAGAGCCATTGAGGACGTTGAGGGTGTTCGGTACTGTGACTTCCATGCTCCTCCCTGGTGGCACTGTGGACAAAGTCACACCCAGTGAGGATTCTGGCTGACGCTGCCGGGGAGGAGAGCAGAGCTCGGGCAGCTGGCTGAGTCCCTTGTGGCTGCAATTTGTCAGGGGGTGGGGTGGAGTGGGGAGGCAAAACTCATATGGGGTGCCTGATGTGGCCCTTGGAGAGAAGTGGGGGACAGGACAAAGCTGGGGTGAAGAGAGATCAAAGCATCCGTCAAGCCAGGGACAGACAGATGGCCTCAAGCCCTCCCTCTACCTGGCTGTCAAGACACCAAGGACTGTCATGATGCCACAGGACTGTCATGGCCACCTGATGGCTGAAGACCTTGGACAAGGCGCTGCATTGTGCTGGCCTAGGTTTCCCCTTCTTCCCACCGCTTCCAACCATCTCAGCAGAGCCCATGCCCTTCCCGCTGCAGCTGCAGTGTCTCCGGGGGCACGCAGCCTGGAGGACAGATGCAGAGGCCTCGTCCGCATACCCCAGGGCAGAGGAAAGCCTGTGCACTCAGCCCAGCCCAGCTCCCTCCTCTTCCCCAGGGTGGGGATGGCAGCTGAACAGAAGAACAAGCACAATTCAAAGGGATCAACCGATGGGTCTACAAGGACAGGAGTCCCTTTTGGAGACATCAGGCCTGGACTGCGAAATGCCAGTGGATGAATGGACTGGATGAATCAAACTGGAATCAAGACTGCTGTGAGAAGTATTAACAACTTCAGATATGCAGGTGACACCACACTTATGGCAGAAAATGAAGGGGAACTAAAGAGCCTCTTGATGAGGGTGAAAGAGGAGAGTGAAAAAGCTGGCTTAAAATTCAACATTCAAAAAACTCAGATCATGGCATATGATCCCATCACTTCATGGAAACAATATGGGGAAAAAAATGAAAAGTGGTAGATAATATTTTCTTGGGCTCCAAAATTACTGTGGACAGTGATTGCAGCCATGAAATTTTTTTTTAAAAAGCTTGCTCCTTGGAAGAAAAGCTATGACAAACCTAGACAGCATATTAAAAAGCAGAGACATCATTTTACTCACAAAGATCCATATAGTTAAGGCTATGGTTTTCCTGTAGTCATGTAGGGATGTGAGAGTTGGGCCATAAAGAAAACTAAGTGCCAAAGAACAGATGCTTTTGAACTGTGGTGCTGGAGAAGATTCTTGAGAGTCCCTTGGACAGCAAGCAGAGCAAACCAGTCCATCCTAAAGGAAATCAACCCTGCACAGTCATTGGAAGGACCGATGCTGAGGCTGAAGCTTCATTCCTTCGGCCACGTGGTGCGAAGAGCTGACTCATTGTAAAAGACCCTGATGCTGGGAAAGATTGAGGGCAGGAGAAGAGGATGACAGGATGAGACAGTTGGCTGGCATCATCAATTCAATGGACATGAGTTTGGGCAAACTGAGAGATAGTGAAGGACAGGGAAGCCTGGCATGCTGCAGTTCATGGGGTCACAAAGAGTCAGACAGGACTGAGTGACTAAACAGCAACATAGAGGAGAAACAGTAATACTAAGTATCAATCATCCATTCACCCATATACCAAATATTTACCAAACATTTCTAAATCACCTTCTCTGCCCCCCTAGACACTCAGTCTAAGTCCCAGGGTTATTGCTGTGATGGAAGCAGGCAGAGATGCCCTAACTGAGTTTGTATTCTAGGGAGGGGGACAGATGTTAACAGGGAAAAGATAATAATGTAACTTTAGTGATACACAGCAAGGGCTGTAAATAATATACGGTGCAGGGTGCTGTTTGACATCAAAAGTCAGGGAAGGCTTCCCCAAGGGGTGCCCTGTAGGTGACCCCCCACTCGAGTGAGGGAGTAAGAAGTTTTCAAATTTTGAAGGAATCTGGGGCAGGAGAACATCCAGAGGAAAGTTCCAGTGGTTGGAATGAGCATCACGGGTCTGGGGCACAACCCAGCAGGTGATCAAAGGGGCAGGTGGAGAGAGCTGAGGTCCCAGACTTAGGCAGGGACCAGGCTGCCATTCTTAAGATAGGAAGCCACTAGAGGGTGCCCAGGGAGCAGCTAGGAGGCACAGAGTTCCCACTAGACACGGTTCAATCCTAGCTCTGCCATCTATCAGCTGGGAGAACGTGGGCAGGTTCTTCCACCTTCTGAGCCTCAGGCACCTCCTGTGTAAAATGCACCGATGATACCTACCTGCTGGGGTTATTATAACAATTAAATAAGACAAAACATACAAACCAAAGGGGAGAGGAATTCCCTGACGGCCCAGTGCTTAGGACCCGCACTTCACTGCGGTGGCTGGGGGTTCAGCCCCTGGTTAGGGAACTTATGATCCCGCAAGCTGCACAGCATGGGCCCCCAAAAATTAAAAAATAAAGCAAAAGGTAGCCTTAAATTCTCCTCAAATTCTGCCCCATAGAAGGAAGGGCTTCCAGAGCACTCTTCTGGCAGGGGCGCCTTGGAGCCTGGCCCCTCGGGACAGCCCCTTGGCCTGGGATTTGGCACAGGGCACTCCTTCTGCAGAAGCTGTTTTTTGTGCCAAGCTGCGGAAGCCCCACCCCAGACGCAACCGCACTGCAGCCTGGAAGCAGGGATAGCAAAGTCCTTCCGCTCAGCTCATCCCTTGGGATGAGTGGCCAGGGCCCAGTAGGCAGCACTTAAGAACAAGGGATGCTCTGAAACCCTGGCCCCGGAGGTCAGGACCTAACGGTAGACAGCGGGGGCAGACAGGCGGCCCCACCTGCAAGGACAGGCTGCTAGGTGTGCTGAGGTGCACGTCAGGGGAATATAAACTGGGGAGGCTGAGCCCAGAAGAACAAAGCCCAGTTCTTACCTCCCCACTCACAGCGTTATGAAAGCACCGAGCTCGGTGCCAGGCTAGGAGGAGGTGTGCGGCAAATGCCATCTCCACCCCCGCTCTGCAGAGGCGGAGGAATCTGCAGGGAAGGAGCCTGGCAGGGCCTTGTCCTGAGCTTACCTCATATCCTAGGAACACCCTGCTTCTCTAGCACCTTCCCTGGGAAGGGTCTGCCCTTTCCCAGGGCTCCTGAGCCAAAGGAGCCTCCAAGTGACATTAGAAAGTAGGTCGGGTGAATCTGGGTGACCCATCCCTGCCTCTGTCCCGCCCCAGCCCACGACATCACTCCACACACAGAACTTGAACCCTACCAGGAACCCCCTCCATCTTGAAGAAGCTAGCACTCTTCGGGGAGGTCGGGACCCTGGGGAGCGAAGGGCCTTTTCTGGCCCGCAGGAGGGAGGCAGCCAGAGAGGTGCAATGCGGGTCCCTGCCGCATCTCTACCGCACGTCCGGCAGGAGGCACCAGGCGGACACGTGTGCCCTCTAGCGGCCAGAGAGGTCAACCGTCAATTCCCAACTGCAGAGGGAAACTCAGGAATTGTATCACAACAGATCCAGCTCCATCATTTTACCACCGAGGAAAGGGAGGCCTGAGAAAGACACACAGCGGATAGGGACAAGCCGGGGCCAGAGTCGTGGTCCCTGACTCCCTGTCCAGAGCCTACTTCCACCTGAGGTCTCCCAGGATCCCAGCTCAGGGCAAAGTCTTGACGTCCTTTCACCAATCCAGGCGCTCCTTTAAAGATGAGTAAATCATCATGCAACACAGGCAGAGCTCTGAGGAAACTTCCGGGCTCCTGATGAACTCTGCTGCTTCAGGAAAGTAGCAGAATCCACAGCTCAGGCCACAAAAGGACTTCATAATAATAACAACAAGGCACTTACCATGTGCCAGGCTCTGTTTTAACACCCTACAGATATCACCCTATGACCACCCCCTACTTTCCAGGTGAAGAAATGGAGCACAAGGAAGTTAAATGAATAGCCCAAGTTCACAGCTAGTAAGTGACAAAGCTAGATTGGAACCCAGGCCGCCAGGCTCCAGACAGAGAGGGTTGAGGGGTGGAGATTGCGTGAGGGTGTGGGTTTTGTTCCAAGGGGTCCCAGAGACCAGGCCACCTGCTGTCTGCAAGGCAGGTCCTGCGCCATAACTGTCAGCCCCCAGGCTGGCCAGAGGGGATTGGTCTTATTTAAAATGAACTTCCATTCAATAGGGGGCTTCCCAGGTGGTACTAGTCGTAAAGAACCCCCCTGCCAGTGCAGGAGATGTAAGAGATGTGGGTTCGATCCCTGGGTTTGGAAGATCCCCTGGAGGAGGGCATGGCTACCCACTCCAGCATTCTTGCCTGGAGAATCCCATGGACAGAGGAGCCTGGTGGGCTATAGGATCACAAAGAGTCTGACATGACTGATGCAACTTGGCACACGTGCACCATACAAGGGGAGCCCATCGTCTTCCTGGTCGTCCCATTTGGTACCAGGTCTGGAGCCTGGGTCTCCTGAATTTCAGCTCACAGAAAGGACATGATCAACAGGGGTAGAGTAAGGATGTGGCTTTTGAGCTTAGTTCCAAAACATTACCAGGGCCCAGGCCCGCTCATTTTCTCCTAGGCGCATCTGGGCACCATGGGCCCCATGTCATACAATGGCCCATCTTGCAGAGATCATGAACATTTGCTCATTACCTGTCAAACACTTTCCTACAGAGACTAGAATTGTCCTCATGCCTCCTTCCAGTCTATGAGGTAGATTACTTTTTTTCTTGGTTAAAACAAAACAAAAAAAAGGTTTGTCTAAGCAGAGAAATTACCTCCCACCCTTCTGGAGCAGGAAGATCCCCTGGAGAAGGAAATGGCAACCCAGTCCAGTATTCTTGCCTGGAAAATCCCATGGACAGAGGAGCCTGGTGAGCTACAGTCCATGGGGTCGCAAAGAGTCAGACACGACTGAGCGACTTCACTTTCTTCTGGAGCACACGGTCTCCTGCTACCCCTGACTCCCAGGTGAGCGTGACATGCAGTCCATCTCCTGGGCTGCCTTACCATTTAGACCCATCACCTCAGGGCTCCCCTCCCAGGCCAGGCCACCCCCATGCAGCCATGAGAGCCCTTGTCCTCATCACCCCACACCCCCAACCACCGCTGGCTCCCTGGTACTTTCAGGATCTCGTCGAGGCTCCTGGGCTTCCAAGCCCTTTACCATCCCAGCCTCATTTCCAGCTCCCAGCTCTCCACACTTCCTCCACTCCAGTGACTCCAGAGTTCTTGTGGTGGTTTAGTCGCTAAGTTACATCCAATTCTTGCGACCCCGTGGACTGTAGCTTCCTGGGCTCCTCTGTCCATGGGGTGCTTCAGGCAAGAATACTGGAGTGGGTTGCCATTCCCTTCTCCAGAGTTCTTACTTTTCTGAAAACACCACCTTCTTCCACTCCTCCATGCCTTTGCATGAGTTTTTGCTCCAGGTTGGGACGCTCATTCACCCTGCTGCACCTGAGCCCTCCTGCTTATCCTGCAGCCCCCAGCTAACAAGGCATCACTTCCCCAGTGCCTGAGCCTTCTCCCCAGCCTTCCAGACCAGGAGGCAGAGCAGTATCGTGGCCAAGACTGGCGCTCTCGTACCCTGCTCTGATCTTAGGCAAGATGGTCCACCTCCCAATACCTCAGCTTCCTAATCTGTAAAACGGGAGGCAACAATAGGCCCTACCTCCTAGGGCTGTTGTGAGGATTAAATACTAAAACATAAAACTCATGGCAGTGCCTGGTACATGGTCAGCCTCACCAAATGTTAGCTGCTGTTATTATCGCCATTGCTGTTGTTTCATAGCACATGTGATGTGGCATTGTTATTTATGTTCCCGAATCCCTCAGGAGACTCTGGGGAGCTGATTCTTATCCATCTTGACATTCCTGGTCCTAGAACAGTGAATGACACACAGTGGACACTCAATAAAGTCTGTAGGGGGAAGGGAAGGCCTTTTCCCCCATTTGTCCATGTACAGTGGGCTTGAGTGAGGACCAGACTCCACTTTCTAGGCCTTGCCTAACATGACCCAGGGGCTTCCCAGGTGGCTCAGTGCTAAAGAATCCACCTCCCAAGCACAGGTTCGATCCCTGGGTCGGGAACATCCAGTGGAGAAGGAAATGGCACCCCACTCCAGTATTCTTGCCTGGGAAAATCTCATAGACTGAGGAGACTGGTGGGCTACAGTGTGCACAAAAGAGTCGGACACAATTTAGTGACTAAACAATGACGACAACATAATCCAGACTTTGGTGACCAGTCCAGTGACTACAGAGCCAAGGGTCTAGACAGAAACTCTAGGAAAGATCAATCAGTTGGATTGCTTCTAATTGAGGACAAGTCTCACGTGCTTCTGCCATGGGTACCGCAGGTTGACCAGTTGTCCCCTGCCCCTTTGTCAGCTCTACAGTCATCCTCACAAACCCAGCCCTTGTCATAGCCCCGCCCTTATCACGTGTGGCACCCCCCCATCTCAGGGACTGTTGCTGCTACAGCCACCAAAGTTTCCTTGTCCACCTGACTCCTTGGCCTTGGAGTGCCAGAGCATGCCTCATCACAGCACCAACCAAGTTCAAGTTCAAGGGCCTCACTTTTGCATCCTCCCCCCATCCAGGTTTGCAGAAGCTTTAGCTTCCTCCCACCACCACCTCACAGCCCACACCCTGACTTCTTCACCCCAGACTCTATCTTCCCCTGAGCCACACCCTGGTTCAGGTCCCCCAGACACCCTCCCTTTCTTCACTTAGGGAAGGCTCTCCCTCCCACAGGAAGCTCTCTCTAATTCCCAGAAGAGATTGCCTGTCCTGCTTCCCCATCTCCTTACACACCCAGCTCCCCTCTTTTTGCCCGCACTTAAGATTCTTTAATCCAAATTATTGTTAGCCTGTGCTGTGCTTAGTTGCTCAGTTGTGTCTCACTCTTTGCAACCCCATGGACTGTAGCCCGCCAGGCTTCTCTGTCCATTGGATTTTCCAGGCAAGAATATTGGAGTAGGTTGCCATTTCCTCCTCCAGGGGATATTCCCAACCCACAGATCGAACTCAGGTCTCCCACACTGCAGGCGGATTCTTTACCATCTGAGCCACCAGGGTGGCCCAAGAACACTGGAGTGGATAGCCTATCCCTTCTCCACAGGATCTTTCTGACTCAGGGATCAAACCAGGGTCTAGTGCGTTGCAGGCTGGTTCTTTACCAGCTGAGCTAACAGAGAAGCCCATTTTTAGCATAGCAGTACCATTTCTCAAACATTGGGGGGCAGTAGAGTTCAGTGGTTAAGAATGGGCTGAAGTCAGACCACCAAGGGTTCAAATCTCAACTCCCTTTGAACTATTCCTGTGACCCTATTGGGCAAGTTACTTATCTGTGCCTGTTTCCTTATCTGTACCATGAGAATCACAGCATATCTACCCCACATGATTACCAATTGCCTCAGGACTAAACAAGATACGCAGTGCATGGGCATGTGAAAAGCATTCATAAAGGTTAACTATCATTGAGCACCTGCTATGTGCCAGACTCAAAAAACCCCAGGCAGTAGATATTCTTCAGTTCACCCAAGAAAGAGGTGAGTAACTTGGCAATAGTATGAAGTAAATGACAAAGGTGGCTTTAAACCCAGATGAAATCCAAAGCTCATGCTCTTTCTACCACCCGAGCTTCTGTAACACTCCTGCTCTGTTAATACATCCAATAATTCAGCAAAGCTCGTTTGCCTCATCGTGCAGGCTGCCAGGGGTCCTGTGCTGTCTCTGTTTAGCACTCCAGCCCAATAACCAGCATGTATGCCAAGTCGCTTCAGTCATGTCTGACTCTTTGTGACCCCATGGACTGTAGCCTGCCAGCTTCCTCTGCCCATGGGATTCTCCAGGCAAGAATACTGGAGTGGGTTGCCATGCCCTCCTCCAGGGGACCTTCCCCACCCAGGGACTGAACTCGCGTCTCATGTCTCCTGCATTGGCAGGAGGGTTCTTTACCACTAGCACCACCAATAGCCAGCACAGCATGCCAGAGAAGGAGAGAGAAAGAGGGTTAAAGAGAGGGAGTGAGAAAGAGACTGTGACAGGGAATATTCCCACTGACAGTCCTTGGACTGGATCCTCAATTGCTACGCCAGCAATGAGTAAGTTCAAAAGCAAGAGTGAAACTACCTAGAAAGCAGGTTTGCAAGTAACTCCCTCGCCCACCTACCCACCAGGAAGTCCATGAGTGGCCAGGTATGAAATTAGCGTTTGGATCTCTTGACAGTCTGCAAGGGGGGTGGTGGGGGCGGTGCTGGGCAGTTTGGAGACATGATCTAAAGGGCCACAACCACCCTCAGTCCATGAGTTGCTTTTTTTTTTTCTCCTGATCCCTTCACCTGACCCCTCCTCCACTCCATCTGGCCCAAGCCGGAGAGTTTCTTCATCAGTGCCTGCTTCAGCAGTTCTCATCCCAGTGCAGAGATCATTCCTCAAGCCTGCTTCCCACCTACGCCCCCACACACAGCAACAAATCAGTGGTACAGATTTACAGGAAGCCAGACCCAGACTCAACTTTCTGCCCCCTACTCCACCACCGAATCCTCTTTTCAATACCCTAAATCCACCAGATTCTGAAGATTCACAGACATTAAGTCCCAGATCATCTGTAGCAGCTGAAAGCAAAAATCCATGAAGAGGCTCTGCAGATCAACTTACCCCCTGCCCCCACCCACACATAGGTCCATTTCAGGGAAATCCACAGAAAAATCACCTCTCTTGACACCTCCAGGGAGCACTCAGATCCCCTGACCCAGCGTTTCTGTGACCAGATCACCCCAGCATTATGCAGTCCCCCAATCCCAGCACCTCTCTCCCCAAGGACACCAAGGGAAGCACAAGCAATGTCTTCTTTCCTGCCCCCGGCCCCCATCCTCCTCCTGTTGCAGCTGCACTTCTGGACCCCTCAGGAGCATGCAGATGTGCAGTCTGACTTACCCAAAGAGAAAAAGAGAGTGAGCCCCGTGAGACTGAAGGCAGGGCGAGGTAGCCAGGCATTTCTGTGCATTTTCAGACTGAGATGTTTGTCGGGTGGGCTAGGGGAGAGGGTGATTTGAGGGGCCGAGGGCTACGAGGGAGGAATGGTTAGATGCTAAAAAAAAAATGCACGGATGTACTTCAAAGACACATACAACATTAAGGAAGCTTTATTTCCATCTCTCTAATATGGCCGGCTTGTATGTTGCTGCTAAAAAGAGAGAGGGAGTGTGGAAGGGAGAGAGAAAAAAGTGGATGGAGTAAATTTTGTGGTTGGTGGATTTCGAAAAGCAGGTGGGAGGGCATAAAAAAGTCTTTCTGCAAAGAAAAAAGTCCCTCCAACAGCAGCACTAAAGTATGGCCTGCCTTTCTTCTTCACTGGAATGATTGTTGGGGTTTGAAAGTTGTTTGAGGAACCCATTTATCTCAAAGCTGCTGCGGGGTGAATTCTTTTTTGTCATTTAAAAACACCCAAAAAAGGAGATGATAATTTTTGTTTACTTGGAATGGGTTCAGGAAGTAGGCTGGGAGATTTTCAGGAAGTAAGAACTTCCTCATTTTTCTAGCATTTCCACTGAAAACAGAACAGCAGATTGGTGTAAAAATGTCTAAGAGACCTTATAATCAAATGTAATGTGAACTTTTGGGGAATCCTGATTCAATCAAATCAATAGTAAAAAGACATTGTTGAGATCACTGGGGAGAAAACAAATATGGACTGGGTGTTAGATTACATTAACAAAGAATACTTCATTTGGGGAGTGTAATAAAAAAAATTGTGGTTATGTTCTTTAACATTTTTCTGTTATATACACTGGAATGTTCATAGTTGAAAAGATAGGATAGATGAAATTTGCTTTAAAATATTCCAAGAAAAAAAATTATGGGGGGAGGTCGGTGACATAGGAGACATAGTAGTTGTTGACTGTTGAAACTAGAGATGGATGCAAAGGTTTACTGTATGTTCACTCTTTTGTTGTGCATGTTGGAAAATACTTCCTTTGAAAAAAGAAGAAGAAGGAAAAAAGCTAAAATTGTAAGAGAATTTGGGGTGTAGTACCCAGTCTTCCAAGGAGACATTTGAGGAGAACACAGATTCTCATGCAGCCACTACACGCACTTGTGATGGGCCACTGAAGAATCAAGAGAGAGCCACTTGCATCTTAGAGCATTGACTGTACCAAGTCTGAGCAAGTCTCTGCCTCGTTGTAAGGCTGGAAGAAGTGATTTCTTCTCTCTTCTTTATTTTTTCACTGGAGTATAACTTCTTCACAATGGTGTGCTGCTTTCTGCCGTACAGCAACATGAATCAGTGTATACAAACGTCCTCTCCCCCTGGAGCCTCCCTCCCTCCTCCCATCCCACCCCTCCCGGTCGTCACAGAGGACAAGTTCAGCCCCCCATGTTACACAGCAGCTTCCCACTAGCTGTCCAGTCTACACATGGTAGTGAAACAGGAGACAGATGCTCCACCCCAGGGTAATGCAGTTGGAGATCCATTCCCTGTGGAACAATATAATATATACATATATATTAATAATATAATTCCCTGGTGGCTCAGACAGTAAAGAATCTGCCTGCAATGCAGGAGACCCAGATTCGATCCCTGGGTCGAGAAGATCCCCTGGAGAAGGGAATGGCTAACCGCTCTAGTACTCTCACCTACAGAATACCATGGACGGAAGAGTCTGGTGGGCTACAGTCCATGGGGGTGCAAAAGGTTGGACACAATTGAGTGACTAACACAACAACAATAATTGTTGTTGTTCAATAATTATATGAACTATTAATAATATATATGATTATATATTCATATAATATTCATTATATATGTGAATAATTATATGAGTGAATTATAATTACATGCTGTTGTTCAATAATTACAACAATAATAAAAATGATATAATACTGAAGCCCACCAGATTCCTCAGTTCATGGAGTTCTCCAGGCAAAAATACTGGAGTGGGTAGCCATTCCCTTTTCCAGGGAGTCTTCTCAACCCAGGAATCCAACCTGGATCTCCTGCATTGTAGGCAGATTCTTTACCATCTGAGCCACCAGGGAAGCCCTAATATAATATAAGAGCAGGATAATTAAGGGAGGAGGCTGGGCCCTGCCTAGACCACATATTTCTCATTCTTGAAGTCAGGAGATCTCCCCAACCACATGTGCACAGAAAGGCTCCTTGGAGGTTAAAGGGGGAGTGATGTCAAGGGATGCTCTACCCACAAGCCTTTGCGGTAGAATTCATCATGGCTAAGAGATGCCAATGAACACCCAGGACTGATCTTTAGAATGGACTGGTTGGGTCTCCTTGCAGTCCAAGGGACTCTCAAGAGTCTTCTCCAACACCACAGTTCAAAAGCATCAATTCTTCAGTGGTTAGCTTTCTTTATGGTCCAACTCTCACATCCATACATGACTACTGGAAAAACCATAGCCTTGACTAGACAGACCTTTGTTGACAAAGTGATGTCTCTCTTTCTGATATGCTGTCTAGGTTGGACATAACTTTCCTTCCAAGGACTAAGCGTCTTTTAATTTCATGGCTTCAGTCACTATCTGCAGTGATTTTGGAGCCCAAAAAAATAGTCTGACACTGTTTCCACTGTTTCGCCATCTATTTCCCATGAAGTGATGGGACCAGATGCCATGATCTTAGTTTTATGAAGGTTGAGTTTTAGGCCAACTTTTTCACTCTCCTCTTTCACTTTCATCAAGAAGCTTTTTATTTCCTCTTCACTTTCTGCCATAGGGGTGATGTCATCTGCATATCTGAGGTTATTGATATTTCTCCCAGCAATCTTGATTCCAGCTTCAGCTTCTTCCAGCCCAGCGTTTCTCATGATGTACTCTGCATATAAGTTAAACAAGCAGGGTGACAATATATAGCCTTGACATACTCCTTTTCCTATTTGGAACCAGTCTGTTGTTCCATGTCCAGTTCTAACTATTGCTTCCTGAGCTGCATACAGGTTTCTCAAGAGGCAGGTCAAGTGGTCTGGTATTCCCATCTCCTTCAGAATTTTCCACAGTTTATTGTGATCCACACAGTCAAAGGCTTTGGCATAGTCAATAAAGCAGAAGTAGATGTTTTTCTGGAACTCTCTTGCTTTTTCAATGATCCAGCGGATATTGGCAATTTGATCTCTGGTTCCTCTGCCTTTTCTAAAACCACCTTGAACATCTGGAAGTTCATGGTTCACGTATTGCTGAAGCCTAGCTTGGAGAATTTTGAGCATTACTTTACTAGCATGTGAGATGAGTACAATTGTGTGGTAGCTTGAGCATTCTTTGGCATTGCCTTTCTTTGGGTTGGAATGAAAACTGACCTTTTCCAGTCCTGTGGCCACTGCTGAGTTTTCCAAATTTGCTGGCATATTGAGTGCAGCACTTTCACAGCATCATCTTTTAGGATTTGAAATAGCTCAACTGGAATTCCATCACCTCCACTAGCTTTGTTCATAGTGATGCTTCTTAAGGACCACTTGACTTCATATTCCAGGATGTCTGGCTCTAGGTGAGTGGTCACATCATCGTGATTATCTGGGTCATGAAGATCTTTTTTGTACAGTCCTTCTGTGTATTCTTGCCACCTCTTCTTAATATCTTCTGCTTCTGTTAGGTCCATACAATTTCTGTCCTTTATTAGCCCATCTTTAACTTGAGCCCACTCAAGTTACCTATGATATTAATAGTTAAGGGCAGGGTTAGAGTCAAGACTCAAGCTGCGGTCTGTGTGAAACACTGCATGTATCCAGTAATCCACATCACCTGTTACGAAGGGGAGGAGACATGAGAACTTCCCTTGGGTTGTTTAGAGACATAGGGAAGAGAAAACCAGAATAGATGTAGCAAGATGCCTCTGTGTGTGTGTGTGTGTGTGTGTGTGTGTGTGTAACAGAATGCAGAAAGAGACAGGGCACAAAGGAATCAAATGAGAGGCCAGCACAGTGCTCAGCTCAGAGCAGACACAGGTGCTGCCTAGCTGCCCAGGGTACCCTGAATGAATGAATGAGTGAATTTGGAGAAGGATGGGACATCATCCACATTATCAAGAAGGCAATGAGATCTAGCCCAGGCCGCTGAAGCTGTCCTAGGTTGAGGAGGAGTGAAGTGGGTCAAATTTGGGTGGCAGTTGCTGAAGGCAGAGATGTGGGGAGAAGACCTCTGAGCTTATCTGTGCCTGGATCTCACAGAGACTCTGTCACCAAAGTGCCTCTCTCACTTCCCCAGAGTCTGGCACTAGCTGGCTCGTTCACAGAGCTCACAGCCCAAAGGCAGAGAAGTCAGAGAAGGACAGATGGGGTAGCCTAGGAGAAAAGGGTCTCCTGGTGGCCACAACCCTCAGATCCCAGGCCTCCTCTGCCATAAGCCTGGCCTGGCTCTCAGGTGCGCTCACAGGGATACACCGGCATCGGCCCAGGGGCCCCAGCTCCCCCCCAGCCCCTCAGCCCCGTCCCAGTCTGCAGCACCATGCTGCCGCAGGCACATGTCAGGCGGAGAGTTTTAGTTTGATGTAGCCGGCCTCCTCCTTTTTCTTAATGCTGTTGAGCATGCCCGTGAGGCCCAGGAAAGCTGCTTGCTTACCCAGCTCCCTTGGTCTCACACTGGGTCCAAAAGCTTCTATTTGGGGGACATCTAAGAGACAGATCTAGAAGTTCCTTTGCCTCTATCCAGAATTTGGCTAGGAGAAGCCAAGCCTGTGACTTAGTATAGCCTTTGTCCAATTCAGCTCTCCAGGACCAAGAGTCAGAAGGCAATGGATCAGGGGAGAGGCACCCTGGCAGGGTGAGTTGGGAGGAGAGCAGACCTTGAGCCTCCCCACAGCTCAGCCGGGCTTCCAGATGCCCATCTGCTTCAAAAAGGTATGCCTTCCCCCAGGAGTCAATAAAAGCCTGGGAAGCAGAAACTCAAAGAGGTAATCAATAGTTTGCAAAATGAAGACACCACTATTGGAGACGGGCTATCTGGGGAATGAGGCCCTCTTTTCAGCATTTCTACCCAGCGCCATTTAACCCTGAAGACTGGATTAGACAGCACTCAATTTTCTATCCTGCTGGTGGGAGAATGTTACAAGTAACCCAAAGGAAGGTGGTTTCCTTTTACCTTTGGAATTCTTAGTTGAGGCTACAGAGAGCCTCCCTGGGTACCACTGCCTTACTGGACCAGCATCCTCAGCCTCACCTGGGAGCTTCTTAGAAATGCAGAGTCACAGGTCCAACCTCAGACCCAAAGAATCAGAATCTGCATGTTAAACAAGATCCTTAGATGTTTCTTGAGCACATGAAAGTTTAAGAAGTAATGCCTTCAATGAATATTAAAAGGTTTGCATCCCAGAAGCAAGAGGCAGTGCAGAGGCCAGGTATGGGAGGCTGGGAAGAAGGGGCTGGCAAGCAGGAACAAGCTTAGGATTAAATGTGTACAGCACCAAGTGGCCTGCCCAGGAATAACAATTTCACTCACCTTTCTTCTCTGCCCCTACCCTTCCCAAGCCATTCTGCACCAGGCAAGGTTCGAGGCTTCTCTGACCCCGTGTAAGAGCTTCACATCATGGTGTCTCGACCTTCGAAGTTTCCTCCTCCAGGAATGCCCTTCCTCCCCTGTCTGCTCAGCTAGCTCCTAGTCCTTCTTCAAAAATCTACTAAATGACTTCTCTGGTGGTTCAGTGATTAAGAATCTGCCTGCCAAAAATATAAGGGACACAGGTTCGATCCCTGGTCCAGGAAGATCCCACACACAGTGGGGCAATTAAGCCCATGCGCCACAACCACAGAATCACACGTGCTGTAGAGCCTGCCTGCCATAGCTACTGAAGCCCATGCACCCTAGAGTCTGCGCTCAGCAACAAGAGAAGCCACCACAACGAGCAGCCCGTGCGTTACGACTAGAGAGTTGACCCAGCTCCCAGCAATGAAGACCCAGTGCAGCCATAAACAAATAAAAAATAAATATTTTTTTTTAATCTGATACAAAGTAACCCCTTCCTTGTTGTACCTACATACTTCTCTCTGTGATGCTATGACCCTGGGTCCGCTTACTCATCTATCAGTTCCTTTATACAACAAACTCGAATATCTAATGTCCCCTATGTGCCAGACACAAGGCTAGAAAGTAGAGACATAGAAGTGGATGAGAAACAGCTCACTCTTTGAGAGTTTACCTTCTAGACAGGGAGGTAAATGTATCAACTCTCATCTACAGTACCCCTGGGATTGCTTGAGCCAGAGAGTATTGTCATTTTTTGTTTATATATCTTACCTCCCCAACTAGACTGCTGTTCCTTAAAGACAGGGGTTCTGCCTTATTCTTCTTAGTTTGTGTTAGTCCACTATTAGTCCCTGAGCAGATGAGAATGAATGCATGAATGAATATCTATTTCATATCTTGGGAAAGAGCAGAAACTCCATCAACCTGACCTTCCACAGCCAAAGTGTGGTGGAACCAGGTCTGGGAG
Organism: Cervus canadensis; assembly: GCF_019320065.1. Lineage (NCBI taxonomy): Eukaryota > Metazoa > Chordata > Mammalia > Artiodactyla > Cervidae > Cervus > Cervus canadensis. The sequence continues at coordinate 25,912,408 of NC_057396.1, forward strand.
CCAGGTTCAGCCACCCCATTCCCTAGGAATTCCATTCAGTGAAGGATTTTCCCACATGGAGTCAGATACTGCAATGCTCACAGAAAAGACCTAAAGCAGATTCTTAAAGAGTTTAAGATCTCTCAGAGAAAATAAAGCCCACACCCATGAAACAATTAGAAAACATCAAATGATAAAATCCGGTAAGTGTAGAGACAAGTAGAAATGGACAACCACCCGAGCGAGACTTGAAGAAATGTTTATTTGGGCAGGTAAGAAGAAAAAGGGAATTCTAGACAGGGGAACACCAAGAGCAAAGGCTCAGAAGCACAAAAGACAAAGGTATGTGAATCATGGGGAAAAAATGGGAGGTGTGGATGGGTAGACAAAATGGTGCCCAATGTCAGAAGGCCATGAGCATACAGTGTGGAGTTCAGACAAGGGTTCTGGGAGTTCTGGGACAAAGTAAATCACTGTTGCTGTCACCATCTAGGAAATATGAAAGGGTTTAGCTTTCTGTGAAAACTCCAAGTTCCCTTATTTTTTGGTGAAGAAGGGATGTTTCAAGAGTTGGCTTTAAAAAAAAAAAAAAAAGAGTTGGTTTTTATAGAAGTGGTAATGGATCACCTGATCTCCCTTGAGGAGGAATGAACCACATTTGCAAACCAACTGGCCAGGACAGAAGGTCAGGAGTTCTGAGAAAATTTGTTTATTCTAAGAAGATAACTGGTCTGGGCTGGGACAAAACTTGCAACCTAAGGTTCTCTAGGTCTAAGTAACTGAGCCAAATCAGTGGCAGGATGACCACTTCCAAACACACACACACACACACACACACGTACAAAGAGCTGGTGTTTTATTAAAGAAAATTCCCAGTGTAGACATGTAAGCACACAGACTAGCCAAGAGCAGAAAGAGTGAGGTGGCAAAGAGAAACAAAGACTGAAGCACTGGCAGAAGGCAGAAGCCTTTTAAAGGAGGCACAGCTTCTGCAGGTCCTCAGGGGACAGGCTGAACTGTTTTCAGTTCCAGTAGCCAAACTCTGATGGTGCCAGATTCTCCATTATTCCTGGGTGGCCCCACCCCCTCCACCCTTAGGCTGCTTTCTGTTGGCAAAAGTTTGCTTGCTTCTGGAAGCCTTTGAATATGGGAGCATCTGGTGTTCTAGAGACTTAAAATACTGCAAATTCAAGTAACATAACTGCTTGGATCTACAAGGAGATCCAGCTTGCTCCATCTCCAGCAGGCGTCCTGCCCTTCAGAATGTCACCCCTCAGAGCTATGCAAAACCCTTCCCCAAGTTTGGCTTCCTAACTCTTTCTTTGGATGAGAAGAAGGACTTAGTTATTATATTTAGGGTTGCAGGGCTTCCTGCCCATAGAAATAAAAAATAATGAGATGGGGACTGAATCATCAGATGACAAATCCACTGGGAAAACATACTGGAAGGGGATGGAGGATCCAGACCAGGCTCTAGCCCCTAACCAACCTCATTTAGTTCCCATGATTATTTTCTATCAGGCAAATAGCCTCAAAGAATTGACATAAACTTTGTCATGTTGAACAGAGAGTAAGAGGCAGAGCCAAGATTTAAACCAGGTTTTTTTCACTAGAAGCCATTCCCTACACTATATGCCTTCAAGGTCCTGGATTTAGTAGACAACCACCCCTAAGCAAAGGGCATAGCGGGCAGGCAGGTCTTTCCCACGGGCCCCTTCAGGGCTATTTTCGTTTGGGGCAAAATTGTATTTGACAGCTGTGGACTTGCGCTCTCAACCTTGACTCCATGCCTGTGTGTAAGAGGAAGATTTGTGGAGAGGCAGAGTTGAGAGAGAGAGGAAGACTTCCTCTTCTTCCTCCTCAGAATGAAAGCTTAACCTTGAATGAATGGAATTCAAATTTGATGTGTGTAAGTCAAACCCTGGAGGGGTATGTGCACACTTGCCAGGGCAAAGCGTCCTCTGCAGGGAGGAGCACATGGAGAAGCTGCCCAGCCCACTCAGCCCTTATCGCAAGTATTCCCTTCTACTCAGAACAACAGATGTACAGTCACCATCCATCCACTTCACTCGGTATCCTGAAGGTTGACATCACATGAAAACAATATTTGAGGAAATAGAAAAGGGCCCCTCAGCTCAGGAGAGCATGTTGCCTAATAAGTCAGAAAGGAAACCACTTCCTCCCCATGAACTCTTAGTATATGAAAGAAGTCCCCCCATCATGTCAACATGTGTCGCCTCTCTGGTATGTCTTGGACAGGATATTGCCTTCAATCCACATATTGTAAATTATTGACATGCTCCTTATTGAGAGCTAAAAATGAGGAAGAAACAAGTCATGACTCTTAGCCATGGCTGAACAAAAAGAGGCTTCAAGCCTCCAAGTGCAGACCAGAGGACAGTTGGTAAAAGAGAAAGTTAATGTTTAGTGTGTTGTGGAGGGTCCTTGAAATCTGGAGAGTTAGGGAAATCACTCAAAAATGTAGCTCTGGGACTTCCCTGGTGGTCCAGCAGTTAAGACTCCACACTTCCAATGGAAGGTGCATGGGTTCGATCACTGGTCAGGGAACTAAGGTCCCATGTGCTGTGGGGTGCAGCTAAAAAAAATTAAAAATTACCTCAACTTGAGATTGGATCAGAAATCAGAGACCCACAAAAGATCTGCTCTTTATCCAGGCCCTAAATGGCTAAGAGGGAAAAATAGGACACAGTACATGAGGCAGGCCATATGGGAGTAAAGACAAAGAGATCTGAGCTGAGACCAGACTAGAAACAGGAGTTCAGAACCAGAGGATTTAAAAAAAAAAAAAAAAAAAAAAACTAGCCTTATTAAATCTTACTGCATTAAAGGAACCAAAAAGGAAGGAATCTCACATTTCAGACCAAGAGTTAAATCAGTGGCTGTCCACTTTGGTGACCCAGGAGCGTCGTTTCTGAAAAAGACAAGTGCTCCAGCTCCACCCATATATTCTATCCAGACCTCTGGTGGGGCCAGTCAAGAGCCACCAGCCACTCTGATATCCAGCCGGCATCAAGAAGCACTGAGTTACATCGAAGAGATGTATTCATACCCCACTTCCAACCCATTCACACCCCCCAAACTTCCTCAAGCCTCAAACCAGCCCCCAATGTATGAGTCACAGCAGGGCTTTCTTCCAGTCATTTCAGTTGTTTCAGGAATTCCCAACTATAGATTCTTCACCAGCACTCCACATGCCCTTCAGCCAGGGTAGAAACACAGCATGATTGCCACAGACTGCATTTATTTAGGGATCATTGGCCAAAGGAACAATCATTTGGGGTAGTTTTTATCTCTGTGATTCCTCTCTGGAACCTTCCACAGAGAGCACCGTCCAAGCAAAGGGTCTGACCTGGACGCTCAAGGCCACTGCAGCAGCTGACCAGGGTCCCCGGGGCCAGGGTCTCACTCCAGGGGGACCACGTCCATGCTCCCCCTTATCAGCCTGTCTTCCTCCAGGCCTGTCTGGTCTCTGCTGGGCTTCGAGCCCTCCAACTTCAGCCCTCTGCCCAAGCAGTGAGGCAGGAAGAGGACTGGGAGGGCAGTGGGTCTGAAACAACTGCTACATGGATGGACTCAGGACACACAGCAAAGAGAGTCTCTGCCTCAGCCAAGGGTGAAAGGACCACCCCTTCTTCTCAGAAGGCTTGCTCTGTTTTTGCAATTCCCCCAGTTGACCTTTTGTCTGGTGGGCTAGTTGGTGCTGACCTCAGAGAAGGCCAGACTGGGTGCTGTGGGGAGAGAGAAACAAAGCATATTTGTAAGAAGCATTTCAATCATAATAGTTACCATTTATTGAACTCTTCCCATCTGTCTGGGCTAGTTCTGAATTTCACATGCACTATCTCATTTGTTCCTCACAACCCGAGAGGTAGGTTTTATTAATATTTTCCCCATTAAGGATGAGGAAACCGAAGCTCAAGAAACCAAGTTACCTGCCCAAGATGATCCAGCTTCTAAGTCAGGGTAAAGATGCGGACCCTGGTCTGTCCAACTCCAAAGCTAGGGATCTTAACCATTGCGCCATACAGCCTCAGAAAGAGGACATGGTATGGTGCCCCTCCATTTAAGTAAATTTAATAAAAAGGCAAAGGTTCTGGGACTTCCCTGGCAGTCCAGTAGTTAGGACACAGGGAGGTACAGGGGGGAAGGGTTCAATCCCTGGTTGGGGATTTAAAATCCTGCACACTGCAGGTGTAGTCAAAAATAAAAATCAATGTAAAAAAAAAATCCATGATGAACAAAAAATTTTAAAAAAAATTTTTAAGCAAAATTTCTTTGTTACCCCTGCTCTCTATCAGATAACAGCCCCCTACCTAAAGTCTCAAACAAATGGTACACAGGCCAGAATTCACCCACAGCCTTGTGTAATTTGACAGTGTTTTAGAATAACTTGATGAGCCCCCGAAGGCCTTTGAGTTTGTGGCCCTGGTCTCCCATCACACTTGCTTTATTGGATCCGTTTCAAGGGGACATGGGTGCTGTTTTCTGCAGAGTTTAAATCTCAAACACCTGGCACTAAACATGAGACGCTGGCACTGAAGCTGGCTCACTTCTCCATCATCTCTGTCCCACAGAGTGTCTGCAAAACGGTACCACCCAGGTGACGGACACAGATCAGCAGGCACCGTTATCAGCAGGTCTCTAAGACAAGGTTCTGGCAGTTACTGTAGCATCACATGGCAACGATGGGAGAAGGATGGGGGGAGGGGGAGTGACTATATTCAACTTCAGAGGGGAGCTCGTGTTTCACTTGGTGGAGCAAGGCCAGATTCTGATCTCACTCTTCCCTGGCAGAACCTTTCTCTGTTGCAATCATCTGGGAGTCATGTGTCCTTGGAGCTGGTGTAACAGGAAAAAAACACAAGCCATCATCCTATAAACAGAGGAGGCCAGCCTTCCTGAACACAGTAGAACACTGTTCCCTGCATGGCTGGGGTGCCTATTGCGAAAGTCCTTCAGTTGGGTCCAACTCTCTGCGACCCCATGGAGTACACAGTCCACAGAATTCTCCAGGCCAGAATACTGGAGTGGATAGCCGTTCCCTTCTCCAGGGGATCTTCCCAACCCAGGGATCGAACCCAGGTCTCCCACACTGCAGGCGGATTCTTGACCAAGTATTATTTATCTACAAATAGCATCATGTCCCTCGCCAGCTCATTCCTTTTGTCCTTACGCCTACTCACTACACAGCCAGTGTCTTTTCTAGGTGCTAGACTTTCCTGGAGAGTTGAACAAAGAGAACATAGGAATCAGACTCTGTATTATTACATGAAATCCAGCATGCAGCCTTCCAGCAGTTGGATTATGTCAAGGTACAATAAGTCACAGAGTTAAAAAATCTAAGAGTTGAAAAATATTGACTTTAAATGCAACTGGTGGGTAAATTTAGTTTAGAGCTTCCCAGGTGGAGTTTTGACTCAATGGACATGAGTTTGAGCAAACTCCAGGAGATAGTGAAGG